>NC_141693.1:371508609-372108609 GCF_964263255.1 Lissotriton vulgaris | reverse complement strand
TTGGCAACAGTACAAGGGAGCGGCCGCAGGGATAAGACAGCTTACACTCCATACTAACCTTCATCTCAAAAGGCACAGAGGTTACCCATCTACCTTCTCTGCATCGATTCTGGTTCTGGGCATCAGTGACCATCAGTGACCACCAGGCACTCCAGAACTCGTTGGGCTCGTTGACCAGGACAGCACATGTGCTCCTGAAATCTCGTTGGGAAGAGTCTGTGCCACTTGAGCACAAATTACCATAGCTTCTCCAGCCAGATTGAATATGGCTCCTGACAGACAACTGTAGTGAGGATGATGCAGACTTCTCAGGAAGTGACCAAGGATCTAGGTAATTCCTAGTAAAGTGTGCTATGGAAAGATATTTTGGGCAGAGAAGGACTCCTGGACTTTGGGAACACATGTCATTAAGACCTCCGTAGGAGAGCTCCTAAGTTTCCAACATTATGCCACATTAATAGGTAAATATACATTCCAATATTAGTCTGCGTAACTTCCATTTATATTTTAGCATCTGAAAACATTTTTAGAAACAGGTACTTTTTTATTTGCACCTAAAAATGTTAAAATGTAGTGGACTACTTATATTAAGATATCTCTAAAAAAAAAAAGTAGATTTTGATCTAGGCTCAGTACTTAAAGACCGCCTGTTGCTGGAGATGCTTTATTTTCAAATTCTTCAACTGCATCAATTACATCCTGGACTGAACACAAGCCAGAAAATTAACAACATCTTTAGGAAAGATAAACTTTTATCTCTCTCGATCTCTGGATGCATTTGAAAACCTATGTTTGCAAATAGAGGAAGCACAAGATATAACCAGTGCAGACAGTAGTCATTGTTGGAATTCCAGGAACAATTAACTGCAATGCACCTCAGAAGTGACTTCATAAAAATATTCATCCCAATAATAGCTGAATTTCTCCAGTGCCATAATAAGACATTCCTCTCTCCTTTAAACATCAGGTTCTCTCTATCACATCCATATGCTCAACGCTTCTAAAAAATTCTCTGCAATCTATTAGATATCCTCCCTCTTCTGGCTAGGAAAACTGAGATCGACCCTTTTATAACTTCTAGGCTGATTTACTCAAACTCCCTTTACCTGGAATTTCCCAATCAACTCATAAGCAAACTTCAATTGGTACAGAAATCGACAGCATGACTACTACTCGTCTTCATGGACACTGTTCAATATCAGCTAGATTGAAGGACTCTGACTGGTTACCGATAGAGAAGAGGATTCACAGCAAAACTTTGGCTCATATTCACAGAGCCATCTATCTTACTGATCCACATAGTCTTAAAAAACTATTTAAGTTCCGCTTGCCGGGCAGACTGCGGAGATCCTTCCAAACCTTCTCTATTCTTCTTCCAAAAATCGATACAATACAGAGAGGAGGGTGCGCGGCAGAAGTTGCAGGAGCAAAAAATATAGAACACTCATCCTCTAACTCTTCACACAAAACTTAAATGAAGAAAAGAAAATGTTTTAAACCTTGATTTTTATTATTAACTAATTTCCTCAGTGTTATTGTTCTCACCCAGTTCGGCTGCTTTCACCCTTAGTTCTAACCGGCTTTCTTTTTGTTACTTGGTGCTCTTTCTTGAGCATTTACCACCCTCTACAATCCATAAATCTGATAATAGTTGAACGGGCACTCTGAATTAATATATTGATTACCTTAGGGTGAGGTTCCTCTTAAAGAGCACTCTAAAAACATTCCTGACAGAACTGATGCTTCATGGGCAGAGAAAAATGTGGGAAAACAGTAAAAGTCTAATATTTTAGAAAATCATTCAACTACACCGTAGATGATGATATAGTGTGTGATATGTGTTGTTGGACTTGGCCCTCTGGGCAGGGTCATCCCTGAACTTTTTGCCTTCCTCCAATATTCTCTCTGACCTGTTTTTGTTGGTTTAATGACTCTGGGCACTTTACCACTGCTGTCCAGTGCTAAAGTGCCCTGTGCAAAATGTATATGTGATTGATGTTCATGATTGGTTCATTGGATTTACAGTCAGTTCCCAGGAGTGCCAGGGCTTGTAAATGCCAATACTGCTAGTGGGCCTGCAGCGCTGGTTGCGCCACCCACAGAAGCAGCCTTTTAAATGTGTCTAGGGTCTGCCATTGCAGAACTTGTGTGCAGTCTGGTACTGTCATGCTGGCTGGGCAAGTGCACACACTTGCCAGCCTCTAAGTCTTCCCTTTGCTTCATATCAGTCACCCCAAGGGCAGGGTGCATTGTAAGTGTAAGGTAGGACAAGTCCTGATGTGTGTGGCATGTCCTAATAGTGAATTACAGCCAAATTCGTTTTTCACTATTGTAAGGCTACCTGTTCTCTTAGGCCAAGATGAGCTGCTGGAATTATTACACCCTATAATCCCAGCAGGCTCAGGGAACATGGTAGAAAGTCAAGTTTAGTATGCCTGAACTCAGAATACTAAAATACATCTTTTAGTAAAGTTTATTTTAATATCCGGGGTTTGCAAATGCCACTTTTAGAAAGTTAGCCTTTGCTTGCCTAACCATTTCAGCCCGCCTCTTCTAGGATGTGTATCTGACTATCTGGGTTATGTGAGTGACGGGGCTGGTGGATGACAGGTGGTGAATGCAAGGATTACACCTTGGTGGGAGGTGGGGGTGCCCCTGGACTCTGAATAGGGCTGTGGTCTGCCACCACAATGCTGGCTCCGCCCCCTGGGGACAGATTGATGACTCAGCCGACACCTGGCCCAGGAGAGGCGAAGCACTGTCAACAAGGTACTCCTGGCTGCCCCTGTCCACACAATGCTGGCTCCAACTGAAAGCAGAAGCCAGAGTACCCCCAACAAAGTGCTCAGAGACTGAATGAAGTTATGCAGAGGCCCCCTGGCCTGTGAGAACAAAGAAAATGCTGTATAAAAGTAGGAGCCCTGCTCCTTGTAAATCAGAATCCTGTTTCCCACAAAGAACCTCTGCCTAACTAGAAGGAGAAGATGACGCTGGAAGGACTGGCCTGCTGCTTGCCTTGCTGAGAAAGGAGAGGAAAAGACTTGCTGAAAAGACTTTGTAGACTTGTGCTAGAAACTTTCTCCAAGGGGTTGACTGAGCTTGCCCCCTGACCTGAGCCACAGGATCATCTGGCTCAACCTGCTCTCTGCTCATCTGCCGGTAATTGCGAGGATTTCTGCCCCCGCCGGAGCCGTGACCTTGGTGCCCCCTAGCCCCTCCTCGAGGCCGTGACCAAACTGTGTTTCCCCGTCCACGCCGAGGGAGAGCCCCGTGCCGCCGAGCTGCTCTCCCCCCGCTGAGGGAAATCGCCGTGTCACCTGCCACTGGAGGCTCGTTGGTGTGCCCCCACGCTCCCGCCTGAAATACCCACCGGACCAACAGACCCAGAGAACAGACTCCGTGAAGTCCGGAAAGGGCCCTGGGTTTCTCGAGGCTCGAAAGCCCCCACCTTCGGAAAAGGCCCTGGGTTTCTCGAGGCTCCTCTCATCGCCTCCCTGCTCCTCACTGCGAGAGCCCCCACCTCCAGAAAAGGCCCTGGGTTTCTCGAGGCCCCTCTCTGGTCTCCATTCAACCCGCACCGCGAGATGCGTGAGTATTAGTAGGGCCTGCCGATTTCTCCAGTTTAAAGCGCCCAGAAGCGCTAGGAAGCGTCCCGCTGGCCCAAGAGTGGCCTCAAATAACTAGATACCCTAGAAAAAGCATTTTTAAGGACCAAAGAACTGAGAGAACTGTGTTGAAGGGAAAAGAGACTAAGAGAACCATTTTTAAGTGAATTGAGCTCAAGGAAACCATTTGAACTGCAACTAAGAAACACTTGTCTATTTACAATCTGGTGGCCTAAGTCTAAAGTCGTTATACTGGTCTTGTGATAAGTCTTACCTGTATATATATATATATATATATATATATATATATATATATATATATATATATATATTTTTATATAAAGATTACGTATTTTTACATATCTACAGCCTGGTGTCCATTTGTGGGGGGATTGGTATTTTTACTGTGTGTTATTACAAATGCTTAACTAACAACGCCTGGAGAATAGCCTTGGCTGCTCACGCCACGCACCTAAAGGGTGAGCAAGGGTAATTCAAAGGGGTCATCCTTCGCCCTGACTTAGAGGAGAGGGTCCCTGCTTGTCACAAGTGAATACTTGCACCAACGAGAGACCCCCACTTCTAACAGGTGTCAAATATAAAACAAGTACTGCGTACGAAATTGAAATGAGAGGTAAAAAAAAAACAGATGAAAAGCCAGAGCCCTGAGTTCCTGGAACCTACTCATGCAGCTGTAAAAAGGGGGCTTTCTATCACCCCCAATATATGTTAAGAATACACAGACAAATAAATGCTTAAAGTGACAGCGTAGTTTCTCCTACATGAGGATGCATGCTTATGGAAGCAATTTCCTTCAATTGTATTGTTCTTGTAAATAGTGTAATTAAAGAACAATTTATTTAACTTCTGCAACTCTCTTTCTGGTGGATTCTATTACAGGACCGGAGGATTTGGATTATGCTATCTCTTTCTTTACTGTTAAAATCACAGCAGCCAATAAACACACAGTTTAATATGAAAAAACGACATTGTCCATGGTGCTTAGCCTTAGCCATCTCTCCTTAGCCCTCATAAGAGCCCTGGTAGCAGTCCCATCTTCCTCTTGCTTTGCTGCTCACAGCAAAAGATAAGTGCTCGACTCATTATTGCCTAGATTGACTGACTTTGGCATTTTGGCATACGTAGTGTGATTCAAGCGCTTTGCGCTTATTTTTGACACTGCTTAGCTGTGCTGTTTGCCCGATTCTCCATTTAGTTATTGCTCAAATTGTGTGGTTTTGAAATTACTCCCTGTTCTTCGCGGGCGCTTCCCGTGCTGTTGCGGCCTTTTTTCTTTGGTGTGGGGCCGCTAGACACGGCATTGCTTATCGAGCGCTCCTGCGCTCAATTTCGGAGCTCCGCTCCGTGTTCTCCTTTCCTCCAGGTCGTGCTTCAACACGTGAGGTACCGGGCTGCAGTGCGGTCGTTTTCTCTGTTGTCGGCGGGTCCGCCGCTCAGTAGGTGGCGCGTGGGCTCTCCCTAATCGCCCGTAAGCGCCCGCAAACCACCTGGCCAGCGCATGCAGCGTGACGCGCCCCTATTGGGCGTTTTTTTCGTAGGATTTGGGCGCACATTGGGCTGCACAGGCTGGTTTGCCCGTTTTAACACTTTCACCGCATTTTGTCACGAGCTGGTGGAGGAAGACACCTGACTGGTTGCCACAATAGTTTTTGCCTATTCTAGAGTGCGCGCATGCTCCCTATACTTGTTTCTTGGCTCCTACGCCCTTCTGGGGCTGCAAGAATTCGACTACTGCTTTGTGGAGGCAGTCTGGTACTGGTTTAATTATTTCTTATAAACTGTGTGCAGTTGGCCTGACCCCCCCCCCCCCAATACTCCTCCAGTTGCCTTCCTTCTGTGAGCATTATTATCCCTATCTTGCCTCACTGTAGTGTAGATTATGGAGGAATGGGTGTATTTTGATGAGGAGGTGGAGGATGGATATTATGAGGAACAGCCTGGGGCTGTTGTTGAGGATAAGATTGTGGAGGCTTTGGATGCTTCCGTCCAATCCTCAGTTAACAAGGCAATTGAGAGTGCAGTGCCCACGTCTGTGCAACAAGCATTGGCAGCTGCTCTGAAAGCTATCACCAAGCAGCTTGAAAGTTTTGCTAAGCGCCATGGGCTCACGAAGAATAAGGCTAGCAAGGATGCTCCACCAGCTACTGAGTCAGGGAAGGATAGTCAATGGCCTCACACTAGTGCCTTAGGTTCCCTGCCCCCAGCATCGGGTCCAGATCATGCATATGCTTCTGGCGGCAAGTCAAAAAGTAAGCAGAAGGTCTATGTGGACACGGACACTACCACTACGACAGGCACTGGCACTACCGACACTAACGAGGAGGCTCCTCCCAAGAAGAAGGCCAAGAAGGCTGCCTCTTCAAGGTCTGCTCCTCCTCCTAATACCACTTTAGCCTTTAATCCCAGTGAGATTGTTCATCCCAGATCTTCGGATTGGTTTCCTGCACCAGAAGTGGCAGAGTACCTTCAAGAGAACCTTCGGAAGGGCTTTGATAAGTAGGTTAGAAACCAGCTGCTGTCGGAGTGCCCTCGACCCGATCTGGCCCATAAGGTCGCTGAAACCCCTGAAATAGACATCAGCTTGCTCACCTTCTTAAAGAAATTAGCCAAGGACCCAAAAAAGGGGATAGACCGCGCCTGGGGCGGTTGTCAAGACAAGATGCTTGATGTGGTTGGTCCGTTAGCTAAGATTCTGGAGATGGCCTTGGCGGCCAAAGAAGCCAACATTCCGGTAGACCCCGACATTCTCGCTGGTTGGACCCAAAGGGCCATTTGTTTGCTAGGTAATGCCAATTGTGCACTCTCTACTGATAGATGCAAATCCTTACTTATGAGGATGGACACTAATCTGACTGACTTAGCTGCAGCGGAACCAGGACCACTGGCCGAGGGCAATCTGTTAGGGGAGCGCTTTGTGAAGGATGTCTCTCAGTACGTGGGCACCTTCACCTCACTTGATAAAGCGCAATCAGGTATCAAGCGTGTGTTCAAGCAGGACCTTTTTACCAGGGTCGGGTGAGGCAGGGGACGCTCGCCAGGCCGCTTCGCCAATAAGGGTCCCCCCAGAGGTGGTTATGGACGTGGTAGAGGAGACTGGGACTCTACGAGAGAAGGCACCTTTTATCCCACCCAACGCCGATTTTCCAAAGGCAGGTTCCAAGGAAGTGGCAACAGGGCTGGTTTCCACGCCCAGAACTCATCAGGTGAGCGCTCTAGACTGTTGTCTTTTGCCATTGGGGGGGGGGTCGCATTCAGTTCTTCCTTCACAACTGGTGTCTTCTTACTCAAGACGCGTGGGTTTTGCAGACAGTTCAGGGTTTCCGCTTAGACTTTTACGAAACACCCAAGCAGGATACTCCAACGAGGGCTCTCCTTTTTTCCCAACAAGAGAGTTTTTATACACAACGAAATAGAGGAATTGCTTCGAAAACACGCCATAGCAGTATGCGACTACAGTCCACACGGATTTTCAAGCAATATCTTCCTTGTTCAGAAGAAAGGTGGGAGTCACAGACTGGTTTTGAATTTGAGGGAATTCAACTACTTCCTGGTTTACAACCATTTCAAGATGGAGGGGATCCATCTGTTGGCAGATTTACTGCAGCAAGGCGATTGGATGGTCAGGTTAGATCTCAAGGATGCTTACCTGTCCATCCCCATTTATCCTACACACCGTTGTTTCCTTCAGTTTCACTGGAACGGTCGGTGGTTCGAGTTTTTGGCCCTTCCTTTCGGGCTTTCCTCGGCTCCTTGGTGCTTCACCAAGGTTTTGAAGCCGGTGGTCGCGCACCTCCAGGAACAGGGAGTGCGCTTGATAATTTATCTGGACGACATCCTGATCATGGCTCACAATCCGGAGCTGGTAACCCAACATCTGCAGATGACTATCTCATTGATACAGAACCTAGGGTTTGTGATCAATCAGGTCAAATCGGCTCTGACCCCGTCGCAATCGACTGACTTTCTGGGTTTTTTGATCAATTCCATGTCGGCTTAGTTGAGTCTTCCAAAGTCCAAGTTGAAGGACCTGAAGAAGGAGATTGTGTCTCTTCTCGGCAAACAGATGGTCTCAATCAGGACGATCACCAGAGTAGTGGGGTTGTTGACGTCGTCCATTCAGGTAATATTCCCTGGACCCCTTCATTACAGGGCGCTACAGAGGCTCAAGATACAACATCTTCAGAGAGGTCTGGCTTATACGGATCTAGTTCCTCTGTTGCAGGAGGTGAGAGACAAGATGCGTTGGTGGTTGAGCCATGTTGAGGCATGGAACGGCAGAGTCATTTTCGGCTCTCAGCCCGAGGTGGTTATAGAGTCCGACGCCAGCCGTTGGGGCTGGGGGGCGCGCTGTGGCAATGTTCCCACAGGAGGCAGGTGGTCGCCTCAGGAGCTAGAATTGCACATAAATTGTCTAGAGCTTCTCGCAGGGTCGTTCGCGATTCGGACCCTGTCCCCCCAGCAGACTTCATGTTGCATTCTCCTTCGACTGGACAACGTGTCTGCGGTGCGGTACATAAATGTAAATTGGGGGGGGGGGGGGGGGGGGGACGAGATAGTCCATGTTAGTGGAAATAGCCAAGGACTTCTGGCACTATTGCCACAATCGCCAGATCACGGTGATAGCGGAGTACATTCCAGGACAGTCCAATGTCGTTGCGGACTGGAATTCGAGACATCTCGGGGATTATAGCGATTGGCAGCTTCTTCCCAGAATGTTCCAATGGTTACGGGACCTGTGGGGTCCGTTCCAGATCGATTTGTTTGCATCCAGGCTGAACCGGCAACTCGCCAGGTTTTTCAGTTGGAGGCCGGATCCAGCAGCGGCAGCTACGGATGCATTTCTGCAGGATTGGCCGGGGACAGTAAACTACGCGTTCCCACCTTTCCTTCTCATTACGCGAGTGACTTCTCATATTCTCAAGCAGAGAACGGAGGTTGTGTTAGTGACGACTCTGTGGAGGTTGCAGCCTTGGTTCCCGGTTCTGCTCGGGATGTGCTGCGACCTCCCCAGGTTGCTCCCTTGGTAAGAGTTTCTTCTCCTGGGACCTCTCGGGGAACAGCACCCGTTGATTCTGTCACAACGCCTATTGCTGATGGCATGGAGGCTTTCAGGCAACAGTGGGACTTGCCTGGAGTTTCGGGAATGGCTTCTGAATTCATCAAACAAGCTTGGGCCCCACCCACGAGGAAGCGATACTGGTCAGCCTGGAAGAGCTGGTTGGGTTGGTGCGTGGAACAGGACTTGGATCCCGTGGGGGCAGGCCTTTCCCATGTTGTAAATTTTTTGTCAGAAAAGGCGGCTAGCGGTCTGGCCTATAGATCAGTGAATAATTTCAGGTCGGCCATTTCCGCGGGGCACACCCACATTGACGGGAAACAGGTGGGTATGCACCCTTTTGTATGCAAACTCCTTATGGGCATACGAGTGGCAAATCCTCCTAAACCCAGGTATTCTGGGTTGTGGGATGTTTCCTTAATGATCAAACTCTTAGATTCTTGGCCTTCTAACAACCTGCTGTTGAGAAAGCAGTTTTTTGCAAAGTTAGCTATGCTGTTATGTTTGTCGGCTTGCAGACGTTCATCGGATGTACGTGCTCTGGAGGTTACAGGTAGAGTATTTACTCCGGAAGGAGTTTGTTTTACTATTACTGGTCGTACAAAAACTATCTAGGCATGTTGAATATAATGCTTTTCCCAGTAATGTAAAGCTATGTGTAGTCCAATGCTTGAAAACTTACGAGGAATGTACTCGTTCTCTGAGACCGACTGGTATATCCCAACTTTTGATTGCCGTGCAAAAACCATTCAAACCTGTGTCCACTGCCACCATTGCCAGGTGGCTTAAGTTTATCATGAAAGAGGCTGGTATTGTTGTTCAATTGTTTGGGGCACATTCGGAGCGTGGTGCCATGGCATCCAAGTCATATTTATTAGGAGCTAACATTCAGGATATCATGCATGTGCAGACTGGTCGTCTGAGTCGACATTCAAGCAATTTTATTATAAGCCGGTGGGAGACATAACATCTGTTGTTTTTGATAAAGCATTAAACTAGCATAATCCGAAGCCTCCGGTCCTGTAATAAAATCAAAAATTAGCTAGCATTCGCGCCAAGAATTTTCAATTCTATTAAGGACACAGAGGCGAAGATTATCCCTATTTTCAATGTTTGATGATGCTTACCCGCCGTTGTGAAGTAGCTTATGCTGATATTAAACAGAAGTTACAGGTTGTTCATATTTGGTTTTTCTAGGCGCTGACAATCAAAAAGAAAGAAGATTCTTCATTTGAAGACTTGGGTTGGAACTGAATTCCGGTTATTTCCATATTGGAGAATATTACGACTGTTTGGTTATTGGACCTTTTCTGCAAGTTCGAGCAAAGAAAGAGGTTAATGGGACTGTTACCAGGGCTCTTATGAGGGCTAAGGAGGCGTGGCTAAGGCTAAGCATCATGGACAATGTAGTTTTTTCATATTAAACTGTGTGTTTTTTGGCTGCTGTGATTTTAACAGTAAAGAAAGAGATAGCATAATCCTCACCTCCGTGTCCTTAAAAGAATTGAAAATTCTTGGCACGAATGCTAGCTAATTTTTGATTCTCCACCTAACTGCAGATTTCTCACATTGGAATACTCCCCAAGTTCCAGACTAGGTATGGAAAACTATTCCATAAAGGTGCTTCGCTAGGTGGTGCTGTGTGGTTCCATACTTCCCAAGGAAGTGATGGAGCTGAGCCAAATATAAGCGCCACCCAGTGCACGGACGTCAGTTTCTTGTCTTTTCCCTTTCAGAATGAATGGGAATGTGCATGAACAATTGTTGGTAACAGTATGATGAATACTAACTTGGGACCTTTTCAGTTGTTCAAAAGAACCCACTCCACAGAACAGAACAGAAAGGTTGGAAGGGCGGTGAAGAAACTGCAGTTAGAGAACCCACCAGAAAAAGCACTACCAAAGATGTGAAACGTGTTCCTTTGATGGATACCTCTAACTGCAGATTCCTCACCTTAGAACAGATGCCAAAATAGTACCTCCTGAGGTGGGGGATCTGAGGAGTGGGCTCAGACCACCTCACTGGACTTGGCTGTCAAGGTAGCAGTGATCGTGATCTTATGCACTGGTGCCCACATCTCAGCCTGGCAGGTGTCAAGGCTCACTAAGCCACTGGAGTCAAGCTATCCTGGCTGATGAAGGCTGATAACCAGAAACCAGTCCTAGTATGCTTGATTCCGGTCCAGGGAAGGCATGGCTTGGCAGTTCGGTCTGGACTGTTCCCATGAGGCACAGGGTAAAGACTGATTTGCATATGGCCAGGTCTGAACTGGGGTGGCTTGGTGAGCAAAATAACAATGGATTAAACCCAGATCTGTGACTGGAGGTGAATGTTTTGCCATAGTGCAACATTCCGTCCATCATCTTGTGTGTTTTGCTGTTCACCCTATGTGGGGAGGATAAGCCCAGACGTGGGGCCCGTGCTCACTAAGCCACTGGAGTCAAGGTATCCTGGTTGATGAAGGCTGATAGCCAGAAACCGGTCCTAGGACGCTTAATTCCGGTCCAGGGAGGACATGGCTTGGCAGTTCCGTCTGGACTGTTCCCATGAGGCACAGGGTCAAGACTGATTTGCATATGGCCATGTCTGAACTAGGGTGGCTTGGTGAGCACAATAACGATGGATTAAACCTAGATCTGTGACTGCGGGTGAATGTTTTGCCATTGTGCAACATTCCGTCCATCATCTTGTGTGTTTTAGATGTCAAGGACAGGCACTCCATTTTCCAATGGAGTAGTATCAGCCTTAATGCTTTTGGAATGAGCTTCCAGACTTTCTGGAGGCAGTGTCTTGGCCTGTACATAGCAGATCTTATTGCAGAGGACTATCCACCTTGACAAGGTCATCTTCTGCGTAGCCTCCCTTTTTTTGCTCCAGATAACCCCACATAGTAGGGCCTTAACTTAGTTATGAGGTTTCTCATGTGTATAATGCATGGCTGCTCGCTGCATCTACTGACCTTAAAGATAGTCTTCCTCATTGCAATGACATCAGCTCATTGCATAAGTGAACTTCAAGTTCAAGCCCTTAGACGCAAAGCAGATTGGCATTATCAGTATACAGATCTCTAGATTGGGACTTTTTTAGATAGAAGAAAATAAAAAAATAAAAAAGAGAGAGTCCAATTCCCAGAGTGTGCGGGCTGGTCGGTGAGGAATCTGCAGTAAGATAGAGAATCCACCAGACGGATTATCACTGAAGTTAAGTAACGTGTTCTTCTGATAGATCTTTCTAACAGCAAATTCCTTACCTTTTGAACAATGTCAAAGCAATACCTGCCCAGGTGATTTGGCTAAGATCAAGGAGTCCAGCATGACTGAGCGGGCAAAATGCACCTTTGAACAGACCAGCCAGCTAAGACAGTATGGCCTTGTGAACATAGTTACCAATTCCCAAGTGGCCACATGAAAAATGTACCAAACATGTACTTTGCACAAGTGCAGTAGTACCGGTCTTAGCTCTTGTAAAAATTAGCACATGAGCCTTCTGGATGCCACTTCCTCTCTAGTGCGTAGAATATCTTTAGGAAGAACATGGTCCATTTGTGATGGTCGGTTTTGTACTGATTTGCACTTCTTTGCCCCGAGAACCCCCCAAAGAGCTGATCATCCACCCAATGATCTTCGGAGCAATCTACATAAAAGCTTAGTTCCTTCTTAGGCTACAAATGGTGGATTATTCTACTCCTAAGATGAATGAACGGGGGCAAAGAATGCCAGAAGCGGGATAGGCTGCTTGACATAAAATGGATTGCCACTTTAGACAGAAAGAAAGCTTGGGGACTCCCCACCAACTTGTTTGAGAAGAATGTTGTATAAGGTTGGTTGACCGTAAGAGCCTACAGCTGGCTCACAAGCCTAGCTTATGTTAGTGCCAGAAGCCTGATGGACAACTGCACATCGGCTCAAAAAGGGGAAACATAAAAAAAACTAATTTCAAGTCACGCTGTTGTATCACAAAGAGTGTTGGCAGAAACAAGTGTTGCAAAACTTCCAAAACTCGCATTGCAACAGAGGATTTAAATAAATAAGTCTGATCCTAAAACCACAAAAAAGTCGAACGAGCTGTCTAAAGGGCCATCACTTTACCGAAAGTAAGTCCTTGCTAGACCAGGCATAAAGCAAACAATAAAACTTTAGATAACTTGGCTTGCACTGGGTCTCTGTGGAGGCTGCCGTGCAAAGCTACAAAACTGTACCAATGTCTAGTTGACCCCGATTTTGTGGAGGAATGCCCAGTCACCAACATGGCAATCTCATGAGAAAGGTCATATGAAGTCATGTGCCACTGCTCAATTGCCAAGCATGGAGCTGCAAATTGTGCAGGCCCGGGTGCCACAACCTGCCTACTGCCGTCACAGAAGATGCCTCCAAAACAGCTGCTTGATAGGACAGATGCTCATGCCCAGGAGTCCCAGATACCGGACACACACACTCTCGGCTCAGTACTGTGCAGCAAGGATGATGTGGACGCGATATGTACAGATCTTCAGAAGTCAGGAGAGGCAGGAACACATACAGGTGCGCGGAACACTGCTCTAGGCTGAATGAATCAATGCCTTAGCAAGAATGAGCTTCTTGAATTTTTTCGTCCACAGGAAGGTGCAGAGGTAAGAGATCTAAAACAGGATGAAGAAATCCTACCATCTTCAGCACCTGGAAGTAGCAGTAGTATTGCTCAGCTTCTACTTCAGATGCGGGAATGCACTCTATGGCCTCTTTGGCCAAAAGGGCCTGCATGTCCAGCTGCAAGGGTACAGGTGGCTCTCAGTCAGCTGCCCTGATGGTGGTGGAAGGTGCAGCAGGGTGAAAAGAAATGGGAGGGCATAGCCCTGATGTACAATTTAGGGACCCACTTGTTTGAAGCGATGGCTTGCCACACTTGGAGGAAATATCTGATCCCGCCTCTGAAAGGGTGGCTGTGTGTCAGAAGAGACGCACTAAAGCAATTTTGTTTTGACTGCAGATGCTGCAGTGCCAAGAGACTGAGCAGCACATTGTCCCTGATGTCCTGGGCATTGCCTTTGCAAACTACAGCCTCTACCACAAAAAGGCTGAGAGACCTATTGGACTGTTGACTGGGTTTGAACTCAGCAGCATTGGAAACACCTACTGTAGCTCCAAACAGGACGAAATTGCTGTTTAAACTGTCTGGGTGGGGCAGACAGGTCCAAGGAATGTGCTGTGGCACTGTTTTCTTGAAGATGCTAAGGGCTAAGGCCGCTTTCTTGCCACAAAGGCAAAACCTATCAAATGGCATGTCCATCAGGTTGCTTGGACATCCCTGGAGAAGCCAAAAGACCACATCTAGGCGTCGCCACTCATACCCATTGCCCGCCCTAGGCAGTCGACCATCTCCAAGTCGGAGTGAATACAAATTTACTTGCATATCGGCCATCCTGGATAGCTTGAGTCAGTGATACCCAGAGGCCATTCTGAACTCCCTGTAAGACTTGGGCCACCATGTCCACCACCACTTGGGCCACCACTGACACCCTCTCACCAGATGTCGCCTTCTTCACGGAAATCTGGACCAACCTCACCTCTGCCCCGACATTGCTACCACCATCCCCGACGGATACAAGATCCAGAGGAAGGACCACCCAAGAGGAGAACTCGCCATTGCACACAAGAACTCCCCCCGACTCACCAAGTCCAGCACGAACGACTCCTTGTCCACCACAAAACACCTCCATTTCCAGATCCAGACTAGCCCCAGAACAACACTACGCGGCACCCTCGCCTACAGACCTCCCGGACCTTGAACCGTGTTCAACACAACCATCACCGACCTCCTTGCACCCCACAGCATTGCCTCCATGGGCTAAATATTGCTTGGAGACCTCAACTTTCACCTCGACAACCTCAGAGACCTAAACTCCTCCTGGACAATCTCACCAACATCAGGCTGAAACAGATTGTCACCATCCTCCACCTACAAGTAAGGACACACCCTCAACCCCATCTTCTCAGGTGGTAACAACATCCACTTCAGCCACACCACACAACCCCCCTGGACGGACCAGCACTGGGTAAAACGTGTCTTTCGACAAAGCCACAGTTCACAAACCTACACGACGCCCTCCGCAAAGGAACTGGAGCAAGGTCACCGAGGAGCACCTCAACTCCACCCTCAACCACGATCCCGCTCCCACCTCGACCGACACCAACTCTGCAGCCAAAGAACTATACAGATGAATCACCAACTGTGCAGACAAGCGTGCCCCCCTCCGCAACCCCAACAGAAAGCACCCCAGGAAGGCCACCTGGTTCACCACCGACCTCCAAGAATCCAGACGCACCTGCAGATGTCTCGAGAAGTTATGGAGGAACAGCAAAACTACTCAAGATCGGACCACCTACAAGAACGCCATGACATAATACTACCAACTCATCAGATCCACCAAAAGGACCTTCATCCAGAACAAAATCCTCGCTAACTCCAGCAACTCAAAGGAACTCTTCAGTACCATTCAGGAATTCACCAAACTCTCCTGCAAAGCCACGGACGTCACAACCTCCCAGGACCTTTGCTGCAAACTTGGCTCCTACTTCCATCTGAAAATGAAGTCCCTCTACAACAACTTCAACAAACAGACACCAGACACTGAAACCACACCTTCCTCGAGCAATAACAGCCACCCTACCATCTTCGCCTGGACAATGAAAAGCAGTCACTCAGGAGCCCCCACGTATCCCTGCCCTCTGCACATCTTCCAGAGAGCCACCGCCGCCATAGCACTTGAGCTATGATGCACCATCAACGCCACTTTCGAATCCAGCACTTTCCCCAACGACTGGAAACAAGCATAAGTCAAGAATCCCTCTGCAGACCAGACGGACCTCAAAAACTGACTCATCTCTCTCCTCCCCTTCATGGTTAAAGTCACCAAGAAGGTAGTCACCGTCCAGCTAACGAAGTTCATCGAAGAGAACTCCATCCTCGACCCTTGCCAGTCCAGATTCTGAAACCACAGCACAGAGACCGCCGTCCTCGCCACCATAGACGACATTTGCACTCTCCTCGACCAAGGCCACACCTTGGTCCTCATCCTACTAGATCTCTCTGCAGCCTTCACCACAATCTCCCACCGCACTCACTCTCTCGACTGGCTCCGCTCCTTCCTCACCAGCAGAACCCAAAGAATCAGACTTCTGCCCTTCCTCTCCGAATCTAGAAATCAACTGCGGAGTACCCCAAGCATCATCGCTTTGCCCCCGCTCTTCAACATCTACATGGCCCCCTCGTCGCCATCGTCAGACAGCATGGACTCCGCATAGAATCCTACGCCAACGACACCCAGCTCATACTCTCCCTCACAAAGGATCCCCACACCACCAGGCTCAGCTTCCAGGAAGGAATGAAAGACGTTGCATCATGGATGAACAAACAGCTGCCTGAAGCTCAACTCGGAGAAGACAGAAGTCCTCATCATCTAACCCAACCCTCAGCATGAGACATCACCTGGTGGCCCACTGCCCTCGGAAAGCCCCCCCCACTCCCACAGACCACACCCGCAACCTCAGCATCATACTCTACTCCTCCGTCACCATGACCCAACAGATCAATGCCGTAGCCTCCACCTGCTTCAACACCCTCCGCATCTTTCACAAGACCTTCAAATTGATCCCCCCGAATCCAGAAAGACCGTCACCCACGCACTCATAACAAGCAAATTGGACTACGGAACCGCCCTCTATGCCAGAATCAACAAATGCCTGCTCAGCAAACTCCAGACCATCCAGAACAACGCGGCCAGTCTAGTCTTCGGCATCCCACGACATGAACACATCACCAAACACATACAAGACCGCCACTGGCTCCCTGTCGAGAAAAGAGTAAGCTTCATGCTACTCATCCACGCCTACAAATCCTTTCACAACACCAGACCCCAATACCTCAACGAAAGTCTCCTTCCACGTACCTAAGACAAACCTCCACTCTAACTGCCGAAACCCCAAGCATCCGCAGAGCCAGAGCGGGTAAGAGTCTTCTCCTACATCACGGCAAAGACCTGGAACGAGCTCCCAATCATTATCAGACGCTGTTCCACTCTGTACACCTTCAGGAAGAGCCTCAAGAGCTGACTCTTGGGCTGACTTGGAGCTGCACCCCTCAAACTCCTTGAGGCCCTCACGGGTGAGTAGCGTGCTTCACAATTCCTTGACTGATGTCCCAAAGGGCCTGGGAGTAGTCGGCCAATGAGGCAGCTGGTATTCTGAAATAGCAGAGCAGCTCATGAAGGAAAAGATGGGCTTGCCAGCTGTATCTTATCTCAGACTGCTGATAAGGCGGGTAGTGAGGAAGGCATTGGAATTAACCTTACATGTGAATGCTGACACCAAAATACTTGCGGTGGGACGTTTGGTAACAAAGTCAGGGTTCCCTGGGTCTTGTCTATGGTGCCGTGTGAAGTGCCTAACTAGTGGTCCTGAACATGGTTTTCCCAAGTGCCCAAAGGGGTATCCATGAGGGCCTCATTAGATGGTATTAGAGACTCTGCCGGCGCTTGACCAGGCTGGTGTACCTCTTTAAAAACATTAGTGTTCAAATACATACTAGAGTGCTATACGGGTTGTGCTTTAGCCCCCTTCACCTAATGACAGTGAATGAGGCACTCTCCTCTGCGTAGGGCCAGGGGGAGAAACATGACCAGTATCCGGATAAGTATTCACGCCACTGGCACCGTGTAGTCCATAACAGCAGTTTTCGTTATCATATTGGGGGACACAATCCTCCCCTTCATCAAAATTCCCATTGTCTTAGTTAGTGCTAAAAAGATTTGGTAACCAAGTGGTTAGGACAAGTTATCTGATTCAGAAGGGTTAAAGCCAGCTGTACTCTGGTGGGAGTAGGGCGTAGACTGTGTCGAGGTGGATTCTGCTCAGAGTCAGCAAACACAATGGGCTACAAATCCTCCCCTGGTGTGAACACCAGCATTAATGCAAAGGGACCAGTGCACAGTGGGGTCACCTGAAGCAAAGTCCACATCGGAGCTGGTGCAGAACCAAAAGTGGGTTCAAGGGGCACAGAAGGCATGGAGGGTGGACCCGCTGGCGGAATTCCAACTGGGACCCAAAATATGCCAGAGAGAGCCAGTAAAGTGTCCAAAATGTATAGCATGACCTCCCTAAAGGCTTGCTCGAATCCCGAATGGACCTGTTAATTTGGGGTGCATGGAGACTAGACTCCGAATCGACTCAGACGGTAAGCTAGAGCAAGATTAAGTGGCATGTTGAAGCCCTTGCTGCCTCTCAAGAGTTTGAGAGTTGTGAGAAGCGGACGATTCTCACTTCAACTTTTTGAGACTGCAAAAATTATCTGCCTCAGGAACAACTTTGGGAGTGGGACCTTTCTTTCAATTTCTGCAGGTCACTGCCTGGAGCCTTCCCATGTTAGGCAACGTACAGATACACTTCACGATACAGTTTGGTTTATGGATTAAGCTGAGAAGAGTCGTGGGTAGAACCTAAAAAAAAAACAAGATGAAGGACGGAATGTTGCACAATGGCAAAACATTCACCCCCAGTCACAGATCTGGGTTTAATCCATCGTTAATTTGCTCAACAAGCCACCCCAGTTCAGACATGACCATGTGCAAATCAGTCTTGACCCTGTGCCTCAGGGGAACAGTCCAGCCCGAACTGCCAAGCCATGTCTTCCCTGGACCGGAATCAAGCATCCTAGGACCGGTTTCTGGCTATCAGCCGTCTTCAGCCAGGATAGCTTGACTCCAGTGGCATAGTGCGCAAGGGACCCACTTCTGGGCATACCCTTCCCACATAGGGTGAACAGCAAAACAAACAAGATAATGGACGGAATGTTGCACAATGACAAAACATTCACCCCCAGTCACAGATCTAGGTTTAATCCATCGTTATTTTGCTCACCTAGCAACCCCAGTTCAGACATGACCATATGCAAATCAGTCTTGACCCTGTGCCTCATGGGAACAGTCCAGCCCAAACTGCCAAGCCATGTCTTCCCTGGACCGGAATCAAGCATCCTAGGAGTAGGGCGTAGACTCCATCGAGGTGGATTCTGCTCAGAGTCAGCAAACACAATGGGCTACAAATCCTTCCCTGGTGTGGACACCAGCGTTAATGCAAAAGGACCAGGGCACAGTGGTGGCACCTGAAGCAAAGTCCACATCGGAACTGGTGCAGAACCAAAAGTGGGTTCAAGGGGCACAGAAAGTATGGAGGGTGGACCCGCTAGTGGAATTCCAACTGGGGCCCAATGTATGCCAGAAAGAGCCAGTAAAGTTCCCAAAATGTACAGCATGACCTCCCTAAAGGCTTGCTTGAATCCCGAATGGACCTGTTAATTCGGGGTGCATGGGGATTAGACTCCGAATCGACTCAGACGGTAAGCTAAAGCAAGATGAAGTGGCATGTTGAAGCCCTTGCTTCCTCAAGAGTTTGAGAGTTGTGAGAAGCGGACGATTCTCACTTCAACTTCTTGAGACTGCAAAAATTATCTGCCTCAGTAACAATTTTGGGAGTTCAACCTTTCTTTATACTTCTGCAGGTCACTGCCTGGAGCCTTCCCAGGTTAGGCAACGTACAGATACACTTCACGATCCAGTTTGGTTTATGGATTAAGCTGAGAGGAGTCGTGGGTAGAACCTAGGCACCATAGTGATACTCCATGGGGTCTGTCACACCCATTTGTTAGCGATAGTCCCTACACAGCTTGAACCCTGTTCTTTGGAGGTGACATTTTACCTAGCTCACTGGTAACATTTTCGGAAAAGGGGTCTTGAAAAGACCAGAGTAGTCCTGATCAGCATCATAAGATGTGAAAAGAAAGAAACTGATGTCAGCATGCATGACGCCACTACTTTCATAGCAGAGCTTGCATGTGCCATAAGGCACAGTGGATGGAAGCAGATTCAGGAGGCTAAGAGACCAAGAAGCCTCAGAGCTGCTCTCACTGTGATCCAGGTTCGAACCTGAAGCATCTGGCTCATACTCTAAATGTCTTGGACTCGCTGTGGCAGAGGGAAAGCTCTGAACTCCACTGTGTTCAGGAGTGCTCCAATATAATGAAGGCGCTTTAAAGGAGTGAGATGGGACTACAATTAATTGATAGTGAGCCACACGTCAAGCAGTTTGCTATTTTGCAGAGGATGTCTACGACTGTGGTGAGCCCGCTTTCAGTCAGTTGTCAAGGTACTGGAATACTTAGATCCCCGACCTCTAAAGATGGGCAGGGCCCAATGGTTGGACATTCCCTTTAAGGAAAAACTAAAGTGGTATAGTGGCTATGGTATCCGGGTAAGAGGAATTGGAGGACCCTGCTTGCCTGCATGCTGTTTGCCAGATTCATGTCCTTCAAAGGACTGGGGTGTCTGATGTATAACTGGTAGTAAATGCTGTCTATACTACAGTCCACTGGAATAGTATCTAAACGTTCTGAATTGATGAGGGAATTGTTTGGCAGGGGTAATTAGCCCCAAGCAGTGTGCTGAAGCCCTGCTGTCCTCAAAGGGCTCAAATGCAGAGTACACCTTCTCACCCAAAAGGCGAGACCCATCAAAAAGTATATCTAGGTGGGAGGCCTGTATATTGCTAGAGGATGCTGTGCAACACATCCACACATGGTGGCGAAGGACAAAACTAATCTTTACCCAACCTCAGACAGTCTTTAGTATCCAGACCTGCGCTGAAAACATATTTGGTGAAGTTCAGTCTATTGTGGGACGTCTTGGCCAATGAGGCCCACGGTCTTTTGGGACTGCTGGCATAATCTCACTGGCCATGTCCCATAGGGCATGTGTAACCTTCCAGCAAACAAACAGTATTGACGGAGTGCAGTGCTAAATTGGCCTATGAAAACATGTGCTTTCTAAAAGCATCATTACCCTTGGATTCACTATCGGGAGAAGTGATAGTTTATCTTGCTGGTTGAGGCGTTTACAATAGGATTCTCTGGAGTGGGGTGCTGGGTGAGGAAATCTGGGTCTCCAGGCACTGGTCTGACATCTTGTCACCTGCCCATTCACAGGTGAGCAAAAATAAGCAGCCAAAAATATAGAACTTAGAGTATCGTTAAAAGATAAAAAGGGCTCAGAGGTTGCTGGCCCAGACTGCAAAATCACCACTGTAATTCTAGTGCCTCAGCTGGCCTCTGGACCCCGACTGCAAATGAGGCACTGGTAGCCCAAGTGGTAAGTCAAGCTCTGTCTCAAGTGTGGTGTCAAACCCACTGACATGAATCAATATAAAAGGCATCATCAGTATAGTGAGGGGGAAGCAAGTCACCCCTATCACCATCATCTTGGGACGTTCCCTTCTCTGGTACAGGACCAGTCGGAAATAAAGAGAGAATGGAGCCCATGCTGGTAGGTGTGATGGGGCAGAGGAACCTGATTAAAGTCGGGTTGCATGACAACTAGTTGCCCTACTTCGTATTTCTTAGTGATACATTGGTTAGGCTTGAGCAAAAGCCAGATTTGGGGTCAGACACTGTGTTGGCAGTAGGTCATACTCCAGCGGCAGTTACGTTCGCACTGGCATGAGGTTATACTGGGACTGGTGTAGATCTCGGGCCAGAGTAGTAGTATGTACTGACATTGGTAAGGGCTTTATAATGAGTCTGAAAGAAGCAGTGTCGGGGATGGTTCTTCTGCCAGTTATCCAACTAAAGACTCCTGTGAATCCAAGGGGCCAGAAGGCACACCAGTGGGTGATGAAAGCACACATTAAATGTGCAACAGCCCCTATGAAGGCCTTGAACAGCTTCTGGTGTCAACGAGGGTCTGGGAAATTTGTGGTATGTCGGGACCAGCTGAGCAATTGATTCTAGGGGCAATGACCTTGTGTTGGGTGCAACTGAGAATATGACGTACTCGTGCCATCTCGGAGTCAGAGTGGACGAATATGGTGGAATCCTGCTTCAATTTCTTATGTTTGCACCTGGACTTTAACTGACTGGAGTAATTCTATTGCCAAGTTCAGCTGGCAACAGAGTGCCCTCAGGATTGAGTCTGTGATTTGGAGCATGAGTGAAGCCTACAAGTTGGTCATAAATTAGAGCATGAGAAAGACCTATGCAAAGGCTTCCGCTTCTTCTTGTGCTCAGCAACATAGTTTCCCCTCCTGGTCTCAGTTCACCTTCGGGTGCATGAAGGGTCGCTTATCACATGACTTAGAGTCTTGTCCTGAGCCCAGCCAACAAAGACACACTTTGTATAGGTCTGTGACCATCATCTGACATCTGCAGTCGCAGCATTAATTGGGGTCTGTTCTAGGTGTGGACATAATTCCCTAGCATACTGGTGATACT
This sequence comes from Lissotriton vulgaris, assembly GCF_964263255.1. NCBI lineage: Eukaryota > Metazoa > Chordata > Amphibia > Caudata > Salamandridae > Lissotriton > Lissotriton vulgaris. The sequence continues at coordinate 372,086,637 of NC_141693.1, read as the reverse complement.
GTTTTAGAAGCAGTTAGAAAACAGTCAACGTACGAAGCTGAACTCTGGATCATCTTCAGAAAGGAAGGAACTGATGTCCGTGCGCACCGGTCCTGCTTATATACAACTCTACTCCATCACTTCACTGGAGTCCATCAGCAAAAAATTATGTAAGCAAGAATTTCAAGGTTATTTTCATATGATATTCCTATCCATGTGCAGACAACACGGTGCTTTCATTTTTTTGCTGATTTACTTGAAGGTATTTTTGTTCTCTATTTTATGTGATTTTTGATATCACATTTGGGTGGGAAAATTTCGTGCTCATTCATATTGAAGAAGAAAAATTCCCTGCTATAATTCGTGACTGTCACACAAACCCTTGCACAGCTCACCAAAGCTATCACTGCAGCAGAGACGGTATAAAAACAAACACACCAAATATTTGTCTGCAAAATATTAAACTTTATATATTTGATTAACATCTGTTGTACAAATGAAATACATTTTTACATATTTTAATTTATTCAGTTTTTTTCAAAATTTACATTTCAGGTGCTCTACAAAAAAACAAGGGATTTTGCAATCCCCGATAAATTATACAATGTAACGATTGTCCAGAATTCGAGTGCTTACTCATTGCAAAAGTAATAAGTGAATTGCTACAGGTTTCCTTTTTGTACCATTGATCCGAATCCACACAATTGTTCTTGTGTGTATATTGGGCTAAATTGACGCTCAAGTTCCTGCAATTGTCTTTGTGAACCCCTGCTACTAGACAATGAAACACTGTGACAATATTCACAAGACTATTTCATAGGATGGAGTAACAAGGCAACTGTCTAACCCCGTCTTATAACCAGCTTTGTAAAATATAAGAACTATTTGGTAAAATAATTGCCAATACACATACTTGCAATAAAAAATAAATAAAAGGAGTGCACAATACTCCAGGGTTAAAAATCTCGTTCTACTTTACGTTAAAGCACATTACACTTAAAACCTTAGTAAGTTAACCAGTTCCGACAGGGAATTATTTGAACACAAGTAAATTTGACATGTACAGGTATGGTGCAGCCACAACTAAAAAGAAAACAGGATTTATCTTGTATCCTGAAAGTCACAGATCGACCACAAGGATAATGGGCCACGTTCAATAACAACATTATTTGCTAAGACTGGTGCCATACATATTACACGAATAAACATGAGACCTGTAAACACCACTGCTGTGGTATGAGTAAGAGGTAAATACATTTTACACGCAAATGGTTACATTTTGGTGCTTCATCAGAATGAAAAAGTTAATCAAGATCCAATGACGGAAAAATAAATCCCTATGATATGGTTTGCAGAAAAACAATCAATCTCAACTTTTCTGGGAGGCAGTGTGAGGGGGGTACAAGCCGTGATACAAAAGTACCAATTGTAAATTCACAGTGTTCCGTCTGAAACATATAATTTTGGCCGACATATGGCCCAAAGCATCATGTGTCTTTGAAATACAGGTGCCATTTAGAGCATTCGTTCATTCGGACTTCCTTAGCATCAGTGTGTCTTTTGCTAAAGTAGTGTTTGCGAACCATGAGCAACATACACACGTGTTGAAAACTAAGACAAATAGATTATCAGATAGACGTTAAACATAACTTAGGCATTGAAGTGCAAGAATATTGATAGCCATGTTGTAATGTTACTTGCAGGATGCGTCAGACATGAATAAAGCTCCACTGCAGCAACTAAAATTATATGTTAAGAAATGCCTCTTTAATACATTTGGTGCATTTGCGCAACTCAAGAGTACAGTACTCCACAGTAATCCTTTAAGACAATGAAAATGAGGGGATATTTCTCTTTGCAGATGAATTGAGATGGCTAGCTAAACATTAAGTCGCCCATAACGGTGCCACAAAGAGAAGGAAATTACAAATAAGAAGGATAATTCAGAAAAGTGTGTGTGATAGAAATACAAAGACAGATAGATCGGGAACGGCATTCAGTAATTTAAGACCGAGGTATTTATACGTTTAGACCGAAACCAGATGATTATAAAGAGATTCAGGACAAAGTCATTCATTAATAGGCTTCTGGAGTGGTGAGTGCTGCCTGGACTTCAGTAGACCCAGGGCGTCTCCAATGCTAAGTTATTACATTTTGAATTCTAAATATGAAACGAGGCATAAAGTAAATACCTTGTTTAACACAAAGAAAAAATGCTTTTTTTGAATGTTCGCCTATTTTAACCTGACAATCATAGATGTATAGACCTTCAGCAGGTATGCTTTAGTACAGGAATAGTGACCTAAACCCGCACACGATGTGAAGTCCTCTTTTGTCATTAGTGTAAAATAATATAACTAACGACCCTGAGATCTCAACCAGAGTCAACCAGTACTAGAGAGAACAGCTTTTGGGAACACATGTAGTGTTCCATGATGTTGGCTATGTCTTCCTTCTTTTCACTAGACATTACAGCCCATTTAGGTTACTTACCAAAGCCTACATAAACTGTGTTTTGCTGTACAAGACACAAATTTTAAAATCTGACATGCCATACTAAATGTTGATGTATTCTATGGGTGGTATCTTTCACATGAACAATTTGTAGTGTGGCAGTGGAGGTGACCAAGGAAGAAACGCTCGATTCAACTAAAGTTATTTATTGTGAGATAATGAATGGAGGAGTAAAAACATCCAAGGCAATGTCTCTAAACAATTACGTTTTATTTTAATTTCAACTTGAATGAAGTAATAATAGATTGGATTACTCCTGAATCAATGATCAAATGTTCTTGTAAGGATGAAAGTCAAAGTCTATTTGCTAGCATCTGATTTTGTATAGTTCAGATTATAACCAACTAAAAACAATTAAAAGGTTCAGTAAAAAGTGCAGCAGTCTAATGTGAAAGGCAGTTAGAGTAGTGGATTTCAAAAGAATTAAAATGGAGTTCTTCATCCACATGCTTTTAAGAGATTGCAAAATTAATGTGTAATCGACATCTTAAAAGATGTTGCTCTGAAGGGCTTTATAATATGTTACTAAAATTATGTCACTAGGTCAAGTCACTGGGCTACAGCCTTACTACACCGGAGCAGGGCACTGTGCAAAATGCACTTTGATAAAGCTCACCTGTTTGAATAGTTGAAATCAGCTTGCGACACCCTTTAAATATATACAGTAACGGTCTGCCAATGGGGTTTTCAGTTCCATAATGTTCTAAAAAACTGGAAATTAAGTAAGCATTTAGAAGCTATATAAAATACCTAACTGCACATAAAGAAGGACACAATTCTAACTCATTCTATCATACTGATGTGTTGTAAAGGACACAAAATACTGAGTAATAAAGCCCATATTATAAGTATCCAATTTAAGTTTCCAGTCCTCTTGAATCTTAAAAATCGAAAGCCACAATTTCGCTGTGGTCACTCATGCTAGGTGAATTCACACTACACGTGTTCATAGCACTGCTGGCTAGAGATGCAGGCTGGAATTACAGAAAAGTACAAATCTGGATCTAAAAAATGCTCATATTCTCTGCCGCATACAATAGTATTCCGACAAAAGTATGCAGCTTTTTGAGGAATAAAATATTGGATAGCTACCACACTAAGCAAGCATTAAACTGTAGGCCAATTTAAATATCTGTTCCATCACCGAAACAAATTACCTCCTACTGAACTGTATTCCTCCTACTGGACAGTATTGTGTGTCAGCAACGGAAATTTAATGCTGAATGTAATATGTTAGAATTCAGCTACATGACTGGTCCCTCAAAGTCTGGGCTGACATCTAACTTATTCCTTGACCAACATCAAAAGAAAATTTACAGTTACCATGTCAACATAAAATGCCATTCTGTAACCCTCTTTGGTATATGGTTACCTGAAAACACATTACATTTTATTATGCATCTATTTGTATTATAGTGCAAGTTACCATCGTCTTCCATGCTTAAACCTAAAGCCTTGTATTGAGTTTTTTGATTAAAAAAAAATCCTAGTTCTGACTCATAAGCACATGCCCGGGTTTCCATCAATTGAAAGTGCTGCAACAAGATCCTTGAAAAAAGTACTGCATTTGAAGAAATAGCAATTTATCGCATAAAAGGAACACTCGGAATAGCTTGTGAAAGTTAGCCTGCATAATGTACATGGCTGGCTCAAATCTGTTTTATTGTAGTAGCAAAAGCTAAACTAAATCACTTTTTGAGGGAAAAGCAACTCAGGAAAATTGACTGATCCAATCATAATAATTATTTTGCTGCTTCAGATATTTAATAAATGTTTTTTGGCTCCATTTATTAGGCACACATAATTCAGGCATTTAGCAACGCCTGAAGCCAACAGGTTAACAGTAGGCTACACACAAGGTTGTATCTTGGTTAGATTTGGGGAGTGTGAAGCAGAGACCTCCCGAACATCATAGGGAATAGCCAATGAAAAAAGGTGTCCCCACCAGCGGTGTATGGGTAGGTGACTGAAACTCAGTAGGGGGTCAAGAAATGTAATGGGTGCCATTAGAGGGATGATCAGCCTTGAGAAAAGTAACAAATGTGCTTGAGGACATTCAAATCTATTCAAACATTGAAGTAGGTTATGCTTGTTATTTAAATTTTTTAAGGTAAAACTAAAGTTAGAGCACCTTGGCACTAAACAAAGATGCAATTATGAACCACTGCACCTCCTGTTGAGTAAACAAGCATGTTTCAAAGCATAATGAGAGGGGTATTGTCTCGTCTGGATCTTTTTCTTCTAAATTATCACTTTAAAAAAATTAGCTTATCTAGTGTGCTTAAAATCTGACAATGCGTACATATTACATAAATCTTCAATAGCACTTACCACAGGAATGTTGGTAAGTGACAACATATTTCAGTATCTTTATAAATAGCCTACCAATATTGGTGTCAATAGTATTAAAGTGTCTATGCCTGAACCTGGTGATATGGTACATATGAGTAAGGGGTAGCTTCCTTGTTTGTTGGACTCCAAATACACTTTAACCCGTGTTAATTGTGTGTTTGTTTAAGGATACCTGAATAAAATATATGTAACCCTCTTTTTAAAATACAGCACTATGTCGATTTTGGATGCTGTTAAATATATACTTCAATCGTTTTGATATAAATGTTGTTGCATTTTAAGTGAGGTGTGTATGTATTGTGAATACATGTCCATATTGGTGTTTAAGGATAACAGTTTTCAATAAACCTTGTTTGCAACCTGACCTGAACCATGTTTTTAGTATTTTTCAAAATGGTGGGAGGCATTTCTATGGGTGCAATTTATAGTGCAAGTTGCTCCATATGCTAACTGCAGCACTAGGGAAACCTCTAACCTCTATTCCTTATAGCGGAATTGGGAAGAGGGCTAAGAGTAGGCTCTAATATAAGGATCTTGGCGAGTATGAAAGGTAGTATCCCCTGAAAGTGTACATCAAGAAAGAAGGTGAGTTGGAGAAAAGCCAATGACAAGAGATTTAAAGAGGATTGGTTTCCTATTTTGCAGTACGTGTTGGGCTCAGACTGCGCTCGTTACACGTCCACACTTAAGCAGCCCTTCTAGCAATCTGGCTGTGACTAATTGTACATAGCATCTGAGCTTTCTGGGGCTGCCAGGTACATGTTATTTCCATGGCTAAGCAAAGACTGGATAAAGGCATTTACCACTGTCGCATGTAGATGGGCTGTTCATGCAAAATTCGACACAGTGTCTTAATGTGGTGGTAACAAGTGCTGGTGAAAGTAGTCGGATGAAGCCATCCCAAAAGGAGATTGCCAGAATGTAACCAAAACCTCTGTTTTAGATCAGCTAATTTTAAGAATACTGTTGGCATTCATCACTGAACAGTAGCCTAAAATAAAGTTAATAAGTAGGCTAAAACTCATTGACCACACACGAAAGCCTACTTGTCAATTTAAATGTGTGTTGTCTGGGTAAGAGCAAAATGTTTGCCAACCTTTACTTTTTATAACAGGGAGGCTAAAAGGTCACAACTAGATATCACAATGTGGACAAAACAGATTCCTTCAGAGACACCTAAATCTAAAATGAGTTTGAGCAGCTCAGTGGTAAGGCTATTCTCTAAGAATTGTCCATAAAGAACGTCTTAAACCATTCTAGAGATGTTCATCTGAATTCAGCATGGTGTAGCTGGTTAAGGAGGAGGATACAGGCAATGGTATCAAACGTTGTTAATGAATCTAACAGGACAGGCACTCTAATACCACTACAGTTAATCTTCTTCCCAGATAATCTTGAACAGGTTGACCATGAGTTGAGAAGAATTTACAGGGAGAAAGCTGGACTAGGCAGGATCAAGTAACCGATTAGATTTGGCAACTACTAAACCAGCCCTACAACTACTTTCTCCAAAAGTATAACAAGGCGTAGTAGTAGGGAGACGGGTCTGGAGTGTAACTCAGACATGAAATATTTTTATTAAGATCGGTCTTTCTATTGTGGCTTTTCATTTCACAAGGATGCATCCCCTTCCAGCAAACAGTTGAATACTTTCGTAAGACAAGACCATTCAACAATGCTCCAGCCAAAAATCTGAAAACTCTAGCTGGCTACAATTCCCTGGGAGATCCAGATGAAAAACATCTTACAGAACAGACTCTAGCTGAGGTTGTTTGGTAACAGACTGTAGAGTAATATCTTGTCATGTTTAAGAGACTTCCGATATGAAAAAATGTATACTCGTGCAAAGCTCCTCAAATGGAAGACAAGTGCAAAATGGCCTGGGAGCATTTTAGCCCTGCAACAACAGTTCTTTAGGATACCCAACTCATCTGCTTGGAGTAGTGCCCAGTTTTTGCAGACCTACTTTAGCCTTTTATACCATTACTGTTAAAGCCTAACATTGTGAATGAAGTCACAGGCGTGTCCTCACTATTGCTCAACTGGACACACTTCTAGATTAGTTTGACCCAGTGCAAGGGACAAACATGTTTTTCTTCTAACTGTCTGCTAATAATCCATGGAAATGTCAGTGAATTAGAGAATACAATTATGAGAAAAGATTGCATAACATTGGCGAGTTGAGCACGTGGGATGGAAAGAGTGTTACATGCAGGCTACAAGTTGTAGTTCCAATGAGTTCAGGAAGTTGACTATCTACTGCTGAAACAATGAGGACACCTGTAAGTTGCAGATACCAGTGGTAGTAAGATAGCTTTTTAGGTATATACATTTGCGATGTGCATTTGTGTTTTCATGTGTGGGACCTCAAAGTCACAGCTATTAAGTATTTGACATTGTGTGAACCTAGCTAAAAAGAGCTAGAGAGAACAACAGAAATTATATTCTTTACCAAAAATGTTACGTGACGTAATTAGGACAGAGTTCTGCATGTGGTTTGTTATTGAAACCAGATCTAAAATAACAGAACGTGATGAGAATTTGGGTCGGATATCAAGGTCGCATTGGGATGGTAGGTCACAGGAGCCTGTGGCAAAAGAAAAAGCTACCTGGTCGACGGTTTAGATCTCCAACAAAATAAAAAGGTGACTTCTAACTTTTGGCAAATGTAATCCTGAAAGTTAGGATTGTCTTGCTAAAATGCAAAGCTGTGAAATATGAATATACATATTAAGAATTCAAATTAAACAGCATTTCCGACTTTTCCACTATGAAACATATAAATACAAGTCAGCATGTTGTGCACTCGTCTTGATCTTCCTCTGAAAACAGTAGAGCTATTAAACATATTACAATGTTAATTACCCTATTCTCCTCTTTTCCATCACATTAAATATATAAACACTGCCGAGTCCCCAAGAACCTGAACAAAAACGAAGTGAACACTTTTTTTAGAGCACAACTGATCAGAAGAATAGTATTGAAATTGATAGGTGAGGCTGTGCCACACCAATAAAAGCCATCAATTCCCAATATGTGCAAATCATTTCCTCTATTCATTCCTGACTTTTTCTTTGTGAGAGGGAGGAGTTAGTGTATACAATCTCTTAAACGTTTCAAGGAGGTGTGTCTATGCTCAGAGGCTGCTAATCCCAATGAAAACCCGGCACAGACACCGATACATCTGACTGGAGGTACACAGACCAACCTATCAATGCCAGAATCCATCTCTTAAGGCGGAGTGTCACATCACAAACACTCTTGACCTCAGATTCGCCACTGAGGAAATGGTGTTGACCTGACAAGGAAACACATTCTTTGGTTAACAGCAAAACCTAAATTAAAATGGTAGGCTGATAGTCTAATCACCTTGACAAGGTAATGCTGAACACATTGTCGTTGCCGGTACAATAATACCAACTTTGGAAAAAAAACATTCACAGTTTAAAAAAAAAAAAAAAAACAGCTCAAACTTTTCTGGTAAGTGGTGACTTCACACATCAGACAAAGTGCTTAGACACCTTTGATCACATGCTGTGTCATTTGAATGTATAGAAGAAAACTACACCTCAGATGTGGAAGCATTTCTGTTTGAAACCGTTAAACGAATCATACAATGCAGGAAATGTCAAAGTGTGCACATGGGCAAAATACTTCACCATCCTAAAAATAAAACTTATAGCCTTTGAGTAAAAACATTTTACTTTGGTGCAATGTATAAAAATGCGTCATAGAGATTACAAGGACGGATTTTTACAGTGGCCGGTTTGCAATCTTATGGAAACGAACTCATTCCTTTAACACGGTCACTCAATCAATATCCCAAATTTGTGGTTAAAAAACAAATCTGTCAAAAGCTGGGAAGTGTGTCCTTGAAAAGTGGAGCTCTGCTATTCGAAGGAACAAAGGAAGATTACAATCACGCTGGAATAAGGAATGTTCCTCAGATCTTTCTTTAAATATTATTCAATAGACATCAAGGAAAGTTCTCAAATCAAATCGAAAAAATCTTTAAAGCAACATTTACATTTTTCTACAACCTTTGTTGCACTTAGCAGGAATACCACAGAATAAATGTGCAAGATGCATTTCGATTTCGGTCCGAAGTGTAAATACATGTGACATTTTCCCTTATATCCATCCACTAGTTTAAAAACCACTGCAAATCTTTTGGGTTGGAATAGTTCCTCAAGGGCTTCAAGGTTAAGGACAAATAGACAAGAATGACATTTGTTGTGAATGCCCATGGAAGTGCATGAGCACTGCCATTAAATACTTTGAGACATGCCAGTGGTTCGAATTAGAAATGGTTTCAGACCATTCTGCTTTTTCAGTAACCAGCTGCATGCCCATCAACAATCATTTTATTCCCGTAACCACAGAGATAAGTCACGACTTAACAAAGTGCTCACATTCGGAACTCAACATTTGGAGCCAAATGTATTCTGCTTGTGTTTAAATCCTTTTCTTCGGTTTCTCAGTGTAAAGCTGTGGTGGCAGGATTGTAAGGTAGTGGCAGGATCGAACAGTTGGGTTTTCTATATTCTTATATATTTGCACATAAAAGACCCTTTCGCAAAGCATGATTTCTTGCCAAGAACACTATTTTCAAGTCGGTCTTTGTGGCGTTCATTGCATAATGTGAATTCTATGAGCAAAACTGTTCTTTGCGTCCAATCTGATGTGGTCTTCTTGAGGAACCACGTTGTTGACATTTCCTAGCCTACTGCGCTCCAAAACAGATAGCACTGTAAAGGGAACTTGGCTACTAAAGTCCTTGGGTGTCACAACTGCATGTGCGTAGTTGAACTTCCACTAAATATGGAGCCAGCCCGCTCAGGATGACTTCCGACTAGGGGAGCCGGTTAATGTTACCCATTATTTACAGCTCCACTTTAAAACCTTTAATGAAAGGTAGTCCTGTCGGCACCTTCCGTTTATAATCCAAGTATTGATCTCCGAAGAAGTGAATCAGTGTGAATTCCTCCTCTTCTATTCGCTCTTTGAAAAATCGCCATGATGCCACTGCATAGCCAATTGTGCAGACAGGGTTGCAGAGTAAAACCTTAAAAACAAATACATTTTCAGAATTAGATCACTTGATAGCTCAACATGACATTTAAATATATATGCACATACATATATAATTTGATTGTTTTATTTAAATGCAACTAGCCGCATCAGAGCACATACATACATGTAGGAAGCAAGGGGTACACAGCCATCTCAAAACCAGCGTCGTCAAAGAAACAGGCAGAACATTAAAACATAGCTGAAATAAATTAGTATTATCATTTTCCTGAATCAAAAGTGCTGGTAAGGTATAAAAGTATGTAGGCCTAATGGAAGATTACTTCCAATTAGATTAGGGTCCCAAGGCATAAAATCAACTTATTTATGGATGGCATCCTTCTTACACTAACTACACTCCCGGGGTCCCTACCGGGGTTAGTTGTGGAACTGGACTAGTTTGAAGTAGTGTCCGGCTTTAAAATAAAGCCAGACAAGTCATATATCCTTAACCTCCCAGTACGCTTGCAGGACATCCCTTCCCTGCAAATGCAAGGCTTTTTTTCAATGGGCTGCCTCCTCGATACGGTACCTCTTTTTCGCATTACCAACTGACTGGAGGAGTGGTCGAGGGTAACCTAGGTGGAATACTGTAAAATAAAACCCTAAACACACACACACACACACACACACTCACTCTATGGGAACATATTGTGGTCAGGAAAGGCCTCACAGCCTACCCATTCCCGAACACACCAACAGCTTCAAATACTGACTTCTCTACCTTTGATTGAAAGGATTTTTCAGATTGGGTAAAGGGGGAATGCAGGATCCTAAAAGGCAACTTTCAAAGACAACCTATTAAACTGTTTGAAGAGTACAAAAAAGAGATTCAGATCACAGAGAAATGCCGACTCAAATATTGCCAGTTACGACACTGGGCACTATACCCATCCAACTCCTCTGCTGCCATGAGGTCTCTCACCCTTTGAGATCCTAGTAAGCACATGCTCAGACATGAAAGGTTTAATTTACAGGACAGAACATGTCCTCCAAGACTCCAAACCAACACAACTCCATACTTATCAATCTCGATGGGACAGGAACTTGCATAAAGAAATATCATCCAAAGACTGGAACAACTCTGGCACAACATACCCAGGACCATGCGCAGTATTCACCAGAAATAATCGACCTTAAACCTTCGTAGAATGTTCCCCATGGCATCAACCCTATGCTGGCATTGTGGGTTGCAGGAGGGGACCTGTCTGCACATGAAGTAGTCCTGGGCAATATTTCAGAATTTCTTTTGAGGAGATCCTGGGCCAAATCAATGGAACCGCAAACTCAGCTGGTCTAACCACATTGAGTCCAAGCGTAAAACTTTCAAACATGAGACATAACTGACCTGGACAGGATGCTCATCCGTCATATGACAACAGCTGTCAAGCAAATCCTAGCTCTCTTCTGGAGAAAAAAATGTCCCCACATAACACTCTGGTTCCATAAACTCTGGCCAGTCCTTGCCACGCATCAGATTACTAGCGCATTCAGAAAAGAAATTCTCGTGTACATGGCAACCTTTGATAGACCACATGCCCAGAATAAAATACCAGTACTTCACTCAACGACTCTGCGCACAACTTTTAGAATGATACATGGGTCCAAGATAACTGGAGATGCATTAAGGCCTCCATACGTCACAAACAGCTACGTGTTATAAACCAAGCAAATGCTGCCACAATCTCTAGATCTTCTTAGTTCCCACATATCAACATGCAGCAGTCTCCTACGGGTCATACTGCTCACTCCCCTAATGAGACCTTAAAATTCACATGCTGGCACTCAGTGTACCATGCACATAACCTTGACCAAACGATGGCCTTTTCACAGCACTAAGGCGCTTACCTGGATCCCTTCTAATCCTTTTGTTTCCCCCAACCCATCTCACCCCAGTTTTGCAATACAACAATCTCCTGGCCCATATGGTCAGAACGCTTGGAATTTCTCAATATAGTACGTCCACATGTTTGGTCTTTTTAAGCATATTGACTTGATCCTAGCAGTACTTTTGAAAACTAACAAAAAGATTCCACACAAATTAGATTGCCATTCTTAAGAACATTTGGTCATCTCCAAAGTAGGGGATCTCAATGTAGTAGAGCCCGAACAAACTAGAATTTCTCCATTTCATTGCCTGATACATTGGCAACCTCAAGCCGGTCTCATTTTAGACCAGGCACAGTACACCAAAGAATAGCCACTGCTCATGGAGTTGTCATTGGACCATAATGATTGGTAACTGTGTGCCAATTTTACAGGAGTCTTTACATACCTCCGTCTGAACAACACAAGGTTTATTTCTCCTCCACGAACAATTGATAAGCTAATTTTACCAGGCTGTTCAAACTATTAATAGGAGCATGCATTGGCAATGCCAAATGTTTTTGCTTCGGAGAATTAAAATTATAATACATGGGATAAAGCATCACCTAATGCACATTATAAGGCTAATGCAAGTCACAGAGTAAGTTCCGTGACCATAAAGAGGAACAAGGATGAAGTATGTGTTCCTTTAGAAGGAAACTGAAATCTGAAAGTATGGCAGAGGGTATTTTAGTTTTTTATTTAATACATTGTCACACCATCCTCACAATCCACCTAAATTCTTGGGGTCACAGTGAAAGACACAATAATGTACGTATTATTGGGGACACTGAAAAATCGGAAAATCCCGCTGCAGATCTCCTTTTGGAGGACCTCATCCTAAATTACCTCGCCCCCAAAGGCCTAAGTAAATTGTTTACCGTGGAGCGCGCGCACCGAGTACCGGGTGGGAAGTCTAAGCCGGGTGCCCCTCCGAGGCCGATTATCGCCAGAATTTTCAACTTCAGAGACAGAGACGCTATTCTGCAGGCATCGCGGGTGAAGTGAAGTTTGAAAACACAACGGTGAGCTTCTACCCGGACTTTACCCAGTTCGTTCAGGGGCAGAGGATAGGGTTTCAGGGGGTGAAGCAACGGTTGAGAGACATGGACTTGAAATATGCGATGTTATTTCCAACCAGGCTCCGTGTCGAGTATGAGGACCGGAAGTTTTTCTTTGACAGTCCCAAGAGCGTGAGTGACTGGCTGGATACATTACTAAAGCGGGGAGATCGAGCGGAACACTCGGGTGGAGCGGAGGGTGGCGTGCCGGAGCAAGAATGACAATGTGGTTTCTGATTTCCGAACAATTACCATACCATACAGTTCGGTTTGATGTCTTTCATACTTATGTGATTTATGGTGGCATACCGAGGGTGGCGGGGGGAGTGGGACTCTTTCCTCCTCTGGGTTTCTTTTTGTAGACTAGTTTAATGTTAGGGCGACAGGCACACTGCAAGTTGGGGATGCTTTTGAGTCTAACGCAGGGGTGCAGGGGGGGTATTGTAACGGGATCATGTTGGGGGTGGAAGGGGAAGTTTGGGAATGTTTCACTTCAAGGCAACGTTCATTCTTTTATCTGGGTACTGTGTTCGCTATGGGGTGGATTCTGCATTCACTTCCGGGATGGGGGTAGTGGATTGAAACGGCTGTGTTGGAATGTCAATGGGTTGTGGGAAAGGATAAAGCGGGGAGTAGTGTTGCAACTGTTGAGACGCCTCTCCCCTGATGTTGTGTTGTTGCAGAAGACGCACTTGATTGGAAACACTTGTCACGCCATGAATCGGCAAGGAAATCGTCTCGCTGTACACTCTGGGTTCACTACTGGTTCTAGGGGCGTGGGCATCCTAGTCAAGAACTCTCTCCCTTTGGAAATAGACAACATGGTTCTTGATGACAGGGGGCGCTACGCTGCAATCACAGGCAGGTTGGAGGGGAGGACTGTCTCGCTGATTTCTGTATTTGTCCCGCCTGGTCTACAGACCTCGACTTTTGCTGATCTTGGGCGTGTGGTACTGGGGCTCCCAGATGGTATACTGGTGATGGGCGGAGATTTCAATTGAGTTGTCTCCGGTAGTGTAGATCGCTATCCCCCAGAGACCTCACTAGGTCACAGTCTTGGTTAAGTGGGCTTTTGGAGACACTGGGTTTGGTAGACTGTTGGAGGTTGATGCATCCGGGACAGGTACAATACACCTTCCACTCTGGGGCCCACGGCAGTCTCTCCAGACTGGACTATGTTTTGATGCCGGCGGTGCAGGCCTCCTCTGCCAGGGAGATTAGACATCTGGCCCGGGGTATATCAGATCACCCCCCACTGTGGCTCCAGATCAGCACTAGTATGAGTGTCGAGGGACGGGTTGCCCCGATCAATCCCTGGTATCTTCGCAACCCAAAAACTCGAGCTGACTTGATTAAGTCCCTGGATCAGAACTTTGCTGAGAGCGAGGGGTCCGTGTCCTCCTCAGTGTCACTGTGGGAGGCATTTAAGACGGTCATCCAAGGACAGGCTTTATTGTTAATCGCTGGTGCCAAGAAAAGTAAGACTGAGGAGGTGGTCCGTTTAGAGACTGAAATAACTGAGCTAGAAAAGGATTTGGAACTGGGTGTGACTTGTAACAAGCTTCATGCCCTCAGCCACAAACAACTGGATTACAGGGCCCTGGTGACGGATGCCGCTAAAGTCATGAGTAGAGAGCAGCAGGACAGACTGTATGATGTGGGAGATAAGGCTGGGAAACTGATCGCTTGGCTGGATAAAAAGGAGAGGGAGAGTTGTGTGGTTCCTGTGATTGAGAAACTTGATGGAGTGTGTGTGACTGATCAGACTGAGATTGTCGAGTGTTTCGCAGAACATTTCCGAAATGTGTACTCCTCAGTCTCCGATAGACCGGAGGAGGACTCCCACCTGTTGCTGCGTGCCATTGCATTGCCTCACCTGTCGGAATCGGATAGGGACTTAATGGACGCTGTATTTTCAGCTGACTAGGTGGCCCTCGCTATTCGCTCTGTGCGCTCAGGCAAAGCTATAGGCCCTAATGGCCTGCCCATCGAACTCTACAAGTTGCATCCTGACAAAATGGCGCCGTATCTCCGTGATATGTTTCTAGAGTCACGAGACATCGGCTCCCTTCCTCGTGATCAGCGTCTTGCTACCATCGTGGTGATTCATAAGGTGGGGAAACCACGAGATCGCTGTGCGTCCTATAGGCCCATTTCGCTCTTAAACGCCGAACTAAAGATTCTCGCTAAGTAGCTGGCAAACCGCTTGATAAAAGTAATTAGTGATTTGATTCATCCGGATCAGTCCGTTTTCATCCCACACCGCAATACAGCACTTAACCTGAGGCGCTTGCACTGTGATCTCGCGAGGGCGGCATCGCTGCGTGAGCCTGCCATTTTGGTTTCCTTGGACGCTACGATGGCTTTTGATACGGTGGAGTGGCCGTACCTCTGGGCCGCTCTTGCAAAATATGGTTTTGGTCCTGGTTTCATTGGCTGGGTGAAACTTTTGTATGAGGAGCCATTGGCACAGGTGGTAGTGAATGGTCAAGTCTCTAAGCCTTTTGTTCTTGGGAGGGGTACGCGGCAGGGCTGTCCGTTGTCCCCTCTTCTTTTCGCCTTTGCTCTGGAGCCCCTGGCTGCCTGGCTGCGATGGGAGCCTTCGATGAAGGGTATTCAGTGGACCCCGGAATTTGAGGATCGCATATCGCTCTATGCGAACGACATTTTGTTGTACCTCACGTCCCCTCGTAAGTCGTTGAATGTATTGTTTGATGTGCTCACCTAGTTGGGAAGGAACTCCGGCCTTGTGATCAATTGGACCAAGTCCTGTGTGTATGTGCTTTCGGGTGATACCCCCCCTTTACCGTGCCGTTGTCCCATCCGATTTAAGTACTTGGGGATCTTTATAACTTTAGATCCCGTGGCTCGTTATTATCGTAATCTGCTCCCTCCCCTTCAGAGGTTAAAATCTGACTTTGTGGGCTGGCTCAAGCTACCGCTTTCACCACTTGGGCGCGCAGCTCTTTTTAAAATGATGTCCTTACCGCGATTTCTATATGCGCTCCAGAATACGTTTGATGTTATTCCGGCGAGTTATTTTTGGGAGGTGGAGAGTTTGCAGAGACGATTGATCTGGAATTGACGCTCGCGTATTGCCCTCGCCAAGCTCACGCTTCCTTGGTACGACGGAGGTATAGCACTTCCGGATATCATGCAATATTATTGGGCTTCTCAGTTGGGAGAGATCAATCATTGAATGTATGGACCAGCCTCTAACCCTGCATTCGAGATGGTAAGTACTTGTTACCGGGTGGGGACTATAACAGGGCTCTTTATTCCAAAGCAGCAGGTAGGGAACTCTCGGGACCCACCAAGACAGAGGTACGAGTGTGGCACGATGCGAATGCGGCAACGGGATGGAGGGTTCGACTGACCGTGCGACTCCGCTTTATGCGTCTGAAAGACTGGGTTGCCTGTGGAAGACAAAAGGATTTGAAAAATGGGATATGATTGGTATTAGTAGGGTGAGTGATCTATAGGTCAAGAGTAAAATCAAGACCTACGAGGCACTGAAGGTAGAGTATTCTTCCGTTATGCACAGATTACCCACGCATTGAGTTCGGTTTTTCCTGAGGGTATTGACATCCCCGAATCCTCCCCACTAGAAGATCGGGTGCTTGACGGACACGTGCCCGACAGCACTATTTCTTTAATATATAAGAAATTGATTAATAATCGAACGGATCTATTGGTGCGGCTCAGGGAGGTTTGAACGAGCGACGGTTTAGAGTTGGATGACGAGGACTGGCAGTCGGCGCTATCCTCGCCGAAGGAGGCCGCGAATCCGGCCCGTGTTCGACTCGTTCAACTTAAAATCCTACATCGGATATATGTCACTGGCCCGCGCTTGATTCAAATGGGTTATTCAGTGGATGGGTTATGTAAGCGTGGTTGTGGACTGGTTTGAACCTTCCTCCGTATAATTTGGGAGTGCCCGGGGGTTTTGGCATTCTGGAATCGTGTACATGCTGTGATGGAAAGTCACGGGGTGGCACTATTGCCCGAATTAAGGCGTTGCCTGTTGAATGTCTGGGAACCGAAGGACTATGACGTGGCACAGATGCAGTGGGCGACCCTGGGTAATACGATATGTAAGAGAGACATCGCGCAGTTGTGGGGCTCCCAGCGGCCGCCCACGTTCTTGGCATGGAAGGAGAACATGGACTGGTGTATGTTCAGGGAAGAAGACCGTGTATGTGGCACAGGGTAGACCCAGGAAATGGAATAAAATTTGGAGCCAATGGAACTCCTACCGTGGAAATATATGCACGCCTCCATTCGTGGAGACCCCAGAGGTTCCCCTTTCCCCCTGACCCGGCATTCCAAGTCTTGTGTAGCTTTTATGATCACTGATCTGGTTTCCTCACTCGCCACCCCCTTTGTGTCAATGATGTTTGTATTATATTGTACTGCAGTTTCCTTCCTCCTTGAACACATGTCCGAATGTATTGTCTTATTGCCTTGTGTATAAGTTCTTTTTCTTTAATAAAATAAAAATGATACCCCAAAAAAATAAAAAATTCTTGGGGTCTTACTCAGAAAGTGATATGAAAGAGCTGGTATAAGGGTATTAAGAATAAAAATGGAATCTGCAGTTTGAAATTAAATACACCCAACAGCAATTAGTAATTTGCTGCAAAAGGATATTAGAAATAGTTTAATGCAAGTCAGATCAAAATACGGTTACTCAGAATGTATCACAAAAAACGTAGAGATCGTATCTTTCCTGTAATTTACTATGCCATAAAAAATTAACATGTTACAATAAAGATCTCCTTTCTTCTAATATGTTTTTCTAAAATAAGTTGTGATCAGAAGAAAGAAAAACCAGTTCTCACTTTCTTGTGCAAACTGCAGCTGTATTAATCTTTGTACTGTCTCTCACTTTGGCTGTTGGCTCTGGCAGCAGGCATTATAACGTCACAACTCAAATATAATAGGTTATTGAGCAACTAGACCATTTTAAAATTAATGCGGACTACAAATGTCACAACTCAGCTGTAATATATGGGATAAAGTACTCCCTGACATACATAAGGATATTTCAATTCACCATGGGGTTTGGGACCATGTAGAAGAGCGCAGCCAAAGGCAGAGTTCCCAATATAAAGGTCATGGGTGTACGAGGTGACTTGCAATATACTTTTAACGTACGGAAGAACGCATTTCATTCCTTATAACACATGATTACACCTTTGACATTCCCACAAACCAATTAAATCCCTAGTGTCTTGCTCCTTCATATGAAGGAGATGGTATGGTCGTAGACGAGAAGAATTAAGATGGAATGGGTAGTGTTAAATGAAACACACCAAAAAGTTGTTAGGAATTTGTTGAAAAAAGATATTATAATCAGTTTAATGTAAATCTGTAGTGCAGAGTAAATCTGTACATCCTGTCACTCCCTATAGTGTGAACAAAATAAACATGATGCCATAAACATCCCCATCCTAGTGATCACTGTTCATTTTAGAAAAACAGATCAGAACATTTAAAAGCCAGTTCTTGTTTGGTTGTGTAAACTCAAGCTGTAATTATGCTTTTTGGCCTGTCTTTTACATTGGCTGGTGGTCAATGCAGAAGGCAATATGATGTCATATTGCTACGGCAGGTGAGCAGAACGATCGCTAGCTTGACTGTAATACGGAAAATGGAGACAGACTTTTTATACACGGATTGCAGGATCATATATGGCATAAAGTACCCTCTGCTGTACATTTTAAGGATACTGCAAACCACTGAGAAGTTCAGCGATAATGAAATCTAAGGCAAAGTTCCTTTATAAGGAAATGGAACTGTGGGGTGACTTGCAATATTTAATGTATGGTAAGGTGCATTTCATTCACACCATTACCCTTCCGGCAAATCACTTAAATCCATAGTATCTTGCCACTTCTTTTGTGATACTATAGTTGCAGACATGAATGATAAAAGCAGAATCCAGGGACACATTAATAGGAATTTGTTCCACAACATATTAGAATGAGATTAATGTAAGCACAATTAGAACATTGGAATGTGGAGCACTCCATTGAAGACAATGGAGTGCTCCGTGCTTCTACTAGCCGGTAAAGGCCTGCAAAGCAACATTCCAATGTTGTTTTCACAAAGGCCTCTGACCCGAGGGGATTTAAAACCCCTCGGGCTTCAAGAGGCCTTAGTTTTATTTGTTAGAACATTCAGCCCTATACCGGCTGTTCGACCAGGCCTCTTTTGTGTGGTTTCCCCCTATCTTTTTGCTTCTACCTCCTGTAGTTTTGATGCTGTGCTGGTTTAGATGCTTTGGGCCTTTTGCCACTGCTGTTCAGTGTCAAAGTGCATGTGCTCCCTGTGTAAATTGTTATTATGATTTGTTATCCATGATTGGCATATTTGTGTCACCAAGAAGTCCCTAGTAAAGTGCACTGAGTGTGCCAGGGCTGGTGATAACAAAGGCTAATAGTGGGCCTGCAGCACTGATTGTGCCACCCACCTGAGTAGTCCTAAAATGGTGTCTAAGGCCTGCCACTGCAGTGCCTGTGTGCAGTCTGTGAACTGCCATGTCCTCCTGGTCAGTGTCCCTACTGGCCAGGCCTAACCCTTCCCTTTCTGTACACATTGGTCACCCCTATGAAAGGCCCGAGGTACCCCCTTGGGCAGGGTGCAGTGTATGTGAAAGGTAGAGCATATACTTGCGCAGGTAACATGCTCTGGTAGTGAATTACAGCCATTTTCGTTTTTCACTATTGTAAGGCTATCTTGCCCCATATGCTATAATGGGGGATGCTGGCTACAGTGGCTACCAGCATGTCTTCCCATAGGAGCACAGTAGGACATAAAAGTCTGGCATCCCTGAACTCAGAATTTAATGACACATCTTTTAGGGAAGGTTGTTTTTAAATCCTGTGTTTGAGAACAGCACTTTTAGACAGTTGCTGTTCTCTTGTCTGACCTTTGTGTGCCTTGGCCTGTTTGTGAATTGACTGTCTGGTTTGTGAGTGACAGGGGCTGGGTGGCTCCCAGAGTCTGAATGGGCCCTCCCTGGGCTGAATAGCTCCATCTGCATTTAGAGTGGTAGGAGGGGATAGCACCTGGGCCTGAATAGGGCTGTGCCTGCCTCCCACAATGCGGCTCCACCTCCTGCTGGGCGGCTGACAACCCTGCCCCTCTCCCTGAAAGGAAAGGAGAGGCCAGGAAAACAACGTGCTCAAGGAACACCCAGAACTGGTTCAGACTGGGCTCAGAGCCCCCCTGCACAAAGGGAGCAAAGACTTTTAGGGGTATAAGAACAGGACCCCTGACTACAGAAAATTAGATCATCCTAGAATCAAGAAGGAACCTCTGCCAAGGAGAAAGCTGAAACTGAAGAAGGAAGACTGTCCTGCTGTTGCTCTGCTGGACTGACCTGCTGTTGCTTTGCTGCCAATGGAGAGGGGAGGACTTTGCTTGGTGCTGTCTCCCCTTGCTTGAAGGAATCTCCAAGGGCCTGAGAAGAGCAGGCTCCCCGTTATGAAGTCCCAGGAACAAAAAGACTTCACCCCCAGCTTCCCTGAACTCTGCTGAGAGAGTTCTGTCCTTCCTGGAGTGCGTGGCCCATGTGTGGTGCCTCTGGAAGTTGTACCTGGGTTGGGAAGCTGGAAACCAAGCGCTTTTAAGGAACTTTCTGCAAGTTTTATCGCATCTCCGGGTTAGTGAGAAAATTCCCGCCACTACGAAGACAGAGATCGTCGCAGCGCCTGTCGTCGCTGTCTAAAGACATTGCATCCTTCGTTTGCGGGAAGATTTCCATCGCTGCGAACATCGTTGCAGAGCCTGTCGCCGCTGGGGGTGATCACCGCATCACGTCGCTGCGAGAATTGTCGCAGAGCAATCGCATCGAGGAGCTGCGAGAGAAAGATCACAGGTAAGCCGTGCATCGTCGCCCCGGAGATCGTCGCAGTCCCCAAAGATCATTGCATCGTGCCTTTTCGAGCTTTTTTTAAACTACAGAACGTCCGCACCGGAATCCATACAAGGTATCGCATCCCTCTCCATACAGACCGGATTCGTCGCAACACACCCGCTACATCCAGCGGAATTGTCGCATCGCCTCCCCAAGGTCTCAGGAGTGACGCATCGCTTGCTTTCCACTGCGCCAGCTTCTGTTTTGGAACTTTGTCGCATTTAAAGGTACTGTTGGCTAAATGTGACAACTGTGAACTTTTCACGCAACTGTGGATTATTTTAACGCTAACCTTAAGAACTCTTTTGCAACCATATTCTTGAACTGTGTATGTTGGATTTTTGTCGTTTTGGTCTTGTGTAGTTTAGATTAAATACCTTTATTTTTCTAAACTGTTGCGGAGTCAGTTTGTGGTGTTTTTCACTGTGTTACTGTGAGTTTTGGTACAAATACTTTACACATTGCCTTTGATAAGCCTTGACTGCTCGTGCCAAGCTACCAAGTGGGTGAGCAGGGGTTATTTCAGAGGGTTTCCTCCTTACCCTGACTAGAAGCAAGGGTCCCTATTTGGACAGTGGTACCAACCTCTGCCAACTAGAGACCCCCCAGTTCTAACACCGGCTATTAAAGACTCGTTCCCTTGTTAAAGGCCCTCGCCTTGGGCTCAGCCCTTTAACGCTGGAGCGGGCCTTTAATAACCGGCATAGCCCGCTACGGCGGGATATAAGGCTATATTAAAAAAACATTGAGTTTCCCAGTGCGTAAATACATGCAGACATATTTTACTTCTAGTGTGCAAAAATAAATGTTCCAATAAATATCTCCTTGGTGCTCATCTCAGTTCATTTGAGAAAAAAAGGATTGAAACAATCAAACGCCAGTTTTCGTTTCTTTGTTTAATCTGCAGCCATAATGATGCGCTCTCCAAGTTGCCTTGCACCTTGGCTGTTTTCTTGGACAGAAGGCATTATGATGACACAACTCAACTCAAATAATCAATTACAGGTGAGCAGCTATGTCTTCATTAACAGAAAGCTTGTGACATCATAAGTAGCACAAAATAAGAACATGAGAGACAAGCTTTAAGAGAGGGATAGATGGATTGAATATGTTATATTTAACAGGCTTCACTGAAACTATAGCATAGGTAGAACATCAGCAAATTAAGTGCTGGTTTCAGTAATCAGTAGAAGAGCTACTGCAGAGATGGCTCTCTCACAAGCAGAATAGTTACAGCAGAGTCGACATCAGGGAAAGAATCCCTTACACAGAAGTTACAGCACAGGAAACATCAGTGTAAACTTCACAAACATATGTTACATTATCAACCAAAAGCCCCCATTCTGTGTAAACTTGAAAGTCTCCAATTTAATCGAGATATAGTTGTTATAGAAGCTGTTTTTGTATAATCACAATGCTTCTGCATTTGTAAGCAGGGCATATAAATTACAACTACCTAACTCCGAACCTCCGATATCAGTAAAGCATACGCATCAAAAGATTAGGAATAGGGAAACAGATTGAAATTATAACATGGAATGTTAATTGTCTGAGGGATAGAAGGAAGCAGAGGTTAACTGCTGAATATTTGAAAGATTTGAAAACCACTGTCATTTTTCTCTAAGAAACACATTTAGAAAGAAGAGAATGCAGACGGTGTGCCAAGACGTTCTCATGGTTGCCGGATATAATTTGTTCAGGCCAAACTGGAGTAACAAAGGGAGTAGAGGTAGTTATGACGAATAATGCAGGAGTTGGACTAGAAGATTATTAAACAGATTCTTCTGGTAGATGGATATCAGCTACTTTAGGAATTGGCTGGTTACGTCTTGCTTTTGGGTATTACGGCCCAAACTGTAATGACCCTTTCAATCTCATCGCTTTAGAATGCAATCTACTAGAATACAATATTGCAATTTTTATTGGTGGAGACTAATATTGTAACGAATAAACAGTTAGACAAAACATCTAAACCCACATATACAAATGTGTCACAAATGAGTAGGAAAATAAATAATATGATTAAACATGTTATGTTAATATATTTATAGAGGGCTTGAATACCCAAAAGGTGTCCTGGCGCTAGCTCAGTTGTACAGCAAAAAAAAAAAAGAAGCCTGGGCCTAGTTGGTAAAAAGTCACATTTTCAGCTCCTTGCTGAAAGCAAGCAGATTGGGGAAAGATCTATTAAAAAAAGGAAGTGAATTACTTGCCTTGGCAGTTCAGGTGATGAAACGTCTGCCACCCCAGTTGGTCCTCTTGAATTTGGGAACCAAAAGGGTTTTAGCTCATAAAGAACAAAGTGTTCTGTTGGGCTCATACCATTTAAAATTCTGCCTATGTTGGTAGGGGACTGTATTGTAAAATGCCTTCAAGGCTGTACAAAGGGCTTTACATTTGATGCGGTGCCTCGCCAGGAGACAAAGTTTCTGAATTTAGACTGGGACCAACTTGAATTTGGGTTCACGAGACCGAAGGCTGGCCGCAGGCTTTTTAGTCTAGTCAAATTAGTTCCAAAAATGGGCTAACCTAGAACTAATTGCAATACAATTTCTGTGATTGGATTCTTATTGAAAATTTTCTGTAGAAAACGATGGTGAAAAGTCTACCACTATCATGACGCATTAATCCAATATGGCAGATTTTTCAAAATGGCTGCCCGTTATTTGAGATATAGGGTATAACTGTTTATATGCCCATGTGTATTATCATTTTATATGTTTTAGGGACGGGAAAGTCAAAAATAACATCAAAAATGGTTTGATGACTAACATCAAATTGGGATTCATACAATAAACAAGGATAATTATATGTTAATATGCCAAACATAGTTTTGACATTTTTTATTTACATTCTTTTAACATCATTTGAAAAGGATCAACAAATTTCAACTAGATAATATAGCACTTCTCAATATGACACTGACAAATGAAAATTGTTAAAGAGATACATTCAAACAGCCCTCCTTAGTATAAGAATAGTATGATTTCAATCATCGTCCATGTCTACTTCCATGGAATTGCAACAGCTTATTCCTGGACAATCCGTGCACGTATCTGTGCACACTATTCCCGGTCTTTTGCATATACATTGCAGAGTCGCACATTGACTCTTGATACAGCCACATTATACACATTTTAATAAATTATCTGGTGCTTGTGCTTGACTCATTCTAATGGGAGCCAATCTTCCATCTTTCACTTCAAATCCCCACTGTAATGGATCCATATGAATACCCATCCTCTGCTGCACCTGATGATACACTGAGCGAATGAAATTTGCAGGCATCCTCTGTAGGAGGCAAGACTTGCGGTTTCACATGTATTGTTGATTTTTTTGCCTTTGAAGTTAAAGTATGAAGTCTCTTATCATGTAGTGTGCTGTCTCCTGTTATTCCTCCATACAACGATATAATAGCATTAAGACCAGCCTTTTGAATTTCTTCTGTTGATTTTTTTGAAATTTGGAATACAGCAGCACTTTCTTTGAAGCTGCCTGATTTTTTTAGCAACTTTATGGAGTCACGTTTTCCTAATCCAAATGGTTTGGAGGTGGTATCACATCCTAATACGGCGTGAGCAAATAAGATGTGAGAGCAGACGTCATTACCTAAAGCATTTGCTAATATCATACACAGTTATGTTTTTGGAAGATTTTAGGTTCTGGGTAAAGGAAAATATCAAATTCGTTTTCTTGAAAATGATGAATGAGTAGTATGAGAAGATCAGTGTCCTCACCAACAATGGCTGTAGGATGAGGTTTGGCCGACTCAATAGCCTCCAAAAGGACCGTGAAGTCTGCATCACTATGAGCTTGCGTTGTTTTACACCCAGCTTCTTGTAACTTTTGCGATAATTGAGCAATGAAGGCTTGTTTATTTTCATTATTACTCAGAAATAATTATTTCTGGATGGCAATGGAGGTAATAAAGTTATGGAATTTACTTTAGGTCCTACAATACCTCGGTTTCTTTTTAGCTGGGCTTCTGATTTTGTAGAAAACGTATCTCCATATCCGTTGAATACTATTATTGCCTGGCCATCACTTTGTTAGCAAATATCTCTCACAGGCACAAAGCAGCTCATGGAATGTCTAATTCGGACTCCAAGGAAGGCGATGTAGTAACGACCCACCTTCAATGACGAACTGCATATTTTCGGGCATGTTAGCAACGGCTGGTACTTGCTCTTTAATATAATTGGCAAGCTGCGACTTCTTAGATTCCCTCATAAGTCCATGTTTATTGAATAAAATAGCTGGGTATGAGCAAAGCTCATAACGAAACACCTCCTGCAAATCCACGCCACTAGTCTGAGCACAAAGCAACAAGCGCTGAAACAATAGTTCAGGATCCATAACAAAGGTTTCTTCTTTCAATATAACAGATTAAACTGATTTCATTACCTTCACCTGGTTGCTTTTTCTGAAAGAACTCAGAGACTCTTTTGTCCGTCATCTCATTCAGAATTCTATTTCTAATTTCTTCTGCAAGTTCAGGATTAACATCACTGCCATAAGTAACTACAGTGACAATGTTACGCAGGTTGCTGTCTCGCTCAAAAACATTGAGCTGTTCTACATATACCAGAACCTTCTGTGTATCTCCTTTATCGCGTTCAATTCTTGAACTGGTCATAGTAGCATGTTGTTCACTTGCTGCATGCTTCACTGAAGCAAAGTCATGCATGCATTCATTCAAATGGGCGCAAATAAGGAATGACATAACCCAGGCAAGCTGCTGCTGTTCGGTCATACCTTTTCCATGGGTCATTCCGCCGAATCCTTTTATATTCTTCATTAGAACTTGTTCATTTACCAAATCAGTGGAAAGGCCACCCCAAAAACTATCACTTCTTCGGAGAACATGCAGACCATTTGCAAATGCTGTGTATACATCAGGAACTTCAAATTCAAGCTCAACCATTCTCTCATAATACAGTTGTGCAGAACTGACATATAAATTATGGCCACATGCTACAAAAAAGGTAGCATCTCCTTTACCATTGCAAGATGTAGATGCCAATTTCCTGTTCTTTCAGCTTTTAAGAATTGTTTCAGGATGTTGACCATTTCCAAATATTGTAACCAAAGTTGAGGAGTCTTTGGCCTTCAGCAGTTTGGTTGCAATTTCAACAACAGCATTATGTGTAACATCCTCAACAGAAAGCTCCCCATTAAGAAGATTATTAAACAAAGATCTAGCTGCCTGTAAATGTTCGTTATCATCTAAGGCTTGCATTGCTAAAATAGTGTTGAAAACGGATGAAACAATAAGATGACCACGATTCGCTCTTGCAATAGCTTTACCAGAAAACATGTGCTTTACAGCATTTCCTGAAGATATGATCTCAAGTACATCAACCAAGCCTGCTCCACTCATCAAAAAAGCGATGCATCCAAGAAAACTCATGATTGTGTGCAGGCCTCCTAGTCTCAGAATGACCTTCTTTAAAGGACTGTCCTGTGATTCATTGGCTATGATGCTAAGTGCTTTGTGGAAAAGCGGCTGGTCGAATGTTATAATAGGGGTCTGGCTGTATCTCTTGGCACGGTCAGAAACAAAAAACAGTGTTGAGAGAATACACGTCTCATTTGTTGGATCCTTCAAACATTGTCTGACAGTCTGCGATTATTTGATATTATGGTCATCAGAAACAATTTTTTATGTTATTTTTGACTTTCCCGTCCCTAAAAACATAAAATGATACCACACATGGGCATATAAACAGTTATACCCTATATCTCAAATAATGGGCAGCCATTTTGAAAAATCTACCATATTGGATTAACGAGTCATGATGACTTTTTACCATCGTTTTCTACGGAGAATTTTCAATAAGAATCCACTCACTGAAATTGTATTGCAATTAGTTCTAGGTTCCACAACAAATTGACTAGTCTATTTGTAATTTGTTGCTGCATGTTTAAGTGGAGTCCATTACAATAATCTAATTTTGACAGGACCACAGTGGTGAAAACAGTTTTTTGTGACTTATAAGGGATGAACTGAAGAATCGTTTTAATCATCCACAGGGTGAGGAAGGTGGAGGCTGTGACTGAGTTTACCTTGTCACCAAAGGAGAGTTTGTGGTCCATTTGAACACCCTGGTTTTTGGCTTTTCTCATCAGCACGGGCAGTGAGCCTAATCGATCTGGCCACTTGCATGGTGTCCAGAAAGAAGTCTTATTTCCCAAAAGAAAATTTTTTGTTTTTCCCAAGTTCAATCTTAAGCAGATATTGCTCATCCAAGAGCTGATGGCCCACATACAGTCGTGAAATATATTATCTGTGCCTGTGTCCTGGTTGGATAATGTCAAGTCTATTTGTGTGTCATCGGCATAAGATGCAAGTGAGAAACCGAATAATCTTAGAGGAGCCAGAGATGACACATACACATTAAACAGTATGGGGCTGAACGAGGACCGTAGGACCCCCGCATGGGATTGAAAAAGGCTCTGAGACAAAGGAGTCTAGGGCTAATAATGGTTTTCTTTCTGAATAGAAGACTGCAACAGGGTCAGTTTAGTTCCCCGTACTCGCATCAGGACTAGTCGGTCTATTAAAAGATAAGATGAACCATATTAAATGCTGCAGAGATCTAACAATACTAAGACAGCATTTCGTGCCTCTGATTTCTTCTGTGGACTTGATCAGAGCACATTCCGTACTGTGGCCACTTCTAGAGCCATACTGTGTGGCACCTAGCAGCTGATTACACTAGATAAAGTCTTATAGTTGGGTGTTCATGGCCTTTTCAACTAACATACCAGGCAGCGGGAGCCATAAGATGGGGTGAAAATTGTTAGGATCATTTGGATTTAGACTTGTTTTTTTTATTAAAGGCAGCACCTTCCATGCTTTGGGAAACTGACTGGTTTTAAACATCAAATTAAATAAAGTGGTTAGGGTTTTAGCCATTAAGTCTGGAGCAATTTTAACCACCGCTGGCGGGGGGGGAGGAGGGGGGTGGGGGGGACATATTCAGTGGGGAGCCATACTGTGGTACTGTAAATTCAGACCCTGCTGTTCCAAAGATATCGAGGTCCAACACTCGTATCACAAAATATCGTCGTACCATGACGAATTTGGTATCTACGAACCGGTAATGATTAGGACATTATCCCTATGCATTTGCGTCATGATTGAGTGATGCTAACGCCCTTAAATCGTGGTTTCCGTCCCGAACCATCAGACTCCATTTTGTAAACGGCATCCATCTTATGACTTGCCCTCATATAGTCAATTGATTAAGACCGAGTTTGATCTGAAAGGACACGTCCACCGTAGCTGACTTCCCCATGACCTGGCCGAGCTGACTCCACTGCCTCCAGCCAAGCCTGTTCGGGCAGCTCCTCGCCCAGTGGCCGAGCAAGATATCATCAAGGCACAACATGTCATAAACCATTCACTACATACAGACCCTGTTTTCCATACACATACACCTGTCCATGATTCTTGTTTATGACCCGTTTTACGATGGGAGGGTGCCCGACCTTATTGGTGTTTCATCGATATCTGATGGGAATTCTGGATCTGGCGGGGTAATCCATCACTAACTGGACATCTAAAATATGTACTGACCAGCATGACTTCGCTCTTTGTATTATTGTAGAAATATGTGTATAGCCATATCATAAACTCAAGAATTCTTGCCCGCAGCTGTTATTTATGTATATAAGGAGAAGGCTGGTTCTGTAAAAACGAACAGTCTCCTGAGAACTTACGGCCCGTGCTGTCGTACTTCTAGGACACATGTTACTTGGTTGCAGCCAATAAAACTCGATCTCTGACTTCAACTAGAAGACTCTGTGTTTCTGTAGTCCAGAACAGGGAGAACTCGGAGGTCTTCGGGTGTGGTCCCCCGGCACCACCGGGTCCCTAAAAACCCGGCACCTCAGTTGGCGCCCAACTCGAGGCGATATCAAGCGGTGACGGCCCAAGCCAGATGTTCGTGAGGAGCTTCGTGTGAAAATTCCGGAGGACGGCCAGCCACTTCAGCGACCCCTGCATGTCAACGTGGTTCCGAAGGTCTTTGCTGCGAGGTTCCCCGCGTCCCGGCGGCTACGAAGGACTGCTGCCCTGACTATCGCCCGGTTTTGGACCCAGTGATCCTTGGTAGAGCGAAACGATAGACGAGTCTTCTAGTGACGTCACCGATCTTCAATATTCAGTTAAGTATAAGTGGAGCGTCTCCCAGACCTTAGTTTGGTTCTTAGTTTTGGTATCCCAGAGATACGGTTTGTATTGGTTCTTGCAAGCACCAAAACCGAGGGGTTCGTGTATTCACGACAATATCATAATTAGATAATCCCTTGAAGTTTGAAGCTAGACTAGTGAGCGAAGATGCCTGGTCTCAGCAGACTTGGAAACTTGTTTTGTCTTGGTTGTAGTAAGGACTCCCGATTAGAGGATTCGTGTCCGGTTCCTCCGATTGGAACTCCAACATATGAGTTTAATATAAAGCACGGAGTAGGTCCTATCACGTATAATGAGGTATGGATAAAATACACCCGCAAGGATGGTGTTTTAAAATGGCCCCAATATGGTAGTTTTGACTCAGAAATATTAGACAACCTCGAGGTCAAATTGTTCAAGAAGAAAGCCCGGCCGGCGATGTTTGACTCTTTTCGCGCAAAGATGCCAAACAGAAAGAAATAAAATTAGCAAAGAAAAATAAAAGAGGCATGTCGATGGTACAAGCTGCCATCGCATACAGGGATAATGAGGAAGAGCAGGAAAGTGAACAAATGCTCAGAAGCAAGAAACTAGCAGTAGATAAATGCTACCAGATGTTACCACATGAGGGAAAAGACTCAAAGGGAACATCCGAGAAAGACCCATTAATGTCCCATTTATTGAACTCACCACCCCCATATACATCGAGTATTGTTGGACCCCCGAGGCGTATTGTTATACCGCGCCCCAGCGCACGAAAAGCAGCTCTTGCACAAGCACCAGCTCCTCTTCAGCTGGTTCCTACTTCTCCGGCGCAGCCTTCTCAAGGGCCGCCGCCTTTGCTACATACTCCATCTACTTCTACAACTTTGCATACTGCTCCAACTATTCACTATGATACTACGTCTGCTACTGCCTCAACTTCCTCTGCTGTTGCTTCGACTTCCTCTTTACATCAGCCTGTCTTTTCTGGCGCATCTGCCTCGCCGCAAGCTTCTCCATCTGTCAGACAGAGAGTGGCAAGTACTGTCACTGGTCTATTCTCGCCCTTCTTTGGGTCGCCTAAAACGACCCCTAAAACAGAACGTAGACAGTTGCGTAGTCAACTACCCGACTACGAGGAAAGAGAAGTGCTGAATGAGTTAGCGCGCAAATGAGTTACTGATACTGTAAGATATGATGTTCAGTCTGTTATGGAAGTCTTCCGTCAGTGGGATTCATCCACTCAAAGATATGTATTTGAAGAGATGTGCGTGTACCTCTGGGAAGATTTACAAGACAATGACCCAAAACGCAGAATGCAGGAACTAGCCCGCATGAGATTCAAATTTTACGAAGGCATGATTATAGGTGCAGATGTTGAACGAGCAATGGATCTGTTGTTATCTTATAGGAGTAAGGGAAACAGCTCTAGATCGTTTAATGAGGATGATATGTCTGGTAGGAAAAAGGCGCGACAGTACCCCATGAGAGAGGTTCCTCCAGTATGGAGGGAAGGTGATGCGAATGCACAACCACCTGTTCCACCGCATTTCCAGCATGTATGGGTACATGTCCCCTGGACAAGATCCGAAGTTTTAGCACTCAAACAGACACTACCTGATCCACGTAAAAACCCAGCTGGATATTACAAGGAATTATCACAGACCGCCAGCTCGTGTATAATTAATTTAGCAGATATAGACATGTTGTTTGGGAATGTTGTTCCGCATCCTTTATGGAGTAAAATTCGTCATGCAGATCATGATCAAGAACTAGGTGACTCATGGGCTAATATTACTGCTACTGATGCTAGACAAGTTGGTGGTTCTAAACCCGAGCCTTTAATAGCAGAACTTCCCGGTAGGATTATCGCATACATGAAAACGTTAATGCCTGAATTACGTTTAAAATTGGGACAAGCTATCTGCGTGCAAGCAGAAGAAAGATGAGAATGTGTCTGACTTTTTCACGAGATTTGAGGAGACTTTCACCGATCATAGTGGTCAGGACATGGCTACCGAGGGTGGCCAAAGATGGTTTGTAGACAAATTTGTACATAATCTGCTTCCTGAACTGTGCAATAAATTGAAAGATTCAGAGAGTGCTTGGGCTGTTTCCACGTCAGCGCAGATTTTAGCCACAGCCCAGTACTATGAAAATAGACGCAAAGACGAGCTAGATAAGACAGACAAGAAGACTAAAGAACTAAAAACTAAAGTTCTTCTCCAGCAAGCCTATCCGCCTCGCACTCCTAGCCAGCCCTATTATCAGCAACCACAGCAGTATTCGAGAAACGCGCAAGGAAACGAGTTTTCCCACCAGCGTTCTCCGTATGGCCCGAATCAATGTGCATATTGCAAAGAAGAGGGTCATTTCAAAAGTAATTGTCAAGCTCTTGCGCGACGTTTAAACGGTGTTTCCGGTGCAAGAGGTAGAGGTGTTCAACAGGCTCCTAGAGGTAGGGGCCGTGGAAATTTCTCCCAGAATACCATTTCCTTTCCGCCTCAGAATTCTATGAATAGCTTTGACCAACAGAATAATGCGTCTTCCAGGTCAGCTCAGTACTATGCTGATGACTATTACGCAGAAAACGAGAATGAGGGTAATAATTGCTAGGACAGCCATGGACAAAGAGAGGGAGTTGTTTCAGTTCCAGTAGATCAGAATGGACCTTATGTCGAGGTGATTACATCGGGAGTGTCGGAGCCATTTCTGCTGGATACTGGTGCTACAAAAAGTTCTATTATGCACTCAAAACTTCCTGGCGCACCTTTGTCCGGCGAAATGAATGTTTCAGTAGGTTTTTCTGGCGCCCCTGTTAGAAACCCGATCTCCAGTCCCATGCCCCTTTCTGTTTGCCCATGCGAATTAGAAGCACCCCTCATTCTTACAACAGGTTGTGGCGAAAATTTGTTAGGTTTGGATTTGTTGAAGAGATTATATGCGACTTTGTACTGTTCTCCTTCGGGAGTACAACTTACCCTTGGTAAGAAAGTGATTTCCCCGATGTATTTGTCAAAGGAAAGAATTCCGACAGTTGTCATCTCTTCCAGATGTACTTTGGACGAATGGTTCTAATAATGTAGGTCATTTGGAGATAGCACCGTGTCATAACATTAAAAGCTAATGTTAGGTTGCCACGTATTCCCCAATATAGAATATCAAACGAATGTGAAAAGGCTTTGTTAGCGATCGTCTACGATCTGATTACGAAAGATGTCATCGAAGAGACTACAGGCAACATTTGTAACAGTCCTGTTTTGCCTGTTTTAAAGCGTACCGATCCTTCACAGCCTCCTGTGTACCGATTTGTGATCGATCTAAGGGAAGTGAATAAGATCATTGTACCACAGTTTCCAGTCGTCCCCGACATTACTGCCTTATTGACAATGGTTCCAGCCTCAGCCAATTGGTTTTCAGTGATTGACCTGAAGAATGCTTTCTTCAGCATCCCGATTGCCGAGGAGAGCAGAGATATTTTTGGCTTCAATTTAGGAGGACGAAGCTTCCGCTTTAAACGCGCTCCTCAGGGCTACTGTGAGAGTCCATCAATATTCAGTCAGGCTCTGAAAACACAACTCGATACGATTGTTCTACCTGGTGGCGCGACTCTGATTCAGTATGTTGACGATTTACTGATCACTGCAGATACTGAAGAGATTTGCAAGCGAGCTACATTGTCATTGTTGCGTCATTTATGTGACATGAAGCACAAGGTCTCGCTTTCCAAATTACAATTTTGCCGACAAGAAGTAACCTACTTAGGTCACATCTTATCGAAGGAGGGAAGGAGACTGACCCCAGAAAAAATACAGGCAATTGCAGAATTGAGTGTCCCAAGGACACAAAGAGAAGTGCGTGCCTTCTTGGGCATTACATCGTACTGTAGACAATGGATACCGAACTTCTCACTATTGGCCAAACCCTTGCTGGCATTAATGCGTAAAGACACACCCAATCCGTTGCCTTGGTCTGAAGATTGTCAGGCGAGTTTCCAGGAGTTGCGTGAGGCATTATGTTCGGCTCCTGTGTTGGGCAACCCCGATTACAGCAAGCCGTTTACATTATACGACCATGAGAAGGAAGGTTGCGCATAATCAGTCTTGACGCAGCACTTTGGGGACAAACAACGCCCATGTGCATATTTCTCCGCGACTCTAGATCCTGTAGCTAAGGCATTACCAAGTTGCTTGAGGGCCACTGCTGCAGCGGCTGTCTGTATTCGACAGTCTGCTGGGTTAGTCATGAATAATACTCTGACCGTTATGGTCCCACATGCAGTAGATATCCTACTAAACAGGACGAAAACGCAACATCTAACTAGTGCTCGACTATCCAGCTATGAATTGACCCTGTTAGCAAGTCACATTCATATAAAGAGGTGTGATACACTCAACCCTGCTACGTTATTACCCATTCCAGCAGAGACAGATGAGGTCGACAAACATGATTGCTGCTTTAGGACAGAGGAAGAGACACAAGGGAGAGTAGACTTGCAGGACACTCCCCTCCCCGAATGTAATGATAATTTATGGGTTGATGGTTCATGTTTCAAGTTGACGAATGGTGATACGACTGCAGCATATGCCGTGACAACATTACACATGATTGTAGAGACAGCTCGCATCCCCCACAATTCTGCGCAAGCAGCAGAGTTAGTCGCACTCACAAGAGCGTGTGTGTTGGCGAAAGGAAAACGAGTTAACGTATACACTGATAGTCAGTACGCCTTTGGCGTAGCCCACAGTTTTGGAAGATTGTGGCGTGATCGTGGGTTCCTGACGTCACATGGTGCGAAAATTCAACACGGCCAGCTAGTACACGACCTTCTCGAGTCACTGACCTTGCCCCTACAGGTTGCGATTGTGTAGTCCAGCGCGCATAGAAAGATTCGAGATGATGTTGGTCGAGGGAATGCATTTGCCGATAAGGTCGCGAAAGAAACTGCAAGGAACACAATGAGTCGGATGTATGTCGTAGGTCCCGCTAGATGGACCCCTGATGTGGGTATGTGTGAGGACACCATCGAAAGCGTGAAGTCTATACAAGCTGATGCTACTGAGAAAGAGGTGAATGAATGGAGAGAAAGCAAGGGTAGATTAGACGCGAATGGTTGTTGGGTCGAACTGTCAGAACATCAGCGATGGTTGTTACCTAACGCCTATGTGCTCGCAGTGGTAACGATGGCCCATGGAATGGCACACATCAGTGTGAAAGGAATATGTAAGCTGTTGGCCCCAGTATGGCAGAATAGTGGTATCCCAAAATGTGCAGAGAATCTGGTCAGAAATTGTATGGTGTGTTTGAAGCACAACCCCGGTAGGGGAACCCCAACCCCAGCTGGTCATTTTGCACCTCCAACGTATCCGTTTGAGGTCTTGCAACTCGATTTCATTCACATGGAGAGGTGCAATACCCTAAAATATGTCCTTGTTGTCGTTTGCGCCTTCTCCAGGTGGGTAGAAGCGTACCCCCTTAAGAACAACACTGCATTGTCAACTGCCAAAGCCCTTGTCAAGGATTTCTTCCCTAGATTTGGCATGCCTAGAATTGTCTGGAGTGATAATGGAAGTGAATTCGTGGGACGAGTGATGAAGAGAGTGTGTGAGTGTCTAGGCATCCACCAGAAATTCCATGCTGCAAATCATCCCCAATCGGCAGGATTGGTAGAGTGCTATAATGGCACGTTAAAATTGAAACTGGCCAAGATCCAAGCCAGCACAGGTCTCAAGTGGCCAGACGCCCTGCCTTTAGCACTCCTGTCTACCAGGATGATTGTCCATTCCAGATTAGGACTTAGCCCACACGAGATCGTGTTCGGGCGCCCAGCAAATATATGGGGAGTACCGAGGCCCAGAAAGCTCAGTGAGATAGAGTACCCTGCACTGTTTGACTATTTGCACGAACTGACAACTAAACTGCATGCTTTACATCAACAGGTCCACAGCTCCTCTCCACCGGTGTCTGACGATCCAGGCCACGCCATCGAACCTGGTTCCTGGATCCTGGTTCGGAACTTCAGACGAACAAAGAACGAGGAGCCTCGCTGGACCGGACCTTTCCAGGTTTTGCTGTCCACCCGCTCTGCAGTACGTGTCCTCGGGAAGAAACACTGGGTGCACGGTGCCCATTGCAAAAGGGTCCCGCTGCCCCTTCCATATGACCGATGGGTCCATCAAGGAGTCGCTGACTCCGAAACTGAGTTTATACCTCGTTTTGTCCCCTTCAGCGATGCACGATTAAAAGGAACTGGTACCGACAAAGAGAGCGATTGTATTTTGCAGGGATCTGTGCCACCGTCAATGCAGTTGGACACTACAGAACCTGAAACATTGTTTGAAGATCACACCGTGCCTGGAAAGGAACGATATAATCTGAGGTCCAGACCAAGGAACTGACAATCAAATTAGTGCGATTTTTCCCTTTTCCCCATGAACTATTTTTGATTTTACAGCTCTCTCGCCCAGGAAACTAGCTCATTTTTGATTTTCGAACCGCCATCCGGTTCTGCTGCTAGGGCCGCGGTTGAAGTCTGAGGAGTGCAGCCGGGGACGCCTAGGTCAACGGTTCTGGTCAGTCTGAGGGAATTACCCCGGACTAGACAGAGCGCACATCTTGGCAGAAGCAAACCCCCACCGCGGGCAGCAACCAGAGGATGGAGTTTCCGAGGGTAGAGAGACCTGCTAGACACATGAACTTTAAAACGAAAATATGCACTGTGATGGCCAGGAAGAAATTCCTGATAATATGTATTTTGATGATATGTAGCATAATGATGTTCTTGATTGGTTACACCTTATCCACGTTTCAAATCACCTTTGTAAACAACACTCAGCCCACACCTTCTCCGACTGCTTCTTTACACTCCTTTCACCCTCTTCCTGAACACGAGTCTGCCAGAAGACTAGAGTTCGTAAATAACTCCTTTATCCAGCTCCTACACCAGCACCAGTCTATAATGAACACATCGAATTGTTGGATCTGCGGACTCATGCCGCACACGACAGATAAGGGCATTCCATACTTCATCCTACCATTCAGTTATTACGGTTCTCTGTGGGCTTTCCAGACCATGTTCCTGTTCGCCCTAGAACCATACCCGCCCCGTTCCATGGAGAGCGATTCCAGCAACAAGGCACTAGTGGTAGGAATAAGAAATATGAGTAGGGATGTTGACACGTATCAGATGATTCCTAAAGATGAACTCACTCCCTACAGCCGTTGGAACGTGACTAAATACGGGATCTCTTTGAATAAAGGCCAGAAAACAAAGAAATCCTCCCCAGTCTGGATAGTGCCCCACCGAGGTCACTTGTGTCTGCAAGGTATTGGCAGGGATCCCAAAGCACAGTTGGGGAAGAGCATATGCACGGAAACATATGTGTTTGCCTCCCGAACTTCCCCTCCATTCTTGGCGGCTAAAGGCATCTATTTTGTCTGCTATGACAAAGCCTACACATGGTTGCCCCCTGACTTCTCGGGCACATGCTTTATCTCGTTTCTGCTGCCACCCACCTACACGGCCGGGGCAGATTACCATCGGACAAGGACAGTTAGGGGTTTCGTGAGTCAAGGCGACACTGCGGGTCAGGAGTTTGGAGACTTCGCAAAGGGTTTTCTGCCATTTTGGGGGCCCATGGTGAACAGCAGGAACATTCGACAATTGACGAGGATAGTTGAGTCCGCCGTGACTGAAATGGCCAGTGCCCTTAGCAACTTGACAGCTGAGCTTCAGTCGGATCGACTTATGACCCTTCAGAACAGGGTTGCCCTAGATGTCATACTTGCAGACCGTGGTGGTGTATGTAGAGTGATCCAATCTAGTTGCTGCATTTTCATCCCCGATAATGCTCCGACGGTGTACCAGGCCATCTCCAAATTACACAAAATCTCTGATTCCCTTCACATGGAGAAAGGGGATTGGTCTCTGCTAGGGTGGTTCTGGGAACTGATCTCTGCCTGGGGATGGAAAACTCTGATCTTCATCGGGATGATCTTAGCCGTTCTGTTTATGTTCTGCCTGTTTGTGCAGTGCGCTCCTGCAATATGTGGCCTCTGCACTACTTCATGTGTAAGGAAGCCTGTATCAAGGGACGAATTGAGCAACAGAATGATGCTACAGCAGCATCTCCATGAATTCATCAATACAGATTTGGACTCCGATTAGCGTGAGTTATTGCCTAATATGAGGGCAAAAGGAGGGTCTGTGGTACTGTAAATTCGGACCCTGCTGTTCCACAGATATCGAGGTCCAACACTCGTATCACAAAATATCGTCGTACCATGACGAATTTGGTATCTACGAACCGGTAATGATTAGGACATTATCCCTATGCATTTGCGTCATGATTGAGTGATGTTAACACCCTTAAATCGTGGTTTTCGTCCCGAACCCTCAGACTCCATTTTGTAAACGGCATCCATCTTATGACTTGCCCTCATATAGTCAATTGATTAAGACCGAGTTTGATCTGAAAGGACACGTCCACCGTAGCTGACTTCCCCAAGACCTGGCCGAGCTGACTCCACTGCCTCCAGCCAAGCCTGTTCGGGCAGCTCCTCGCCCAGTGGCCGAGCAAGATATCATCAAGGCACAACAGGTCATAAACCATTCACTACATACAGACCCTGTTTTCCATACACATACACCTGTCCATGATTCTTGTTTATGACCCGTTTTACGATGGGAGGGTGCCCGACCTTATTGGTGTTTCATCGATATCTGATGGGAATTCTGGATCTGGCGGGGTAATCCATCACTAACTGGACATCTAAAATATGTACTGACCAGCATGACTTCGCTCTTTGTATTATTGTAGAAATATGTGTATAGCCATATCATAAACTCAAGAATTCTTGCCCGCAGCTGTTATTTATGTATATAAGGAGAAGGCTGGTTCTGTAAAGACGAACAGTCTCCTGAGAACTTACGGCCCGTGCTGTCGTACTTCTAGGACACATGTTACTTGGTTGCAGCCAATAAAACTCGATCTCTGACTTCAACTAGAAGACTCTGTTTCTGTAGTCCAGAACAGGGAGAACTCAGAGGTCTTCGGGTGTGGTCCCCTGGCACCACCGGGTCCCTAAAAACCCAGCACCTCAATACTTGGCAGCATGGATTAGACCGAGAACTAGGTTGGGTGAGAGAAGAGAGAATTCAGAGAGCAGTATTGTCTGTTCTCTTTCATTCTCCAATTGTGAGTAAGCTTCCTCAGTCATGTCCTTTTGATCGAGTCATAAATACGTTCCACTTTGTTTAAGAATAATTTTACTATGTCATCACATTGCGATTGACTGCTAGAGGTCTGATTATTACAGGGTGACATGGTAAGTTAAGATACTGTCCTAAATAATGAATAATATTTTTGCAGCTTCTCTCCGTTTTTGTGTAATTCACAGATTTTCTCCGACAAGTAAACTGTTGTTTTTGCATTTATAATTAGCCAGGCACTATTTATATTTGACCTTTTCTAG
Organism: Lissotriton vulgaris; assembly: GCF_964263255.1. Lineage (NCBI taxonomy): Eukaryota > Metazoa > Chordata > Amphibia > Caudata > Salamandridae > Lissotriton > Lissotriton vulgaris. The sequence goes on along the minus strand of NC_141693.1, from coordinate 372,048,239 downwards.
GCTGTTATAGTCATTTTCCCATAAATGTTCTTGACATTTGCTGAGTTGTTCCTGTTTCCAGAGGACCAAGGAGCATTGAGGTCATGGGGTTGAAAGTGCTCTCATGATATCCGGCGCAAGAGAAGAGGATGTGATGAAGCAAGTACTCGTAGAGAAGAGACTTGCTCGGATGTAATCCTCTCATTTAACTCCCCAACATGTAATTAATTACGTATTGTGTAAAACAAATGTGCACCACATAAAAACGAGGGTTAGAGAAGCTTGCGTATGTGTTTACTCAAGCTAACCAACTCGAACAAACTAATAAAAATGCTTCAACAGGGAAATCTTTACTGTGCATGCGTCAACTGCATCTACGTAATATGACGTGTTAAAGCTTGGAGGGAAATTCTTGCACATGAGCAAAAGGCACTAATATGGAGTCTCTTGAAGACTCGTGTGCATAGCACCTGCTTAGCTAAAACGAAAATGAGCTATTTAAACTAATGCTAATGCGGGGAAAGTATTCATAAGTAACAAGCATTGGAAATGCAATAGGTCTCGCATTAGAAAAGTTGGAGCTATTGGTCTTGCAAATGACAAATATTTTATTTATGTGTTGGTTTTTAAAATAGCTAAATTGATAGCTTTGTCATTTACAATGCCAATAGTTATAACTTTCGCGAATGTGACACCTATAGCATTTGTAATGCAACATGTTTTGTATGTACGTGACTTAGATGGCAGCTCTGGTCGTTAGGCCACATCTCTAGAGAGATGTACGAAGTACTGAGGAGGACAAGATAAACTGCACTTCAATAATGATGACGAAATTAAGTTAGTACCTCTTTGATCGTTTTACTGCAAAATTGTGAAAATTATGAGACTCTAGTTCAGAACAGTTCGAATTTAGCTGCAGGACAAGGCAACCCAAGATGTGCCAGTTGTTGTGGTGGCGAGTGATGCTGTGGCTTTCAGTGATGCTGTGGTAGCGCATTGTGATGTTGTGGGTGGGTGTGTGTGGGGGTATGGGGGTGGGGGTGTGGGTGTGTGGGGTGTGTGTGGGGTGTGGGTGTGTGTGGGGGTGGGTGTGTGTGGGGGTGGGTATGTGGGGGGTGAGTGGGGTTGTGTGTGTGGGGGGGTTGTGTGTGGGGTTGTGGGTGTGTGGGGTTGTGTGTGTGGGGGGTTGTGTGTGTGGGGGGTTGTGTGTGTGGGGGGTTGTGTGTGTGGGGGGTTGTGTGTGTGGGGGGTTGTGTGTGGTGTTTTGTGTGTGTGGTGTTTTGTGTGTGTTTAGTTGTGCGTGTGTGTGGTTGTGTGTGTGGGTTTGTGTTTGTCTTGAGTTGTGTGTGTGTTGTGTGTTTTGGATTGTGTGTTGTGTGTGTGTGCGCAATTCGCTACTGTAGCTCGATTTTAAAGATGGGTAAACAAACACTAGGAGCATGCGAAAAACAACAAACGTCAAATAAATTAATGTACAAAAACATTGTACAAATACTTCACAGTGGCACTTTATTTTGGCATTTCACTACAACATTTATCTATTCTATGAGAAAGAGATAGAAAGGCTGTAGATGATGTCAGTAGTAGGCAGAAGAAAGAGGAAAAACAAAAATTTGGAAGAGGGCAGATGAAACAGGTATTGATGGTAGCGTCAAGAGGCAGAGGAGGGGGCAGTGAATTTAGGATGAAGAGGTGTAGGAACAAGCTCTTGGCATTGCTGTGGGGGGGGCGGGCGGGAGCGCATTGCAATGAAGTCTGATGGCGTGCGCGATGTCGTGGGACGGAGGAAGAGATCTGAGCCGCATTTGACAAACTGAAAGTTACCCGGCAGCTGCGTCCTGAAAAATCGAGCTATTTGACCTATTTCATTGTAAAGTATTATTTTTTTACACGGATGGGTGGGCGGATCGTGGAATCTACACGAGAAAGGGAGGAGGGTAACAGCAATATGGGGAGGTAACAGCAACATAAGAGGGGCCCCAAAACCCAACTGGGGTGCAATAAAAGGAGGGTTGGGGGGTAGACACATGCATCTCCATGACTCGGATATCAAAAGAGGGAGAGGTGTATGTCTTCAAAATAAAGATGCGTGGCAGCCTTTGGCTGCCTGCTCACAAGACAACACGGCGCTCTGTTATTGTGATACTATAAGCGGGCACAGTGCTGAAATAGTAAGCACAGAGCTGGGGGCGAGAGTGTCACGATTCTCCTGTCCCTTTCTATGGAAGCCTGCAAGATGCTCAGTCATGTACATCCAGTACATAACCTTATTTTCCCATCTGAAAAAACCCACCCCTTTCCCGTGCACCAGCACCTCGTTATGTATTTGTGTATTTGTGAAATGATTTTAGATACGTTTTGCAAGAGAAATAGCAATTACTGTTGTTGTCATACAATTTTTATGTCCTTTTACATGGAGACCTTGGTTTAGGTATTTTTGTGATTTATCTGAGGCAATTCATTATGTTTGACCTTGCTGCCAGAAAGCCTTTACACGCGGAAAGCCGAAGGCAGTTGAAACGTGCAAGCGCACGTTGTCTCTGGGTGCGGACGGTATTTAAACCGCACCCAGACCTCGGGAACTCGCTTTGCCTCTGGATTTTCAAGAGAGCATCTACGCGAGTTCCTGTTTCCAGCGCTCCACCGGAGGACTTTGTGGGAGCATCTCCTAAGCCTATTGAACAGCTTATCCAGCGCAAGAATAGAAGAACTTTGCTTGCAGCTCAGCAATCCTTCACGATCAGCACAAGAAGACTTTTAAGCTAAGTTTTTGTTACTCTCAAGGCGCCCAACGCAAGAAAGAAAGTTATTTAAAATTGGATTTGACTCTATGAATAGTGTCTTTTGGGGGCTATTTGAATATCTGTGATTTCTTTAGAGCCTGATTTTTTCACATTAAGGATTATTGTGATTTACAGAGTGCACAAATCTGTTTTCTGTTTATGAGTATTCACAAGAAAGTCGTTGTGATTTACATTTTATGTTTAAAAGTATCGAAGTTACATTTCTGTCTAGGAGTATTCACAAGAAGGTCATTGTGAATTACATATGCACGAGTTGTCGCTTTTCTTGGTGTATTTCATTTTTCTTAGGTAAGATACACAAGAGCTCATCAGAACCCACCATTTAATCTTGAGAGGAGTAGATTCTCAAAATTCTAATCAGAAAAGCTACAAGTCATCCATAAAGGACCACTCCAAGACTGCAATTCTGACAAAACAAGAAATACTGGACGGTGGATAGAACCGGACTGTTCGCAGGTATGACTCAGCTCAGTGGATATTAGCTCTGTAAATAGGGAAGAGGGTGGACCAGCTTTTAAGTAGGAATACTATAAGAATAGAATTGGATAGTAAGTTTTATGTTCTTGTTAATTCGCAGGTCGACAGTCAAAAGCATAACTCACCAGTCAACGTCCAGTACCGGCCCTCCTCCCGAAAGTTCTAGTTAATGCTTAGCTGTAAATATAGTCAGCAAGTTTTGGTTAGAGTTTTTGGGAAGTTGGTCCCTTGCGTCTCTGCGAAAACCTCTACGCTGTCTACAGGAATTCCTGTCATCACTAAGGTAAGAGACAGCGTACTTAGGTCTTGACAGAAGGCAAAGCCCAAGAAGAATATTTCGCCCAGACGCAATGGACCAGGTTTCCTTACAGGAAATAGCAGCAGTTCTAAAGGACATCAGGGATGAAAATGTTTCTTTAAGAAACGACATGACTGCTTTGCAAGCAGCCATTCAGCAGAGTCCAGTTAGTGTGCAGGCCTCATCCTCAGACTCAGGGGGGGGAACTCAGATTCAGGTGGTTACCCCAACACCAACACCTTTAGCTCCACCTGAACGTTTTTATGGGGACTGTAACAAGTTCTCCATATTCTTGCAACAATGTCATCGACATTTCTTAGCCAAGAAATCAGCCTTTCCTGATGACTCCTCCAAAGTAGCCTTTATGTTATCATATTTTGGAGGTGATGCAGCTCTTTGGTCCATTCCTTTAGTTGAAAGAGATGATCCAATTTTGTATAATTTCAGGAATTTTGAACGTGCCCTAAAGAAGATTTTTGCAAAACATATGTTTGTGCAGTCTGCAGACAATGAGTTATTGAGTTTAAAACAAGGGTCTTCTGATCTGCTTCATTACATCTCCCAATTCAATCGTCTGGTACTTGAGGCTAATTGGCCGTATGATAAAAGAATTTCTATTTTTTATAGAGGTCTTCGGGAAGACCTGAAAGATATGGTAACTCAAATCTTAGAACCTCCTGATGATATCAATGAGTTTATCGATCTTGTGATAAAGTTGAATCATCGTCTTAGTGAGATAAAGGGCGAAAAAGGGAAGAGTGACCATAAAATCTTATTTGTAAAGGATAGAAATACATCATCAGTTAAGGAGGTAGGCTCTAAGACAGATCATGTGGAACCAATGCAAATTGGAACTGTTCGAGGTCCGCTCTCTAAAGATGAAAAAGAAAAAAGACGAAAATTAAATCAATGTCTTTACTGTGGTAAGACTGGACACTTTGTAAGAGACTGTCCAACCAAACCAAATAAGTTTAAGTCAAAATCCTCAGATCAAGCTCTAACTCAAGAATCGTCGGAAAACTAGAAAACTCGATGAAAGAAGAGGTCGGTTCATCGAGTGTAATTTCCAGTTTGGCCTCTACTGTTCCACCTTTGGGATGTAAGCATTTTGGTATTCTAGTCTAGTTAAGAAGTCAATCGCCTTCCTCTCAAACTAGAAAGGTAGAAGCAGTAATAGACTCAGGAGCTACGGGAAATTTTATGGATACTAAGTTTTTCTCCCAGTTAGGCTTTGAGTCTATTTTAAAAGATCATCCAGAGATTGTTAGAGCAGTAGATGGTAAGGAGTTAACTTCAGGACCGATTAGCCGACAATCTGAAATTCTTGACATGGACTGTTCACCTATTCACCGAGAAAAGATCCAATTTGACATCCTAGACGCCCCTCAGTTCAAGATGATTCTGGGAATTCCTTGGTTGATCAAACACAACCCAAGTATAGATTGGGTGTCTCAGACTATAACCTTTCAGTCATCTCATTGCGTTAATAAATGCTTTCTTCTTGAAAGATCTGGAGAAATTATTCAAGGGTTTAACTTTCCTTCCGATTCGTCTAGAGTTTTGGCAATAGAAGGTGTTCCATCTGTTTACTCAGATCTTCAAGACGTATTTGACAAGAAAAAGGCAAACACTCTCCCTCCACACAGGGACTTTGATTGTAGAATTGATCTTGTCCCAGGGGCTACTCTGCCTTGTAGCCGAATATATGCATTAACGGAAAAAGAGAATGTTCATCTTAGAGAGTAATTGGATGAGTACCTGGCAAATGGCTTTATTCGTCATTCCAAGTCTCCTGTCTCATCAGCTCTCTTTTTTATTCCGAAAAAGGGAGGTGAATTGCGCACGTGCATAGATTATAGAGCTTTGAACAATGTGACAGTAAAAAACCAGTATCCTTTGCCTTTGATTCCCACTTTGTTAGACCAGATCAAAAAGGCTACCATTTATACAAAATTGGACTTGCGGGGAGCTTATCATTTGGTACGAGTTCGAAAGGGCGACGAATGGAAAACAGCTTTCCGTACAAAATTTGGACTTTTTGAATATCAAGTCATGCCTTTTGGTCTTTGCAACGCCCCTGCAGCCTTCCAATTTTTTATAAATGAAGTTCTGCATGAATTCATTGATGTATGCTGTGTTGTTTATATAGACGACATTCTTATCTTTTCAAATTCTGAAGAGCACGTGCAACAGGTCCGAGCTATTCTTAAAAAACTGCTTTCTAATTCTTTGTATGTCAAGTTGGAAAAAAGTTTGTTCCACACTTCAAAAGTAGAATTCTTGGGATATGTTATCAGTCCTAAGGGGATAGAAATGGACCCTAAGAAAGTAGAAGCGGTTGAATCCTGGTCCAGTCCTTCTTCTGTAAAACAAGTTCAAAGTTTCTTGGGGTTCGCAAATTTCTACCGTCGGTTCATTCAAGATTTTTCTAAAACAATCACTCCTATCACAAAATTGTTGAGAAAAGGTGTAAAATTTGTATGGACAGATCAAGCTGAAGAAGCTTTTCAGAGTCTCAAAAAGAAATTTATTTCAGCCCTTATCCTTTCTCATCCAGATCCCAGCCAGCCTTTCATTGTAGAAGCAGATGCTTCCCAATTTGCAGTAGGAGGTATTTTGTCTCAAAGACATGTTGACACAGGACAAATGCACCCAATTGCATATCTCTCGAGAAAACTATCTGAAGCAGAATTGAATTATGCAATTGCAGATAAAGAACTTCTGGCAATAAAGGCAGCTTTCGAAGAATGGCGCCATTATTTGCTGGGAGCTAGACATCCAGTGACAATATATACGGACCATAGAAATCTTCAAGCCTTGAGATCTGTAAAAGCTCTATCTGCTAGACAATTGAGATGGTCAATGTTCTTTAATGATTATAATTTTGTTATTACCTATCGACCGGGTAAAGAAAATTTGAAAGCTGATGCATTGTCTAGAATGAGAGAGGTTTTTATTGATGCTCCTTCTGAGGTAAAACCTGTAATACCTATGTCACGATTTCAAGCCAGTATAACTGTTTGAGATGTTATTGCAGACATTAAGAAAGAATTGGCAAAGAAAGATTTCAAGGTTTGGAAAGAATCACATCCTTATTTACAGGAAAGGGATGATTTGATCTTTATGCAGAATCTCATCTTTGTACCCACTGATGCACTAAAAGAAAGGATCCTACACTTTCATCATGATACTGCCTTATCAGCTCACCCAAGTAAGATTAAGACCTATGACTTAATTAAAAGAACCTTCTGGTGGCCTTCCATGTTTAAAGATGTGCAACTTTTTGTTGAAACTTGTGGTGTTTGTATTCAGAATAAACCTTCTCATCAAAATCCAAGTGGTTTGTTAAACCCTCTACCCTTACCACCTCAACCTTGGCACACAATTTCTTTAGATTTTATTGTAGATTTACCAATCACTAAAAAGGGCTTTACCACCATTCTAACTATTGTGGACCAGTTTTCACGCATGGCTCATTTTGTCCCGCTTAAGAAACTACCAACTAGTATGGAATTAGCACACTTGATAATGGAAAATGTAGTCCGCTTGCATGGGATTCCTTCAGTGGTAATTTCGGACAGGGGGTCCCAATTTGTTTCACGAGTTTGGCAAAACTTGAGGTCTCTTCTGAATATGGATGTACGTTTATCCTCTAGCTATCATCCTCAAACAGATGGTCTTACTGAACGTACCAATCAAACTATAGAGCAATTCATTCGCTGTATGCTAACTAATGTAGGTGAGGAATGGTCAACACTCCTAAGTCAACTGGAATTTGCCTATAACAATGTTGATCATTCCTCCCTTGGTATGTCACCTTTTTTTTGTAACCTAGGTTATCACCCTAAGTCTTTTCCTAAAGAGATAAAAGAACTCAATCATGTACCAGCTATTTCTGAGTATGTTTCCAAATTATCCTCCGTTCAAGAACAAGCAGCTTTCAATTTAGCCAAAGCAAAAGAAGATCAGAAAAAGTTTGCTGACAAACATAGGTCTGAACCTCCACTTTATTCACCTGGGGATAAGGTTTGGTTAAGCACAAAAAATTTGAGATTAAAAGGGAATCGTAAATTTAATCCTAGGTTCATAGGTCCTTTTCCCATAGAGAAAATCATAAATCCAGTATGTGTGAGATTGACCTTGCCTGCCAAATATCAGATTCATCCAGTGTTCCACGTATCTTTAATCAAACCTTTTCACTCTCAGACTCGATTTATCCAACCTCCTTCCTCCATTGATATTGAGGGAAGTCCAGAATTCGAAGTAAAGACGATTATAGATTCCAAGAGGTCTAGGGGAAGATTGCTTTACCTTATTGATTGGAAAGGTTACGGCCCGGAGGAAAGGTCTTGGGAACCTTTGGAACATTTAAAGAATGCTCCCAAATTATTAAAGAGGTTCCATGCTCAAAATCCTGAGAAACCCAAACCTATTGCACCGGTCTTAGGGGGGATCTTGAGGAGGGAGTACTGTCACGATTCTCCTGTCCCTTTCTATGGAAGCCTGCAAGATGCTCATCAGTCATGTACATCCAGTACATAACCTTATTTTCCCATCTGAAAAAACCCACCCCTTTCCCGTGCACCAGCACCTCGTTATGTATTTGTGAAATGATTTTAGATACGTTTTGCAAGAGAAATAGCAATTACTGTTGTTGTCATACAATTTTTATGTCCTTTTACATGGAGACCTTGGTTTAGGTATTTTTGTGATTTATCTGAGGCAATTCATTATGTTTGACCTTGCTACCAGAAAGCCTTTACACGCGGAAAGCCGAAGGCGAAATAAACGCATGTGCGTTTACTTTTGCAGTCTGAAAGCCTTCTGCTCGCGTTGCACGCGGAAAGCCGAAGGCAGTTGAAACGTGCAAGCGCACGTTGTCTCTGGGTGCGGACGGTATTTAAACCGCACCCAGACCTCGGGAACTCGCTTTGCCTCTGGATTTTCAAGAGGGCATCTACGCGAGTTCCTGTTTCCAGCGCTCCACCGGAGGACTTCGTGGGAGCATCTCCTAAGCCTATTGAACAGCTTATCCAGCGCAAGAATAGAAGAACTTTGCTTGCAGCTCAGCAATCCTTCACGATCAGCACAAGAAGACTTTTAAGCTAAGTTTTTGTTACTCTCAAGGCGCCCAACGCAAGAAAGAAAGTTATTTAAAATTGGATTTGACTCTATGAATAGTGTCTTTTGGGGGCTATTTGAATATCTGTGATTTCTTTAGAGCCTGATTTTTTCACATTAAGGATTATTGTGATTTACAGAGTGCACAAATCTGTTTTCTGTTTATGAGTATTCACAAGAAAGTCGTTGTGATTTACATTTTATGTTTAAAAGTATCGAAGTTACATTTCTGTCTAGGAGTATTCACAAGAAGGTCATTGTGAATTACATATGCACGAGTTATCGCTTTTCTTGGTGTATTTCATTTTTCTTAGGTAAGATACACAAGAGCTCATCAGAACCCACCATTTAATCTTGAGAGGAGTAGATTCTCAAAATTCTAATCAGAAAAGCTACAAGTCATCCATAAAGGACCACTCCAAGACTGCAATTCTGACAAAACAAGAAATACTGGACGGTGGATAGAACCGGACTGTTCGCAGGTATGACTCAGCTCAGTGGATATTAGCTCTGTAAATAGGGAAGAGAGTGGACCAGCTTTTAAGTAGGAATACTATAAGAATAGAATTGGATAGTAAGTTTTATGTTCTTGTTAATTCGCAGGCCGACAGTCAAAAGCATAACTCACCAGTCAACGTCCAGTACCGGCCCTCCTCCCGAAAGTTTAGTTAATGCTTAGCTGTAAATATAGTCAGCAAGTTTTGGTTAGAGTTTTTGGAAAGTTGGTCCCTTGCGTCTCTGCGAAAACCTCTACGCTGTCTACAGGAATTCCTGTCATCACTAAGGTAAGAGACAGCGTACTTAGGTCTTGACAGGGAGGGGGTGATGGGCTGCGAGCGACTGGCACCTTTGTTAAATGTGTGCATCCGTGTTAAAGATAAAGCGCAGTATGCGTTCTGGGCAAAAAAAAATGTTTTCTAACAAGCAGGAGCCGTGCTAAAGATAAACAATAGTGCCTGTGTTTTCAAAATTAAGCCGCGCAGCAGCCACTGGCTGCTTGCTCACATGAAAAGAAAGGCATGCAGCCATTGTGAAAGTATAAGCGGGTGGTGTGCTGAAACATTGAGCACAGCACTGGGGGTGGGACAGGGGTGACGGGCTGCGAGCCACAGGCGCCATTGTTAAATGTGTGCGTCCGTGTTAAAAATAAAGCCTGGTATGCATTCTGGGTAAATAAAATGTTTAAAAAATGTTTAAAAAGCAGTTGTTGTGTTAAAGATAAAACAGGTTGTGCATTTAGCAAAAAAAAAAAAATGTTTTAGCTACACGATACAACCCCCCACTTCATGCCGCTCCTTGATAGAGAGGGGAGGTGCCGAAAGGCAAAGATTGCAGAAAGACAAGAGCAAAAATGCAGAAAGGCAAAGATTGAGAGGCAAATGTGCAAAGAGTTAGTTAGTGGCAGAAGGTAAAGCAGCTCAAAGAGTGAGATGCAAAAGAGCAGAGAGAGAGGCAAAACGAGGAAAGAGTGAGGCAAATTAAACCAAAGAGAGAAAACAAGACGGAGGGAAGGCAGATAAGGGGAGGGGGGGGAGGAGAAATGCGACACGGCGGGCAGGGGAGGGGGCGAGGGGGGAGGAGAAATGCGACACAAACAAGACGGAGGGAAGGCAGATAAGGGGAGGGGGAGGAGAAATGCGACACGGCGGGCAGGGGAGGGGGCGAGGGGGGAGGAGAAATGCGACGTGCGGATGAGGGAACTGATGTGCACGCGCTTTTAAGCTCAATGCGCATGCGCATTGAGCTTAAAAGTCACGGGCACTGCAAGGAATCGCCACGATTCCTTGCAAGTTAGTTAAAGAGTGGTTAAGCCCCCATAGTCTCGCAAGCTCGATGCGCATGCGCATCGACAGGCGAGACCTAAAAAGGATTAGAGTAGGGATGGGTGGTATACAGTGAAGCCATAAATTCTTAAAAGTAACATCTGTCTTTCTCTCTTTATTACTAGTGCGCATGTGGGCCTCTCATGTATGTCTGAAGTGAGCTAAGTCACATGTCACATTGGTTTGGCGCATGACAAATGAAAATCAGCCCTGAAGAATGACGTATGGGTCAAGAAGAGTAAAAGGCCACAGCCTGAGAAACAACAATAAAAGACTTGAATGAATGAAACAGCATAATAAAGTTAAACATTTGTTACAGATGCAATGTGAATGCGAGTGGGAAAATAAAATATGACTAAAAAATGAAGGGGATGGGTTTATTAACAAAGGGCTAACTGAAATGAATGATATGTAAGCATGGTGTCATGATTTCCTCCTCCTACCTGACCAATCAGACTTAGTATTTTTACGATATTTAAACATTAATGGGTGGTACATGAGGCAAGAACAGGTATAATTGAGGTAGTTTTTAGTTAGTTATTCAGACGTCAATGCTGAATGATGCAGAGCTCGGGTTGCTGTTCGATGAAAAATCGAATGCAGAGCTTAATATCCTAAATTATTAGGCTTAGAAACAAGATCGCGGAAGTATTTCGAGTAAGAGTGTGTCGAAGAGGGGTGCACCGTGACAGTCGGTGTTAGAGAGGTAATCTATCCTGTCCTGAGGTCTTAATCCTCTGAACTATCCCAGGGGGCCCCTATCAGCCCTTTGTCCAGGGGGTTGGTCTGCACACCATCCTGGGTAACGATACATTTCATAAATTTGCAGATGTTCTTTTCTCTCGGTCCTCTCCTTTCTGAGCATAAGTCATTGCAAGTTTGAAGTATGTGTTGATGATTTAATTAATTGAATCTTCTCTCCTATGAGTGATGGTGAATGTACTGTGCTTTGAAGTGGTTCACATGCAAATTATTTAGATAGACTTAAAACTTACCAGAGTCTGTGGTTATTTTACTTTAAAGTAGAAGTTAGAATTAAGTTAATTTTCACCATCAACTAGTTCAACTAAATGGTCCATCGACCAGGGGAAAGAACTTTTTGAACAGTGAAACGTTGGTTAAGAGTAAGAAATAATCAATCTTGAAGTATGGAAATGAATCATTTCATTCATTTCCAATCTTTATTTCGGCCATTTGGCCATAAAAGATAAACAATACACATATACAATCACAAATAAACCAGTGCATAAAAAGATAAAACATTGGAATGCATATACTAAAAGTGCTATAAAAACTATGCATCTAAGATTTTAGGAGGACCCAACTCCTTTAAAATACGGTTACGCGTATGCCAAACATTGGTAAGAAATTTTGTTAATGCGAAGACAGTTGGGCCAGAGACATCAGATTTTAAAATCCTATACATTGGTGCATATTCCCTGCAGCCCATATTCCTTATCAACGGGAGGAGCCAGTATTTTCTCGCTACCTTGTAGGCTGGGCAGAAGAAAGCCACGTGTAAGTCAGTTTCCTCCATGGCATCACAGGCCGGACACTGCTTTGTGGAGGGAGACGATGACCAGGTGCTTGTAAAGGACCGAAAGGGCAATGTGCCGTATCTCCATTGGAGAAACAGCTTTCTAGCAAGTACGGGGGAAATAGGATCCAGTACCCTCTCAAACCTATAAAGGTCCTTGCTTTGAAAGAACACAGAGGATAGAGACCCTTCTGCCTGGGCAGCTCGGGCCCTAGCTAATTTTTGTTCATGATATACATTAGCCAGGGACCTTTTGGAGATGTTTAGTGCGGCATCCGCCGGCTCAGTCCATAAGTCAGGGAGCCCTAGTTCCATACAAGTGACTTGGATGTTTTTGACCCAGGGGATACGAAGCGCTTTTGGGTGGTTCAATAATTCGACCAGTTCCGCCCTGTATTCTGCAAGATCATTACTGCTCCACAGCCTGCGCCAGAAGGCTATGGGTCTCAGGCTTATTTCATCAGCTAGTGGTCGTAGACCCAAATCAAGCCTCAAGGGGAGGAGCGGGGTGCTGGGCGGAAGCGCGGCTATCTGTCTTATAAACTTGTTTTCCGTTAGTGACAGACTCCGGCAAGGTGTATGTCCCCACAATTCCGCCCCATACATGATCGCTCCCCTAGCCTGGGCCTTGTATATCTGGATTAGTGCCCCCAACGGGCGGTATGAGGAGCCTATCATCATCCGGGCGATACCCCCAGTAGTTTGTATAAGTTTGAGGTTCGCCCTACTCTGGTGGGATCCCCAAGACATGGTTTCGTTAAGAGTCACACCAAGGTATTCAAAGGTGGCTACTCTCTCGAGCCGTACAGCTCCCAATTGCGGATTCGGCCGCAATTTTTGGCTCAGATTCAAAACCATGAATTTGGTTTTTGCCGCATTAATTTCTAGCCCCCTGTCAGTACAGAAGGCTACAAATGAATCAAGGATCCTCTGTATCCCCATAGGGGTTTTGGATAGCAGCAGGGTGTCGTCCGCAAACATGATTGCGGGCACCCTGCTGCCATTCAATTTGGGGGCGTCAGTATAGTCAGTGGCATTCAGGTGGGCGATTACCCCGTTGACGAAGAGGCAGAACAGGGTCGGTGCCAACACACACCCCTGTCTTACCCCCCGGCCAACGGGGAATCTATCGGTCAGTTCCCCCGACCTCCCACACCTCACTCGGGCGTAATTATTGTGATGCAGCCTCTGTAAGATTAATAGGATGTCCGGGGGAACGCCCATCTCTGCCAGGACGCTCCAAAGTTTCCCCCTGGGCACCAGATCGAAGGCGGCCCGTAAGTCCACAAAGATTGTGTACAGACTACCGCCCTCGAATATTGCTGCCCTCCAATAGATAAGGTTCAATCTGAAAACCTGGTCCACTGTGGATACACCCTTCCTAAATCCCGCCTGATAGGGACTAAGGGCGCCCACCTCTTCCATCCAATCCTGGAGCCGATTCAGCAAAACCCTGCCAAACAGTTTCTGTGCTACGTCTATTAAACTGATGGGTCTGTAGTTGGCTGGGAGGAGAGGCGAGCCCTTTTTAGGTCTCGCCTGTCGATGCGCATGCGCATCGAGCAAGCGAGAGTATTGCGACTTATCCACTCTTTATCTACACTGCAAGGAATCGTGGCGATTCCTTGCAGTGCCCGTGACTTTTAAGGTCAATGCGCATGCGCATTGAGCTTATGCGCATGCGCATTGACCTTAAAAGCGCGTGCGCGTGCACGTCCGTCTTTGTTTACCCGCTCCGCCCCCTCCCGCCGTGTCGCATTTCTCCTCCCCCTCCCCTCTCTTCCTTCCGTCTAACGCCGTCTAACTTCCTTCCGCGTAACACCGCCGCAGCGGTCACATCCTGCCGTGTCGCACCTCTCCCCTCTCCGCCCCCTCCCCTGCCCGCCCCCTCCCCTGCCCGCCGTGTTACGGTGAAAGGCTTGTTTTTGGTTTGTATATTTTAACCCGCTCCGCCCCCTCCCCTTCCCTCCGTGTCGCATTTCTCCTCCCCTCCGTGTCGCATTTCTCCTCCCCCCTCCCCTCTCTTCCGTCCGTCCGTCTTGTTTTCTTTCTCTCCTGCCTCTCCTCGCCAATGTCTTTCTACTTGTAACCCCATTCCATCACTCGCCTCACTCTTCCCTTGTCACCCCACTCTCTCCCTTGCTCCTCTCATTTGCTTTGCTTCCCCACCATGTCCTCTGACGTGTGCCTTCCCCTCCCCTCCCCTCCCCCGCGGCTCACCCCACCTCTTCTCGTTTTCCCCTCGCCCTCCCCCTCCTCCCTCAGCCATCGCTCCCATCTCTCTTTGATCTGAGTGAAACTATTAATGGGGTCTCTTAAAGAAATGCACAGGATTCTCTGGCAGCAGTATATTTTAAATTGTACACCAAAATTCATCAAGTTGTATACTGGTAGGGTCTCTTTGTAACAAATCTCTTGTTGAGTAGGTATCTGATGTCTGCACTGTGAGCTCACTAATAGAATACATCTGTTAGTTTCTGATGAGCTACAAATAGCTGCAGGAAGTGGGACGAGCTGGGAGTTGTAGTTCGCCCTGCGTGTTGGTTAGCTGTACCTCATGCTTTCCCTGCGCTGATGCTACCCAGCTTCCACTAGCAATACGGACATTAGCAGTGGAATCTTTGTACATGTGTTGTCCATGATGCTTGTTGATGCCCCTATATCTGACTCGTGAGTATGGAATAAGCTGTTGGTGTGGCACTCAGGTTCTCAAATGAGCACAAACCAGAAGGTCACAGTTTTGAGAGTGGCAGTAGCTAGGAGAAACAAGAACTTTGTGCAGTTGACACGGGCAGTAATTTTGATTTATGGGTACATGTAACTTGGATAGTTTTGTTGTACATGCCCTAGGAAAGACTTACATAACATTGGTATACACTTGTAAGCTAGAACGTCCGTCTTTTCTTTCTCTCCTGCCTCTCCTCGCCAATGTCTTTCTACTTGTAACCCCATTCCATCACTCGCCTCACTCTTCCCTTGTCACCCCACTCTCTCCCTTGCTCCTCTCATTTGCTTTGCTTCCCCACCATGTCCTCTGACGTGTGCCTTCCCCTCCCCTCCCCTCCCCTCCCCCGCGGCTCACCCCACCTCTTCTCGTTTTCCCCTCGCCCCCCCCTCCTCCCTCAGCCATCGCTCCCATCTCTCTTTGATCTGAGTGAAACTATTAATGGGGTCTCTTAAAGAAATGCACAGGATTCTCTGGCAGCAGTATATTTTAAATTGTACAACAAAATTCATCAAGTTGTATACTGGTAGGGTCTCTTTGTAACAAATCTCTTGTTGAGTAGGTATCTGATGTCTGCACTGTGAGCTCACTAATAGAATACATCTGTTAGTTTCTGATGAGCTACAAATAGCTGCAGGAAGTGGGACGAGCTGGGAGTTGTAGTTCGCCCTGCGTGTTGGTTAGCTGTACCTCATGCTTTCCCTGCGCTGATGCTACCCAGCTTCCACTAGCAATACGGACATTAGCAGTGGAATCTTTGTACATGTGTTGTCCATGATGCTTGTTGAAGCCCCTATATCTGACTCGTGAGTATGGAATAAGCTGTTGGTGTGGCACTCAGGTTCTCAAATGAGCACAAACCAGAAGGTCACAGTTTTGAGAGTGGCAGTAGCTAGGAGAAACAAGAACTTTGTGCAGTTGACACGGGCAGTAATTTTGATTTATGGGTACATGTAACTTGGATAGTTTTGTTGTACATGCCCTAGGAAAGACTTACATAACATTGGTATACACTTGTAAGCTAGAAGGTTGCAACCTATAACTCAAAGGAGAGAAGGTCTTAAAGCAAAAGAGAAGATTCCAGCTTGAAGTACTGAACCCTGAATGCCTGAGTATTGGAGAGAGTTGCATTCAGCTCTTTCTGGAAAATCTGCCGGCAGCAGCCTTCTCAAGAATTGGCACCTCCAATTCTTTGACTTAAGATTAAAAGGGGTTCATCACTAGAGATTCTTCTGAGATTAGCTTGCCTTATAATGGCACTATGCAAAAAGAACAATTGATGGACAAAATGCAGAACAATGTCCTACATCTGGACCTAAATCCATCGTTTTTTTGCTCACCGTGCCATTCCAGTTTGGACCCAGCTATATGCAAATCTGTCTTAAACCTGCAACGGTCACATCCTGCCGTGTCGCACCTCTCCCCTCTCAGCCATCGCTCCCATCTCTCTTTGATCTGAGTGAATTATTGGTATTGATTTTGGACTGGAAAGCTGCAGGGATTCTCCCTTGCTCCTCCAATTAATTGAGAGCTGCAGGAAAAAAATGTTTCATGTGAAATTCTAAAAGCTCCCCACCATGTCCTCTGACGTGTGCCTTCCCCTCCCCTCCCCTCCCCCGCGGATCACCCCACCTCTTCTCGTTTTCCCCTCGCCCTCCCCCTCCTCCCTCAGCCATCGCTCCCATCTCTCTTTGATCTGAGTGAATTATTGGTATTGATTTTGGACTGGAAAGCTGCAGGGATTCTCCCTTGCTCCTCCAATTAATTGAGAGCTGCAGGAAAAAAATGTTTCATGTGAAATTCTAAAAGCTCACCACCCCTTCGAATATGGCGTTATGAGAGAAAGCAACTGAATGTGCCCACTTTCCGTGGTAGCACCCCTCCACACCCACATACGCAGTGCGCCGTTAATTATTAAACGCTGGTACCCCATTTTAGATTACCATTTCCAAATGGTGCCCCAATCACTCACCAAACGCCGACTGTATTTAAAACTACTGGTCTGTTGCCGGTTCTGTGCCGGGTGTGTTGGCTTGTGTGTTTAGTCTTTGCTGGATGTCTGTTTGTGTGTTGGTTGACTCTATGTGTTATGTGGGTGTGTTTGTGTGCACGCGGGCCCGCGCTGCACGTAGGTTGTTGGTTGGTTAACTGCTGGCTGGATTCTAGCTAGTGCAGGTTGTGCAATGGCTGAGTTTTGCCTCTGTACTGCATGTGTGCGTTGCCTGCTTGTAATGCCATTGCTGGCTTCTAACTGGTTATGCTGGCAAAATCATACATTAATAGTTTACAGAACAGCAGATTTAGAGTATTTGGAATACATTATCTTCACTCTGTGTATTTTATAGACTGTAAACATTCCTCAAAGTTAGTGTGAGAAGCTGGCTTGGTATATTGTATTGTATTGTAATTCTTCACTCACCCTCAACCCCTCACCCTCACTCACCCTCAACGCCTCACCCTCAATCACCCTCAACCCCTCACCCACCTTCACTCACCCTCACCCTCACTCACCCTCACCCACCCTCAACCCCTCATCCTCACTCACCCTCAACCCCTCACCCTCACTCACCCTCAACCCCTCACCCTCACTCACCCCCACTCACCCCCTCACCCTCACTCACCCTCAACCCCTCACCCACCCTCAACCCCTCACCCTCAATCCCTCACCCTCACTCACCCACTCACACTCACCCACACTCACCCACACTCACACTCACCCACCCTCACTCACCCTCACTCACCCTCACCCTCACTCACCTTCACCCTCAACCCCCCACCCTCACTCACCCTCACTCACCCTCACCCTCACTCACCTTCACCCTCAACCCCTCACCCTCACTCACCCCCCCTCACCCCCTCACCCTCCCTCACCCCCCCTCACCCCCTCACCCTCCCTCACCCTCACTCACCCTCAACCCCTCACCCTCACTCACCCTCAACCCCTCACCCTCACTCACCCTCAACCCCTCACCCTCAACCCCTCACCCTCAACCCCTCACCCTCAATCCCTCACCCTCAATCCCTCACCCACACTCACCCACACTCACCCACACTCACACTCACCCTCACTCACCCTCACTCACCCTCACTCACCCTCACTCACCCTCACTCACCCTCACTCACCCTCACTCACCCTCAACCCCTCACTCACCCTCACTCACCCTCACCCTCACTCACCCTCAACCCCTCACCCACCCTCAACCCCTCACCCACCCTCAACCCCTCACCCTCACTCACCCTCAACCCCTCACTCACCCTCACTCACCCTCACTCACCCTCACTCACCCTCACTCACCCTCACTCACCCTCACTCACCCTCACCCTCACTCACCCTCACTCACCCTCACCCTCAACCCCTCACCCTCAACCCCTCACTCACCCTCACTCACCCTCAACCCCTCACTCACCCTCACTCACCCTCACCCTCACCCCCTCACCCTCACCCACCCTCAACCCCTCACCCACCCTCAACCCCTCACCCTCACTCACCCTCAACCCCTCACTCACCCTCACTCACCCTCAACCCCTCACTCACCCTCAACCCCTCAGCCTCACCCTCACTCACCCTCAACCTCATGCTAAAGATTTACAAAAAAACCCATAAACAATTCTAAAAGCACTAACTCTAATGCTGCGAGACCTATTGCATTTCTAATGCTTGTTGAAAATAGGGACCACCTCTGCCCCCAGCCAAGTACTAGGGATTTCCATGCCGCTAAGAACTCAGTTGAAAAGGGCGGTAAGGTAGGGTGAATCCAGTGGTCTAATCAATTGTGTGTGCTTATGGGTCCAGGTGAGTATATGGTATTGGAGTATCTGTTATTGGTACGCCGCTGGATCAGGTGCAAAGTGAAGCCATGGTATACATGAAAGTGGCAACATCTAAATCTTCTGAAGAGGTCGGATAAGGTGCAGTGAGCAGGCACAAGCTTTAAGTGGCCTGGGAGAAATTTTGGGGTCCTGTATTCCAGCGGGAAGGTTAATTCAAAGATAGCCGCATGATGCTCAGACCAAGTTATAGGCAGAGAGCTTTGATGTTTAAGAAGAGAAAGTACGGTCCAGTAGGGCTAGCATCGTGTGTGGACTTTTGAACCAGTTGTCCCAGGCCAGCACTACCCATATCCATAAGGCATTCAGTGTCAGGGTCTGTAGTGGAGTGGAGGTGAAAGTTAAAATCACCTAGCACGGTGAAATTGTTAAAGCCAAGTCCTTCTTCCAGTAGGGATCCCATATTAACTACAAAATGAATTCCCAGGCCTAGGAGGGCTTAGTTAGTTGTATGCAAAAGGAAAGCGCTTCGCAAACAACTGAGGGCACAATGCTACAGGAGGCTGAAATGGATTCACAGTGTATTATAGCTAAGCCTCCTACCCTCTTTAGGGGTCTGTCTAGTGTATGGCAGGAAATCCGGAAGGGACAGCCTCTGTCAAATCTGGCCCTAAAGCAGAATCAGTCCAGAATACAGTGAAAAATGCTATATCCAGCTGCTGGCTTTCTAGAAACCCAGCGAGCTCAATGCTATGCTCTACCAGTGACCTGGCATTTAAGAGAGCACAGCGTATTGGCCTGTTAGCCCTTTTTATGGGTGTTAACCAGGCTGATAGGTGAGGGGGGGCTCTAATTAGCGGTATGGCATATAGTTTGTAATCATTTAGCAGAAGAGCTAAAATGTAAGCAAAGAAATTGCATCTTCTTACCCTTGGCGTTACAGGCATGCAGCTTCGAGCTAGAGTACTTTGTAATCCCCGCCAGATCGGATGTAAAACACACAGGGGGCTAGTGCTGAACGCGTTCCTAGCACAAACAGGCTTGCCTTAGGCAAATCAGCTGCGCAGATGTGTTTAAATAACTCTCCATGTGAGGGGGTAGGGGGGTCCAATTAGCACTTCATAGCACAGGGCAAAAACTGGTGGAAGGAGTTAAAAAAAAATGATCAAAAAGGTTACACGTTTTACAGTTAAAAAAAATACGTCCATCGTTCCTGCATAGATTATTTTCTGGCTGATAAAGAGTATCACAGAAATGATGCAATCAGTTAGTTACATATCAGCACAGTTGTTAGATCATTTGGCGATTAAACTTACTATTTATCTGCCAATAAGAGCTATAACAATCTGGACCCTGAAAAGAGTTCTCCTACTTGATGATAATGTAATCTAGGAATTGAGACAATTAAATAAAGATTTTATTCAGAATACTATAGGCTCCACTGGAAATATCATGGTTAGGGATGCCTTTAAGGCATGCATCAGAGGCCGTGTACTTAATATTTCTGCTGAAAGAGCAAGAAAACTAGGAGGACAGAAGGATAAAACTATTAAGCATATTGCAGATAAGGAAACCGAGCTGAAACTGAATGTGCAAAAAGATCTTACCCTACATTTTAGATTAAGACTAGAGTTAGAAAGCCTCCAAACTAAATAGAAGGCACTTCTCAGTAAGAGAATATAAAACAAATGGAAAGCTAGAAAAAAACAGCACTCTGACTATAGGGAAAAGAATGGCGCACTTTTAGCTTGGAAAACAAGAACAGATTTACTCAAGAACTACAATAAAGTATTGAAAGAGAGAGGGACAGGCAACAATCTCACTACAACAGTGCCAATAAAAACTGAAATGTTAGAAAGTTTTAGCATAGTGTATAAGGAACAACTGAACCCAGAGCAAACTCAAATCAGACAAAGGTTAAAAGGGGAGGAATTACCCACTCTCCTGGAATGTCATAAGCAAGCATTTGAACACGAGATTACACAACACAAGATTTTCACCCCCCAAAAAAATAGATAAAAAATGGGAAGGCCCGTGGCACTGACAGAATACCCAGTGAACTCTATAAAAGCTTACCAGCAGATCTTGTGCCTTTTTGGAAGGATATATTTAATCAGATGTACTTTAATCATTAAGCGGTCCCCCCTTGACCTGATATGAGGCTACAATTGTCACAATCTTTTTCTTTTTTGTAACTCATTTTAGTGGAACCATGCTCATCAAATAGTACATACGATCAAAACATCTCTTTTCTCATGATACATACATAGCGGTTACCAAGCACACAAATATCTTAAAATCAATTGACTAGGTTGCTTTTATGGCCCATCTTCAGTGTCTCTGCAATGCAACAATTATCCCCAGGAACAATCCAGCAGCTGGTCCCCTAATATGTGTACAATGTTTCTCAAAATCCCCAGTATTCCTACCTGATGCCCTGTACCTTCTTCGATTTTCTCCGACAGCCCCCCTCTCTGGTAAACCACTTTTTCTGCCTTTTTGCACCAATCTAAGTCAGACTTTCATTCCCCTAGTCTTGGAGGTTCAGCACTCCCCCACGCCTTAGTTATATTCCTTTTTGCCACTCTTGCGGCCAGCAGTAGCCAAAGTTTCTGATATTTTGGCCAGAATCTCTACCCAATCACTTCCAGCAATAGCCATTTAGCATTTAATAGAATGACAATCGACAGCACAGGGGACATGACCAAGGTGAAAGCCTTTCAATACTCCAGAATTTTTGGGCATTCCCACCGAATGTGGAAATATGTACCTTCCTGTCCACAAACCGCAAACATGTAGATGTGGGCGCCCTCCCAATCTTAGCTGGCTAGGTCTGCGAATAGTAACAGCAGTGCAGAATTCCAAGTTGGCCAAGGCAGAATCTATCTCGAATGACTACCTTATGGCAGACTTTGGATTGCCTCCATCCAATCTTCATCATATAAGTCCCCAGGATCTCCTCTCCAAGCCTCCCTCAACTTCCCCAATGGATCAGGGGAGTTTTTAACCAGCAGTACATAACTGAAATCCCCCTTTGGGGAAGCCCTCTGTGAGGAGACGATCCTCCAGAGGAGAGACCTTTGTGAGGTGTTTTCTCCCTCCAGTATGTTTTTCTGTAGGGCATGCCCCAGCTGTAGGTGTTTATACCTCTCCGTTCCTCTCAGCTTAAATTCTCTACTCAAGATCTCAAAAGATACATAAGCTTGATCCCACCAAATATCAGCCAATGTTTTTTTCCTAAGAGTTCCCATGCCGAAAACCTCTTCAAGCCCCCCCCCCCCCCCACCTCATAAAGCAGATTGCAAACCCAAAGTGGGATCATGTTGGTTAGCCTGCCTTTCCATCCCAGGAGCATTGTGGCCTCTCTTCATATTCGAACCAATGTTTCGGTATGTGGCGTAATTCTCCCTCTTCCTTTCTCCGATATAGGATTGCCTCCTGTCCCTTCGCAATCCAATCTACTCCATACACAGGTTCCCGTCGGTCTGCGAAGTCCCAATCATTAACTAATAGCAGCTGGGTGGCGCAGTAGTATTTAGCTATGTCTGGCACTGCGATCCCCCTATTGTATACTCCCTTCTGGCGTTTTGGAAGCACGCTAAGGGTTGTACCCGCCTTCCATAGTAGTGTTCGCACTTCGTGTTCAATTTTTTGAAAGAACTCATGAGGAATCCGGTATGGCGCATTCTGAAACACATATCAGACGTGGGGAAGTCATCGTTTTATACAACTCTTCCCTTCCCACCAGGGACAGAGGCAAAGTACCGCAGTGCATGGCATCCCCTATTAGTCTTTGTAGTTGTGGGCTAAGATTTTTGTGTGTAAATTCCTAATAGATCGGGGGTGATGTGTATTCCCAGATATAAGAAGCTGCCTCTCAATATAGGAGCCGCACATGTTCTGTGGAGCCTCAGTTCGTCACCCGTCAGTGGGAAAATTAATGATTTGGTCCAGTTGATATGGTAGCCAGAGTAGCTACCGAATGGGTTGAATATAAGGAGGGTGCTGCAATTGGAGAGTGTGGGATTGGACAAGTATATTAGGATGTCGTCCGTGTAAAGGGAGATACATTCCTCCCATTCTCATCTGCAGGGCATTCCCCACAGCAGTGGGTCCTGCCTCACCGAGCAAGTAGCTAAAGAGCCAGGGTAAATAGCATGGGAGAGGGGGGGCAGCCCTCCCATATGCCTTTATGCAGGAAAAAACCTCGGGAGACTGCACCATTAACCGTCACTCTGGCCAAGGATCCTGACCCAGTTGTAGAACCCCAGGAACAGCCCCAGCCTCGCCAGCACAGCAAACATAGTTCGACTATGCTGTCAAACACCATTTTGGTATCAAGGGACATTACGAACGCTGGGTCTGCCTGAGGCTTCTTGATTTCATAGACCACTCAAAATAGGCGCCGCAGATTCAGGCGGGTGCTCAGATGAGGAATAAAATCAGAATGATCAGGGTGGATTTTTGACATAATGACACTACGTAGTCTAGTCGCCAAGATTTTGGCCAGTACCTTAGTCTCCAAATTCTGTAGAGATATAGCCCTATAGGAGCTATAGTCCCTAGGTGGCTTGCCTTTCTTGTGTATTACAACTACTGTGGCTATTTGTTGGTCTCTCTACAGGAGCACCTTGTCTTGCGCCTCTTGGAACATGGACAGCATGTGTGTGGCCACCTTGTCCACCATCCTTTTATATAATTCACTAGTAAACCCTTAGGCCAAGTAGCTTTCCCTGACTGCAAGTCTCGCAATGCTGCAGTAAGGTCTTCAGTTAGGTCGGCATCTAATGCCTCCGTCTTCAGTGGAAGTGTGCGCAGTGGTAGATCCCTCTAGAAGTGGGTAAAAATCGGCCGACGTTCTAGTCATCGTGGACTTCTACAATCACTCATAATGGGTGGCACATGTATCTGCAATGGAGGGTCTCATGGTCTGGACTGCTCCCATCTCATATCATCTCTTACCTCTAGGACCCAGGAACTGACTGTGTCTCTTTTGTCAAGCCAGGCCATTAATTTGTGGGCCTTGTCTCACATATTGTATAGCCAGCATTGTGTAGCCAGTTCATTGCTATGCGCCCTGTGTTCCACCGGGCCTCTAACATCCTGAGGCGCAGCCAATATCAAAGCTCCTCCATCCCCTCAGCCAGTACCCTAGCCTCCAGAGCCATAATATTTTTATATATCAGATCACTTGAGTCAATGTTCTTATTTAGCACCCCCCCCCCCCCCCACCCCTCTTATCAAGGCCTGGGCCTGTCCCCCTCCCAATTGTCTTGAATGCTTCCCACAGAGTCAACGGTGCAGAGTTTCTCCACAAACTATAGCTTCACACTCCCTAATCTGGTCTTTGAGACACCTGTCTTTCAGAATCCAAGGATCAATCTTCGGAGGCAACACACATGGTGCGGAATAGTATGTATATTGTTTTGTTTGTGGATGTTGTAGCCTCCAGAGGTGCCTCCAGAAAGGGAACCAGGGGCCTACAGTCGGTCTGTGGGTGAGCACTAGGTTCCCTGTTGAGTCCCGGCTCCACCATTGTGTTCATGTCTCTACCGAGTACCGGGATCCTGTCTGGCATATCTAATAGCATGGTGCTCACCAGCAGGAGGGTCCCCACATGTAGGCGTGGAGGAACGTATACAGAGCAAACAGTTGTCTCACCGTCCCATGACTCTGACATTACAACATATCTACCCTGGGGATCGTGCCATGTGCGCCTTACTGTACGTAAGTGGTATGGACTGCTTGAGCAGTATTCATCCCCCTCAAGAGTTTGTGGTATACCTTGCGTGAGCCACAAATTTATAGCCAAATCAAAGGCTTTATAGTGGTTCTTATCCAGGCGTATGCCGGTGTGCCTGGCTTCTTGGAGAGCGGTGGTGAATCAGGCGGCTTTCCTGGGGCATTGTATGTCGGGGTTGTGTAGGGGGCGAGCTAGTCTGCGCAGTTGGAGATGGATGCCCAGGTGTGGTTGTCTCGTGTGAGGGTGTAACCTTGCTCCAGTTCCTTCATGGTGAGCGTGGGGCTGGTTTGGATGCCTTGGGTTTGTAGACGGCGAAGTGTACGCAGTGGTGGTCGGTCTATGGCAGTTGCGTTGCGTGGCTTAAATTGACGCGGATTCCTGCCGCGAAGATGGGATCGAGGATGTGTCCTGCTTTGTGGGTCGGTGTGTTGACAAGTTGTCTAAGTCCGATGCTGGCGAGGTTGTCACAAAGGATGGTGGAGTTGGGGGTCGCTCGGGTTGTCGAGGTGGAAGTTCAGGTCTCCAATGAGTATGTAGTTCATTGAGGCAATGGCGTGGGGTGCGATGAAGTCGGTGATGGGGTTAGCGAAAGGTGTCCGTGAGCCGGGGATTCTGTAGACGAGGCTTCCTCGGAGTGTGGCTTTGGTGGTGGTCTGGATCTGGATGTTGAGCGAGAGGGAGCCAAGTAGGTTCCAGATTTCCATGCCGTGTTGGTCTACGGAGCGTATGTTGAGGAGGATGCATTTTAGGGTGTCGGCGATGTTGGAGGCCGGGGTGGTGGCGAGGGTCTGTCAGCAGTGGAGATAGGAGGAGAACTGGCCTTGGATCGTGTTTGGAGAGACCTGTTGGCATTCCCTAAGTCTTCCGGGGAGGAGTGCGAGGAGGGTGGTGGTGTTGTAGCGGTGGATGGCCGGAGATCCAGGGTTCGTGGTGCTGGCCACGGTCAGGTCGCGGACAGACACAGACGGGCTTGCCTTTGGCGCACCAGCGGCGCGTCTGCGCAGCGGCCGGCATTAATAGGGGAGCTGGGAGGGAGGCACAGCTGGGAGGAGAGAGCGGGAAACGGCAGAGGGGAGGGGCCGCGGGGCAGCAGCAGTGGGTGGGGTAGCGGGAAGCGGGGAAAAACAGCCGGAATGGCACAACAACAAGCAGGGCACAATAAATAAATTAAAAAAACAGGCACAACAAGGCAAAAACAAGGCACAATAATGGGAAAAAGAGAAGCACAACAGGAGAGGCAACATGGCAAACAGAGGGTGCAACCTAGGCAGGAGCCGAGGCTCGAACGCGTACCTGCATGGAGTCCTGCCTGGGCAGAGGCACTGCATGGCAGACTGAGCTATGGTGGGGGGGGGGGGGGGGGGGGGGGGGGGGGGGAAAGCAGGTCCCTAGCCGAGGTTAGAGGACCAAAGGGGTTTGATGCCTAACAGACATCTAAACGAGTTAACTCATTTACTCATGAGACCAACAGATATGGCAACTGCATGTGAAATATTTAAATAGTCGCATTAGATGCTGCTAAGGCATCTGACAGAGTGAACTGGACTTATACGTGTGAGGCAATAAAGGTTTTTGGCTTCACAGAAAATTTTATTAAAACAATCCATGTATAATAGAAATCCTCCACTTCTAGGATTTTAATAAATGGGGAATTAAATAGTTTTCAGATAAAGAGAGGAACAAGGCAGGGGTGCCTACTTCTCCCACTACTCTCTGTACTTTATATCAAATCCTTTGCACAAGCAATTAGACTTGACTGGACAATAATTCTATTTAGAGTCTGGTTTGCCAATAATGCTTGCACTATATCAGATAGTATTCTTTACACTTTGAATCCACAGTATTCGATAGGTATGGTATAGGAGCAAGTGGGACCCTTAGGACAGTTATCAGAGTATCTAATCAAAGAAGATAAACAGAGATTATACTCTGGCAGAAGGGAGAAAACTATAAGACACCAAGCAGCAAGTAAGGTACTTGGGCATTAAAATAACAAGTGAGGAAAGTGATCTCTCAGCTATCAATCTCATTATGACATACAAGTCGTATTGTGGAAATGGTATAATGTACCCTTACATATCTATGGGAGAACAAGCCTTGTTAAAATGATGATACTTCCCAAACTTACTTTGGTTGTCAACTGCATCTCCTGAACGTTCCCAAAAGGATAAATAAAGAAAATTCAAGGTAATATAGGTAGCTATGTATGGGTGTCAAAATCAGACAGGCTGTCCTGGAAGAAGCTTAGAAATAAGCAGAAATCGTGCGGGTTCGCTTACTCGACTTTCAAACATCTGCATATGCTTTCCAATTAAAAGACTTTTGGATGCCAAGTACACAACCAGATAATTCATACCTAGGCCAGCTATATGCATCGATGCTAAAGAATTTAGCATATAATAAGTTCCTATATAAGTTCGGAGACTCCAAAATCTTTAAACAAGTGAAACAAGTGAAACTTAATAGGACCTTGAGAACATGGGTAACATTAACGAAAATATTCAATATACTTTACTATTCAGATGCTTCACTGATAGGACTCCCCAGGGACTCCAGAATTTTTGAAAAACATACTTAGTCACCAATTAAAGGTAGCAGGGATGGACAACTAGGGATATTTAAAGGAGTGTCCTTCCCTTGTAGACTGGCAGAAATGTCTGGCCATGACAGAAGAAAAATGTTAGAGATTCAAATATATGCAGTTTTGTTTATGTTGGTCGACACAAAGCTGGTACGAGTACCAGGCTACTGGAATAGAACAGGCGATGGCTATCAATCATAAGCCGAAGAAGGAAGTAGCCATGTGATATTGGGCAATAAACAAAAAGGTGAACAAGAAGTCTGCACAGTTATATTAAGTATGGGAAAATAAAGAGTTGGAGATCGCACATGAACATTTATGGAAAGTATCACAGACTTATTTATTACACATTAAAGCCTGCTGCACAAAAAAGAAACCACCTTCTGACTCGCCAGAGAGCGTACTAGATACCAAAGTAGGCCAAAATAATGAAACAGGAAACATATTATAAGAAGTGTCTGCTCAGAGAGGTTGACGATATGAACTGCAGAGTTTTTTTTAAAATGTAAAGTGGGTACGTTTCTTAAAGAAATCTTTGGACTAGAAATCAAGGTAAGCCATATATGAATCTTTTTTGGAAGTGATCAGAGGTTGAACTTTGAAGTGGATAAAGCATAGGCTTGGGACTTCTGTTTTATCTGATATTGTTGGCAAGCTGGAAAATGTGTAAATGGTGGATATCAATGGATTCGCCTAACATAGATTGGATCAAGTTGATCAGCAATATAAGAAACGGAGCTTGCACGCGATACAATTGAAGCAAAGAAACTTTGGAAGAATAATGAGATTTGGCAATTGGGGCATGCGAGTCCAATGATTACATCACAGATTTAATTAAGTACAGGTGTACCAGGGATAACCAGTTACAACCTATCACAATATTTAGTATGCAAGATCACTCAGTTTTACGGGTCTAGACAAAACATTGCCAACAATAAAAGTGGACATGCTATACTGAAAGGGAAAGGAGGACACTTTTGTTTTTAAAAAAATCAGAACATCTTCTAATGAACCAATCAGAAGCTCAGGTAAGGAAGACATACAACATTTCCTGTTTCTGCTGGTCTAAAAAGGTCCACCAATGGAGCATTCCTATGATGCAAAGGTTGGTGTACCACCTCCTGATGAAATGATCACTTGCAATTCCTGCAGAACATGGTGCTCAGGGAATCTGTTATCCCTCTGGGACACGTCCAACAAATGGCTTTACTAGGGAAAATCTTTCAAAAGAGTGGTCTTGAAAACAGGGCCTGTTGGAAAATGGCTCTCTGAAGTGTCACCCCAAACATGTTGCCTCCTCCTCTTTTTGCTGAATTCATGTTTTTGGCTTTAGGGTTCTGAGCACTGTACCACACCTGACCAGTGCTAAAGTGCATGTGCTCTCTCCTCGAAACATGGTACAATTGGTTTACACAGGATTAGCACATTTAATTTATTTCTAAGTCCCTTGTAATGTGGTATACGATATACCCTGTGCCTGTAAATTACATTTTACTAGTGGGCCTGCAGTACTGATTGTGCCACCCACACAAGTAGCACGGTAAACATGTCTCAGGCCTGCCACTGCAGAGCCTATGTGTTTTAGTTTCACTGTCATTTTGACTTGGCATTTATAACCCTTTGCCAAACCTTAAACTCCCCTTTATTACACATAGGTCACCCCTAAGTTAGGCCCTAGGTAGCCCATGAGACAGAGTGCTGACAAAGTAAAAGGTAGGACATGTACTTTTAAGTTTTGCATGTGCTGGTAGTGAAAAACACCTAAATACATGTTTCACTACTGTGAGGCCTACTCCTCTCATAGGTTAACATTGGAAATTCTTAATACCCTTTTAAGCTGTAGTTCCGGAGTAGAAATGAGTACCTGCACCAGGTTTCATATCTTTGGAATGGTAATGATAAATCCTCTTTAGTGGTAAAGTTGGTCTTGACATTTCTGCTTTAGAAATGCCACTTTTAGAAAGGGAACATCAATCAATCAATCAATCATAGCATTTGTATAGCGCGCTACTCACCCGGAAGGGTCTCAAGGCGCTGGGGGAGAGGGGTCAGTTACTGCTTGAACAGCCAGGTCTTGAGTTGCTTCCTGAAGGAGAGATGGTCCTGGGTCAGCCGAAGGTGGATGGTGAGGGAGTTCCAGGTCTTGGCCGCCAGGTAGGAGAAGGATCTTCCTCCGGCGGTGGCTCTGCGGAAGCGTGGTACGGTGGATAGGGCGTGGCTGGTCGATCGTAGCTGGCGGGTGGGCGTGTAGAAGGTCAGGCGGTCGTTGAGGTATTTGGGGCCCAGGTCGTGGAGAGCTTTGTGTGCGTGAGTGAGGAGCCTGAACGTGATCCTCCTACTGACGGGGAGCCAGTGCAGGTCTTTTAGGTGGCCGGAGATGTGGCTGTGTCAAGGGATGTCCAGGATGAGTCGTGCAGAGGCGTTCTGGATGCGTTGGAGTCTTTTCTGAAGTTTGGCTGTGGTTCCTGCGTAGAGGGTGTTCCCGTAGTCCAGTCGGCTGGTGACGAGAGCTTGGGTGACGGTCCTCCTGGTCTCGGTGGGGATCCATCTGAAGATCTTACGGAGCATTCGCAGGGTGTTGAAGCACGATGAGGAGACGGCGTTGACTTGTCTGGCCATCGAGAGGGAGGAGTCCAGGATGACGCCCAGGTTGTGTGTGTGGTACAGGGCAAGGGGCCACCAGGAGTCATCCCATGTGGAGGGCGATGGTCCCAGGATAAGGACTTCCGTCTTGTCTGAGTTCAGTTTCAGGCGGCTGTTCTTCATCCACCCGGCGACGTCTTGCATCCCTTCGTGTAGGCTGGTCCTGGCGGCGGCGGGGTTGTTGGTGAGGCGCAGGATCAGCTAAGTATCGTCGGCGTAGGAGATGATGTGGAGGTTGTGTTGGCGTGCGATGGCCGCGAGGGGGCTCATGTAGACGTTGAAGAGGGTTGGGCTGAGTGATGATCCTTGTGGTACACCGCAGATGACTTCGGTGGCCTCGGATCTGAACGGGGGGAAGCGGACTCTTGGTTCTTCCGGTGAGGAACGAGATGATCCACTCCAGTGCCTTTTCTTGGATTCCGATGTTGCTGAGGCGCTGTACTAGGGAGCGGTGGCAGACTGTGTTGAATGCTGCGGAGAGATCCAGGAGGATGAGGGCCCTGGTTTCCCCGTTGTCGAGCAGGGATCTGATGTCATCGGTGGCTGCGATCAGGGCGGTCTCGGTGCTGTGGTTGGCTCGGAACCCGGACTGCGAGGGGTCGAGGGATCCATTTGTCTCGAGGAAGGCGGCGAGCTGTCTGTTGACGGTCTTCTCGATGACTTTGGCAGGAAAAGGGAGGAGCGAGATGGGGAGGAAGTTCTTGAGGTCGGTGGGGTCCGCAGTGGGTTTCTTCAGGAGGGCGCCGAGCTCGGCGTGCTTCCAGCTCTCCGGGAAGGTGGCGGTGTGGAAGGAGGTGTTGATGACGTCCCGGAGTTGGGGTGCGATGATTGAGTCGACCTTGTTGAAAACGTGGTGGGGGCAGGGGTCGGTTGGTGATCCGGAGTGGATGGTGTTCATCGTGCAGGTGGTGTCTTCGGTGCTAACCGGGGTTGAGTTGCAGAGGGTGGTCTTTGCTCTTACAGCTCTGTGTGCCTGCAGACTGTCTCCAATACATTTCTGGGGTGGGTGACATCTACACTTTGTGCATTTTCTCTAGACATCCACAAACACAGGAAGGTTAGTTGTGTCCGGGTACTAGTCTGTATTCGGATGGCTCTTCCTGGGCAAGAAGGGAGGGAGGAGCGGACGCGGACACTTACACCTGAATAGGCCATGTCCTTTCCTCGCACAAAGGACTGATTACTCTCTACAGCTACTCTAGAGCCAGAGGTGGGGAAAAAAGGGCTTCTGTGCGCGTCAAAGACCCTTCTTTCAAGTCACCCCCACTTCAAAGGCACAACTGGGCATAAGTACTGGGGCTCTGACCCCAACAAATCAGACATTTCTTGACCTGTAACTAAACTCTGTCAGAAGAACTGCTGTGCTGCATCAAGAACTGACACTCTGCTGGACTTCTGATCTGGAAGACCTGTTTTTCTACTGGGCTGCCCTGCTGCTCCCGGACCCTGCTGAGGGAGGGCAAGACTCTGCCTTGCAACCAAATAGATCTTCAAAGGCTTGTTGGCTTACCTCCGGCTGCTTGAGTCTCAGGGCGATCAAAGTCTCTACCCCTGCTCCTGAGCCTGGTCCACTGGAAGTGGTCTGAGACGCTTGCATCAGAAAAATCAACACATCTCCAGCTTAAGAACTGGTAGAACCGGCTCACTGAGACTGTTGCGAGTGTAGAATAAGCACATTGCTCTCAGAATCAACAAATCGCCTCCAAAGCAGACGCATCAGAACCGCGCATCACCACCACTACATGGAGAAAATCAACACATCACCTGGACTGGGGGCTCGACATCTACACATTGATTTTCTGCACCCATCTCGCTGTTGCGACTAGTATCAAGGTACTCTGTTCACAAGGCCTGCGTGGCACTTGTCCCCAAGCAGTGCTCTACCGCGGTCAGCCTGAACTGTTGAATTTGCTCCGGTCCAGCGCGACTAGATAATCCCATTGGTGCTCATTGCTTCTAAGCGCTTGAACTCTTTTTATTGTTTAAAAATTCATATCTCGACTTCTACTTATTGGGTTTTTGTCATTGTGGTCTTGATTTATTTACACAATTGTCTATTTTTCTAACCTGGTGTGGAGTCTTTTTGTGGTGTTTGCATTGCAGTATTGTGTATTGTATTGCACAAATACTTTCCACATTGCCTCTTTAAATAAGCCCGAGTGTTCTGTGCCAAGCTACCAGAGGGTGAGCCTAGGTTATCCTTTAGTCTGTATGTTACTTATCCTGACTCTGCATCGGTTCTTGCTTGGACAGGGTGCTATAACTCTGCCAACCAGACACCTAATTTCTAACAGGGCCTAGGTACTGAAAGTACTGACGGAATCAAATGAGAATTCCTTACATTTCAAGGAAATCCCAATCTGAGCACAAAGGTAATGGGTAGACTGAAATTAAGAACCTCCCGAAGAGGCCTCACTAACAAGCCATCTATATAGGGGGTAAAGAAAGCGATCCAGGTGTTTTAATAGAAAGCCGTAACAATTGCCATAATATTTGGGAAGACTGTGCATATTAAAGTCCAAAAAAGGAGGAATCCTAAACTGCACATGAATATCCCAACTGTAAACCTAAAGCATTTCCTGTGCTTTTCTGCATACTGAAGGTCCACAGGCGCAAGTCAACAATGTGCCTGAGCAGACCACAAAAACCTGATGCAAAGTCAACATCAGAAGGGCAAATAAATACCCCTAAGCAAAATATGAGTTTACCAGAGACCATCTCTGAAAGAATAACGCTATCCGTCTCCTGACCAGAGTGTCACTGAAGTTCAAAGGGTAACTCAAGAGGAGTTTTGCATTTGTGAAGGAGGAAGAAAAAAAATGAAGCTGCAACCTCAGCTCCATCTCCATCACTGAAGGATTGAGAAAATTTCGATGGCAGACACTGGTGAGGTTCTAAAGTTTGCTTCTGCTGGGAGAGCTGGTAGGTGTACAATTTAAACTTCTCATACGGTTCATGAAATTTCCGAATGGGCAAAGATTGGACAGTTTAACAACTTTTTAAATGTTACCAAGCATGACATTTTCTTCAGTGAGACTCTGGCCATTAAAAAGGCATATCCACAAATCTAGGAGCTGAACAGCACCATAGAGGTATGCAGTGTGCATTCATGCATGTCTTCTTTACAACAATAGAGCCCACTGATTGCACCACAGCATCCAATGTATTCAGGCCAGTCTGCATAGATAACGCAGCACCATTATGAAAAGGGTCTCTGAAATCCTAAGAAAGCTTGGCTATAGCTGTAGCAGTTAATTCCCAGAAAGTGTAGGAATATCTAGCCAAACAACAGGTAGCATTGAAGGATTTTAAAGCAGAACTCACTGAAGCAAAGTCCTTCTTCCCCAGGGTATCAAAGTTTAGAATCCCTATCTGGAAGAAACAAAAATCTTTAAAGCTGGAAGAATAAACAACAAGCCTTTACAATTCAACGGTTTTGCCTTTAGAAAAGTTTGAGCTATTGGCATTGTAAATGACAAAATTTGTATTTATGTGTTGGTTTTGAAAACAGATACATAAATGGCAGTGTCATTTATATTGCCAATAGCTCTAAATTTTCCAAAGGCGAAACCGTTGCATTGTAAATGCTTGTTCTCAAATGTTGGTGTCAGTGGAGTCATAGTACACAACTTATTGCCAAACCTAAAAAAACGAGGTAATGTGTGTTTTTACAGTCATTGAATGGAACTGATTATCTGTCCAAAATAAAGCGTGCTCTTTACTTCGATAAACAAACATTCACATATGTTTTGAAGGATATTTAGACACTCCTAGTAGCAAAAGTGCACATTGCCTCGCCACCAAACTTGGACAAATGGCCCAAAAATGTCTTTTTCGAAATAACAGACAACGAAATACGTGGAAGGCACATACAGTCATTGTCATGCCCTCCTCGTGACAGTTGTGGCTTTTAAGCAGGACATATGCTTCTAAACTAGAAAACAGCACAAGGAAGCTAACACAATGCATAAATCACACACTAAAGGAAACTGGTCTGTAATTTCTTTGTACACATGGGAACGCATACTCCAAAACGTATTGGGCAGTTCGGTTTCTTCTCAGGGTGGCATGTCGGGGCTCTTGCACTAGGGGTGCCAGTGCTTCTGGGGTCTGACCCCTGCCATAGCAGTAGGCCCCTGGGTAACATGCCTGCGAGGCTGCTCTTAATTCTCAACTACTTATGAAAACGTGCCGTTTGTGTGTGCCCATTCACATTCTTCAGGTCGGCCAGACAGTGGCACATTCCACACAGTCAATAAACACCTTCCGTGCCTTCAGACATCTTAACGTAGGTACCCAGGACACCTTCGCAAATAGGTTTAATTTAAAGAAATCAGGTGGGTACCAGAAATATAGCGAATACATGTGTAACTTGCACCAGAGGAATCTAGAAATGCACAATGTTCTTTGTGAGCCAGGGGTATTGTCACAGGTAACAGTGAGAAGCTAACCCGGCAATCAACATCATTGGCACAGCACTAATCAGCTTTTACAACAACCAAACAGCCACAACCTGGGCAAGATGTGTCCAAGGGATTTACCCATTGAGTGTCTACGTGGAAATACAGAAGTGTCCGTATTCTGAGACAATAGTGTATTCTTGACATATCTGAAGGGTGACGTGCTGCAGACACCTTCAACTCGATGCACTGACGCTGTGAGCAAAATGGCCTGTCACTATCAATAGTGTATGAAAGGTACATACACTGCAAGAAGAAGAGAAAGATGTCAGCAATCACCTTCCGAAACAAATGTGTGGGTTTGTGAGCCTTTGCCCTGGGAACGTAAGGGATGTGAAAGCGGCAAGTCCAAGTAATTGCTGAAGCACTCTCTAACAATAACTAGTTGTCTTGCAGTTTTCTGGTCATTACATATAACGGGCAGCAGTTTGTCTAAACACAGATAATTCTTTCAGTTACTGCAACAAAACCTGAATCACACATAATAATTCTCCCCCCAAGGCCCACAACTAACAGGTTATTCAATGATTTGCCCCCACAACGTCACCGTTTGTGGTATTTCTGCTCTTTCTTACTGACACGCCAAGCGACCAGGTAGGGGTATTTTACAAACTGCACCTTCTGCGGGCTTCGAGCATCCCTGCTTTCATCCGTGCTCGCTGCCTTAAACCGGAGGGCACGCACTAGCCTCTGAGCTGCTCAACCTTAATTAAAACTGAAAAGCAGCGGGGTGATTTGCAGAACCCGGAATGCCCTGGTCTGAAAGGACTTTTTTCTCCTTTGATGGAACTCCAACTGGGGTGGGTTGAGGTAGCGGGGGAGGGTGGGTTGCAGACCCGTGCGCCTGAGAAGCCGCTATTCGAGTGGCAGTTCCTATTGCAGGTAAACTCCACATTGAGGGAGGCAGGTAGTTCCCGCATAATAAACACCACGCGACATGCAGCTCGCAGACCCATCTGCCATTATTATAACCTCTGGCGACGTGTAGGTCTTTACCACCATTAACGTCTTAACAGGGTGTGAAACCGTCCATCTAACCAGTTTAAGAAACATTTTACAGATGTTAACATTCCGAAATCAAGCTGTACACTTTTTGCAGTTGTGCACTCTCAATATAGAATTTTCTTTAAGTGGTCATGAACGTTTTATATAGTCACTCCCATCTCCAGTAATGTTTAAAGAGTATATGATTTCCTGCTGGGCAGCCCCGGCACGTGACGGCGTCCGTGGCGATAAGAAAACTACAGACGTGGGGAGGAGGGACGGTGCTGCGATTTAAACAGCCAGCCAGCTCCTTGCTTAATGAAGATGCCAGCCTTAATAGCCTTCTTGTGGTAAATGCCGGAATTCTGCCCTGGAAAAGGCGAACGAGCGCGGGGGAAACATGCTTGATTCCCGTCCAGGAAAGACATGGCTTGGCAGTTCGGGCTGGACTGTTCCCATGAGGCACAGGGTCAAGGCTGATTTGCATATGGCCATGTCTGAACTGGGGTGGTGTGGAGTGCAAAAAAACGATGGATTTAGGCCCAGATCTCTGTACAGGGGTGAATGTATGACATTGTTCTGCATTCTGTCCATCAACTGTTGTTTTGCATTTGTCACCCCGAGTGGGATGGGTATGCTCAGACGTGAGTCCCATGCTCTCCACACCACTGGAGTTAACCTATCCTGGCTGAAGACGGCTGATAGCCAGAAACCGGTCCTAGGATGCTTGATTCCGGTCCAGGAAAGACATGGCTTGGCAGTTCGGCTGGACTGTTCCAATGAGGCACAGAGTCAAGGCTGATTTCATATGGCCATGTCTGAACTGGGGTGGTGTGGAGTTTAAAAAAACGATGGATTTAGGCCCAGATCTCTGTAATGGGGTGAATGTATGACATTGTTCTGCATTCTGTCCATCAACTGTTGTTTTGCATCGGACATATTGTTGAGGCACGCCCAAATTGAAGGCAAGCGGAGCCACGGAACCCGAAGTTGCTCCGGAGGGGAAAGCCGTCTTGGCAAACACACCATACATCGTATTTAAAAACTGCGATGGATTCGACTCCGGTCCAGGAAATGGAGGATATGGAGCAGAGTCAGGATCCACACGAGGTACAGCTGGCGCCGGAACAGCTGGATCCACAGGCACAGTCCTGTGCACAGAAGAAGGTTCATCCTGAGTCTGTAAGCCTTCCGAAGCCGGAAAGCCCCTCGGCATTGGCGACCGCGCTGGGGTATCTTTAGGCGAAGGTGTATGAACCGGAGTCACCGGAGGAGATGGTGAAGGAGACACAAAGTCATTTTGACGAAGACGAGGTGCCGGAGAAGGTGACTTCAAAGCCTTTCTCTTCGACAAACGAGGCCGAGAGCCATGCCTCCTTTTCTTCTTATGCTTCCTCAACTTCGAAGCGTGCAATGTCGAAGACTTGGACTTTAATTTGGACCTTTTTCGACCCCTCTTCTCCTTCCTTACATTAGCCATGAAGAGCTTGGCCTCACGCTCTTTCAAGCCCTTCGGTTTCATCTTGCGACAGCATGAGCAGCATTCGACGTCGTGATCCGATGACAAACACCACAAACAGTCTTCATGAGAGTCAGTGATGGACACATGACCCCCGCACTCTCTACAGTGCTTCAATCCTGACTTTCTCTACGTCACCATCTGAAAGCTACAGTAAAACCTGGAGAAAATACAAAGTAACTCGAAAACAGTATGGAGAGTCCCAGAGAACCGTTACGCTTCAACGGGGCGGAAAAAAGGGAACTGATGTCATCACGCCGACAAGGCTTTTTTATGGCTCCGGGTATGTCATGAGAGCGGAGCCGTGGCATTGTGACATCATCAGCAAGGAGAGCTAGGAAAAAAGTTTCAGCGGAATGTTGGCGCAGGGGATATTCAAAAGGTAAGGAATCCGCAGGCAGATGTATCCATCAGAAGACAGAGTTACTGGCACGCGGTGGCAGGGGCTGTGCTTCCAGGTCAGTGGCAAGCCAGAGAGGCAGCGACAATAGGGGGACGGCGTGGTTTCTCTGCTGACAGTTCCTCTCTGCCTACAGTAAGGGCCTCATGTGAGGCCGTTTTTATTTCTTTTTCATTTGCTTATGTACATGTTGGATTCTGTTTTAAAAAAAAAAAAATACCACCTTCATTATTGGTAAAGTGACTGTTTCATTTTGTGTCTCAGTTCCGGATTGGTCCCTTGGGGAAGGAGATGTGAGGGGGAGGGGGGCGGGAGCTGAGGTTCTGCCTATTTGAAGGGGGCTTCCTGTTCTGTACTCCTTATTGTTATGATGGTGGGGAAGAGAGCATCCACGCGCAGGCATGTTTTGTCCTCTTCGGAGGAAGACTAGCAGATTCCTGCTGGTCTGCCTCTGCTCTGGGCCAAGCTTTGGATGACGGGGCTAAGCCCAGGCGCAGGGGTGCTCGTTCTGCTGTGGGTTTGTTGGGCTCCCCTTCTGGAGAATCCTCAGCTTCTAAGGCTGACCGCCCTTCCACCTCTACTGGGAAGTTGGTGCGGAGAGAGGAGATTCCAGACATTCTGCAGCACATCCGTGTGAATGTGAGGTTTGAGCCTTTTTCATCCTCTGAGGCAGTGGAAGGCATGTTCCCACAATATGTTAAGCCTCCTGTTTTTGCTATTCCATTTCATACCCAAATTAAGGACTTGATCACTGGTGAATGATGTGACCTGGAAACACTCCTCAGAGCTCAGGTTTCTACAGAAGCCGTTTTCACTGGAGGAGGGTGAGGACTCTCTTCCGCACACTGTTAAGGTGGACGCCATTCTGGCTACTCTGATTGGTCGTACTGCGATTAATCCTGGGATTGTTCTCATTCTGATGCTACAGACAAAAAGATTGACGGGTGCATAAGAAGGCTTTCTCTGTAGAAAATCTGACTTTGAAAGCTGATATTTATTCAGCATATGCGGCTCAGTCTCGTTTCTGACTTTGAGAAGTTGGCCACAGCGATTCAGGAAGGAACTGATTGTCCCGAGTTGCTGGTGCACATGAAAGCAGCAGGCCTTGTTGCTGGTGTGCATGCCTTGTATGTCTTGAAATCTTGACAACTGGTTCCAAGGTGTTAACTTTGAGGAATTTGCGGAGGCAGGATTGGAAGGTGGACTTTTCTGAGAAGTCTTATCTCCTGAAGACCCCTTTTGACAGTAAATTGCTATTTGGGGATCAACTGGAGAGCATGATTACCAAGGTTTTCAAGAATCGAAGCATGCTGTGCCATACAAAAGGGAAGGCTTCTGTTTCTTCGCATCGCTTTTAGGATCTGCCTTCTTTCTCTTCTTCATTTCATTCCACCTTGAAGCTCTCCAATCCTTTTTCGGAGCATTAGAGGAAGTTCCAGCCGAAAAAAAGTTGTTGCCTCGGTGGGTGCCAAAGATCAGCAGAATTCTTTCAAGCGGAAGTCCTGAAACTATTGCAGGTGGGCGTCAATTCCTGTGGGCGGAAGGCTTTAATTTTTTCTGAACACATGGCGTCGGGATGTGAGGGATCATTGGGACTTGAACATTATCAGTAGTGGCTATCGTATCGTCTGTCACTCTGCCTCCAGGCTGGGGCACCATCCGTACTCCTTTCCCCAGGGATAGGAGGAGTAGGCGGGCTCTTCTGAAAGGGGTTCTAGCTCTTCTGGAGAAGGCGGTAACTGTCCCGGTACCCGTGGAAGAACAGGGGCTGGGTTGCTATTAGATTTTTTTTCTAGTTCAGAATGTGCCCGGTAGTTTCAGGCAAGTTCTAGATCTGAAGAGAGTGAATGTGTGGGTCAGGATCGTTCATTTCAAAATGGTGACCTTGCAGGCCATAATTCCCTTGGTCAGTGTCCGGGACTTTATGACCTCCATTGACCTCCAAGATGCCCCAAGGGTCTTCAAAAAGCTGTTGGGTGCTTTGGTGGGGATGGCTCACAGTCAGGCAATCTTCTGTCATTTTTACCTCAACGACTGGTTGGTTCACACTCCCTCAAGCCGGTTGGCTCAGAGACTAACAAGGGTGGTGCTGGACATTTTGCAGGAACACATTTTTTTGTTATCAATCCAAACAAATCCTGTCTTGTTCCGCTCGGGACGTCTCTTTATTGGGGCAAGGTTTCGTACTGATTTGGGCGTGGACACGTTGCCAAAGGTGCGGGTGGTGAAGATCCAGTCCGTGACATTTGGAGTTTTGACACGTCCAGGTGGCAACGTATTGGCTCCAGGTTCAGAGGGATCCAACTGTGTTTCTGGTTCCCTGGCCTTGCTTTTATTTGCACACACTGATGGCTCACATCCTGGCGCATTGGTCTCCCCATGGCCTTCCTCTAACGTCTCAGATTCCTACCTCCCCTCAGTTCCGGGTGGACCTAGGTTGGTGGCTTGTCGGGATCATGTCCCGAGGGGTGCGTCTCTCTCCCTACCTGCCCTCTTGATTATCACAATAGATGGCAGTATGGCGGGTTGAGGTGCCTGGATGGGGGTGCATAAGGTCAAGGACTCTTGGTACCAGTGTCAAAGCAGGTAGCCTTCGAATTGGAGGGAGTTTGAGGCTGTCTGCTTGGCTCTGAGGGCCTTCTCTAGGATTCTGAAGGGGGCGGTCGTTCGTGTCAAGAAGGACAACGTTACAGCTATGGCTTATGTGAGCAGGCGGGGGTATCAGGTCTCCTTCTCTGGTGGGATCTCCAATACTTTGATGGACACTCAGCAGGGCCATTCCGTTGTCAGTGGATTATTCCCTCTGTCAGGAGATGTCTGTGGTGCTTACGGAGCGGTGGTGTGTTTGCCGATGATAGGTCATTCTTGTTGCCCCGGTTTGGGCCTGGGCCTCTTGGTTTCCTCTTCTTGTGGAAAGGAGGGAGGTGGAGTGGTTGTTGCCTCCGACTCCCTCCCCCTTGATATTCCTTGTGTTACAGTGGGATGTTCTGTCCCGGATGCGGTTAGCAGCCTGGAGGTTGAACAGCTTGGTCTGCTGCATAAGGGGGTTCCAACTAGTTTTGCACCGACTCTGCAGTCTACTAGGCGCTCCTCTACCAATTAGTCTTACTTGTGTCACTTGCATTCTTTCAGTAGCTGGTGTTGGGGTAGGGGTTTGGACCCAGCTTCTTCTGCATTGTTTGATGAGATGCTCTTTCTGCAGGAGGGGGCTTCTTTGGGGTTGAAGGCTGCCTCCCTTAAACTTCAGGGGGCTGCAATTATGGCTTTTCGGAGTTCCTGGAACAATCGGTCTGATCTCGATGGTTTAGTGGGTCAGCTTTTCAGGGGATTGAGTAATTTTCTTCCTTCTCCTTGGAAGCACTTCTCTTCGTGGGATCTCTCTTTGGTTTTGGTGGCATTGATGGTCGTTTCAGTCACTGAATTTGCGTTTATTGTCCCTTAAGACTTTTTTTGTTGGCTATTTCCTCCACTCTGCGTTTGTGTGAGACGGGCACTTTGTCTTGTAAGCATTCTTTTTGTAAGGTTTTTTTAAAACAATCATTTTGAGGCCTATCCTTTCCTTTTGCCCCAAGGTTGATTCCCAATTCCATAGGGACCAGGAAGCAGGAAAGCCTCATGTGTAACGCATAGAAGAGAGGGAGGAGGACTCAGAGTAATGCAATTGCCATTAAGTAATTGAAGCATTGGTTGCTCAACTGCTTGGGCAGGGAAAGCGGTCTATCTGTGCTGGGATATCCCTATATTTCTGTGCTGTGACATCCCTATTGTTGCTTATTTTTGCTTAAAAAGTGATTTAAACTTAAAGTAGGCTTGCAGCTATTTTTCTTCACAGTAACATCTGCTCTCAATTTACCCGACTTTTAACATATCTTGCCATGCTGATGTTTGTTATAGAGTATTTTTTAGATCACGTTAAAGATAGGCGTGCAAGCCAATTACAAAGGACTCTGGGATCGCTTGATTTGTCAAAAGGCACATATCTGGTTCAGTCAAATATAAATTCATATTTTTAGACTCCACTTTTCACAGCGTGTTTGATGAAAGATATGGTTGTACCACATCTCGGACAATGATCTTAAACTTTGAAAGGAATAGGACTCACTTGACTCTGCAAACTCGCACACAAAAGCACATACGCAGAAGCACATTAATGAGGTGAATGAGGCCAATATTTAGAACATAAAATTGGCACAATGTCAATATCTCCTGTACCAACTAAAACATTCATGAGTAGAGTGTAAAATATGGAGGAAGCAATAAAGATTTCATGGCTCCCACATTGTGTTTAGACTAGCATTACCTATCCCAAATTCTGAGCAGATATTAAGCATGACTTACCTGTGTTCCAATACTCCAGTAAAACCAGCCTACATAAGAAGGATGCCTGAACCAGGAGTAGACACCAGCTGTCACAAGAATATGAGTATTTGACTTCTCATTCTGGACAATATGATTGAAGTTTGAACCAGCAGTAAGCATTGCAGCTTTTCTCAGGGACTCCCCGATTATCACCATCATTAATCCAATTAGAGCAACCCATGTTATTTGCTTCATATCTGTAAATGGGGGGAAAAACGACATTTCTGAGAAATGTAACATGGATGAAAAGTTTATTCGACTGTGTATTGTAGGGTGAAATATAACAACATGTTTGGACTCAAGTCACCTTTGTAGTGACCACCAAGAAAAAAGCATTTATTTTTCCTGGTACATTTATCACAAATGAAGGTAATCTGCTAAACATAGCTTACAAGTTGGCTCTAAACCATTCTGGTGGATTGTGCATAATCAGTAATATCAAGATCTGGATAAACCTCACCAGTCAGCGTTCATGGCCTCTTCGCAGTCACGTATCACGGTCTTCTGTTGTAGAGAGTAGACCATGCCTATGCATGGGAAAGGCAGTTAAAACCAGGATCAATGGCTTGGGGGGGCCAAGGAAAGACAGGCTAGGTTTGTGTAGGAGGCTAGCCCTTTATATGAAACAGCAAAATGAGACATGTCATGCAAAGAGCCTAGGGGTTTCCTTAAGAGTGGACAGGGACTTGCTCTAGCAATCCCAAGTTGATCCTCAAGGAGTAGTGTGGTCGAGAAGCCTTAGGCTTATCAGAGGGGAATGTAAGACATCAGCAAATTCACACAATAGTAAATAAATGATGCAAAAGACTCAGCGAGGAGATTCACACAAATTTATAAAAATAACACCTATCTTTAGATATATTTAGGCACCAGAACCAAGATGATCATGCAAGT
Organism: Lissotriton vulgaris; assembly: GCF_964263255.1. Classification (NCBI taxonomy): domain Eukaryota; kingdom Metazoa; phylum Chordata; class Amphibia; order Caudata; family Salamandridae; genus Lissotriton; species Lissotriton vulgaris. The sequence continues at coordinate 372,006,124 of NC_141693.1, read as the reverse complement.
ACGTTTTGCAAGAGAAATTCTTTTGTATTCAAAAAGTCGCCACGTTGTGCAATTTTTAGAAGCTGCAATTTTATCCTATGGAAGGAAGACCAAGTACGGCATTGGGGTACAGTACAACAATTTACGGGACCAATCTCCCGGAGATAAAGCGAGTGGTGGGCAATGTCTAAGGCAGCACCAGACACCAAATGTGGCACAGGGTGGCCATGTGCAGGGGTGCACAACAGCGTTGGGTGTCCAATGCAAGTCTATGGAATGCGGTCATCATGTAAAGAGGCTGGAGTCTGACTGGGTTGAGCCAATCTGGCTGAACCAACAGGAGGGCTTAGGCCTCACAATGCTTGTGGACGTAGGGACACCTTTTCGTCCTCTTCTCCACAGCCTAGTGGCGAAGGGGCAGAGGTGTCTTTACTTGCTTGGTTTTCCTTACTGGGAGCAGTCGCAGTATAGGGGGCCTGTGTGCAGAGGCTGCAGGTGACATCGAGAGGTCAACAAGAGGCAAAACCACAGTAGACTCAGTCTCTGAAGAGCTGGGGGACCACACTGACACTGTTGGCCCACTTCAACTCGGCCTTGGATCGACAGGTGCCGTGGTGTATTTAGGCGTTGGGTTTTGGCTGTCTTGACGCCCTCGGGTCTCTTGGGTTGCCTGCAGAGTGCAGGAAAGCACGTCCGCTGCTTCATGGGAGTTCTTGACTCCTGGGCAAAGTGCTGGCAGGTTTCCCAGGCTTTGGGGGTACCGCAGCTGCAGGACAAGTCATATTTTGGCGCAACTGCAGAAGTCAGCAGACAGGACAAAAAGGTTGGCGCCAAATCAGTTGCGGAGACTTCAGTTCTTGCTCTTTGAGACACTTCACATCAGTCTTCTTTTGGGTCAGCAGGATCTGCTTTTCTGCTGCCAGGGGCTCCCCTAAATACTGAATTTAAGGATGTTAGGGGAGTGTAGGGTAGTAGCCAATGGGCTACTGACCCTTGGGGTCACTACGCCTTCTATATGACCACTTCCTGTATGAAGTGGGCATAACTTTGTCCCAGAATTCCTACGTTTGCCAACACAAAGACGGCTGACTCTGAAAAGTTGTGGCCACCTCAGATTAGGCCACCTTAGGGGTTGAACAAGCCTGTGGATGGGCATGCCTGCCAGACTAGCTAATTTTCCTACCTGTCCAGGTGCCAAAGGGCTCTGGACAAAGGGGGTCAGCTTCCTCTCCTGTGGGGGAAACCAGACTAGCATTTCAAAGGCGGTAGATGCTTTGAAGCTCCCCTGCCTTGGAATGCTAATCAACAGGTCATCCTGGGGGAGGGGCGGGGGTTATCATCCTCATCCCAAGTAGGCTTGGTTTCTAACCTTCTGAAAGCAAAGGTCTCTCACCATTGGGGGTCAGACACTCGTCTCTGGTGGCAGGCTGGCCAGAACCATTCAGCTAACGCATCATGGGCTGGTAGATTTTCAGGTGGCATGTATTAATACATCCAACAATGGAATCAGTGTGGGTTTATTAATAAGATGTTTGATACCAAATATCCCTATTTTCAGTGAAACCATCATGTAGCTGGGAGCTCGTTTTCACCAGTGCCCAGCACATGTTTCACTTGCACTGGCAGTAATGGAACTGACCAGCACAGAGGCATATCTGCTCATGCAGGTATGCCCTCACATGTAATATAAAGCACCCTGCCTTACGGCTGTAAAGTCTGCTGTAGGCGTGACTTACAAATATTACATATTACATATTACATGCTGTGCATCACTGTTCTTTAGCCCACTCTGCCACCCCAGTTCAGACATGGCTATATGCAAATCAGTCTGAACCTGTGCCTCATGGGAACAGTCCAGCCCGAACTGCCAAGCCATGTCTTCCCTGGACCGGAAACAAGCTTCCGAGGACCGGTTTCTGGCATTCCAGCCGTCTTCAGCCCGGCTTGCTTGAATCCAGTGGCAAAGTGAGCAAGGGACTCACGTCTGAACATACCCTGCCACACTTATGGCGGCCAAAAGCGGTACAAAAGGGGGCGGTGATGGACGGAGCATCTGAATCAATCAAACACTCACACCCAGTCAAAAGATCTGGGTTTAATCCATCATTTGTCTGTCTAGGATTCTGAAAACTAGCTTTGCTTCAGAAAAAACATGTGATTGACTACCATAAGATTACAATTAAAAATAACAAGCATTAGAAATGCAATAGGTCTCGCATTAGAAAAGTTGGAGTTATTGGTCTTGTAAATGACATATTTTATTTATTTGTTGGTTTTTAAAATTGCTAAATTGATGGCTTTGTCATTTACAATGCCAATAGTTATAACTTTCGCGAATGTGACACCTATAGCATTTGGAATGCAACATGTTTTGTATTTACGTGACTTAGATGGCAGCTCTGGTCGTTAGGCCACATCTCTAGAGAGCAGGAGAGTGCAGCAGGGGAGAGAAGCACAGCAATGCAATAGGTCTCGCATTAGGAAAGTTTGAGCTATTGGTATTGTAAAGGACACATTTATTTATGTGCTTGTTTTGAAAATAGCGAATTAATAGCTTTGTTATTTACAATGCCAATAGTTTTATCTTTCGCAAATGTGACACCTATTGTAACACAATATGTGTTGTGAGGGTGAGGGTGAGTGAGGGTGAGGGAGTGAGGGTGAGGGGTTGAGGGGGTTGAGGGTGAGTGAGGGTGAGGGGTTGAGGGTGAGTGAGGGTGAGGGGTTGGGGTGAGTGAGGGTGAGTGAGGGTGAGGGGTTGAGGGTGAGGGGTTGAGGGTGAGTGAGGGTGAGTGAGGGTGAGTGAGGGTGAGGGGTTGAGGGGGAGGGGTCGAGGGTGAGGGGTCGAGGGTGAGGGGTCGAGGGTGAGGGTGAGGGGTTGAGGGGGAGGGGTCGAGGGTGAGGGGTCGAGGGAGAGGGGTCGAGGGTGAGTGAGGGTGAGGGGTTGAGGGTGAGTGAGGGTGAGGGGTTGAGGGTGAGTGAGGGTGAGTGAGGGTGAGTGAGGGTGAGTGAGGGTGAGTGAGGGTGAGGGGTTGAGGGTGAGTGAGGGTGAGTGAGGGTGGGTGAGGGGTCGAGGGGGAGGGGTCGAGGGTGAGTGAGGGTGAGGGGTTGAGGGGGAGGGGTCGAGGGTGAGGGGGTCGAGGGTGAGTGAGGGGTTGAGGGTGAGTGAGGGGTTGAGGGTGAGTGAGGGGTTGAGGGTGAGGGGTTGAGTGTGAGTGAGGGTGAGTGAGGGTGAGGGTGAGTGAGGGTGAGGGGTTGAGTGTGAGTGAGGGTGAGTGAGGGTGAGGGGTTGAGGGTGAGTGAGGGTGAGGGTGAGGGGTTGAGGGTGAGTGAGGGTGAGGGTGAGTGAGGGTGAGGGTGAGGGTGAATGAGAGTGAGGGTGAGGGTGAATGAGAGTGAGGGTGAGGGGTTGAGGGTGAGGGAGTGTGAGGGGTTGAGGGTGAGGGAGTGTGAGGGGTTGAGGGTGAGTGAGGGTGAGGGGTTGAGGGTGAGTGAGGGCGAGTGAGGGCGAGTGAGGGCGAGTGAGGGCGAGTGAGGGCGAGTGAGGGCGAGTGAGGGCGAGTGAGGGCGAGTGAGGGCGAGTGAGGGTGAGTGAGGGTGAGTGAGGGTGAGTGAGGGTGAGTGAGGGTGAGTGAGGGTGAGTGAGGGTGAGTGAGGGTGAGTGAGGGTGAGTGAGGGTGAGTGAGGGTGAGTGAGGGTGAGTGAGGGTGAGGGGTTGAGGGTGAGTGAGGGTGAGGGTGAGGGGTTGAGGGTGAGTGAGGGTGAGGCTGAGGGGTTGAGGGTGAGTGAGGGTGAGGCTGAGGGGTTGAGGGTGAGGCTGAGGGTGAGTGAGGGTGAGGCTGAGGGTGAGTGAGGGTGAATGAGAGTGAGGGTGAGGGGTTGAGGGTGAGGGAGTGTGAGGGGTTGAGGGTGAGTGAGGATGAGGTGTTGAGGGTGAGTGAGGATGAAGTGTTGAGGGTGAGTGAGGGTGAGTGAGGGTGAGTGAGGGTGAGTGAGGGTGAGTGAGGGTGAGTGAGGGTGAGTGAGGGTGAGTGAGGGTGAGTGAGGGTGAGTGAGGGTGAGTGAGGGTGAGTGAGGGTGAGTGAGGGTGGGTGAGGGTGGGTGAGGGTGGGTGATGGTGGGTGAGGGTGGGTGAGGGTGGGTGAGTGAGGGTGAGGGTGAGTGAGGGTGAGGGTGAGTGAGGGTGAGGGTGAGTGAGGGTGAGGGTGAGTGAGGGTGAGGGTGAGTGAGGGTGAGGGTGAGTGAGGGTGAGTGAGGGTGAGGCTGAGGGGTTGAGGGTGAGTGAGGGTGAATGAGAGTGAGGGTGAGGCTGAGGGGTTGAGGGTGAGTGAGGGTGAATGAGAGTGAGGGTGAGGCTGAGGGGTTGAGGGTGAGTGAGGGTGAATGAGAGTGAGGGTGAGGGGTTGAGGGTGAGGGAGTGTGAGGGGTTGAGGGTGAGGGAGTGTGAGGGGTTGAGGGTGAGTGAGGGTGAGGGGTTGAGGGTGAGTGAGGGTGAGGGGTTGAGGGTGAGTGAGGATGAGGTGTTGAGGGTGAGTGAGGGTGAGTGAGGATGAGGTGTTGAGGGTGAGTGAGGGTGAGGGTGAGTGAGGGTGAGTGAGGGTGAGGGTGAGTGAGGGGTTGAGTGTGAGTGAGGGTGAGTGAGGGTGAGGGGTTGAGGGTGAGTGAGGGTGAGGGGTTGAGGGTGAGTGAGGGTGAGGCTGAGGGGTTGAGGGTGAGTGAGGGTGAGTGAGGGTGAGGCTGAGGGGTTGAGGGTGAGTGAGGGTGAATGAGAGTGAGGGTGAGGGGTTGAGGGTGAGGGAGTGTGAGGGGTTGAGGGTGAGTGAGGATGAGGTGTTGAGGGTGAGTGAGGATGAGGTGTTGAGGGTGAGTGAGGATGAAGTGTTGAGGGTGAGTGAGGATGAAGTGTTGAGGGTGAGTGAGGGTGAGTGAGGGTGAGTGAGGGTGAGTGAGGGTGAGTGAGGGTGAGTGAGGGTGAGTGAGGGTGGGTGAGGGTGGGTGAGGGTGGGTGAGGGTGGGTGAGGGTGGGTGAGGGTGGGTGAGGGTGGGTGAGGGTGGGTGAGGGTGGGTGAGGGTGAGGGTGAGTGAGGGTGAGGGTGAGTGAGGGGTTGAGGGTGAGTGAGGGTGAGGGGTTGAGGGTGAGTGAGGGTGAGGGTGAGGGGTTGAGGGTGAGTGAGGGTGAGGCTGAGGGGTTGAGGGTGAGTGAGGGTGAGGCTGAGGGGTTGAGGGTGAGTGAGGGTGAGGCTGAGGGGTTGAGGGTGAGGGAGTGTGAGGGGTTGAGGGTGAGTGAGGATGAAGTGTTGAGGGTGAGTGAGGGTGAGTGAGGGTGAGTGAGGGTGAGTGAGGGTGAGTGAGGGTGAGTGAGGATGAAGTGTTGAGGGTGAGTGAGGGTGAGTGAGGGTGAGTGAGGGTGAGTGAGGGTGAGTGAGGGTGAGTGAGGGTGGGTGAGGGTGGGTGAGGGTGGGTGAGGGTGGGTGAGGGTGGGTGAGGGTGGGTGAGGGTGGGTGAGTGAGTGAGTGAGTGAGTGTGAGTGAGTGAGGGTGAGTGAGGGTGAGTGAGTGAGGGTGAGTGAGTGAGGGTGAGTGAGGGTGAGTGAGGGTGAGTGAGGGTGAGTGAGGGTGAGTGAGGGTGAGTGAGGGTGAGTGAGGGTGAGTGAGGGTGAGTGAGGGTGGGTGAGGGTGAGTGAGGGTGAGTGAGGGTGAGTGAGGGTGAGTGAGGGTGAGGGGTTGAGGGTGAGTGAGGGTGAGGGGTTGAGGGTGAGTGAGGGTGACGGTGAGTGAGGGTGAGGGTGAGGGATTGAGGGTGAGGGGTTAAGGGCGAGTGAGGGTGAGGGTGAGTGAGGGTTTTGTATTTACGTGACTTAGATGGCAGCTCTGGTCGTTAGGCCACATCTCTAGAGAGCAGGAGAGTGCAGCAGGGGAGAGAAGCACAGCAATGCAATAGGTCTCGCATTAGGAAAGTTTGAGCTATTGGTATTGTAAAGGACACATTTTTTATTTATGTGCTTGTTTTGAAAATAGCGAATTAATAGCTTTGTTATTTACAATGCCAATAGTTTTATCTTTCGCAAATGTGACACCTATTGTAACACAATATGTGTTGTGAGGGTGGGTGAGGGTGAGGGGTTGAGGGTGAGGGGTTGAGGGTGAGTGAGGGTGAGTGAGGGTGAGTGAGGGTGAGGGGTTGAGGGGGAGGGGTCGAGGGTGAGGGGTCGAGGGTGAGGGGTCGAGGGTGAGTGAGGGTGAGTGAGGGTGAGTGAGGGTGAGTGAGGGTGAGGGGTCGAGGGTGAGGGGTCGAGGGTGAGTGAGGGTGAGTGAGGGTGAGGGGTCGAGGGTGAGGGAGGGTGAGGGGTCGAGGGTGAGTGAGGGTGAGGGGTTGAGGGTGAGTGAGTGTGAGGGGTCGAGGGTGAGTGAGGGTGAGGGGTCGAGGGTGAGTGAGTGTGAGGGGTTGAGGGTGAGGGAGGGTGAGGGGTTGAGGGTGAGTGATGGTGAGGGGTTGAGGGTGAGGGGTTGAGGGTGATTGAGGGTGAGTGAGGGTGAGGCTGAGGGGTTGAGGGTGATTGAGGGTGAGTGAGGGTGAGGCTGAGGGGGTGAGGGTGAGTGAGGGTGAGGCTGAGGGGGTGAGGGTGAGTGAGGGTGAGCGAGGGGTTGAGGGTGAGGGTGAGTGAGGGTGAGCGAGGGGTTGAGGGTGAGGGGTTGAGGGTGAGCGAGGGTGAGGGGTTGAGGGTGAGTGAGGGTGAGTGAGGGTGAGTGAGGGTGAGTGAGGGCGAGTGAGGGCGAGTGAGGGCGAGTGAGGGCGAGTGAGGGCGAGTGAGGGCGAGTGAGGGCGAGTGAGGGCGAGTGAGGGCGAGTGAGGGCGAGTGAGGGCGAGTGAGGGCGAGTGAGGGCGAGTGAGGGCGAGTGAGGGCGAGTGAGGGCGAGTGAGGGCGAGTGAGGGCGAGTGAGGGCGAGTGAGGGCGAGTGAGGGCGAGTGAGGGCGAGTGAGGGCGAGGGAGGGCGAGTGAGGGTGAGTGAGGGTGAGTGAGGGTGAGTGAGGGTGAGTGAGGGTGAGAGAGGGTGAGTGAGGGTGAGGGGTTGAGGGTGAGTGAGGGGTTGAGGGTGAGTGAGGGTGAGTGAGGGTGAGTGAGGGTTGGTGAGGGTTGGTGAGTGAGGGTGAGGGTGAGTGAGGGTGAGTGAGGGTGAGTGAGGGTGAGTGAGGGTGAGTGAGGGTGAGTGAGGGTGAGTGAGGGTGAGTGAGGGTGAGTGAGGGTGAGTGAGGGTGAGTGAGGGTGAGTGAGGGTGAGTGAGGGTGACGGTGAGTGAGGGTGAGGGTGAGGGATTGAGGGTGAGGGGTTAAGGGCGAGTGAGGGTGAGGGTGAGTGAGGGTTTTGTATTTACGTGACTTAGATGGCAGCTCTGGTCGTTAGGCCACATCTCTAGAGAGCAGGAGAGTGCAGCAGGGGAGAGAAGCACAGCAATGCAATAGGTCTCGCATTAGGAAAGTTTGAGCTATTGGTATTGTAAAGGACACATTTTTTATTTATGTGCTTGTTTTGAAAATAGCGAATTAATAGCTTTGTTATTTACAATGCCAATAGTTTTATCTTTCGCAAATGTGACACCTATTGTAACACAATATGTGTTGTGAGGGTGAGTGAGGGTGAGGGTGAGGGGTTGAGGGTGAGGGGTTGAGGGTGAGGGGTTGAGGGTGAGGGGTCGAGGGTGAGTGAGGGTGAGTGAGGGTGAGTGAGGGTGAGTGAGGGTGAGTGAGGGTGAGTGAGGGTGAGTGAGGGTGAGGGGTCGAGGGTGAGGGGTCGAGGGTGAGGGGTCGAGGGTGAGTGAGGGTGAGTGAGGGTGAGTGAGGGTGAGTGAGGGTGAGGGGTCGAGGGTGAGGGAGGGTGAGGGGTCGAGGGTGAGGGGTCGAGGGTGAGTGAGGGTGAGGGGTCGAGGGTGAGTGAGGGTGAGGGGTCGAGGGTGAGGGAGGGTGAGGGGTCGAGGGTGAGGGGTTGAGGGTGAGTGAGGGTGAGGGGTCGAGGGTGAGGGAGGGTGAGGGGTCGAGGGTGAGTGAGTGTGAGGGGTTGAGGGTGAGGGAGGGTGAGGGGTTGAGGGTGAGTGAGGGTGAGGGGTTGAGGGTGAGGGGTTGAGGGTGATTGAGGGTGAGTGAGGGTGAGGCTGAGGGGGTGAGGGTGAGTGAGGCTGAGGCTGAGGGGGTGAGGGTGAGTGAGGGTGAGGCTGAGGGGGTGAGGGTGAGTGAGGGTGAGCGAGGGGTTGAGGGTGAGGGGTTGAGGGTGAGCGAGGGTGAGGGGTTGAGGGTGAGTGAGGGTGAGTGAGGGTGAGTGAGAGTGAGGGTGAGTGAGGGCGAGTGAGGGCGAGTGAGGGTGAGTGAGGGTGAGTGAGGGCGAGTGAGGGCGAGTGAGGGCGAGTGAGGGCGAGTGAGGGCGAGTGAGGGCGAGTGAGGGCGAGTGAGGGCGAGTGAGGGCGAGTGAGGGCGAGTGAGGGCGAGTGAGGGCGAGTGAGGGCGAGTGAGGGCGAGTGAGGGCGAGTGAGGGCGAGTGAGGGTGAGTGAGGGTGAGTGAGGGTGAGTGAGGGTGAGGGGTTGAGGGTGAGTGAGGGTGAGGGTGGGTGAGGGTGAGGGGTTGAGGGTGAGTGAGGGGTTGAGGGTGAGTGAGGGTGAGGGATTGAGGGTGAGGGGTTGAGGGTGAGTGAGGGTGAGGGTGACTGAGGGTGAGGGTGAGGGGTTGAGGGTGAGTGGGGTTGAGGGTGGGTGAGGGTGAGTGAGGATAAGGGGTTGAGGGTGGGTGAGGGTGAGTGAGGGTGAGTGAGGGTGAGGGTGAGTGAGGGTGAGTGAGGGTGAGTGAGGGTGAGTGAGGGTGAGTGAGGGTGAGGGTGAGTGTGAGTGAGGGTGAGTGTGAGTGAGGGTGAGTGTGAGTGAGGGTGAGGGGTTGAGGGTGAGGGGTTGAGGGTGAGGGGTTGAGGGTGAGTGAGGGTGAGTGAGGGTGAGTGAGGGTGAGGGGTTGAGGGTGAGTGAGGGTGAGGGAGTTTAGCGGAGAAGCAAGACGCACTGTTTATTGTAAGCTGCGGAGTGCTAACATTTTACCCCCACCTGCAAGTGCTAGCTCCAAATTAATTTTGAGGAAAGACGCTGCGTCATTTCAACTTTTTTTAAATTAGGAATCCCGACAGAACACATTGACATCGGTGCTGATGATGTAATTAACTGCACGAAGTGTCTGAGCCAAACAGGCTTTTATGTAAGCAAAAGGTAATGAAAAAAAACTCTTACTTAGAGAGTTTTCGCAGTAGGAGACAGAGATTATGGGGGCGGGTTAGACTGCATCTTCTGGTTGCGTGTACTCTTTGCTGCAACAGTACAAAGACAACAGGGACACTTCAAGATAAGGGGCAACAACAGCCAGCAGGCCACTGTGCGTGCTATCACCAAGTAGTAGAATTGGCTGAAGGTGGGCCTGTCTGCTTCTCTGCCTGGATAGGAGCCAGGGGGAGTCGGAGCACAATAACCTGCATGAAGGCCACTGTTCAAAGTATACTTCGAGGCACTGAAAAGCATCCCCGCAGTCAGGAGCGGATCCTGTACCAGAGACACCTAGAAGGAGCATGGCAGCATCGGACCTCAATGTATGTGGCAATATACATCTGCATGCCCGAACCGCAGAGAGCTTCTTGCTCAGACTGCCCAGCGACGGGGAAGCTCTGTTATCTGAAAATACCGGAATGAGATACTCTGGCGAGCACTGAGAGCTGACGACACCCATAGCTTCCACAGTTGTGTGTACAGTTATCTATTGAAGGAAACTATGGAGAGTTTCAAAGCTTTACATCGCGGAATAAAAGGGAGAAGTTAGCCAGCACAGCTCTAACCTGGATAAAACATCTTGTGATCCGTGTGGAAGCGACAGGAATTTCCGAAAGCAAGCTCGAACAGGAGAGTAGGCTATGACGGAATATACTGGAAGCACAAATGGGCAGAGGAACACGAGCTACACGAGTCGAGATAGTGCCGAAAATCAAAAGATGTACCAGATTACTGCAAAAACAAGTATGAAAAGAAGAATATTGAGAAAAGGAGAGGGGAGGACGAAGAGATGGGAAAAGAACGGAGAGAGAGGGATAGAGAGGAGGCGGCGAGGTAGCGAGACTTGGAAGTGTAGTTAGGACACTAATGGGGGTGGGGCAGTGGGGAGATTAACGGAGGGAAGGCAGATAAGGGGAGGGGGAGGAGAAATGCGACACGGCGGGCAGGGGAGGGGGCGGAGCGGGGAGGTGTGAAAGCAGCAGGGGCCTGGAGTGCTGCTGAGGGAACTGATGTGCACGCGCTTTTAAGCTCAATGCGCATGCGCATTGAGCTTAAAAGTCACGGGCACTGCAAGGAATCGCCACGATTCCTTGCAAGTTAGTTTAACTCTGGTTAAAGCCCAATATCCTCGCAAGCTCGATGCGCATGCGCATCGAATAGCGAGACCTAAAAACTCCTGATGTTGAAGTTACCTCTGAGGCTGTTTCCAACACTTCATTGTAATCCCCAGAGTGAATAAAACAAGGTGTATATATGCATCCAATAACAAAATAACTTAACATAACAAAGATGAAGAATAAGCGTCAGCAAGCTAAATAATGCTTTCAAAGATATGTTCATTTTCCAGCTTTCAATTTCAGGTACACTCCTTCAATTTATAAACTTTCGTTTAGCTCAGCCTATGTCAGGAATCCTGGAAAACATTCACAGATACAAATAGTAAGTTTTGAAAATTATGTCAAACATTTTCTTTCAACTAAGATCAAATTATTCTCAGACACTCTGCACTAGAAAAACACTTTTGGCTGAAACAACGGTCATGTCATTTAAGAAAATTTAATGAAGCACGAAAATCCTGTACTTGGGCATTTCCCCTGAAAATAAGTCACTTCTTTACTGGATATTCCTTAACATTAAAACAGAGCAGCAAGGGCATCTCTAACGAGGATCTCTTTTACTCTGAACGAGGAGAAAACTAAAGGGATTTGAATAAAGAAACAATATCTGTGAGAATGCCATTAAGCAAACACGTTGCACATTGATATCTGGTACAACAGTATGGACGTTTTAATGTCAGATTTCATGCAAAAATCTCCGAGCAGCCACTCTGCACATAACACGTTGAAAATATTGCTACTGTGTAGGATTTTATCGGCTTTTCCTTTAGTGGGATGGGCCCTACAGTTTTGCAGGACATTACATCTAGAATTTCCAAACAGCTAGACCTGAGTAAATCCTTACTTTAGTCGCTGTATCGTCTTAGGCTCTTGAAGAGACCTTTCAACTGGTGAGGTTACAATCGGGAAGAAAGAAGGCAAAGAAATGATAAGATTATTATGAAAAGACAAATGTGGGTGTTAAAAGGGTAACATTCTGGAGGGTGTATAACGATGGTAATACACTGTAGGATTAAAAAGGTGCACAGATTTTGGATCCCACTCTTTTCCTGGGTACTAAAAAGGCAATTAACCCGAAAAAGCATTGGAAAAGCCAAAAGGTCTCACATTGGGCCCTCAGTGGCTTTACCAATGCCTTTTGGCTGTACGTCACCTGCATAATGATGTGCAGAATGGCCAAAAGGAGAAAATCGTAAAGGCACAATGATGCAGCAGTGTCATTTTCCAGAAATGTTCCAAGCTTAACGACGTGCAGGAGTGATTACGCTACAACTTACAAAACGATGTGGCTGGAATTATTTTTAATTCAGATGAAGCAGATTCAGTAAATAATAACAAGCATTGGAAATGCAATAGGTCTCGCATTAGGAAAGTTTGAGCAATTGGTATTGTAAATGACACTTTTTTTATTTATGTGTTGGTTTTGAAAATAGCAAAAGTAATAGCTTTGTCAGTTACAATGTCAATAGTTTGAACTTTCGCAAATGTGACACCTATAGCATTTGTAATGTTATGTTATGTTATGTTAATTTTGATTTATATAGCGCCAAATCACCGACAGGTCTCTTAGCGCTTGCTTTGGGAACCCGTCCTGGCTTTCCCTGCGAGATAACCCCTAATGGGCATCCCCAAGGTGAAGACCAGGCATCCCATCGCGGTGGGCCGTAGTGGAGATTAAGCAAGCTATTGCCCAGGGTTGCAGAGTGTGAACCCATGATTCGAGTAGGCACCGAGGCGAGGGTGAGTGAGGGTGAGTGAGGGTGAGTGAGGGTGAGGGTGAGTGAGGGTGAGTGAGGGTGAGGGGTTGAGGGTGAGTGAGGGTGAGGGGTTGAGGGTGAGTGAGGGTGAGGGTGAGTGAGGGTGAGGGATTGAGGGTGAGGGATTGAGGGTGAGGGATTGAGGGTGAGTGAGGGTGAGGGTAAGTGAGGGTGAGTGAGGGTGAGGGGTTGAGGGTGAGTGAGGGAAATATTTTTCTCTCCTCCCCCCCTTCTTCCCTTTTTTCCTACCCTTTCCTTGTTCTCTTTTCCCAACACATTTACATGCATTGTATTGCTTACTCACTTTTGAATTTAATCTATGTGTAATACATTTTGTGATTTCAATAAAATCCTCTTTAAACTAAAAAAAAAAATAGTTTGTGCACAATGGGGACAGAAACTTTCCAAACCCTCGTCTTCTGATCTGCCCCATACTGTGAAAGATCTTAGCTTCATGGTCCATGAACTAATCTCAGTATTAGTCGAGGGGCCATAAGAAGATGCGCTCGAGCTGCAGTTCATTCATGGGAGTCAGAGCTGTATCTGCAGTCCTGGTGCTAGCAAGTTTTACAGGTGCAGTTTAGCTACATTACGAGTCGCTAAAATCATTCAAGCTAAAGTGCCAAAGAACGGCTTTTAGCAGCAGCGTCTTGCCTAGCGCCACCAACGTAAGTCATCATTATTTAAAGCATTAGGACCATACAGTGTGAGATGCATTGAAAAGATAAAGCTGTGTGCGCAATGATGACGGTATTAACAGCGTTGTGGTGGACCGGGCGTCACCTCGCTATTAGTCTCAGTGCCACGAAAAACATGCTTTTTTTATAACGAACTTTATTGAAGATTTCTGCGGCAAATCATATAGAGTCACATTTCAAGAATGTTCGGTGCACATGGGCAATATTACAGCAAGCCCAGTCATTCACATTGCAAAACATCACTGGGTCAAATCGGCAAACCATAGTAGCCACCATGTCCCCCATATTCGGCTACGCTTCTGGGGGCAGCCAAGATGCGCTCAAGCGAAAGTGCAGTCAGAAAGGTGCAAGCTGCACTCGCCATCCTGGCACTGGCAGATATTACCAATTCAGTTTGCCAAAACTATGTCTCATTGAATCATTCAAACTAAAGTGCAAAGGAAATATAGATAAAAGCTGTGCACTCATCAGGCTGCTTTGCATGAAGTGCTCCAACATCATCATTCTGTCTCAGGGCTATAAATAGGAGTAAGTGCACGAAGAGAACCTGCTAGGGTGGAGGGGGGGTAGGGGGGAGCAGGGTATGCATTTATCTTTGTGATTTTCCATTGCGCGAACAGGGCGCCAGAGAGCTTTACAAAACAATCAGCGAACTCAAACCAATGCAATAACAAGAGAAACACCGAGCACGGCGTCAGTGTTGGCATTGCTGGGGGGTAGGGGGTAAGTGGTGATTTAAAAAAAAATGCGACACGGCGGGCAGGGGAGGGGGCGGAGCGGGGAGAGGGAACAGACGAAGGGAAGACAGATAAGGGGAGGGGGAGGAGAAATGCGACACGGCGGGCAGGGGAGGGGAGGGGGCGAGGGGGGAGGAGAAATGCGACGTGCGGATGAGGGAACTGATGTGCACGCGCTTTTAAGCTCAATGCGCATGCGCATTGAGCTTAAAAGTCACGGGCACTGCAAGGAATCGCCACGATTCCTTGCAAGTTGGATAAAGAGTGGATAAGCCCCCATAGTCTCGCTTGCTCGATGCGCATGCGCATCGACAGGCGAGACCTAAAAATGAAATAAAAGTAATACAAAAGAGCTTTTTTCTTTTTTTAAGGCTGATGGTCTGACAGCAATGTGTTGCCTGCCGCCTGCCAAAAAAATGCATTTAAAAAAAAAGGTAAAATACAGAACAAGATGGAACAAAAACAAGAAGAGTCAACGAATAAGATGCAAGCAAATGAGAGAGACAATAAAACTAACCATTGGTAAATAATAAGCGGGATGGAAGCCCACTGTAAGTTCTTGGTAAGCCTACAACAAGTCTTTTTCGTCCAGACAGCTTGCACATAATAAAAATAAGACCGAACAAATACGAAGGATCTCACTTATGCTAGAATGTAGATCACATCATTTTGGGGGACTATATTGAATTAACAAGGCTGGGGGCATTCTAAGAAGATCAATGAACATTTGAACGGCGAATAAGAACAATAAATGCAAGTGACAATACACAATTTTATGCAATTTATACAGATGTTAATACATCGTCTGCACTCAGTTACTGCACGAAGCAAATAAAACGTACACTAAATCATACGATTTTGCAATGCAGCTTAAAGTTGAGGACAGAGGTTGTTATAGGTGTTATTGTACTTAATTTTTTTGTATTTCTTCCAATTAATATCTCTTATAACTCATAAGCATTAACCTCAAGTCTCTGACTTCTAGTGTGACTGAAACTTGATGGAGGGCCCACTCATTCACAAAAGCAACAACAAACCATGTGAGAAATACAAGCACTTTCCATCCAGATGTATGCATGTATGCGTATGTATGTATTTGGATTTATATAGTGCCAACCTAGTATTGACTGACAGAGCACTGTACATTATGTGGTGTGTTGGCACATTTCGTTAAACACACGGTGAAACTCAAGGTGCGGGATTTGAACCGTAGTCTCCAAAGTCAGCTACTTTAGCCACTAGACCACATCAGACTCTACTCGGTGCTCATCTGCTTGTAGAACATCCCCTTAAAAAAGAATTAGCATGGTAATACTCCATAAGTGTAGCCTTTCTTTACTCACTTCAGCTAACAGGAGTCCTGCTTCACACTAAATAGTTTTTCTTTGCTGGAATTACAGAGGTTTTCTAAATTTAATCTAAATCAATGTATATAATATCTCTTCGTGCCGTTTTAGAACATATTTCTATGTAAGATTCAATGATGCTTTATTATGAACACTGTGATCATTTGTTTAATGTTACTTCCTTTGTTGGTCATTCATGTCATGCGACATCATATTAAGAGTCATGATAAAATCTGCTTAACACTACTCACTCCTAAGAGTGCTGTAATCTACAGACCCCTGCATGAGTAAAGAAGCCGCTTCTGGGAATATTGCTGCTTCCAGCATTGTTGAATCATCATGTAGCCTGTAAAAGAATTAGCTTTGTGCTGAAGTGTAAACATAGTTTTGTCGGACACATTTAGCGTGCTCTGCTTCATGGGTGCATGTGAGTGAATGATATGTCTGTTGTTTTGGACCTGGAAAGTCTGTTAGTTAAGGGAAGCCAGCTTGGGCTGCTCTAGCTGGAAACTGTAAACAGAAGATTAAAAACAAGCATTTGCAATGCACTAGGTTTCGCAGTTACCCGAGTTTAAGCTAATAGCATTGTAAATGACAATGCCTTTTATTCATGTTTTTAAAACAAAAATAAAAGGCATTGTTATTTGGAATGTCAAAAGCTAAAACTCGCATAAATGCGAGACCTATTGCATTGCAAATGCTTGTTGTTACTGGGGCCCGGTTTTGCAGCATTGCTGCAATATCGGTCTACTGTAACAAAAAGCAGCAGCAGTGTTTCCCACCATCACCCCCTCCCTCAGGGCGGGTCTGACTTAATTGCTAGGGCTGGGTTGCATTCTCAGTCCGGCGCTGGTGAAAATCCATCAACTAAAGTGAACGAAAGGCAACAAATGAGAAATATTACATACAAATGTTTAAGTGTACACTTGTATCACCAGTATGATTCCAGTTTTGTTTTTGTTGTGTGCACTCGGTCGTGCACGTGATAATGTTGTTGAAAAGCGTAACCCTGAATTGGGGAATGAACCCTGGTCACTGCTGTGTCCCCAGAAGAGGTTCAATTGTTCAATCCTTGGTTTCTACTCAAGAAATCGAGATAGCCATCTGCTATTCGATTGGTTTAAGTCAGTAGTTTTTTACTTTTGCGATTAGAGTGGATATTCACTACAATCTCATATTATTTCAGTATCCAAAAACATGTCTTTACTTTATCCAATGCAATCCATCAGACTTCAAAGGCTACTTTCCCCCGCATCAGATTTGAAAGGAATGCACCCCCCCAGAAATGCATAGAGCTTTTTTTTTCTTTTCTACATGGCTCGTTACACATTTCCTGTCTTTCTCTGGCTCACATTTTACTTTCTTCTCTGACTCATGCTTTTTTCGTCGGATCGTGCATTTCTTTCCCCACTCTTGTCGGCTCGAGCTTTCCCCCTCCCCCACTCTTTCGTCGGCTCGAGTATCCCCTCCCCCACTCTTTCGTCAGCTCGTGCTCCCCCCACTCTCTCGGTGCATTTTTCCCCCACGCCACACACTGCTGCACGCCACACACTGCTGCACGCCACACACTGCTGCACGCCACACACTGCTGCACGCCACACACTGCTGCACGCCACACACTGCTGCACGCCACACACTGCTGCACGCTGCTGCATTACTCACACTGCTGGATGCTGCACACTGCTGCACAACACAAATGCTGACCGCCGCACACTGCTGCACGCCGCACACTGCTGCACGCCGCACACTGCTGCACGCCGGACACTGCTGCACGCTGGACACTGCTGCACGCTGCACAATGCTGCTGCACGCTGTTGCTGCACGCTGCTGCACACTGCTTAACGCCACACAACACCACCACATCACTCTAGGACACCACCACATCACTCTAGGGCACCACCCCATCACTCAGGGGCACCACCCCATCACTCAGGGGCACCACCCCATCACTCAGGGGCACCACCCCATCACTCAGGGGCACCACCCCATCACTCAGGGGCACCACCCCATCACTCAGGGGCACCACCCCATCACTCAGGGACACCACCCCATCACTCAGGGACACCACCCCATCACTCTGGGACACCACCCCATCACTCTGGGACACCACCACATCACTCTAATACACCACCACATCACTCAGCCCAACCACATCATCACTCAGCACCACAACAGCATCCCTCAGCACCACAACAGCACTGTCCTTGCTTGCTACCAACAAGCATTGCCATAACCAATAGGACTCGCATTAGGATAGTGTAAGCTATTGGCTTTGTGACTAACAATGCTATTAATTTATATATTTTAAAAAACACATATTTAAAAAAATTGTCATTTACAATACCAATAGCTCACACTTTCCTAATGCGAGACCTATTGCATTGCAAATGCTTGTTTTAATGTTTTGCCATTGTTGAGAATAGTAAACCAGCAGTTTCAGCACAACATTGGACAATTGTGTCTAACTTATTTGGATGCAAGAAGAAGTTCTGATTAATCTTGCATTGTTCAATGCTGTCACTTCTTTCTTTGCTCCCACTGTCAGTGTAAAGGATGAGATAAGCAATGTGCAGGTGCAATGGGACGATTATTTTGTTCAAAGGCCTAGTAGGGCCGACCATCAAAATAGCCCATTTCACAACTTCACTTTTTAAAGCAGGTTCTGTAATTCTGAAAGTTGTATATGCACTAGTAATAAGAGCATTTACTAATATGTGACTGCTACTTCTATACTTTTATGCTGGTATTTGGCCTAGTTAATTTATTAGCTTTAGCAGCATCAAAATTCGATAACCTGTGGAGAAGTTTTTGTACACTGAGTCATAACTCATGGATAAGAAGCAGACTCTACTGGCTCTCAGTATGTGTAAAAATGAAATTTAAATCCTGGTGTTTAACCCATATGGCTTCCCAAGTGTTGGCACAGAATACCTCCAGAAAGATAAGATATCCACAGACTAAGACCTGCTAGTGACCTCAACATTTCAGAAAAACATTTTAATAAAAGGGACATTGCATCAAGAGGCTCTTCATATACAGCCCTCTACCAGAGAGGACGTGTTCAGGTATCCTTGACTTTTTCTACACCTCACACATATGAGCACTCTATAAATAGTCAGATTGATATGGATTCAAGGAATTTTAATTAGCTTCTACATAAAAAATTTTATTTGGATGATTTACCTGGGTAAATGAACTTCTCCACTGTGAACTCCAACCATGAAGATATAGCAGCTAATGAGTATTCCATACTGTGATTCAGCAGAAAGGAGTCCAGGGACAAGCTTTTGGGGTTTGTGATTGCTGTAATCAAATACTCGGAGTAGTGGAAAAACGATAGCGAACAAACATACCTACAGGCGAGATCAAATAAAATACCAAATCACCAATATGAAAAATATAATAACCAGCAGTAGCACACATTTTTTCGTGCCTGTTATCATTGTATTTAAAATAGGATTGTGGCAAATTAGCTCTCAGACACGCTGTACACAGCAGAAAATTGCCAATCACTGACCTCCCTTTCCATCCCCTTACAAACATACATTTACAATACAAATTGAAAAAAAAGAAAAACGAAACAAAAATTCAATCTTTGATTAGATAATTTCTTTCAGCTAAACTCAGGGAAAAGAGAGATCATTCTGTTTGAGAAGGCCCAAACCCTTTGGTGTCCAGATTGGCAGCCGCCAGAGTTAGGCAGGGCCCCTATCGCTAGCAACGTAGTAAAAGAAAATATAGGGGGTCAAGATAGATCAGGAATTTAAAATGAAAGAGCAAGTTCTTTTTACTACAGGCGCCTGTTTCCACATACTACACTTACTCAGGATGACCTTGATTCAGGCTCTTGTTGAAAGTCAGCTGGACTAGAGCAATGAGCTATTGGCTCTGCCAATGAGTCGCTATTGTCGAAATTGCAGGGCGTGCTAAATACAGCAGCACAGGTTATTTGTAATTGGCTGCCTAGAACGGCCTCCGATCCCATTCTAAAATCGGTTTACTGTTTGCCAGTAGATCAAAGGATAACATTCAATATGTGCTGCTTAATCTACAAAGCCTGCCTGGGCAAAGGTACTGAGTATCTATGTCAGAAGTTCAACCGGTATCACCTTGCTAGGAATCTGCGTTCCAGTGAGAAAGAGCTACTGTCAGTCCCTCGTAGTCGTTGATCTAGATACAGCGGAAGGTCTTTTTCTGATTTGGCCCCCACCCTCTGGAACAAACTGCCAATTTCTGTCAGAACTTGTCCGGACTATAACAACACGTTTAGGAAAGCACTAAAAATGGCATTGTTTGTCTTATCCTACATTTCCATACTGACGGTGGTCCAAGATCCTCCAGTTGGAGCGATTCTTGCGCCATACCAAATTAAATCATTAATTCAAGTCCAGATTTGAGTACAGCGGTTTTCATATAAACTTAGGCTAGTTTGCTTGAAAACAACTGCTCCAGTACATTTACATATAAAGCATAGGCCAAAATCCTAATAAATTGCCCTCACTCATAAGTGCCATGAATAACATTAATCCAATGATGATAATCTGCATCACTCTGACCAAGGAATAAACACTGTGACGGCTTCGGTATAAACAAACACTCTCAGCAAGTTTCAACGCAATGCTATCTCTGGTCTTAACCCTTTGAGTGCTCATGACGAGGTCAGCGCGTCATGAGCTCCGGCGCTCCGGTGCTCATGACGAGCTGAGCTAGCCATGACCTCGCCCATTCTGTGGAACGCTCGCACGCTGGGCTGATTCCCCTGCTGTGCTGAACGTTCCATTGGAACGGGTGTGGCCCCCCACCCCGGCCCCAGCACATCGGGGGAAACAGACCGGCACGGAAGGGGTTAATGTAGCATCACATACTTGCATGAAATTTCTATTTTAGGTGATTTTTATAAGCTAAATGGAGTGATTGCTTTCCACACAATCGAAATGGTTTGTTGTTAAATCTCGTCTCTATAAGAGAGTGTTCAGGAATAAAATCAGATTCATTGGCAGTAGAACACGGTACCAGGTATGCCAAATGAAACATTGTGCAGATGCCCTTTCTTGTTTTTATGAGCATGTGACTTACAAGAAATTGTCAAAAGCTATAAAAGTGGGGGTCTCATCAGAAATGTCAGAAAGGTGCCCTACAAAGAGGTTTTATGTACCTCACTAGGGCGTCCGAAAAGAAAAAGTTACTTGCTTTTGCTAATGCACCGCAGAGTCTTCGCCTTTTGAATATACCCATAGGCCAGACTGGATTCGGAGTATTTTCTCAGCAATTCCCTTGCAAGTGAGTAGGTGAAGTTGTGCGGCTCTAGGTCAGGTCCATCCCTCCATATAAGTGACATCACATATCCTACAAATAGGGACTGCCCCATGTGAAAGGGTGTGACAACCTTCGGTTCGGAAGGCAGCTTTTGTTCGAAGAACCAGTATGTACAGAAAAAAGTTGGTCAACATCTGCAGGACCTGCGGGACCGACAGGACTTGCAATTCAATTATGCAACAAGCTGGTGTAATTTCAATGAAGAATCCTTTCTTTAAAGTCAGGAAACATAGGGAACAACTGTTAATCAGCTCAAATGGGGGCCCACATGAGAAAGGTGAGAAGGAAATTAAGGTCCTACTGAGGCATCAGAAATGGTGTAGGCGAGAACATATGGATCAATCCTTTCAAGAAACGCATTACAACAGGTGATCCAATAGCGGAAGAGATTCGAAAACTACACTGGCTGCCAGAGTGCAGTTCCTTGCTGCTGGTCAGGGTTCCAACAGGGCAATCCTTATTGTAGTTTCAGGCAGGAATCTCAGTTGCTGAGCAGCTCTTCCATTTTTTATTCAGTGCTCCTTGGTGGCAAGCAGGGAGGCACCCTTCATTAATGGCATACAGGGTGCCACCCAGAAGTAGGACCGCTTCCTCCAAAGTGTGGCATATGCTTGTCCCGTAAAATCATACTCCTTTAAAATCCAAAATGAAGGAACTCTCTCCTGGAGGTTAAGATCTAGCTAAGCCAACCCACTGGCATGGCTAAGTTTCCCCAACACTCTTCTTCCAGTCCCTCTACTAATTCAATTACTGGAGCTCCTGTCTGGCTGGGGGTGCAAAATGCGGGTGTTAGCATGTGCCCTGTGCTCTGTTTAAAATGTATATGGTAGTTGTAGGAAAGTAGGATATGCTTCTTATTGTTTACCCACACTTTTTGTGGTGTATCACTGTTTTTGGCCTAGTCTGACTGGGATCCTGCTATCCAGGACCCCAGTCTATGTGCTTTCTCCCTTAAATTGCAATGTATGTACTTTAGTTACACTCCAGATTGGATACTGGGGTGCACTTATCATTATCTAGTATATGGTACACCATTACCCCAGGGCATGGGTACCCCAGGGGCCTCCCATGGGCTGCAGCATGTATTATGCCACCCCTGAGGCCATCTAAACGGACACAATAGGCCTGCTACTGCAGATTGTGTAAGATAGTGCTTGCACCACTTACGGAGATATAGGTTCACTATATCTATACTTAAATACCTATTAGTCTTCCCTATGGCAGGCCTTAACAATCCTGAAGGCAGGGTGCTGGGTTTTACGCAATAGGGTGACCCTGCATGAGCAGAGCCCCTCTGCAACCTTCGGAAACCATTCTCCGGGGTTGTCTGATGCAGTCAGACATATATGTTTAAGTGCATTATAACCTCCTTCGCGCTAGGACCTGAATTCACCAGACCCGGACTTCGGTCACCCTTCAACATAGAAATACAGCCATTTAGTACAGGGGTACTGACCAGGGACCTTCACCCCCATGGACCTACTGGTGGTCCCCTCTTTCAGAGGTTAATACCGCAGTATCACGTCCTGACTCGGACGCATAGACGTCACTGACGCTACTCAGCTTTCCTGGCGAGTCACAAACAGGTTGAACTTTGGCCTTCATACGGCATCTCCTGCGTCCCGACACGGATGTGTCCTTATCGCTGATGCACTTCAGCCCTCTTGGCAACATTTCTGCAACTCCATTTAGCCCTGAAGAAGCCGGTGTGTGGGCGAAATGCTTTAGCTGTTCAGCTGTAAAAACCAAAGCACAACTGTAATAAGGAAACGCAAAGACTACAAGCAACAACGTCTACTTGTATATTCTTTCCAATCTGTGAACACTGTTCTTCCTATTTGCTCTGAATTATTGTTGCCCCTCATATCACCCTGGTGCATGCTTTATAACCTCGCGGAAAATGTTAACTTTAAAATGGCTGCTTAGAAACATGTTGTGTTTGGTGTCAAACACCTTGGAATCATACCTCCACAAAAGTAACTGGTGTGGGAGGTATGATTCCACCCTTCTGGAACCACTACTGTGGGTCACCGGTCTACCCTGTACCAGCTTTCTCGACCAGGGCAGCACAAAATGGATACTGCCAGCCACAGAGATGATTCTGCTCTCCTGCTGCGGAGCCAAGCTCGAGCAGAGGAAGGCATGACAATAGGCATCCTGTCACCTGACCACCTCCCAGACAGGGTTTTGTGTATTGGGGCTGGGTGGGTGCACTCAGAGTGCCAGAGAGTTTGCACTGGGGGCACATTCGGTGTCCCTGTGCATAGTCCAGTTCAAAACAGTTCTGAGAGCCATCGGCTCCTGCTCAGGCGCAAACCTGGACAAAGGACATGGGTGTAGCCACCCCTCGGTCCTGCCCCTCCACTAGGAGGGTCCACAGAATCTTTCCAACCCCTTCCCATGGGTATAAAGTTGGTTACCCGACTACATGGCTTTAGATTTTACCTGGACAAGATTTTGCTAAGAAGAAACCAAGTATTTCAACTGCCTGGACGAATCTGGATGACTGAATAATCTCCCTTGGAGTAAAGGAGTTACTCCCCTGCAAAAGCAGGCACTTAAACGCATCTGACCGGTTTGCTTCTCCTAAGGACTCCGAAGATTTCAGCAACACATGAGGTGGGTTCCCGAAGGTCCCAGAGGTTGATCTGCGCTCTCAGCGATTCCGACACCAGTATCCCTTGTGTGGACCATGCAACCCAAAACCCTGTGCAGTGCGTACATTTGCAGTTGCATAGGCTTGTCGACGATTCCCGAGCTTGTGCATTGGACACCGTGTAGTCCTGACCCCGAGCAGAATTTGCACCAAAGATTTCCAACCTCCACTCTCCGAGTGTCCTGTGGGCTGGTCCATTGCAAACTTGCTTGAGGTCTCCTCACCATCCCTGGCCCATTGGCCTGTGGGTCCTGGCGACAGTCACCTTGTTTGTTCTTGGGCTTACCTGGTTGCTCCAGACGCGCCGACTCTCCATTACTTGGAGAGTCCCGAGCACATTGCTGGTCCACTCCGTAACCTGTTTCCTCTGACTGTGTGGGTTGTATTTGCCAATGCTTGTTGGTGCTCCAGCTGGACATCGACCCCTCAGCACTGGACATCCTTCATGGGACAGCTCACCTCCAGATTCTGGTTGTCCTCGATGTCTCCTGAGTGGAGAAGTGTGGCTCAATGCTTAGAGCGGCAGACCTTGATGCAGAACGCTGGCCAGGGACCAGGGTTCGATTCCCGCCTCGGCGGGTTTCGGGCTTAAATTCCTCTGAACGGATATTCTCGCCTCAGTGCCGATTCTAAGCATGGGTCCCACGCTGCAACTCTGGGCAATAGCTTGCTTAGTCTCCACAAAGGCCCCCTGATACACAAGGGATGCCTGGTTTCACCATGGGATGCCCAGGAGTGGACACCCCACAAGGAAAAGCCAGGAGGGGTTCCCTTGTGGTAGGAGTACAAGCGCCGGGATGCCTCCGGGTCACTGTTCGCGCTATACAAATACGCCACATTTACACATTTACATCCTGGTCCCTGTGGCTTTGGAGTCAAGCAACCCTCCTTTGCACCTGAAGCACCCGACATCGGAGGGCGTTCGACCACCGAGCCCCTGCTCATCTGAAGTGACCCAGACTATCCCCTCTGCTCTTAGGTTCCTCTCACCTTGAATCCAGGCTTGGATTCCACCGGACACTCTTCGCCTTCCTGGCAGCAGTAATTCTTTGCAGCTCTCCATTGAAACGGCAAATGTTTCTGACACCACTTGACCCCTAAGCACCCGGCTCCTCTGGGATAGGTAACGCGGGTACCTCAGTACTCATTTGTGGGTTGGTCCAAGAACCTCCTATGTTCCAAAGGGTTTGCTTGAAGTCCTCGTAGAAGTGTCCTTAAACTTTAAATTTGTAACCGCGACTTTCCCATAGAGTTGTAGGGAGCACGCAGTCGTGTTTCCACACTGCACCCGTCCTCCGTGGGTTCCCTTGTCACTCCTCTGGGTGGTTACTTGGGGTCCCAGCAATTCTAAATGCTCTAAGCACTGTGTCTAGTCAAGTCATCGTTGCTATACCATTTTTTTAGTATATGGTTCGGTCTCCCCCTGGAACCCACTGTGTATTGTGCTATTTACGAATGTTCTATTGATTCAGTATTGTGTGCTTTGTGCCCTAGCCTCACAGACAAGTAGGGCGGTTACATTAACCACTTGTGTGCTTCGGATGGCCCCTTGCCGTCTGACGTTAAGGTGGGCATGTGCCGATGACAGCCGGGGGTCGTCTGAATCCCGCCCACTCAAAACCCCTGCACAGTGCGAAAATTCATGCAGCGCGGAAGGGGTTAATAAATACATAACTTTATATACACACTGTGTGGTTCTCCTTTCATTTAGCTATTTAGGAGGAACTTACACAGGGCATTAGCTACCACTCCGAGGTGTATAAGAGGAGTTAAACAGGCTAGAAAGGAATATATGGAGACTATCAGATGAAGGAAGAACGAACTCCTGAGGGAACGATGGGACAAATTGTCCGAGGCTGCCAGTTTGAAAAATGGTAACATCTTTTGGGTGGCGGTCAGGGAAGTCCGTTCTATGGGCCAGTCTCTGACGCCGATCAGCTGCAACATCGCTAGTGACGCATGGGTTGATCATTTTTCAGCTATTTATTCCACTCCATCTCCATGCGAATCAACCTTCAATCTAGGTAGCCCAGTACCCATAGAAATAAGCATTCCAGAAGTAGTGGAAGCGATTAATCAGAGTTTAGGCAATAAAGCGCCGGGCCCTGATGGGCTCCCTATCGATTTAATTAAGTGGAACCCGGCCTTCTGGGCCCCGCTGCTCTTGAATATTTTTGATAATCTGACTTTGGCAAAAATACCTGAGACTTGGGCAAGTGGTATAATAGTCCCGATTTTTCAAAGGGAGATAGATCTCTTCCGTGCAACTATCAACCTATCTCCCTAATAGATAATGCCCTTAAAATCATAGGAAGAGTCCTGTACAATAAAATTGTGGATTGGACAGAAGCAAATGACATCCTGGACCCATGTCAGTTGGGCTTCAGGGGTAAGGTAAGAACCACGGAACAATGCCTTAACCTAAACTTAATCGTTGGTAAATATGCTATTGCAAAGAGGTCCCCTATTTACATGGCTTTTATGGATTTGTCCACAGCCTTTGACCTAGTAAATAGGCCAAGGCTGTGGGCAATCTTTTTGGCTGGTGGGTTGGACGAAACACTAGTAACTTTTTTTTAGCATATTTACATTGAGACCTCAAGGCCCAAGTAAGGATTGGGACGGGAGGAGAGGTCTCGGGTCCATTGATATTGGCAGGGGGTCAGACAAGGATGCGTGTTGGCCCCCCTGCTTTTTATCATATATATCAATGGGCTCAATACCTCTTTGAAAACGGCTACTCAAGATGTCCCATATATTAACAAAGAGCCCATTCCCTGTGCTTGTTTATGCAGACGATGCGGTTCTTATAGGCCGTACTCCAAACTCATTGCGTCTTCTTGTCCAAAATTTTTTATAATTATATGAAAAAGTTAGACCTGCGTGTAAATTTTAAGAAATCCTTTCTGATGAGTAGTGGCCCGGGGAAGCGTGAAATAGGCCCAATCACAATAGATGGACAAAAATTGACTTCGGTAAGATCTTTCGTTTATTTAGGATTGGCCTTTGCTGCCAACGGCTCCTGCAGTGAGCATTTAGCTCACGCCAGGAGCAAGTTCTCAAAGGCCATCTCAATTTTAACCCCTTCGATGCTGGTGACGGAACCATTCCGTCATCAGACACGGTTGAGCTGTGCTGATGACGGAAGGGTTCCGTCATGACCACACCCATTATCATTGGGGCCCAGCACAGGGGGAAAATAGCAATAGCAGCGATGAGGTTAAGTCTGCCTCGTCCTAAGACCACGGGTGCTCTTTTAGCAGTACAGAAAATATATAAACTTCAGTGCACTCCGGTGGCCACATATGGCGCCGAGATCTGGGGAACGGTCCATTGCTCAGTCATCCAGCAGGAAGAAAACAGGTTTTGCAGAAAATTACTGAGCACCCCAATTTCTACCCCCAATATACATGTCACAATTAGCTCAACATTAATTTTATAACTGATTTTATTCAGGCACGACCGGCACTTATGTGGGTATAAGTGTGGAAGAACGAAGCGGCATCCTTGACACAGCTGATTATCAAGGACTGCTTACATTGTGACAAGGGCTTAGAAATTCCATGGCTAAGAGGTGTGCTGAGTAGCTTATGCAGTATTAACAGAGAAAATGTCTTCCGGGATCCAATACTAGCAGCTTTAATTGCAAAAAAGGAACTGCAGAATGCTTTGTATTCCCTATATAATAATGAGCTGGAGCTGGTAGAGTCCAGGAAATCAACTGTGCGTAAAAACATGGCTATTGAACAGTATTGTTATCCGCTTCACATGTATCTGACTTTACCAATGAGCCGCTGGGAAATGAGCCTATTGTTTCGACTAAGAGCTGGTACAATCTGATTCGCACTTTGCTTCCCACTTGGTTATAGCCCAAATCTTAATTCTAACTTGTGTTCTTGTGATGGGAGGAGTGCGCAAACTATTATGCACTTTATATTTTTCTGTAAACATCACAGCAAATACTCCAAGCAGTTTTTATATCCATATTTTAACAAAAGAAGACAAATTACTCTGGAGGTAGCATACTGATCAATACTAGATTTAGAAGAAGATGTTGAACTAATCTTCCGCACTGGCACTTTTCTCAAAACCGCAAAAAGGGCGCGGAGATCTATGATGGACCCCATACCCTGTATGCCATAATTTGTGAATTGTTTTAATATTTGTGTATATTAACATGATGGTCACTTTTGCACAAGGCACTTTGGATATTTGTATATTTAATTTTAATCTTTTGTATTAACTACTGTGATGAATTTTGTGTTTCTTGTGCTTTTATGGGTACTATTGTATCCGAATAAAGTTGAACTGAACTGATATTCTGGTAAAACAAGCTGCTTTACATTCCTTCAAGATTAAGCCTGAAGGTTGCTCTCCATTGCTACCACTAGGATACCTTTCAGTAAGGTTATCTTTGACCTCATACATCATAAGGGTCGTGTGGACTGGTGCAGGGTGCCCACTTTAATTAGTGGGCAGCATATACCAGGTCACCTTCTCACAGTAGTTAAGTGTAAGTACAATTGGTATGACAACCTACCTGTAAGCCCCTAGTATAGGCTATGTGGGTTTAGAGTCCCTGCAGTTTTAATGCACTTGGGTGTGCACTGCTGTGTTGCCTGCTTTCATTTTAAAAGTCAATGATATGCTAATTTGACTTTGGAATTAAAACGTACTTCCAAAGTCTTAAACTAATTTAGTTGCCCCAGGGGTAGGGTGCCTTGTAAGAAGGGACATTTTATAAGATGTTTTATATACTGCTGATGGAAAAACTGCCGATTTCGATTTCCCCATTGTAGCGCATTAACTCCATAGGCTAACATGGGAATACTTTAATAAAGTATAAATATTGATAGAAGCCAGCTAAAAATATACCTCGAAAGTATTGCAAATTATAGAATACATCGAACAACTTGCCAAGGTTAGACTCCCTGAAAGCAACAGGTTATAAGAGCTTCACATGCATCATCTCCAGCAAGAAGAAACCAGCTGACTTTATAGGATCTGACCAGGTGCATGGTGAGAGACGTAGTCCCAACATCCCAAGGAGCAACTCAGAGCTTCTGGAACATTGGACTGGTGTCGTGGAAACTTTGGAATCTCAAAAGTACTTTTTCGAAGAAGATCCAGAAGTTTGGCAAATTTTTTGTAAAAAGCTCCGTAAAGAGACCAACCCGTCAACGACAGTCAAGCTGGGGACAATGAACCGCGCGGAGATTCAGATTTGCGCCATTAAAGCTCCAGAGCTTTGTGTTGTTGCTAAGACTTCTAGGAGTTGACCGAGGCATGAAACTTTCACTTTGTCTCCATGTCAAGCAGGACCAGATGTCCCAAAGTGGCGTTTTTGGCTTTTAGACACTAGAAACTGTTTATTCTTTAAAAATTAATATCTCCTTTTCCCTGCATTGGATTTTTATCATTTTAGTGTAATTTTAATCTTAATTTTTTTTCCTATTTTTATAAATTGGTGAAGAATTTTCATTGAGCTTTGTGTCCTATTTATTTAATATATTGGTGTTTTTAAATGTTTTATACACCTGTCTCACAAGTTACGACTGCATGCTCGTAGCCAGTTATCAAGGGTTGAACAAAGGGAATAATTTATTGAGACCTTGACTGGACCTTATATTGTGATTGTGGCCTTATTACTAGTGGTAGGTCCCTACCTACACAAACTAATAAACCACATTCCAACAAAAACCATACAACAAACTTTTCCCAGCATCGCGCTGGGAAAGTCCTGCATATACAACTTTGGTGGAGGAAAGCCCAACTGTTAGTAGGACATTAAGTACTTTATAAAGAAGAATAAAAGCAGGCAACTATTGCCGCTCAATCTCCCCATTGATGAAAGAGGACTTACGCCACACCTATGAGAGCAGTTGCCATTTGTGGCCCACTAGGCAACAATGGCTGAATTAATCAACCCTGGCGTTCAAAGACCCTGCCAGAGGTTCATCCAATCAAGGAGATGATTTGACTCAGCCCTTTCAAAGGGCACAGAGCCTACTGGCACAGGAGCCTCGACAGTACTCCGTCCTGTGTGGTGCAGTATCACATAGCAGTAGTGTTGTCTGTGAGAACCTGCAGCCGTTTCCCCTTGATGGACAGGAGAAATGCTTTCAGTGCAAGCGTATTGCCTGCAACTCCGACAAGTTGATGTGGAGAGGAGCTTCCACTTAACACTAGAGTACTGTGATCTTTACCTCCCTTAATGGCCTCCGTAGCCCAGCACAATGCATCCGCAATGACCGTTAGCTCGAGGTATGGTAATGAGAGGGCTTTGCCACTGGTACGGTTTTGGATTTTCTGAACCTGCCTGCAGAAAAGAACTTCGCGGATTAACAATTTAGAGACAGACCTTGTGAGTGAGAACGCGTCCAGACCGTGTTCTGCATCAGAGTTGCACTTTGTAGCCCTAAATGGCCTTCGGGTTCATCTTCATACAGAACGCCAAACAATGTTTTGGAGTTCATGCACTAGAGAGAAACCTCATGGGGGTCCGCCATCAACATCCGTTTGAGGCAATCCTTACAGGGTTTGAAACTTGCAATTTTCAGAGGAGACATCTCCCTTGCACACTGGAAAAAGTGTTCTGAAAATGTCAAGCAGGCCTGGCAGAATTTGAGGACGCGAGCTGTGGATCTGCATCAGAAGGCACGGAAAGGACAAAACTGACATCCTAATAAGTTGCCTGCACTGATGAATACCATTAATCCAGTAACCAATTATGCTAATCTGTATCACTCTGAACAAGGAATAAACGGACATAAGTGCCTGGAGGTGGAGACTATATTGAGGCCCTGACATCACTATAGGGGCAGAACGGATCCAGCATGGAGCCACATGACTACTTACCGATGAGCGAGGGAAATTACTGAGAAAAATCTGCAGATTCAAGCATGGACCTATTCATAAGGTGAGTAATCTGCAGATAGATGTATCCATCAGAAATAGAGCAGCAGAAACATTGTTGAATATCCAGAAACACAGTATGTCTACTATTTCAAAGTTTAGGGTCTTTAAATGTACATTTACATTGGGCAACAATTTCAGTATGTCCTGGAAGCCGAAGTATGATGTTTGAGAAGGACTTCAGGTTTTGTGCATTTATGTATATTCCCATTAATGGACCTATATCCTAACTATTCAACACAAGCTAACCTTTCACATGACAAAATTAGGGAAGATGGATATTGCAGCTCTTATGCTAAAGCAAAGATGAGTTGGTGACTATGTAGAATGGTCCAGGATTTAATCTGGAACCAGACATCACCTTATACCTAAAATCTGTTAAACAAGCAATGTCATTGCCAAAAGGTCTGTGATTAAAATGCAAAATCAAGCATGCAAATACTTCTAGCTGTAACTGCCAAAACACACAGACACACACACACACACACACACACACACACCTTAACCAAACGTGACACGACACCCAGCATTAATGGCTGAACAAAAATGCACACCAGCCACTTTTCTTGATTTTATTTCCTTTACAGCACAATGAATAGTGTGTGTTGTGGAGAACTCGGGGTTTAGCCCTACAGCTAAAGTGATCAATAGCCAGACCCTAAAAAGTACCATGCACCACACTACCTAGTTTCATGGCTGCTAAAACAATCAGCATTTTGCACATCGAGGAAGTGTGTATTAGGAGGACAGCTAACCTATTAATAGAAACTAGTGCATCAATTCAACCAGCAGTTTTTTTAAAGTTCCAAATCAACAGAATTGCTTGCAGACGACAGCTGTCTGGCTGTTTCACATGTTAGCTGGTGGTGCCCACTATGTCTTTACAAAAGATATGCAACTTTTTCACTAGGGCAGTAATATGTCCATTATAAATTTAAACCTTTTTAAGAGGGCTGCACACACACACAACTGATCCTGCAAGAAATGGTACTATGCAGCTTCTTCTGACATGCAAATTGTAAGTGGGAAATCCAAACATTAGAATCGCAAATTTTGGACTGCTACATGTTTCTGTCAGGACTGTCGGAGTTCGCGAGCACAAACGGAGACGGAGGACTATAAAAACACTCTGACTCCGTACTAGACCGCTTCGCTTGCCAGCGTCTAGGTCTTCACCTCACTTCCAGGTCACTTGTGGAACGTCTGGTTCGCCTTCGGGCTCTCTGTTCCTGAAACCGCTGCGGGCTGCATACCTCTTGGCTCTCGGGTCTCCTTGTTCCGGTTCCTGCTCGATGTCGCGGCTCTAGACATTCGCCTCCCTCTGAGCCTGTTCCTGTTTGAGGCTGCGCTGTTTGTTGGCGTCCTCATTTCACTTGTGCATTCTCAGAGGTTGTGATTGGCTGGGCGTTGGTTCCCCGCAGTCCTGGGGCAAAGTGAATCCTTGGTAGGTGCATTCCCTTGTGTCTTGGATTTTCAAAGTCTCCGCTCTCCCTTTTTGCATGGAGACAGTTCCTATGGGCATATTCTCTCGGTGCCATTGTTCCTAATTTGCATTTTGTCTGTTGAAGTAACGACTTGTCCATGGAGATGCAATCTTCTTTATTTCCGTTTTTTGATTACCCCATGGTATTCCTGATGACAAGAAACACCACCTGGCTATAAAGAGGTTGTTTCTGTAGCTGCATAGGTATTTGGGGCATTATCTTCATTTTTTCTCTTCGCTAGAGACTAGTAGTCTTTGGTAGGTATTACGAGATCTGTCTAGACTTAGTATCCAGTCCTATAGAGACTATTACACTCTTACCAGGTTTTCGATTATTTCAGATTTATTCTGGAGCGTTAGCTATGCAAGTTGTTTTCATTTAGCGAAGAAGGGAATACATAGGTACTTATGATTCACTCACAGCATGATATAGTAACACCACATTACATCTGTGTAATATTAATACTGACAATAGTCTTTCTTTCTTGTTTTATGTAGGGTTTTCCTGAGTGTGTGGCCCTGTCCTTAAAGAGGTTACGACGAGGGACGGCCATTGGGGTCTTCTCTCTATTTCCCTTCTTCCCCAGATATCACTGTTTTGCTTGGGCTTTGTTGGGCAATTCAGTGGTCTTGGGAGGTTTGGACCTACGCTCCTGCGGAAACTTGAGCTAGTGTAAGATTCACAATTGTGGCCTTCATTGATTAACTCAATTAGGTTTCCTTAAGTAGCATTCACTCCTTGCAATTTGCCGATATAATGGGTTGCCACATGGCAGTACAGGCGTTAGTAGGCAACGTTTCAAGATATCTAGTGCTACCAAGTCCAATACAACCTACCCGCTAACCAGGTTCTTTTGTGTCAACACAACTGACAGTGACAGGCCATTTGGTTTAGAGAGAAACTTTAGAAGCCATTGAACTACCAAGCCGAACTCTTTGTGGCGAGATCACCACAGAGGTTTTTAGAGTGCTGTGTTGGGTCGTTCTCTCATCTCAACAGATTTATGCTGAATAAATGGCAAGATGGACTTGAATGGCAAAAGACACTGCTGCTTCTGTTACAGCAGGCTCAACCAATTGAACCACAAGAAGCTCCACAACAGCTCGCGGGAGGTACTGATTCAAATCTGAATGCATGGGAAAGTCTTGAAAACATCTAGCTTGCATGAAAACCATGAGCAGTAGCATTTTGAATGTCCCAGACATCTGAAGTCTTGTGCAATTAGTATATGTTGGTCATTTGGAAGTGGGATTCGAATTCTTAATATTTATGCCCCATATTTTCTTTGAGTCCGAGGGCAACTATGGATTTCTTACATTTCCTGCTGATGAGCTGCATCACCCTTCAACAAGGCAAATTACGGTCTTCAATTCAGTTTCCATAAAGTCTTAAAGACCCCTTCCAGGCAGCTTTGTAATATAATTATCATAAGGTTTCTGGTTAACCTAATCGATGAATTCAGATCTGTAGGCAATAAACAAATCGTACATTCAGCATATTGACGTGCACAGACAACTCATTATGCTTTGGTCTACACCCAACACTAGTTTTTTGTTCCTATCAGATGTTTTACGTATTTGCCACCCTTCGACTTCTCACTATTGAATCTAGAAAGTCAATGCCTAGTAGAGATGAAAACTTTTCATCCAGCACATCAGGTTCCAAAAACCATGCAAAGCCATGATATCAATAGCATTGTCTTTGGCGTTATCAGCACCTGGCCTTATTATATGGTAAACTAATAATTTACACAGTGCTCTAAATTGTTTGCTCCCATAATAGTTAGAAATATGGGCATGCTGTACCCCTTAAATCTTACATCCCAATGATGAGCCCATAAAAGGGGTGGATCGGGATGGTGTTAACCATAATTTCAAGAAGCAATGTGGTCCAGAGATGATGTCCAAAACAGCATTTCAAAAAGACAGTTAAATAAGTAAAGACTGACTCAAAAATGAGTTCTACAATGGAATTCAAGAAAACCATAAAGGTTTAAATCAAAATTCTAAGAAATACAATACAGAAATAGTAAAGCACAGATGTGGAAAATCTCAGTTAAATGTATACCTCATTGCCATGAAGGCTCTCAGTAACAGAAATAAGAGATAGGAAAAACAGGATAGTCAAACTCTCAAGTGTGGGCAGTAAATCAGTAAGAAATCCGACAGCATACCAGCAGCACAGAAAGGGTTCCAAAGGAGTTCTGGCTCTCCCTAAATTTGAGGCGAGGCATTTATATACAGTTTTCAAAAGAACAGTTTGAGAAACCAGGAAAATGCTCCTGCAAGACCATTTTTTGCAGACAGTGCTGACATGTACAATCCACAAACACCAAAACAGTCATTTAATTACACAACGTTTAGATCACTACTCACCAGCCAAAGTGTTTCCAAGGAGATTGTGTAAAGCTGATCAGCAAACCACATCCAAAGGCAAAACCAAGAAAACAAGCTCGCACTGCAACCTGGATGAAAAAAATATGTTCACATTTAAAAAGATAACACAATCATATTTTCCGATGCTCCATGTTACTGTAGATTATGGTTTTGCTTTTTCCCTCTTGTGCTTTCAATAGCAGATGTGACTGGGGGAACATTGAGGACTGTTGTAGATCTTTGGGACATTGAGATTTTTAAAATGATTTGATTGCTGCAGGGTTGTGCCCAACTCTCTACACAGAGTCCCACAATTTGGGTAAAGACAAGCTCAATAATACATTATGTTCTTTTTCCCTACTGAGCAAAGGACTTTTTTTTTTCTTAAGTTGAAAATTATGTGTAGAGGAAAAAGTGACCATAAGGTCCTATTGACAAACCTGGATGCTTGACTAATGTACAAACATTTGAGCATAAGGGGAACAAAGATTAGTGATGCCAATAGACCTGGCTTATGAATGAAAGTGCCTTTTGTGTCAACGATGAATGCAGACACTCAGTAAATCACCATACACACGGTCTGCCACTAATTTTTAAAGTTGTCCATTCATTCCTTAATCCGTTGGCTCATCCTTCCATTCACCCACTGAGAAGACCTGCATTAAATACACACTAATTCAAAAACATATGCAAGATAAATTCAAAGAATACTAGAATAAAAAAGAAAATATGCTGTCTTCTGAACTTGTGGGCATAAGTTTGCAATAACAAAGCTAAGTATAGCAGCGGTTGTCTGTCTTGCAAAAGTATGGTAAATAGACTAATCGTTGTTTTAAAGTTGAAGCATGGCTGCCACATGTACAACCAATGTGTTAGCTATCTTAGTATGGTAAAACAATGCATTATGGACAACAGCATTTCATAATGATCTCTGAGTATAGTGAAGTGGCCATATGGATGCAGCACTCTGCAGGTGAAATGAGTGGAACTCAAGTGATCTTTAGCAACCTCTTAAACATTAAAATAAACAGGAGGAAAAGCAAAGTAATGAAAGGAGCACTATAAAAAGGAGAACAATCAAAACTGAGGACTGGACAACCAGCCCCGATATTGAAGCACACTCATTTCCAGGTGGACCTACACAATTCAGACAACATCAATATGTTCAGCAATTTCTTTCGTACCTGGTGCGAGAACTAGCGGTCCATTTTCTGGAGACCCTTCCTGTGCCTCCCAGTTCCATCCATAACCAGGGCATCACTTAGAGCGCTAACTTCTTGAAAGAAATAGAATATTCTCAAGCTCACTTTCACTTGCTTCTTTCCCCGTAAAACGCTTTATGTTTGTAGGCAGTATTTGTGAAAGGCCTACAAAGCCAAAAAGCTACAAACAGCTGTACAGGCTCAAAGGCAAAAATATAGTCAATGAGTGATTGGAGGGATAGTCAGATTCAAAGGGCAGAAGTTAACTATTATTGCACTGATTATGTTAACTCTTCATTTTAATCTTCTTGCATTTCAAAGTGTGGCATTTACACACAGTAGGAATCGAATGGGAGAAATTTAAAGTACACAAAAATGTTCCATCAAGAGCAGAAAAATGTTCCTTATAATGAACATTTTAGCATTTTTTCTGTACTTTAATATTTTCCCATTTAGAAAAAAGGTTGTATGTTTGTGTTGTACACATAACGATGCCTCATATGGTAAAAGGTATGTCATGTGCCACAAGTAAATTTATGACACAGGCTCAGTCACCCACACACATATATCCCAATCATTCACAAACATGTTCATACATCCCTACAGACCATGCACTTACTAACGGACATGGCAGCCCTATCACAGTGCCCCTAGTCACAGCATTTTGTTCAAACCAGGCTCAATGGATATTAGGTTTAAAGTCAATGAAGCTTGGGGGTCAGGTAACAATGTGCTAGTTCCTTGACAGTCAGTAGCTCAAAACAATTTCCACTGGTCAGAAGCAGCTCTCACAGAAAATACTGAAGATCCCTGGCGTAGTGCCATTCACAGCACCGATTCAGTGCAAAACTGATGAACTGATGTAAAAAAAAAATTTTTAAAAAGGATTTAAGGCTGGTTTTGACTTGCAGCCCTGCTCACGCCCCATCTTAACTTTAAGAGTTTCACTATTGCAATTGGATTTATAGAGCACTTACTATCCCTGATGAGGCTTTATACCGCTTTACAGAGAGAAGCACGCTACAATGGATCCCAAGGTTAGTGGATAGCCCAGTGGTTATTGTGATTAGTAATGTGCAGTTAAGAAAAATTGCATGTATTTATTTTGTGATATATTAATACCAGGTAGGTGTAATCATTAGTGGGGCTAATGTTTGATTACAAGGATAGGGTTTTAAAGATGAGAGGTTTTGATTTATAAAATGAGCTATCAGATAACTGCAGAATTACAATAAGAATGATTGAAGTAGACAAGCACGAGACTGAGAGGAGGTTATTCTCAGAATAGAAGGCATGCAGTGGGTCACTCTGAAGAAAGAAAATTGGAGGAATGGAGTAGAAGTAAGTCAAGGTAAATTTTTCATGCAGGTTTTAGGATTATAGTCGGAGAAGGCTTTCCGAGTGAGAAAAACCATTATACACAGTGCTCCATTTCCGCAATAGAGAACTTGTGATTCCGAGAGTACACATAAGTTACACATTAACAGCCCTCACCTGTTCTGAGCCAAACTTAGGGCAGCCCTTTTAAGCACTGTCTGAAGTATCCACCCTTGGTACAGGGTCTGTACGCTGCACAGTGGGAGATGGCACAGAAAAAGAGGTCTTATTTAAAGGTCTTCCCTCACTATTATGTAAATAGATGGTTTTTTCACTCAACATAAGTAATTTGGCATTAGACAATGAGTCAGGCCAATGCACAAACTGATTTATACCCTGCTTTGTCACCTAATCCCATCCAAGTATATGTTGTGTATGTGACTATTGTAGTGTAAGTGAATAAGATATCTAAACAGTATTTTACAGGCATTGAAGCTAAATCCGAATGCAGCAGGAGTGATTTGGGGTCATAGATTACACAAGCTAAAACAAATGTCCATAAAATAGCAGTTCACAGAACTGAATACGCTATCTGTGGGGAATAGTTCAGCCTTTTCATCTGTCAGCATTGATTTTCTCTCCCATGGCCTTGTACAGAGCCTAACACAGGATCAAGTGTCAGAGACATTTTGAGAATTGTTGGTGGCATGTGATGATGCAGGGGAGGGCCAGATCATGGCCCATGAGATGTTTTACCAGACCACACAGAACAATTGCTATAAAATAAGCGTATTATATGCCAATGCCATCTAATAACCTTCGTTAATTGAGTTTCCTTTTTGCCTTGCTCGGTTACCCATAGACATGATAATGCACCTGTGAGAAAGTATGTGATTTGGTGTGTGTGTTTAGCACAGCAGATGGAATAGAATAGAGGCATGCAGACTCATGCTGTTCCATGTCAGACAGATGTAGTTCGTCAAAAAGCGTGCACTTTCTTGACAGAAGATGCCGCCACGTCGCCTTAGAATTCCATTCCTAGGATTCTGGAGAGACAGTCAGATGAGGCAGGTGTGCAGACTTTCAAATGGAAATGGTGCGCTCAAAAGGACAAGAGCACGTCCCTCTAAACTTTGGAAGTGTTTGTTTAGGCCAGGGGTCTCCAACCTTTTCGGTAGTGAGCTACTTGTGATCAGTGTAAATCGTCGTGAGCTACTAAAGGTGAAGCAATGTGCACATTTTCTCGAGGGGACCCCCCCTTCATTGAGTTTAAGTCTAATTTCTTTGGAGCTCATACTGTAGTTTGAACAAAATACTTAAAGTTCCCTAGAATATATGTTCATGTGGCAAATTTTACTCTAGGGCACATGAAACGCTTAAAAAAAGTCTGCTTTATTTCAATGATTCCGTAGTACTCATCCCATCTTCGATTTCTAAAACATCGCAAGTCACCTTCACACTCAAGTGGTTCACTCTCAGTCCAGTTGATCCACAAACAAAGCAGAGAGTGTTCGGGGGAAAGGAAAACACCTGGATGCTGTTATAAAAAGGGACAAAAGCTCCTCCCTGATTAGACTGGGCAGCTGAGTATGGGGTATTGATCCCTGACAATAGGAAGATGGAGGCTGGTACTGAACGTGTCTCAGTATTCCCATATTGAGTTTAATGTGCTCTTAAAAACAAAACCTTTGAGCAGAGGCGCAACTAGAGCCAAATTTCGGGGGGGGGGGGGTGCTAAGGGGGGCTGAACCTTTGATCAGTAGGCAGAGTGGAGCTGCAGGGCCTCCAACAAGGGGTGAAACAACAGCAAGGCCTAATTAACATTCAAAATGGTCTTTTAAAGACCTGTGAAACGTTCAGGTGTGGCAGTGTGTGTGCCCGGGGAGCGTCTCATCCCGGGCTGCCACACACGACAGAGGGGGGGGCTGAAGCCCAGTGAGTCCAATGGGTGTTGCGCGCCTGCCTTGGAGCACAACACTTATTGAACAGCAGGAGAAACAGGGTTTTCCATGTACCACACAGGTACAGCCTTGTGCGTATTACAAACCAACAATGGGCCTAATCATTAATAGTTACACCAAAATCTATGTGTCCAACACTGGAGGGGTAACCTAAACCTTTTGTAACTCCCTCCCAGACCTATCTAAGTCGCTGTGTTGTGGTGTATCCTAATTAAAACGTTATACCATCATAGAACCACCCAAGTATCAAATGAAAAAAATGAAAAAATGTCTGGAACAGAGAGAAAGCACCTCACGGTAACACCACCAAGGGGACCGCTGACTGATACTAGTCAGCAGGTCCACTTATCATCGGTTACTTTCTCACTGAAAGAGAAAGAAAAGTAATGTGTGTGTGCGTTAATAACAAAATCTCAACCCCATGAAATCAAAATTACTATAGAAACCTAAATGTGAATATAGTATTAATACATGCTATTGTCATGGATGCCCTTTGGACCCCTTGAGGATATTGACAGATAATCCTCACATCTAAAAAGTGGTGAAGCTAACAAATTAAAAATGATTCACCCCGACTGATGGTTGCAGGTATGCAGTATGGACGCAACCAGATGGTTTGATGTGAACCTCCCATGAAGGATTAATTTGGAACCTAAATAACAACAGAGCCTGTAAGTCAAATGGTGCTGAGGTGTGACAATTAACACTGGTGAGATTGCACGGAAGTGAACCTAACTAAAGACTATCAACAGTAGCTGATTAAGTCCTATCAGCTCACCCAATGGCGGAGCCTCATCATGTAGGACTCCAATACCAAGGTAAGTATGCAATCGCCCAGTTGTAATTTAGCGATGCATTACTCAACCGTGGTAAGGTCACCACCGTTGTTAGACTTGAGGGGGAGACTGATATGTGCAGTGCAGGAAAGGAAAATAAAGTGATGTGTGTTAAAATGGCTATCGAGGCAAACAAAGACCTTTATTAGCGTTTGCCTAGACGTCAGATTAAAAAATAGTGAAAAAACAGTGTGAAAAAATCACTGTTTGACTTGCTTGGTAGAAAACTAAGTAAGATATAAGAGGGCCAACATGTTTCTGCCTTAAATGTGAAGGATCACTGGCATTCGTCAGGGCCGAATTAATATCTGCTACTGCAAGACACTATAATATGTGTTAAAACTAAGGAAATGTACAAAAAAGTGAACAAAACGGAACCATCCTACCACATCTTGTCAGTGTTGTTGTGGTGATGCGATAGATCTTTCCTGTGGAAGTACAAGAAAAACAAAAAAGAAGAAAGAAAGAACAATGTGGACATTGCATTTTGACATTGCTCCAAAGTTAAATCTACACCAACCATACTATAGTGGGATGATGTATCGTGCAAAACCAGTGAAGACTCTCAAACCTCAGACTGGACCATCACTCATTGGTAATAGTCACATACAAGGTGCATTATGACACGTCACCCAGTGATTAAAATAATGTACACAGTTTTAACACTTACCCAGCAGTGTGTGGGAAGTGGACCTCACCTCACCCGGCAACTGCTCGGACGAATAAGGCACCGCTCTGAACATACAAAGACAATATCTCAAAAGATGCATGTCTCTGGGGTATATACTCCCTATATTTAATAAAACCCACATGCTT
The DNA here is from genome assembly GCF_964263255.1 of Lissotriton vulgaris. Classification (NCBI taxonomy): domain Eukaryota; kingdom Metazoa; phylum Chordata; class Amphibia; order Caudata; family Salamandridae; genus Lissotriton; species Lissotriton vulgaris. Next base: position 371,966,323 of record NC_141693.1, on the reverse strand, counting down.
TCTCAACTGTCTGTCACGTGTTCCCACCCGGTGTCCAGGGTGGCCACGTATAACGAATATTGCATCTAAACCTCCAGTGTAATCAAGAAGATGCTCATTGGATTTGTATTAAAACAACTACTATTTTATCAACTAAACTAGTGAGTAATGGTGTTGATTACTCCTGTTTAGAACCAGTGGGGAGATATCCCCATTTCCTAAAGTCCATCTCAACAGCAGAGCAAAGGATTAAAGTTAAGCTGTTCAAAACTTAATGGAGGGGAGTCCTTCTGTTCTTATCTATTGACTAGGTGTAGGAATCAACCTCTGAACTCCCTAGGTCCATCCTGGTAACGTAACCCAGTCCCTGCTTACCTGTCGGACAGGTAAGCAGGGACTGGGTTACGTTACCAGGATGGACCTAGGGAGTTCAGAGGTTGATTCCTACACCTAGTCAATAGATAAGAACAGAAGGACTCCCCTCCATTAAGTTCTGAACAGCTTAACTTTAATCCTTTGCTCTGCTGTTGAGATGGACTTTAGGAAATGGGGATATCTCCCCACTGGTTCTAAACAGGAGTAATCAACACCATTACTCACTAGTTTAGTTGATAAAATAGTAGTTGTTTTAATACAAATCCAATGAGCATCTTCTTGATTACACTGGAGGTTTAGATGCAATATTCGTTATACGTGGCCACCCTGGACACCGGGTGGGAACACGTGACAGACAGTTGAGAAAGCATGTGGGTTTTATTAAATATAGGGAGTATATACCCCAGAGACATGCATCTTTTGAGATATTGTCTTTGTATGTTCAGAGCGGTGCCTTATTCGTCCGAGCAGTTGCCGAGTGAGGTGAGGTCCACTTCCCACACTCTGCTGGGTAAGTGTTAAAACTGTGTACATTATTTTAATCACTGGGTGACGTGTCATAATGCACCTTGTATGTGACTATTACCAATGAGTGATGGTCCAGTCTGAGGTTTGAGAGTCTTCACTGGTTTTGCACGATACATCATCCCACTATAGTATGGTTGGTGTAGATTTAACTTTGGAGCAATGTCAAAATGCAATGTCCACATTGTTCTTTCTTTCTTCTTTTTTGTTTTTCTTGTACTTCCACAGGAAAGATCTATCGCATCACCACAACAACACTGACAAGATGTGGTAGGATGGTTCCGTTTTGTTCACTTTTTTGTACATTTCCTTAGTTTTAACACATATTATAGTGTCTTGCAGTAGCAGATATTAATTCGGCCCTGACGAATGCCAGTGATCCTTCACATTTAAGGCAGAAACATGTTGGCCCTCTTATATCTTACTTAGTTTTCTACCAAGCAAGTCAAACAGTGATTTTTTCACACAGTTTTTTCACTATTTTTTAATCTGACGTCTAGGCAAACGCTAATAAAGGTCTTTGTTTGCCTCGATAGCCATTTTAACACACATCACTTTATTTTCCTTTCCTGCACTGCACATATCAGTCTCCCCCTCAAGTCTAACAACGGTGGTGACCTTACCACGGTTGAGTAATGCATCGCTAAATTACAACTGAGCGATTGCATACTTACCTTGGTATTGGAGTCCTACATGATGAGGCTCCGCCATTGGGTGGGCTGATAGGACTTAATCAGCTACTGTTGATAGTCTTTAGTTAGGTTCACTTCCGTGCAATCTCACCAGTGTTAATTGTCACACCTCAGCACCATTTGACTTACAGGCTCTGTTGTTATTTAGGTAGTCTTACAGGGGGTATTAGCCTGTTTTGTCGTTAAACATTTCCCTCGGACCCTCTCTTACGAGTTGTTTAGATAGGATTAATTTGGAACCCCAGTAGCCCAGGCGAAGTTGCCCGAATTGTATTTGGCGACAAAACAGGTTGGCTCTTAAAGAATTGATCATGGTTTGAAGGGAACCATTTTTAATTTGGGAATCTAGCAGCACTGAATAAAGGGATCCCTAGCTAGGTGGGGGGGGGGGGGCGGCCTGACCATTTTATCCCCCTGTAGCTCCTATTGTGTGGTGGACAGCCTCGTGCGTGCCTGCTCCCTGCATCTCACATGTGATGTCATAAATGTGTTCCCCGTATCTTACATGTAGTCGTCTGATTGCTCCCTGCTCCTCACACGCAAAGCATCATGCCAGTTTGTCCTTGTACTTCAAATGCACAGCCTCATGTATACCTCCCTGCTTTGCACATGTACAGCCTCTGTAGCTGCACCTCATTTACTGTCATGTAAATTTGTTCCCTGCACCTCACATGCACAGTGTCATCTCTGCTTGTCATCATCATGTGTGCCAGCCCCTCAACGGCAGATTCTTAAGTGACCCCCTCCCTGTGCCCCACATTTGCAATATCAGAGTATCCCTACACTTCACATAGCCTCATGTTTATCTGACCCTTCACCTCACATACAGAGCTCCCGCCCTCTGCTGAAAATATGCAGCCATCATGTCTGCCTGTTTCAGAAGCCAGCAGCTCATGTGCAGAGTGGCATGTCCGCCTATTCATTGCTTACATTTTTTTAATTCACGAGTGCATCATCAATCTCTTCTCCCCCTCCTCACCCTTTCCATGACATACCCTCTCCTCTTTATTGACAGTGGCTCAGGGAAAGAATATTTCTGGCGCCTGGGGCTGAGAAAAACTAAGGCTAGGGCAGGGGCTAACAATTATTCATCAATTAATTCAGTGGCCAGGGTGCAGCAACTAATTCAAGACAGGACTTACCTACCGAAATACTCTGAGTCGGACTGGAAAAGACAAGTGGTGCAGGCACCGATAGGGGGGGTAACAATTTAATCCTGCCTGTGCCACGCCACAAGTTTTTCAGCCCCTGCTGCTCTGAATCGGCAAAGGGCACGTCACACTGGATGTAAGCGAGGTGCAAGGCTCCTAAAGGCAGTGGGAGCAGCTCCATTCCAGCAGTGCACACGCTGCGCATGATGAAAAGCGCGTTGCCATGCTCTTAAAGGCTGGGGAGTGGATGGGCTACGTCGATGACTCAGATACGTATAACGTCATCCTCTTCAGCCCGCCCCAGCCGACCCAGCTAAGCTCTTAGGCCTATCAGAGCAGGTGGTTAGGGTGAGGGCGGGCAATGACTCGTAAAAAAACGGCCCAAACAACGATAAACACTTTAAAGAGCTAAAAACTGAAAATGCCATTGCGAGCTACTCACAGGGCCTCGAGGAGCTACCGGTAGCTCGTGATCTACCGGTTGGAGACCCCTGGTTTAGGCACACTTCTATTCCTTTATCAAAAGGCACCAGGTAGGAGAGATATGATTAACAAAAACGAAGAATTGATGGCTCTTAAGCAAGCTAATGCACATAAATGTATGCAAATATGCTTTTAACCATGTTTGTCAAAAAAGAGAAAGAGGACTTGTCTTTTTTTATTGACTACGCTATACAGTGTCAAAATGTCTTGGCTGGGGTGGGAATGGCAGGATCAGTAGAAATGCCAATGGTTCCATTAGGCAGAGTGTCTGTTTTTGGATAGGGAACAAAAGTGGAGTGGAAGAGCAAATCAAAAGTATACAACATAACTCCTCATATGACTATGTTTCACAGATGGCCAATCACGTTAGTTCCGTGATCCGGCAACATTGCTGACAGTATGATTTTCCTTTGTAAGGCTTCGTGCCTCCCAACGAGAGTCAGTTAAAGATCTATGGCTCTATAAAAACTTATCACAGAGGTTCATCGCCTCGTTTTTCCACTCACGAACTACAGCCTCTCTAATTGTGAGGTCATTCAGTAGTTCTTTGAACTCTTGCGAGATCACGCTAACTTCGTGATCTCGCTACGTGTCTTGTTTCCAATGCTTCACCATAGACAATGTAAGAGGCAACAGAACCCCTTATTTAACACCATAGCATCAGATCAGACAATATTGAGTTCTCTCCAATCTGACATCATATTTTAGTCCGAAATGCTCTCACCCGATCACGTTAGTTCCTCAATCTGGCAATATTGCTGACAGTATGATTTTCCTTTGTAAGGCTACGTGCCTCCCAACGAGAGTCAGTTAAAGATCTATGGCTCTATAAAATCTTATCACAGAGGTTCATCGCCTCGTTTTTCACTCACGAACTACAGCCTCTCTAATTGCAGGGATGTGGAATTCCTATAGCCCGACGCCCAGGACATATTGTTTGGGGTCAAGAGCAACAAGTTTTCATGTGTCATTTGCCCAACCCCCTGCAGCACAAACCCTTTGGCTGCCATTTTTCAGTACCACATTATGGATTAAGGAAGGGCACTGTCTGCAGTAATGGTAATATTTTTGCCCATATGTTGATGTTGGTCAAACTTGTATTTATAGTTCATTAATTGAAAGCCTTTATTATTAGGGTGTGCGCTCTATGTAAATGTTGTAAGGTCCCACCTGACTACTGACAGTGGTTCCAGTATAAAAATGTGTACACACGTTTTCAAAGTTTAGCAATATGAGGCTATGTATAATGTTCCCAGAATGCTGCCTGCTTTGATGCAAATATTTGCAGAAGCTTGAAAGCAAGATTCATGATTCTTTGCTTTCAAAATAAAATGTTCCTTAAAAAAATGAAAGCAGGAAAAAAAGATTTTGCTAAACTACTGTAAAACTTCAGGTACCATTTCTTTACAGCAGCATTCATTAACGTGTTGTAACCCGTTTCAATAAGATTATGGGAAACAAAAATAAATAAGCATTGGCAAAGCCAGTAGATCTGAAATTGATGGTCAGCTTTTTAGTTTTGTCAATGTGTGACTTGTTTTGGCCTGGTTTTTGTAAAACCTTATTAGTGTGGGAGCTGCCAGGCTCTCACCATTATAACAAACATTGGCAAACACCAACATTTTTGAGCATGAGCAAATATCCATGTGTAGATTTACTCATGCAAAAAATCTGAGTGTTTGCAAGTTCACTTTTCCTCCAACCACTTTTTTCCCAACTCTGGAAGAAGGTTTATATCTGCCATTCTCAAGAGTAAATATCCAACATTTCTCAGTACGGGAAAAGAATAGAGAAGAGTTGTTGAAAACCCTCAAACATGCAAGTTAGTAGGTTTGCAGAGACTCAAAAGGGTATTCTAACCCTGGAACTATTGCTTACTACTACCTTCAGCCCCAGTATTTAGATCTGCAGAAACGTGGCAACATAAGAGGATTGCAAGTATTAAAACACTACTATGGTATGAGCCCTGGCATAATCAGAGAGGCTATATCATAGCTCTTATATAACGAGATTGCTGTTGTAATTCGTCGCTGCACTACATGGCACCAAAGGGGCAAGTGGATTTTGTTACAGGACAAGTAGATTTATGAAGCTACCTGCCCCAAAGACAAGTAGATATTTTATTAAATTCCACACCCCTGAATTGTGAGGTCATTCAGTAGTTCTTTGTACTCTCGCGAGATCACGCTAACTTCGTGATCTCGCTACGTGTCTTGTTTCTAGTGCTTCACTATAGACAACGTAAGAGGCAACAGAACCCCTTATTTAGTACAATAGTAAAAGATCAGACAATAATGAGGGCTCGCTTTTCTCGCGGAGGGATTACTAGTTCCTCTCACTCGCGAGTCAACATCACGTGGTCATAACATCACCACGTTTACAATTAGCGCCATGTTTGTAGTTCCTACGCGGCGTTTACGATCCTCCTAATGAGGGGTCTCATTAGTTTATGATCCTCACCCATCCCATTTCCACATAGTGTGAAGGACTATCAATCAATCACAGCATTTGTATAGCGCACTACTCACCCGGAGGGTCTCAAGGCGCTAGGGGAGGTGGGGTCCGCTACAGCTCGAACAGCCAGGTCTTGAGCTGCTTCCTGAAGGCGAGGTGGTCCTGGATCAGGCGGAGGTGGGTCGGGAGGGAGTTCCAAGTCTTGGCGGCCAGGTAGGAGAAAGACCTTCCTCCTGTGGTAGCTCTTCGGGTCCGGGGGACGGCGGCGAGGGCGTGGCCGGTCGATCGAAGTTGGCGTGTGGGAGCGTAGAAGTTGAGGCGGCTGTTGAGGTATCCTGGGCCTTGGTTGTGTAGGGCCTTGTGTGCGTGGGTGAGGAGACGGAAGGTGATGCTCTTGTTGACCAGGAACCAGTGCAGATCTCTCGGGTGTCCGGAGATGTGGCTGCGACAGGGGATGTCCAGGATGAGTCGTGCTGAGGCGTTCTGGATCCGCTGTAGTCTCTTCTGGAGTTTGGCGGTGGTTCCTGCGTAGGGGGAGTTGCCGTAGTCCAGACGGCTGGTGACGAGGGCCTGGGTGACCGTCTGCCTGGTCTCGGTGGGGATCCACTGGAAGATCTTACGTAGCATGCGCAGGATGTTGAAGCATGACGAGGAGACGGCGTAGACTTGTCTGGTCATGGAGAGGGAGGAGTCCAGGATGAAGCCCAGGTTGCGTGCATGGTCTGTTGGTTTGGGAGCGCTGCCCAGGGCGGGGGGGCCACCAGGAGTCGTCATAGGCGGAGGGTGAAGAACCCAGGATGAGGACTTCCGTCTTGTCCGAGTTCAGTTTCAGGCGGCTGTTCGTCATCCACTTGGCTACGTCTGTCATCCCTTCGTGTAGGTTGGCTCTGGCGGTGGCGGGGTCGTTGGTGAGGGAGAGGATCAGCTGGGTGTCGTCGGCGTATAACTATACACTTCCCACTGAGAGTAATACAAACAAGAAGGCTTTTTCTAAATTCGAACATCCTGATTGGCTACGAGTTTCTCTTAATTCGTGCCGATTGGGTAAACCAGAAGGCTTTTCTTGAATTAGCAACACTCTGATAGGTTGCGATTTTGCCTTTCAACTTGAGTCCGATTGGACACACAGGTAATTAAGGTACCTGCCATGCCCTTTAAAAGACAGCCTCCGCCCCTCAATCGTTGCCTCCTCCAACCTTAGGAATCACCTGAGGTAACGACAGAGAGGTAAGGAGATACTGGTCTTGGACATGGGTTTAACCATTCTTCACTTTCCGAATGAGCAGCTTGTTAAACTAGAGGGCTGTGGGTGAGCCTTCTGTTGAGTCTTTGGTTTTTATAAAGGTCTCTAAGAGTGGAATATGATAGGTACCCTTTGACAGTGGAGAGGAGTAGAGTCACCCCTCTTCCCTCATAGTGAGTTGCCTGTTTCCTTACTCTTGTAGAGCGTGGCCTCCCTTATCCTGAGCTTGGTCCAGGCGAGGGGAGGTATTATCCCCTGCCATTATGGGTGAGTAAGGCATTTGTTCCTTGTAAGTAATAAATCTCTTTTAACTGTTTTCTAGTGGCATGACCTGTTGCATTCATACCATTTTGCTCCTTTTCCTGTAGGTGAATGATACACCATTTGGCATGGAGGAATAGAGAACACATATCCTTTATGTTTTTGATTTAGTCTTTAGTTTAATTGGTTTTTCCATTGTGTAGCACGCACCAGCAGTAGCATAAATATTTATAAGAACAGAGGCCCTGAAGAAAGCCTTGGGAGGTCTTTTCCCCCGTTATGGCAGAAACATGTCGGCCCAACTAGCAGTTATTTGTTTACACTGTTTTTTTGCGCTGTTCTGTGTTTTTAATCAGAAAAAGACTTACAGCCATTAAAGTTGCTTCGCTGTTTGTTCTTTATTCTTTTTTAACTCTGACACCACTTCCATTTTGTTTGGTTTTGCACTGCACTTTATCCCATTGGGTGATCAAAACGCATGGTCTACGGCCAATTGTGGGCTTTGATCCCAGTCCTACAGGTGGGTCTAGATGCAGTCTCAGTGATCAAGAGACACGCTAGCCCAACCAGTGGATGACCAGATAATAAAATTTGATAACCTACAAAGACTGATGGGAATCCATCTCTGGACCTTGGGTTTCACCTACTTTTGCAAGTGGTCGGATGCGCTGAGTCAGCTATGAGAAACAACATTATTTGGTTATTCAGTATACTTTTGTAGCTTTTAGCCTTATGAACTTTAAGCACCTCTTTGACTCCTTTTAGACCTACAGGCTTTTTTGTGTTTATGATTGACTATTGGGGATAGTAGCCTGGGCTTTGGTCTTAAAAATTCCCTTAGACCCCCATTCCCCTTCTTTGTTAGCAGGAAATAAGGAAAGCATTTATAACTGTCCATATATTTGTTCAAGCTATATCTCATTAGCCTGACAAAACTGACTTTCAGAGCTAGATTTGATAAATATATATATAATTTTTGCGTACTATGCCTGAAAGTGTTTTTGTTTTGACTTATACTGGGAGCTCCCTTGTGTCTGGACAAAGCTATACCTCTATGAAGAGCTCTAATGAGCAAAACATGTGTGAGGGGTTGCTTTTATTCATTTCAGGATTGGCTTGGATGGATTTTCCAATCCAAAGTTGCAATACTGTGCTTGGAGTGGTAAAAGGCTTTGGCCATTTTACAGCTCTGCATGGATGGCACTGTGCTAATCCTACGCTTAAAGACTTTGCTGTGGAAATGACAAAAGACTGTGTCCTTTCTATTTCAACGTGGATGGTACTGTGCTAATCCAGAAAAGCAGACCTTTGAAGTGAGCAAATTTAGAGTGTCGCTGGTGTTGCGAGTGCGCTATATTGGAGCTGCTTTCCCAGTATATATATATATATATATATATATATATATATATTTCCACCAAAAGTTGCCCTCTGCAACAAGAGGTCACTCAGCAACACCCTGCCATCCGGCTTTCATATGCAGACAGCCTTTTCCAAACACCATTATTCATTCTTTCGCCGACGCGTTTCAAGACATGAAGCCTCTTCTTCTAGGGCTGCAATTCATCACATTAAAGGTTCACATTTCTCTTTGGCTGACTTAATTTATTTCCATGACCCCAATAGGCGTGCCTTCATGCAAAGTCCATAGTGGGCGTAACTTCATGCAGAGTTCCTAAAGCATCACTTCATTCAACACATTGAAACCTACCAAGGTAAAAAACGAAATTCGCATTGATGACTCCATGCCCCATAATGCTTTAGGAATATATATATATATATATATACACACATATATACACATATATATTTATATATATACATATACACACACAACCACACAACGCCTTTTTAAAATTCTCTCTGCCGACTGTTGACAGCCACTTCCTGTTGGGGTATGGCAAGGTGAAACAAGCAACTTTTTAGCTTCCTTCAGCCGCCATCCAATACCAGTCAGGAGCACACAAAACATTCTATGTACAGCACAAATAGTGCCTACCATCATAAAAGTGTTATTTGTGCAAGGTGTTCCATTGCTCCTAGAGTTACAATCATGCTATGTGAAATACCCTACCTAAAATATCAGGTCTGGGTTTGCAAAAGCTTGGTTAACTTACTAGTATGAAAGGATTGGCCTCAACTCTTGATCAGTGCATTGAAATAATATAAAAAACGAGAAGACACTGGGTGAGAGTGGCGCGACCAAACAGATTTGGCAGAACAAGGACAAACAGTGTCAATAGTGAGAAGAGTAAGTTTCCTTGATAAACATACTTTTTGTGCACAGGATTTTCGCAATTTGCAACTGCTGATTTTGCAAGTACTCTTAGACGAAAGCCGGAGCACTGCCAGACATGAGCAGAAGGATAACCACACCCAAAGTTCTGAAGTTCAGAGAAGCACCCAAGGAACTCCTACGTGCAAGCCAGAGGCTTGAGTAGAATAAGAGCCTCTGGGCAAGGGAGAAGAGCCACACCCCGTACTCTGAGGATCACAAGAGCAGACAGGTGGTTTCACTGCTGTTTTCTAATAACTATGACACACTGCTGCTGTTATGTTGACTTATGCTGCTTACAGCAAGAAGCAAATGAAATGAATACAGTCAGTTCCTCAATCATCAATGCACCTGCCTAAAAGGTTAATGTCCACGAAATGCTGTGGTCTGGTCCCAAAATGTAACTGGTAACGCAGTAAACCAATTACGGAATGAGGCTCGCCCATTGGCTCTCTCGGTATGGGGCATTGTCGGGTTATGAGATTAAGCAGCCACCTGACTCGGTCTATGCATACATGGCAACAATTTTAATTTAGGGAGAGGCGCTTCTGATTTTGCAGACAAAATGGCTTCATTTCAGCTGTCTCACACTTAGAAAATCGCCCACTTCAGTGCAAGTCAGCGTGCAAATTCATTTCCACTGACTTTTTCAATGTCTCCCACTTCTCTGTTCCCGAACGTGGGCATGCTAAAAGAGCCAGACTTAACAATAGTGAGTTACACAACTAGGTGACGTGCATTAACCCACAACGATATTTCACTGGCACTTATAAACTTAAAATTACATACAGATCAATTCAGCAGACAACCTCCCAAGCCATCTCATCGGGATGGGTGACTAACTTGCAGATGGAGATTTCTATCCTTTGAACTCATCACAATGATCCATCATTCTTTATTTAATTGTCATTGAACATCAAAATGCCTTCATTGCTTGAACATATTTATGCAGGGCTTCATGAATATCGTGTTCTTTTAAGAATCTCGTTCAACCCTCCACCTTACAACCCGGCATTCTAAATGCCGGACTACAAGTTAAATAAGACTGGATGAGAATCACCTATATCTGGGACAGCAGGTGGTTTCTGGGTATAGAGAGGAATCTCTACGACAAGGTGTGCAGACTGCTCACTGTCATTTCAAGTAAGTCAAACATTTACTGAGTATCTCATAACAACCAATAACAATTAATACAACGTAGGCAATCTTAAAATAAAATAAAGGCAAAATTGCATGAACAGCTGCCAATAATTACTGCACAGTAATGTTAACGTTTTAATATAACAGCCATGCCTTTAATAGAAACTGTCAATTGATAGCCACAGGGTACTGTAGAAAATAACGACAAAAAGATAACAGCAAAAGTAGGCATACACAATTCAAAAAATTATAAATGTTATCTGGCTACGGAAATGAATTGCAAAAAAACAGAGAAAAGCAGCGAATCTTTACACTCAAGATATGTAAACCTAACCGAAAACAATAGCGCATCCTCGGTCTCATAAAAGAGGGAATTAAACACAGTCTTCTTGCATTTAAACACCATTTCAAGTCATTGTGCGTGCTACATCGCCTACAGTAAAGGAGTGTCACACTATACATTTTGATCAAATGCCTAAACCTACTCTATTTGACCACTAGCACTGCTTGACACTAAGGATCTGCACCCAGCAACTTGGCCAATGGCTTGGGTAGGAAAGCAATTTTAGTCTATACTTAGAATCGAAGTACCTGGTAAAGCAGTGCACGATATAGCAACAACAGCAGCCCATTCAGTCCTGCGATGTATACAGCTAGCGCTAACCGTCCTGGTGTCCCACCGAACAGCGGCTCCAGTCCAGGAAGCAGCGACAGTAATAGAACAGACAGACCCAGCAAAAAACTGAGCAGGCTAACCCGTCCCTCAGGCGGCAGCCGCACCAAAGACATGTCTGAGGCGGAAAATAGTGTCGCGACTCCTGCCAAATGGGAAAATGAAAGCGAACAAATTGGACGGCACGGTGCAAGACCACAGACCATAGACATAGAGGATATACGCCCATTGCAAACGTCAATGTGTTGAAAGAGAAAAAGGACAAACGTTTAAACTACCCACTTATAAAGTACTATTCTTCCGCCATCTTTCAAACAGCAAATCAACTATTTCAAAAGAGAGAATCGTGAACATTGTACATGGATAATACATTAATCAAATTATAAAAGGTCATAAGAGATTTGACTAAAGTAGTGCTAATATTTAAAGTAATATAACACATCCAAGACTATATTACATAAATTATTTTAACTGGACGATAACAATCTTCTACTGCAAATCGATAAGTACAGACAATAACGCCCGTTTAGATGAGAAGAAGTAACGAATTGTACAGAGAATATGCTCGCTCAATCGAGGAAAGATTTTTACAAAATGGCCGCAAGTTCAGCTACTGCCAAGCGTCTGCCACTGAGCAAACCTGCTGTCAAACGAAACCTATTTCGTTAAGATTGTTCGGCTCCGTACAGCTTGTGGGTAGATTACATTTTGTCCCATAGTCACTGTAGGGTGCAGGTACAGCTTAATGCACTCTCTCTGACTGACAATCACAGGACAGAAAGTATTCTCACTCCTGCGTGTTAGCGCCTCGAAAAATCATAAAAAATGTTAGCAGAGCTGCATTGCTATTAATTTGAATAATCTATTCGACCTAACTGTAATGCACATGACCAGTAAACTGGTCTCAAATTGTGTGATTTTAGGCACATATTTTATAGACTCCTTTTTCTTCATTATGACATATGAGAGACCTTAAAATATGCAAATTCAGCATTTCTGCTGTACAAAAAACTTTTTTATATATAATAGACTAAATGTTTGCTTCATGGATAATAAGAATTGAGCCCACATATAGTGTGCACATGGCGCCTGATGTGCCTCTTAGTTCATTAAAAGCTTTGTCATCAGGGCAAGGGCAAGAATATTTCTCTGTTCATGTTTAGAAACGAACTATTAATAAATATATCACCAAAGCATGATGTGGTAGTGCACAGTCATTTACAGAAAGCACATTTTCCATTGAAATGACCACAAACTTTCCGATTAACATCCAGTATTACTGATAAAACTGTATAGCGCATAAGCAATATTTGGAAATTAGGTTTCGGCAAAAACATTTATGATTTGCACATCATGAAGCAAAGTGCTCTGAATGGTTTTCATCCTATAAAAATCTTCTCTTCACCACACAAAATTACAACTATGAGCCTTCATAACTACTGAATTATATTTTGAAATGTTTGCACAGATCAATTATTAGCAAGGTCAATGTTGTGTTAGGAACAAAGCCTAACATCTTACAGCCTTCCATTTCACACAAGTTAAACAGCATGATTGTCACACTGTTCGCTTTACAAAATCCTCTTAACTTCACGGTCAGAGAAAGAAAAATAAATGTAAGAAGACTAACTGACTTTTTACCTTTGTTTGTGAATGTAGAGCAAATGTGACAAGATAAAACAAGATTTAAAGACATCTTTTTTGCTCATTCACTTGGTGAGTGAACAGAACACCTGTTATTTGCCAGCTTGTCAGAAAGGGCGAGTAGGCTCTAAAAGTAGCTCGCCCTGATAAAATATGACTCACCATAGCGTTGTGGGTGAGTAGATTTCTCAGGGCCTGTAGTCTACTCTCTAGGAGTAGTGAGAATGACTGACTCCAATGGCGGCAAGTTCAGCAACTGACTCCCCACTGGGCCGTGAGTGACTTCACTACTGTCACTCTGAGCCAGACCTCAGGCGGGATGGGTTGTCTGAGAGAGTGAGGCTGAGTAGTCACATTGACTTAACAACTGGTCTCTCAACTCTCCAACTCCCCTTTTGGTGGTGCAGGCCTGGTGGTCATCATGAGCAGTAGGCCTGAGGCAAACATCTAAAAGAAGCTACAAGTGAGTAAGTGGTTGCTCTTAAGTTGAAACTGAATACATCATGTGGATCGTCCCTAGGGGCAGTGGTGGCCACTTGCCAGTGCATGGCCTGAATTGGCTCCACCTCTGCTGTCTGTTCCCTTCCGGCTCTTGCTGTGAACACTGTCTGACTAGTCTTTAACCTAATTGAATAGTTTAATTCTTTGGTGCACTTGTTTTTATCTATTTTTTTCAGGTTCTATTAGAGGTTCCTTGTGTGTTACTAGATCCTAGCACATTGTCTGAAAGTACTCGTGCAAATCTGAGCTGTGTGGGGCAGACAAATCTATTCCAAAGGATGTGTACACGTTTTTAAAGAACATAAAAGTTTCTTCACTTCTTTGTACGACTTTTAATATATTCCAAAACACTTCTTCAAGTTTCTCTTTAAATGATATTTATTCATCCATCAATCTTTTGTTTCAATCACAGATAATAAATCGTGAAATTCATCCAAACTGGTTGAATCCAAAAACAGTTATTCAATTGCCCAATACATTTCGGGTCCAATGGTGACCCTTCATCAGGGGTCTACAAGGAAAGAGACAGAAAACTTTTGAGCTAGTCTCTACTACAATGTTTCATTAAAGTTCACACATTGTTATTCAATACAATAACTATAATACAGAAAAAAAATGTATAGTATCACTGTTAGATCTGGGGGTCTCTAGTTGGCAGAGGTAGGTACCACTGTCCAAATAGGGACCCTTGCTTCTAGTCAGGGTAAGGAGGAAACCCTCTGAGATAACCCCTGCTCACCCTCTAGGTAGCTTGGCACGAGCAGTCAAGGCTATTCAGAAGGCAATGTGTAAAGTATGTGTACCAACACTCACAGTAACACAGTGAAAACACCACAAACTGACTCCACAACAGTTTAGAAAAATAAAGGTATTTAATCTAAACTACACAAGGCCAAAACGAAAAAAATCCAACATACACAGTTCAAGAATATGGTTTCAAAAGAGTTCTTAACCCCTTCGCTGCGGCGGGAATTCTGCCGCAGCTCTAAGGGGGTGGAGCGGCCGAGCGGCGCTCGCATGCTCGTGACGGAGCCGCTCCGTCACAAGCCGCGGTTGAGCTGTGCTCGTGACGGAGCGGTTCCGTCACGAACGCGCCCGCTCAATGGAACGCTCAGCGCAGGCGCGAAATTCGCGCCGTGCAGGCGCGCCGAGCGGGCCATGACGGAACCGCTCCGTCATGAGCACAGCTCAGCCGATGCTTATGACGTAGCGGTTCCGTCATGAGCATAGAACGGGTTAAGGTTGCGATAAAAATAATCCACAGATGCGTGAAAAGTTCAAAGTTGCGTCACGTTTAGCCAACAGTACCTTTAGTTGTGACAAAGTTCCAAAAGCAGAAGCTGGTGCGGTGGAAAACAAGCGATGCGTTGCTCCTGAGACCTTGGGGAGGCGACGCGCACAACCCCGCTGCAGCAGCAGGCGTGTTGCGATGAATCCGGTCTATATGGGGAGGAAGGCCACTTGTATGGATTCCGGTGTGTAGGTTCCGTAGGAAGTTTGTTCTCGTTAAGGCACGATGCGACGATCTCGTAGGGGCTGCGACGATCTCCGGGGCGACGATACACGATCCAGCGTCGATCTCTCTCTCACAGCTCCTCGATGCGATGGCTCTGCGACGATGTTAGCAGTGACGTGATTCGGTTCGCAAGCAAGCGGTGCGGCGATTTCACCCAGCGACGACAGGCTCTGCGACGACACTCGCAGCGATGTTAGTCTTCCCGCACCGGTCTGGTGCATCCCGGAAACAAAGGATGCGACGGCTCTGGCAGCGCCAACAGGCGCTGCGACAATCTCGGCCTTCATAGTGGCGGGAATTTCCTCGCACTGTCGGGGATGCGCTCCGGAGCGAGCGATGCAATAACTTTTCTGTAGCAAAGTCTTTAAATCTTGGTTTCCAGCTCCGCAGCACAGGTATAACTTCCAGAGGAACCACACATGGGCCACGCACTCCAGGAAGGACAGAACTCTCTCAGTAGAGCTCAGGGGAAGCTGGGGGTGAAGTCCTTTTGTTCCTGGGACTTCATAACAGGGAGCCAGCTCTTCTCAGGCCCTTGGAGATTCCTTCAAGCAAGGGGACACAGCACAAAGCAAAGTAATTTCCCTCTCCTTGGCAGCAAAGCAACAGCACAGCAATCCAGCAGAGCAACAGCTGGACAATCTTCCTTCTTCAGTTTCAGCTTTCTCCTTGGCAGAGGTTCCGTCTTGATTCCAAGATGATCTAATGCTCTGTTGTCAGGGGTCCTGTACTTTTACCCCTAAAAGTCTTTGTTTTCTTTGTGCAAGTGGGACCTGAGCCCGGTCTGAACCAGTTCTGGGTGTTTCTTGAGCACTTTGTTTTCCTTGCTTCTCTGCTCCTTTCAGAGTGAGGGGCAGGGTCGTCAGCCACCCAGCAGGAGGTGGAGCCAGCATTGTGGAAGGCAGGCACAGTCCTATTCAGGCCCAGGTGCTATCTCCTCCCACAACTCAAGTTTCAAATGCAGTCATTCAGCCTAGGGCTGACTCAGCCAGCCTCCTGGGGAATCCCCAGCCCCTGTCACTCTCAACCCAGACAGTCAAACACAAACAGGCCAAGGCGCACAGGAAGGTCAGACAAGAGAACAGCAACTTTCTAAAAGTGCTGTTCTCAAACACAGGATTCAAAAACAACCTTTCCTAAAAGAGTTCAGGGATACTAGACTCTTATGTACTATCTTGTTCCTATGGGAAGATATGCTGGTAGCCACTGTAGCCAGCGTCCCCCATGTTAACCTATGGAGCAAGATAGCTTTACAATAGTGAAAAACGAAAATGGATGTAATTCACTACCAGAGCATGTCACCTGCACCAGTACATGCTCTACCTTTCACATACACTGCACCCTACCCAGGGGGGTACCTTGGGCCTTCCAAAGGGGTGAACAATGTGCACAAAAAGGGAAGGGTTAGGCCTGGTCAGTGGGGACACTGACCAGGAGGACATGGCAGTCCACAGACTGCACACAGGCACTGCAGTGGCAGGCCTGAGACACCATTTTAGAGCTACTCATGTGGGTGGCACAATCAGTGCTGCAGGCCCACTAGTAGCATTTGTCATCACCAGCCCTGGCACATCCAGTGCACTTTACTAGGGACTTCATGGTGATACAAATATGCCAATCAAGTATATCCAATCACAATAACAATTTACACAGGGAGCACTCACACTCTGGCACTGATCAGCAGTGGCAGAGAGTCCAAGGCATCTAAACCAGCAAAAACGAAATCCAGCACAGCATCAAAAAAACAGGAGGTAGAGGCCAAAAAGACAGGGGAAACCACGCCAAAGATGCCAGGTCTAATAATCACCATATTATATTATGCATGTCTCTGTCAGTGCCTTTGTGTCATGTTCCAAAATGTTGCCAAAAATTGAAACAATATCGGTCAAATGAAAATCAACATGGTCTCAATGTCAAGTTCTCGACTATACATACAATCCGAACACGAGAGTAGATAAAAGCACTCTTGTGAACAATAATGAGATGGCGAAAAACACGTTGAATACAGGCTGGATAGTCCCAACTCTAAAGCGGAAACTTAAAAAGATACAAACTTATAAAATTATACCGCAACGGCTTCATTCGAAATCCCGCAGTGACCAGCTGTTGACGTCGTGCTCATGTGCCGTGTAATAGCCTATAACGGCAAGCCTCTTAAATGTGAAATCTAAATGCGGGGTAGTCTATCGATGATAGGTGGAGGATGGGTCACGTGACACAGGAAACCTCACGTTACGGAAATATGCACCAGTAGTTATTAACACGGGTATAAGTTACCCTGAATAATAGATGTGTATTTATAGATTAATTGCTCCAAGCCTGGCTATATAAGAATAAAATGTGAAGTGAATCCTTATTGAAAAGCAAAATCAAACCAGACAAGAATCCTACCGTGTGTGTATTTAAGTATTCTACACAAGCAAATAAAATCACAAAAATAATGAGTAAGCACTGGTCTTTGATCACTTAAGAACCGGATTTAAGACCACTTTTTGCTGAGAAAATCACTTTTGCTTTCAGTAGATCAAAGAACTTAAAAGAATTTCTAACTAGCAAAAATAAAACGACTACACAGCTGGCACACAAGGGAATGCAAAGATGTGAAAACTGTACACACTGTAACAATGTCATTCTAGGCAGTGTATTCACACACCCGAGGACGGGTAAGAAAATACCTTTACTGCATTCAAGTACATGCGATACAAAGAATATCATTTATGCGATTAAATGCCTGTGTGTCAAGATTTACGTCAGTCAAACTGAAAGGAAAGTGAAAGTAATACTGGCAGACATAAAAGTAGTATACGTTTGAAGAACTTGAAATCCACAGTGGCTTCGCACTGGACTGTAGCAGGTCATAACATAGCCCAAGTCAGATTTACAATTTTGGAAACCATCACATCAGAAGGTGATGTAGATCCACAGAAGCAACGTTTAATATCAGAATATTATTGGATTAGAAAATTGGATAGCATGTACCCACATGGGATGAACAATAGGATTGAATTATCTTATTTTCTTTAACGACTCAAACCACTGTTTTATTGATTATACTGATGTTGTTCCTGTAATTACTTGTGAAAGGTTTCATGTCAAATTTATGTATTGTGCCTATTGAGTTGACATGTCTAGTATCCATGTTTACCATAGGTAACACAGCATTCTGTCACGCACCCATAGTTTTTTTCACATGATATTTTTTTTTACTTTTCTCAATTTTGCATTTTTAGATAGTGTAGGGGACTTTTATTATTTTTCGTTATTACTGTATTAACATCGCCACCGCTCACTTCCATGGACGTATCTTTTACCCTCACCAACATGGCTGCCACGTTGCGATCGAGTTGCGCTGGAGTGAGCTTTAGAACATTTTTAAGCTTCAGATTTTATTCTTTTATAGCCAGGCTTGGAGCAATTAATATTTAAATACACATCTATTAATCAGGGTAACTTATACTTTAATGAAACATTGTAGTAGCGACTAGCTCACAAGTTTTCTGTCTCTTTCCTTGTAGACCACTGATGAAGGGTCACCATTGGACCCGAAATGCATTGGGTAATTGAATAACTGTTTTTGGATTCAATCAGTTTGGATGAATTTCACGATTTATTATCTGTGATTGAAACTAAAGATCGATGGATGAATAAATATAATTTAAAGAGAAACTTGAAGAAGTGTTTTGGAATATATTAAAATTCGTACAAAGAAGTGAAGAAACTTTTATGTTCTTTAAAAACGTGTACACATCCTTTGGAACAGATTTGTCTGCCTCACACAGTTCAGATTTGCATGAGCACTTTCAGACTAAGTGCTAGGATGGAGTAGCACACAAGAAACCTCTGATAAAACCTGAAATATTAGATAACAACAAGTGCACCAAAGAACTATTCAATTAGCTTTTTGTCTAACCCCGCTTTGTGGTGCACCACATCAAAAATGTTTTTTAAAGAAATAGCTCAAATCACAACAAACAAAGCAGAAACACTAGCTTATTCATCAGAAGAAGCTGAACAAATTTACGGATTGATACAGAAAATTAGAGCATTTAGTCCACAATTGAGCACAGTGACTCAATTACTAAAACAACTGGAATATGTAAGTAAGCGAGAGATAAACCAACGGTTACATGCCACAACTCTTATACATTATCACAAGAATAAACGCATCCCAAGAGGTTTGAGGATCGCTTTAAAACCAATGTCGTGCAGGAACAATAAGGCATTCCTGGAAAAATGGTACCAGGTCCTCAATAAATGTTCTTTGGATCTGATCCTTCTAATCGTAGAGGAACTATCTATTGTTTTGAAAACTCTGGAAGAAGAACTGTCGGGGATCAAAAAAGAATTAGCTAAACACGAAGACTTACAAGAAACTTTGGATGATATCAACCAAAAACTCGAAAGATTTGCAAACAAAATTCATGAAAGAAAAGTGAAGAAATATCGACGCAATACAATAGATTATAAATTAGAAGAGGTTTATTCCTGGGCGGAAGTATACAACCAAAGGAAATGGTAACAATCAAAGAGTAACACCAATTCATCACAAGAAAGTGTCGTTTCAGATTCGGAAGTGACACAAAATAGAATTCCTCTAGCGAGCACGTCAAAAGGAGGCCCAACAGAAAAAACTAAAAAAGGTTTCTTTTTTTTATCTACAAGCCCGGCAGCCAACAATGCTCCTCTAATAGAAAAAGCAGGAGGGGAAAAAGAAAAAGAAGAAGAAAGAGCTATACGAATGACGAGGAGCAAGACGAAAATAATCTTGTGATGAATATTTCAAACATTCACCTGACCAAGGCACAACTAGCTTTATTTAACAAAGGAAACACATTTTGCCAGTTTACAAATCCAACCTCCAGGAAACAGAAATAGCCATTTTCAAATTTCTAAGGATTTTTCGTCTCAGAAATTTCTTTAGCAATATACAACCCACCACAGTTGGAGAGACTGGCCAAGAGCCCAAAGAGTTCAGGGTTAAAAGTACTTTTTGTGCCCCAACGTCACATAAAACCATAAACTCTTTTAACAGAGTTATCACATCTGAGATGAAGACCATCAATTTCAAATGTGAAACACATAGTAACTTTTCTAAGAATGAATGGAGTACACTAAAAAGCTTGACTCAAAAGTCGGAATTAACTTTTCAAAAGGCAGATAAAGGGCGAGCCCTTGTTGTGATGAACACTAAATTCTATGAAAAGAGTGTTTGGACCCACCGGCAAGATGTGAATATTTACAGGAAATTATACAGGATCCCACAAATTCTTTTCAGTCAACATTGAAAACTATTCTTGACCACGCACTACAAATGGAGTGGATTACTGAAAAAACGCACACATTTTTAAACATAAAGTATTCACGTAGACCTCAATTTTACATGCTGCCAAAAATGCATAAAAACGCTGTTACTCCCCCATTTAGACCGATCGTTTGAGCTTGTGGTTCACTATCAGAACCTTTAGGACAATATCTAGATTGGTTCCTACAGCCTTTAGTACAAAGCTGGCAGACATACATAAAGGACACTACCGCATTTCCTAACATGTTGAAAACTGTAAATATGATTGAAAATGAAGAGATCTGGCTATGTGCAGTCGATGTCACAGCGCTGTACACTTTGATTCCACACAATGAAGGGTCGGAAGCTTTGGAATGGTGCCTACTTCAAAATGAAGTTAAAAACTCAGAAAAAGTGTTCTTGCTAGAACGTCTACATTTTGCGCTTTTCCACAGTTACTTTCAATGGAAAAACATGTACTTCGAACAGTGTAGTGGCACGTCAATGGGATTTGCGTCACTTGACCCATCCTCCACCTATCATCGATGGGCTACCCCGCATTTTGATTTCACATTTAAGAGGCTTGCCACCATAGGCTATTACACGACACGTGAGCACGACGTCAACAGCTGGTCTCCCCGGGATTTCGAATGAAGCCAGTTGCGGTATAATTTTGTAAGTTTGCATCTTTTTAAGTTTCCGCTTTAGAGTTCAGACTATCAAGCCTGTATTCAACGTGTTTTTCACCATCTCATTTTTGTTCACGAGAGTGCATTTATCTACGCTCGTGTTCGGATTGTATGAATAATCGAGGACTTGTCATTGAGACCATGTTGATTTTCATTTGACCCATATTGTTTCATTTTTTGGCAACATTTTGGAACATGACACGAAGGCACTGACAGAGACATGCGTATTCTAATATGGTGATACAAAAAATGTGTTTTTCTATATTATAGTTGTATTGAATAACAATGTGTGAACTTTAATGAAACATTGTAGTAGAGACTAGCTCACTAGTTTTCTGTCCCTTTCCATGTAGACCCCTGATGAAGGGACACCATTGGACACGAAATGCATTGGGTAATTGAATAACTGTTTTTGTATTCAACCAGTTTGGATGAATTTCACGATTTATTATCTGTGATTGAAACTAAAGATCGATGGATGAATAAATATCATTTAAAGAGAAACTTGAAGAAGTGTTTTGGAATATATTAAAATTCGGACAAAGAAGTGAAGAAACTTTTATGTACTTTAAACACGTGTACACATCCTTTGGAACAGATTCGTCTGCCCCACACAGTTTAGTCTTTAACCTAAACCATCACAAGCACGGGCAGCCCTAAATCAGATTGATCTGGCCATGAGCAGAAAGAAAATGTGGTGTTTATTTGGTGGTGGGGGGGTCTGAGGAAGATGGGAGGAGAGCAGAGGGTTGATGGGGTGCTAACAGTTATGCTGAGGTACATTAAGGGCTGATTACAAAGTCGTTAACGGGACCCGATTCAAACCAAGTGGGATGGCATTAAGTTAGCAAAACTCAATAATGAATTATGAGCTAGGCCCTCCCATTTAAATTGTCTTTGGCGGTTGGATAATACATGCCAGTTTCCTCAAAAACCCTAGTGGGGTGTCTAACGAACGACCTTCTTTTCCAAGTAGGTGGTCTAGGATACACATTCCCTCACAGATTCTAGCGAGCACCAGGTAAATTGTGCCAGTATGTCTCAGGACCGAACCACACACTGGCACTATGGAAGTTAAGATGGGGACTGGGTTGGGTTGCTGTAGTTACTTACTACACTACAGCCAGAGCTGGGGTGCGCCTGCCACGAGAGGGCACCTAGCCTGGTATTGCTCAGCTACCGCCACTGGCTTGGCTTCCTTTCCACACTCAGGTCAGTGCTAGTGGACTGGTCAAAAAAGACATTGTCTGCTACTAACACAACTCACATTTACTATAACACAGATAAGGAGCATAAAGATACAGTGGACATGCTTTAGTACCAACCCCATGTTCCAAAGAGTGAGCAATCATAATACAGAAATGACCTTCTCTTCAGCCAGCAGCAGTTTCTTTATGAGAGCATGGGGGCATTGCCCCACTGCCCACTGGCCCCATATAAATGTGATTAATTTTCTATTTATTAGCCACAGCACTACAGAAGTGTGCGGCATGGCCCGGGTGAACTTTGCTATTTAGTATTGTAGAGTCAGGTGAGGGTGGGCGGAGTCAGATGTGGGTGAGGGGGTGGAGCTTGAATGGTGGTTGTTGAGTGAGTGTGACGAACTGGGACCTCTTGGGGTGAAGTGCGAATGTCGAGTTGAACAGGTGCTTTGCTCTGCCCAATCCGACATGTGCACTTGAACCCTCTCTAACCTGCAAGGATAGGAGCCCAGGGTGGATTACATCCAGAGCCCCCAAGTCTCCAGAGGAGCGTTGGCAGCCCCTAACCGAGCCAATCTTCACGCTGGTCTCCAGCTGTTTACGTCAGTGGAGCTGTGCAAGAATTGGCTCAGGAGTCGCGGGGGTGGGGCTGCAGTAGGGCCCAGTTGGTGAGCAGTGAAGTGAACAGTGAAGGCCATAGCCGGACTGGAGGGTGAGTGTGCCTGTTCATTTTTATTTTTAAAAGTGCCTTCCTGGTGCCTCAGTCTGCTAAGCCAGTGCCCTGCTTTAACACATTGACCCACATTGTCGGTTCCAACATGCGTGAAAGGTCTTGGATTATCAACCGGGGTGGGAGAGGGTTCGTAGGCCGTAGATCACATTTCCTTGGCGCTGCTATGGGTGTGTCTGGTATTCTAAGAAAATAGAAAAAGTTAAATACTTGCTTAATTTGCTAATGCATTCTTTATGTTTTACAACTGACCCGGATATGCAGCGCTGCTTTTTTTAATAATGTCTTAAACCATTTTGCACAATTTTGTATTGTTTTGCCAGTCTCTATCAATGCTTGGGGCAACCAAGTGGCATGCTTCGATCTTCACTGCACCCTCTCTCTGTTTATTAAGTGTTGTCATTTCAACACATTACTGTTAGAACTGCGATTTCTGGTTGGCTAAGGCTTACGCCAAAGCCAGGCAGAAACCACCATTCTAGTCAGGGCGATGGAGTCACACGCCAAGATAACGCCTGCTCACCCCCTTGGTAGCTTGGCACGAGCAAACAGACATATTCCGGAGGCAATGTGTAAAGCATTTGCGAACGCACTCAACAGCAACAACATCCTAGGCACACCACAAAAGGAACTCCACACAAGGTTATATAAAAATAACTTTTGTATTGTCAAAACACATCAGATAGTAATCAAACAATATACATTGTGCCAACTGTCACGGGCAATATTCACAAGGGATTATTTACACCAGGACAGGGCCATGTGGGCCAGTGTCAGAATCAACACTTAGCAGAAATAGCACTTCTAGAACATAGAATAAGTGTAGCGCAAAATAACAATTATAGACCAAAACCAGTAACCACTGGTAACAGGTAGGTACACACTACGCAGTACTAATAACCATAGGCATAGATCAGGCATGGACACATAACCTCTCTAGTATAAACTATACTAGGCAAAACAACCTCCTAAGCATGTAAACACATCTAGAGGTATCCCAGGCATAATGGCAAAGCACATTACGCAGAAATACACTAGGCCTAACCAGTAAAAATACAGTAGGCAATCTCCTCACTAGTCTAAACACATTAGACTCTGCCTCCTAAGAATAAATCCCATTTAGGGGCATAACTCACAGTGAAACATAATCTCACTAACAGAAACCTCCACAGGAAAAACCATCTCTAGAGGTATCAATACAGGGTGCGTAAAACATACTAAATGCATTACATTTCCTAGCACCACATCACTCTAGCCCATAAAACACATTAGGCAATTACCATCATAAACATAGTAAAATCACATTGCGCAAAAATCACATTAGGCAATTAGCATCATAAACATAGTAAAACCACATGGCGCAAAAATGACATTTAGGGCCTCGCTCCCTACCCACATACCAGCCCCCTGGCCAACTGGCCATCTCAAGAAGGGGCTCAAATGTCCTGTGTCCAGAATGTCAGGGCACGCTGCCAATGCAGCGCCAGTCAGGGGTGCGCCACCGGCGCAAACCTAAACGTTGCAGCTGCCCACTACTTGCTGGGCAGCTGATGACAATCCCAAGGGCCTAAACGCTGCAGCTGGCACTAAGTGCTGCGCAGCTGTGGAAGGCCTGGCACCTCTATGCCATCTCCGTCCCTCACAAGGACTTTCACTCAAATGGCGCCTAAACGGTGCAGCTGCCCTCTAATTGCTGGGCATCTGGGAAACAACAAAACTGCGACAGGGCCCTCACTGACCCTAGAAACCAAACTGCGCCCACTGTTGGAGCCCTCTGGCTCTGAGAATGAACAGATCCCCTCAAACACTAGGGACAGGACACAGGTCCTCAAAGTCACATCTGCGCCCTGAGCGGCCCGCTGCCATCTGGGGCCGCTCAGGGCAAAGCGCGGTGCCCTCTCTGGCACCTCTCAGGGAAACAATGGGGCCCCAGGAGCACACTGGCTCCTTAATTAAAACAATCTGGCCCCAGAGCGTACTGGCTCTAGAAACAACTGGGGGGGCCAAGAACCATCTGTGAGCTTCGCAGGCTCAGTGGCCAAAACAACTATGCTCCCGGGAGCCTTGGGGGCTCTAAATGCACAAATGCCCCAGGAGCCTCGCAGGCTCGAATATACAATGCTGCCATCGTTGGAGTCCCTCCCGGGGGACTCAAAATAAAGTAAATGCCAGCCAAGAGCCTCTCTGACTCTAAAAATAACTTGCCCCGTCGTTGGAGTCCCGCTCGGGGACTCAGAAGCAGAGGGAACACAGAGGAGTGACCCGCTGGGACACCAGCACTCACCACTGGTTGGGAGGCGGCGTCTCCTCTCCTGCGGCGTCTCTTCTCTGCGGTTCTCCTTCGTTGCCCGGCCCGGCGGTAGCGCTTTGCGGGGCTCTCTCTGCACATGAGAGCCCCGCCAGCACCAGGCGCCCGGACACTTCATCCGGTCCCCCATCTCGGGACCGGGACTTTCAAAACGGAGCCCGCAAGGCACCGGGACTCCTCCTCGGTGGCAGGCAGTATCTCCGGTCTCCCTCTCCCTACGGGAGATCGGAAAACACACAACGGCTTCCCCCCCGGCAGGGGGAAGCGGCGTGCGCGGGACTTCCACAAGCACTGGGCCAATCCTGGCGCGTCCTCTCAGACGAGCCCCCTCTGATGCGGCACTGCTCCCAGCTGGGCCAATCACAGCGCTGCCTCACGGGCCGAGCCTCCCACAGTCAGCCAATGATTGCGCGGCTTCTCCGGCAAGCCTCCCGCGGCGGCCCAATGCCAGCACAGCCTTCTTGGTGATGTCAGCGGCCCCGGGGCTGATGGCGGAGAGTTACTTCGAGGTTCTTTCTCCCAGGCAGCGGCAGTGATGCGTAGGCCTGGCGTTTCAGGGCACAGGGTGAAGAAAGGCCGCCCACGACGTTATCAGCTTACTCGGGGGACAAAAGGGCAGGAGCGCTTCCGTTCGAGGGAAAACCACAGCGCTCTCCCCAAAAATAAAGTGCTCACGTCGCGCTGGGGGCACGGACAGCCCCAAAAGTCCCAAGAGATGACCCCTGCATCAAAAAGGCTCCCAGTAACTCAGGATTCACAGAAAAGGGTCCTGGGGCAAAGTGAAGCAAAGGAGACCCCATGCAAACAGATCCTCCAGGCATCCAGGTCCATCAGCAGTCCAGGGTCTGGGCAGGACCCAGGGAGGCAAGCCTTCCCCAGGGCCCCAGCAGCAGCACGCCCCTGGTTGATTCCAGTCAGAAACAAGAAAATTTTACAAGAAGTCACAGCCTCTTTTTATACCCAAAAATCCCTTTTTCTAGCAGGGTGTAGGCAATGTAAGAACCAGCTACAACTGGTTATGGGGGACTCCCTTTCACTGGCCAGGCTAGGGACATCAGACGCACCAAATGGGGTGGAGCCAGCATTGTGGAGGGAAAACCCAGCCCTATTTAGGTCCCATGTGTTTCCCTCCCTCACATCTGCATGCTAATCTCTCCATTCACCACCGGGGCAGACCCATCCTGACTCCTGAAACCAGGCTCACCAGCCAGCTCCAGCCAATCACACGTCAGACACAAATTACACAAACATGCCAACTTCTAGAAGTGGCACTTCCACACTAGACACAATCATGCCGCATACATCATTGCGCAGCATTCAATCTCACTAGTTTGCACATACCAAACTCGACCCTGCACTCCCCACACATCAGGAACTACCATGGTCACACATATTCCCCATGCATTCCGAGGGGAGGGCAGGTCACTCTCACCACACACACAGAGAGCGCACGCACTTTACACTGGACCACAGTGAAAAAGTGCGCAGAGACCTAAAATCACCAACACCAGGTTACAGAAACAGGCTAGGCAAAAGCAAAAAGTTTTGGGGTGAACCTGCCAAAAGGGCCGGGTCCAACAATTACATTGATAATTGAAGTGGTTTCACACGCCTGTTCATGCCTAAATACAAAGGACATTACATCACGTATCAGCTACTAAATTTCTTTATTGAAAACTCAAGCTTGCTGTATGATAAGAACCAGTGGCAATTAAAAGCATCAAAATCAAAACTCTACTCACTTTTAAAGATCAACAACGACATGGATTAAGTAAAACAAAAAGGTAGCAATGCAGGCAGTAAGTCTGCAGCAGCAATACACAATCAACCATTGCAGCCCTCAAGCGGCCTGTGCCATGAGGCTGACTTCCAGCCAGTCCTGGTCACTGAACACACCTACAAAGTGGAAGATGAAACTGCAAGTCCCTGCTTGTCTTTGGTTATTGGTGGAAACAATGGAGTTGTCACAAACATGACAGGTAAGTTGACAGTTCGACATTGTGATGCTTCTACATTTATTGTAACTGTATGTTATGAATAGCATTAGCAGTTCTTTTCATAAGGCTTGGTGTTCCCAAATATCTCTCAATCAGCAGATCATGTCAGTCCAGATCATTCTGGGAGATGAAGTCCTAACATTCTTTCATTACAATAGATGTTGCTCCCAAGTTTTCTATTCACCATTTCTTTCAGTTAATACCAGTACTCTCCCAGCAGGCTCTAGACCCTATCTTGCTCCTTGACAGGCCTACGGTGCAGCATGTGTTATTCTTCCAACACAGCACTGCTGAAAGCGGGAGCTGGTACAGATATGCTGGTTCATTGATATTTTCAGAATTTACATGCAGTGTGTTATTGTGAATGTATCCTGAAACCAGCGTGAGTTGGAACCACAGGAGCAAGGCCTTTCCAGTGCTTGCTAGAGCATACTGAATTTTTTTGACCCTTCCCGATCTCTGCACAGCTGCAGTGACTTGGTGAAAATAAAATGCTTTTCTTCGAACTAGGATCACTGCTGTAATATGTTCAGGCCAAAGGTCATTCAACATTTTCTGTTAAAAAAAATATACTTATGCATGGTTTTGAAACTTGAAAAATCCGACCTTTTTTGGTCACAGAATGTTGTTAAGAATATTATATCTGTCAGTCTGTGTTCCAAAAATAGTTGCTTTTTGCGCCTTTTGTTTAATGACACATAGCTGAGAGTGGAAGTGTGTGGGTTCCATGATTTATGGCACTATTGTTGTTACCCATTTATCTTAAACAGCTAACAACCAGTTACAAAACCAGTTGACCAGTTTTAGGTGTATGTCAGTTGTGTTATATATCTGGATGCTATTACATCTCATAGACAAACCAAAATACTGAGCAGGTAGCCCCCTATGGGAATCACAGAAATGTACTTTACATGTTCCTTTTGGAGAGACCCCACTTTTTCATCCTAATTAAAGACCTGTCTGCACATATTTCAATATGATTGATTACAGTCAGCATCTGTGGGTGCTTCCCGAAGCCTGGTTACAGCATTTTCTTCCAAAGTTGATGCCTCATGCAATGCAAGACACTGGGCAAGGGAAGCAAACACTTTAAAAGTCTGAAGTAGTTGCACTGTACAATTTGCACCTTACAGTAACTTTTAAACAGATTAATGCAGTAAGATATTGGGCACTTTTTAATGTGTTTAATATTTCAAGACTATGTGTTCCCACTGCATGATAAGCATTGATTTTTCAAATTAATTTGCTTTAAAATGCACCATTTGGCAATTTTTTTAATCAAGAGGAGGACCCACCTTGGACCCACCTTGGACCCCACCTTTGTCCATTAAGCTTGCTTGCTTCGCTCACTTACATAACAGCCATACCCAAATGTTCCGCCCCACCATTTCCAAATGTCACCAGTCGCCAAAAAACAAACAAGTATGTTGCTTTGTGCAGAGTTACCTCTGTACCCTGCATTGCTGCCCCAGGGCAAATATCTGCCCTCCACCTGGTGTGTTTGTATTCAATGAATATCATGAGTGAATTAATATGTGAGGGCAAAAACAGTGCAAAAGTAATAGTTTAGTGTACGAGTTATAGTTAATCAAGATAGCTGTAACTGGTAAATTTAAGTGGTTTTGTTAGTTTCAAAAGGAATGCTTTAAGTGACATTGTCACCTAACTAGAACATTCCTCTAACCTTTGTTTTTCCTCAGTGAATTTCTACGTTTTTTTAAATGTAAAGTCTCAGGAACTCAGAAACACGAGTATAGCGTTCTGTGGGGGCTATTCTAGCCCCTTTACACAAAAGATACTGTAGCGCTCCTAGAACCCTAAATCTACATGACAGGCGATCTTGGTCTGCTTTAATTAAAAAGCGGAAATTCAAGATGGCCATTTGATGAGCGGTCAGCACTGCAGTGTCTCTGTGATTTGCGCCAGCCCTGAGCACAGCTGAGGCTTGTGCTGGGTCTAGGAACTGCGCACTTCACCAAGTCTGTTTAGACGTTTGGAGATGTTTGTTTTTCGTTGCGTTTCTAGAGTCAGTGTAGCAAGGCGGCATTATTGTTTCTTCACAGACGGTAGTTAGAATCACTACACATCGGACTTCTGCAGTTTAAAGAATTCTGGAGATACTTTTGCGAAGCAGTTGGTGTTATTGCAAGGAACTTACCGGTATCAGGCTTCAGGACAACAGCTGCCAAGACGATCTTCCCAGTCATGCAAGAACCTTAAATGAGAGAAAAGAAAAGACAAAAGAAGGCATTTCATTGTTAATAGTTTTTCATGTTTTACAAGTAATTAGATACTGAAGTAGGAAAATCATTTCAAAGAACCTATTAGTATAGCGTTACACAACCTTACCTGGCTGTTCTTCTGACTGGAATTCTTCAGTTATATCATTTCTGGAGATTCTCTGAGATAAACAAAAGATAAAAGAAAGGTTAGTAAAAGTTTAGGAACGTCATATAGATATATATTAAAATAAGACAAAAACCCATGACGAGAAATTCACTGTTATGTTATTTTCACAGGAAATATTAACCTACCACTACTCTACAGTATGAATATATAATACTGGGATCAAACCATCAAATAAAAGAGGGGCAGTAGCTTGGTCTCTCAAGGGTAGGTAGTTTAGAAGCTTAGGAAATAGCACGCTTACTTATTTTCATTGACGGCACATGAAAAAATAACTTAGTAATCGTTGCTTGTGTATTACAGTGTTGTCACCGCAAGAAAATAAACAGAGGTAGCTATAGAAGACACCTGGCCACACGACCCAGCCATCTCTTCTCTGTCCCATACCCCTTTCCCCCCCAGGTTTTTTTTCAAGCAACAAGAGTTTTCCTTGGAAGCGTGGAGAAACTCCTAGAGAGTCATTGTGAAAAACCTCGTTGTTCTGCTCCCATGAAGTCTAGGGAACACTTCAAGTAAGAGTCTTATGACATAAAGTTAGATATTCTTACAATTCCTAACTATAAAGTCACTTTAACCTTTTTTCCCAGTGTATTTCTAGAGTTTTTGTAATGTAAAGTAAGATGAACACCATAATGCATGGCGAGGGCGTTATTGGATGCAGAGTCTGGCATTGTCTTTTGTGCTGCATCCTTCTAATCTTGCTGTCCATGCCCCCCCTCCTTGCCCTCCATTGTCCAAGTCCATACCCTGCAGCTGTACCATCCCCTTGTGGCCTTTGTTCTGCTACTGCCCTTCCCACCTGCCCTGCACAGTCAGTTTGCTGCCCATACCCACCTCTTCCCTGCCCTCTGTTGTCTGGGTCCATACAACTAGACCCACCACATTGTACTGAAGGGCTCAATGTGCTGCCACTGCCCTCCAGTTAGCTCAATGTCCCTTCCCAATCTTCTGAGTCCATGCCCTATCATTGCCCTCCTGCTTAGCCCCCGTGCTTAGCTTGCTGCCCTCCCCTTCTCCCCCTGCCTTCTAGTATCTCTGTGCATGCCCCAGTACCCTCCAGTTTGCCCACCATGTTCCATGGACCTGCCACTGCCCCTCCTATCTTCTCTGAGTGTTACGTTGAGCTGCCACTGCCCTCCTCCCTGCCCAGTATAGACCCATATGGGACAGCAGAATCATACTACCAACGCTGGGGGACCATTCAGTGAAACTCATGCATAGGCGGCCTGCAATAGGTGCACTCCCAGGAGCTGCTCCAGTCTTGTATTTGACTGAGTAACTGGGATGAGAAGGGTAACCCCTACACTGCTGTGAGTGGAGTGCAGGATATCTGAAGGAACAGTTCTACCACAGTAACTCCTTGGAGATATAACTGGACCCTGTGGAGCCGTTAATTGGTTAATAACATACAGAGCAAGTCATGAGGGGTGGCTATGACCACTAAGTTGGTCAGTGATAAGGACTCCATGCACTGTTGCAAAAGCCGACTAGACTAGGAGGCCACTGTTTGCTGATCTAGCACAGAGGAAGGGTAATTGAGTGCCCACCGAAACAGAACCTATTCTTTAGCTGGCTGGGACACAGAGGTAGACGGTAAGAGCAGGTTGTGATCTGAATATGGGGAAAGACAAGCTAACCAAGGGATTGCAAAGCAATACAATGACTCAATATTTCTAACCATAAGGGCTGCCGCAAAGTATCACAAGACAAACTGACGCCAATGCTTAGGGGCCATTGCCGAAACTGTCCAGGGTGGCTCTAATGGAGGCCATACATGGGACGTGCAAAGTCCTGGAAGGCAAAATAGATTCAGTGGCAATTGAGGTGGGGCTACTGCGGACGGATTTGCACAAAATCTCTGCAAGAGTGACTGCCACGGAACAAAGGATTGATGGATTGGACCAAGATGCTGACGCATTGAAAGAACAAATGGTGAGACTGACAGTCACTGCAAAGATATTGGAGGATAGAACAGAGGACACAGAGGGACGATCCTGCCATAATAATATCATCCTGGTGGGGTTTCCGGAATGATGGGAGGGAGACTCTGCAGAATTCCTTTTTTAGAACTAGATTCATTATTCCCTCAAACCTGAAGGTTTAACCCATATGTCTGTGGAGGAGCGTGCACATTGTGCACTGGACACACGCCTTCAGCCAGGGACCCTTCAAAGAGCATTGATTGTGAGGATCTTCTATTACCTTGATCGGGACTGTATTCTCAGAACGGCTCGCACACCGGGACCATAGAAATTTGAAAATCATACAATATCCAACTTCCCTGTTTATACCTGAAAGGTACTAGCACAGTGGAAATCGTTTGTAGAAGTCAAGCAACAGCTTCGGACCAAGGGCCTCGCATATATGTTGCAGTTGCTTGTGAGGCTCGGAGTGGTTACCCAGGGTAAGACACTTTCTTTTGACTGTCCAGAAGATGCATGGGCATGGCATAACGCTGAGATAAAGTACTGCTGGTGTCACAAGCCACTCACCTGAATTCCAGGACGTTCCACTGGGGAGAGACGATGTAACCCATTGCCCCCTGAGACCTTGCCTGGCAGTAATGATAAGTAGGAACAATAGTTAACCATGGTAGATGGGTGAATGAGGGTCATAGAGAACTGGTTGAGGTAAAAGGCGGGGACATCAAAGTACAGCTCCATGGAGCGTATCCTAGAGACAGTCGTCATTGGAGGACACACCTGATAGCTGAATTAAAGTCCAAGAAGACTGAACATTGGCGGATTTGTTAATGGACAGTACTTACTTTTCCGTCACGCAGAATAGTGGAGCAGAAGTGGTGCTACCATCCCACTGGAAAATATAGACTTACAGACTAGTTGAAGTATACCATTGGTGATTAGGAAGTCTGTTGTATTGTCCCTGCATAATGTAGCTACATTGGAGATTGGGAGAGGGGGATCCTCTTGACATTGAAGAGGATTGGGGCGCAGAGGGTTACTATCAGTTAACAGATATTAGACGAGACACACCATGCATTCATGGGGAAAGGGTAGTAATTGGCTCCTGCAGGACCATCACCAGATGATTCTAGTAGGGCATCTGGGATGAGACCCCGCACAGACTTTTGCTCCTTTATAGGGGTGAAGGAAAATTTGCATGGTATGGGGATTAGTTTAAATTGCTGTGCAAGGGTTGGTAATCATTATTAGGTTTGGAACACCGACCAGTTTGATCACAGAGGGGCTGCAAAAAGAGGGGGGATATCTGTGTCTACGGATCATGAAATCCTTGTTCTCGCTAGTCTTGAGTGTTTCTTAAGACAATCGATGTATGGATTTAATGTACCAGTGGTACATTGGAAGTCAGTTTGTACACCAAACCAACAGATAGAAATACTCTGTTACACTTTTCAAGCGGACATCCTAGAAGTCTGAAGGAAAATTTGCCATATGGGCAATTTTTAAGAGTCAGAAGAAATTGTACGAGCAAAAATGACTACTTTGCAAATGCTGAAAACCTTAAAAACAAGTTGCTGAATCGAGGGTATCCCCGTAAATCGGTCAAAACAGCACTAAAAAGAGCATGGTTTATGCCCAGAGAGGAGTTATTAGCACCAAAACAAATATCTGGAGACACACCACTTACGTGTGTCCTGACTTACAATGCAAAGGCCAATAAAATCAAAAAGATCATCTTAAACAACTGGAGAATAATAAGCCATCTTGGGCTTCCAAAACCCTTGTTTGCTTTCTGTAAAGGAAAAAAATGTCAGTCAACAGTTGGTGAGAGCCACCATTTAACTTAATGTAGGACAACAACAAAAATGTAAGAGGTATGCTATGTTTATCACCTGTACCTGGGCACTTTTTATGCCAAAATTGTGTTGCATGTCAACTGACAGCGGACTCAAAAAAAGTCACATTAAATGGACAACAACAGATACAAAAAACCATCTCAAATTGTAATACAAAAATATGATTTACTGCCTGAATTGTCCTTGTAATTTGTTCTATATAGGACAGACAAGACAGCCAGTGAAGAACCGAATCTTGCAACATAAATCAAGAATTGAATGTAATATTCCAGGAGCACCCCTTGTCAAACAATACCAAAACCATGGCCATACCGAAAATGAAATACACTGGTCCGTATTGATTGTAGTTGAAAGTACACAAATCCAGTGATACTACACAAAGGACCCTAAATAGATTGGAAGCAACATTGATAGAAAAATACCACACAGCTACCGTAGGCCTAAATGACTGGGATGAAATGTGGGCTCTTTTATAATAAATGAACCAATTTACTGGATTACATCTTCTTGCCATATCAGTAAATATCAGTGATGTCAGAATTAGTAAGTTTCGTATGATAATCAGTATTATGAAATACGAGTCCTCAATGACATACATTTACACTGTTACATGCTATTTGGTGATGTTTGCTTGGATGCTGGTACATTGTCATTGAACAAGTGACGTTTAGAATGTGAGGGGCAGCATAATAGCAACAAGACATGTGATATTGGGTGATTTTCTTTGGTTATGTTTTTGGTTAAGTTTAATTAGTTTTCTATTTATTCCTATTTATTATTTTTTCTTCCTTTCCGATTTAGTGGTTGCTTACATTTATTTGTGTATATCCGGCAGCTAAGCTGCTATGATAGACTAACACAAAGCTGTTAGTCTGTCTTCGTTTTTCATGTTCAAGTGGATTATAAACACAATGACGCATCAGTTCTTGTTACGTGACTTAATTGCGATAGAAGCCGCACTACAGTTGATTTGTCGTCCGTTCGATACCAGAATTTATGGTGAGTGATGAGCCCTCCCTCCGATGGTTCGATTAGAATAAGCTGTAGGACTTCCATGGTCGTACTACATAGGATATTTATTGCCCAGGTCTCTTTATTTTTCTTAAAACACAAGTGAATTATTGGAAATTTAAAACAGAGAGAGAGACCAGATTCTTCCATTATGCATGAGGTTCCTTCCGGGAATTATATAGGATACACCATGAATATACCGTAAAAGTATGTATACCTTCTAAGAGGTTTAATCCTGTCTCCTCCATAGTGGTAATCCATACTATTTTTAAATGATACTTTATTGGGTTTTCTTTCCATTTTTCTTTAATAGAACTTCCTTTCCTGGGACCCCTTTAGTTAACTGATAATCGGTGTCCTCAAGTCTTTCAACGAGCCGGAACAGTTTCAGGTCAGAATGCTAATCGTAGTAGTCACAAGTGCTTACTCCTCTCTTTACTTAAGAAGTTTCTATTCTTTTTTTTTTTGAGTCACAAAAAGGAGAGACGCACGTGAATGATTCGAACCTTTTTGGCGACACTTTTTACTGATGTGATGTCTTTCTGGTTTTCCTCATTGGGTGATTTCCTCACTTTCAATTCACTGTTTGAATGTTCAGCACGTTTGTTCAGCTTCAAAGACGTTTTTATTTTTCATGCCTTTTCCTGCCTTCATCTTTTGGGTTCACTATTTCGATATTTACTCACCGTGTCAACACCTTGCTTACTGCTGCACAAAGACAAGGATTGATATCTTAATTGTTTAAGTCACACTTATTTGCCTGTGTAAATGCCTTTGCTCTCCAGATATTCTTGTAAAAATTATATTTGTTTATATTTACATTGGTAGATACAGGAAATATGTTTTGTTTTTGTAGGTTTTCTTGGTGTTACCCCAGTCCTAAGTAACCGGGCTGAAACGTGTCGACAGACTATTTGGAAAAGCCCCAAAAAATCTAAATTATATGCAAAAAGGAATTGTTAAGCACAACCTAAAAAGTGAAGAGGGTTTAGGAGCTTTCCCTCCTGTTGTGTTTATGTATATGGGCTATCTTCACTAATACCGATTACAAAAGATAATTATTGCATTCCAAAAATTCGTGTTTTGGATCCATAATAATAGTTAGGGTTAACAGGAATTGTATATATTTGTGTAACAAATGTCTTTGTGATTGTCTTTGTATATTGAACTTTGTGTATAGATGTTGTATCTTGACTTTTAAAAAAAAATATATAAATAGAAACACAACATTGGACCACATACTGGTATATGGTTTTTGAATATACAAAGAAATATTTTGGATATATATTCCTGGTGAAGGATTAATCAAAGTGTCCTTCCAATATAAAAGACTGTCAGATCTGTTCCGCCGCATCATTTTTTAAATTTTCCAGTATTTCTGCCCATTGACAGAACTCCATGGAATCTCACAGAGTTTTTATGCATCTCCAAGGAATTCCACTGAGTAATTCTGTGAGTTTCGGCCACCCCTAGTTAAGATTACCTTTGACTTAAATGGACAGAACACTCATCCATATGTATGTGCCATTCTTATCAATAATTAGCTTGATTATTAAGTAGAAAAGCTAACATCTCAGTTGACCTCTGACTGCACAAGTCTGGGTAGGAACTTCAACTACCTTCTCAACTAAATTGGATGCACAATTCTGCCTGAACATATTCAATCACAATTCAAGATATTGATGTTTGATCAAAATCTGCATTAATCCTTGGAGAATACGCTACTGTGAGAGTTCTAAATATCAATTGTTCTTCGCCAAACCCAACGCCTGTTCTACATTAGACTATTTTTGAGTGAACAGAATCTATCCAAATTATGTGAAGCTGACATCGTCCCTACAACTGATTTTCACTATGCACCCATGCATTTGTCTCTTAACTTAAAACCTCACAACCTAAGCAATAACATTTTCTGAAAAAATGTAAGGAGCCATTTTCCAGCTTTCACATAAGAGTTTTTTCTTAAGTGCAGAATTGAAACAAACCCAGTATCACCTGAGACTTAGGCAAAGCCACTTTAAAAGGTGA
The DNA here is from genome assembly GCF_964263255.1 of Lissotriton vulgaris. NCBI lineage: Eukaryota > Metazoa > Chordata > Amphibia > Caudata > Salamandridae > Lissotriton > Lissotriton vulgaris. The sequence continues at coordinate 371,929,984 of NC_141693.1, read as the reverse complement.
AATGATTGAATTTGTTGGATAAGAAACCAAAACAAATAAAGCCTTGAGAAGGTATAAAAAAATAATCAAAACCATTGAAGGTATCTTTGCTGACATTAACTCTGAAGACGTTCTGTGTGAATTAAGCAAATGTATATGAAACAATGGTCCCACAGTTGAAAACAACGCAATCAATACAAATGAACCAAATGGTTAATTTAATCATTAGTTAAAATAAATCAGATATAAAGAACTTTTTAGAAAAGTACAAAAAAAACTTTACCTTGTGAAGGTACAGTGGGTGTGTACTGAGAAATGTGTTTGGTGCTCTCATCAAAGTGATACACCACTGTGAACAAATTCAGTGATCAAATTTGTGTATCTTAAAAACAAGAAAAACACAGCCAATTTATATATGACATATTCTAGCTATGGTCCATTGTGGTAGTTGATTATGTTTTGATCCATCAATAAGATGGGGAGACATCATCTGGACTCCTAAGATAAAGAGGAGCCGAAAACAAGGAATACGAGGGAGAGCGAAGATTGAAAGCTTCTTTTGGAACTAAGCAAGCTCCACATCAAATGCAACAAGAAATGTTCCACATATGAAGAAATGTAAATAAAAGCGAGAATGCTTCTTTTTTTTATTTTTATGTATTTTATTTTCACAGTTCAGCTAGAACAAATACCAAAAAACAGGATTACATACATAATAACAAAAAAAGTATTAAAGAATGTCAAAACTATAAAACAGATAAGAGACCATACATCATGCGTTCATATGAGCAGCGAAGACCCCATTACTAATTTTTGTTTCCTTGCCCCTTTTATTGAATACAAACTTAATTCTAGGTTGGCTAATTGATACATTTTAGCCTGCCAGACCTCGAACCTTGGAAGCTCGGTGCAAAGCCAGTCCCCAGCGATATATAAACGAGCCATAGTCATTGCTACAAACAACAAATATCGATGCTGATGAAAAACACTCCCTCTAGCGACTACTCGCCCCATCCCTAAAAGCATTAAGGCCGGAGTAATATTAAGTGTTGACCCAAGAATAATTGATAAAAACTTTTCAATATGCTTTAAGAACTTGTTCAATTTGACACAACTGAAAAATATATGGATACCATCCGCGTTGTCACCCCCGCAACGAAAACATTTACCATCATATCAGTCACTCCACTTATGCATACGTGCCGGGGTGTAATATAAATTGAATAAAGTTTTAAAAAATTTTACTTTTAGATTTGCAGATAAAAAAACGTCCTTCGATCTTGCGATTTCCTCTTCTATTGACACATCAGTTTCAATTTCTCCCAATATCGATGCCCATTGTAAATTATGTTTCTCCAAGTCATCCTTTTTAAAAGTATACAATATTTTATAAAACACCCCTATTTTACCATGAGATTTGATATCCTCAAAAAAGGGATGTGGGTTCAATTTCAAATTCCTATGTGTTAGGAAATCCCGCATTTGAAGGAACTTAAAAAACTGTAAATGAGATAAATTTTATAGCCTTACCAAATCTGCATACTGCTTAATAAGTCCCCCCTCGTCATATAAGTCTCCTATCTGAAGTACACCCTTGTCTCGCCAACCAATAGCCACTCTATCGCGGAATATTGTTGGGAGCAACTTTGCCGCGTTCATAGAAGTGTAATAGGTTAGGCCTTCTAAATCAATTAGTTTGCGTACTTTCCTCCATGTTTTCACCTCTGCTTCCAAGACCTTAAACCTGGTCCGTTCATAATAACTCCCATCAATATACCTAAATAAACTACGATTTGCTTCTGATCCTAATATTAAATAACAAATGGAGCTTATTTCTGCAGTGGTACCAATATCCTCTCCAATCAATAGTATAGACATTTTCTGCAAAGAACAAACATAATAATACAAAACAAAATCAGGTATTGCTAAGCCACCCCTTGCAGTTGGAAGAGACATGAATCTCATAGCTCGGCGTGGTTTACCAGGGGCCCACAAAAATTTAAAACAAAGTGCCTGTAACTTCTGCAGTTGAGTTGGCAATATTTCAAGTGGTGTAGCTCTAAATAAGTATAATACCCTCGGAAGAATATTCATCTTTAAAATATTCCCATGACCAATCAAAGTGAAATATAACCTGCTCCATCTCTCCAAAGACTCAGCAATGTTGCGAAGTAATGTCCCCCAATTTGCGTCTACTAATGCTGTCATGGATGTCCTGATTTTTACACCCAAGTATGTAGCTTCAATGACGACTCTTGGATCATGTAATACAACATTATCTGTACATACAAGTTGCGTTTTGGTAACATTCAGCTTATAGCCCGACACCTGGTCAAATTCTAGTGCTAACCGTTCGATCTCTAAGAGTGCGGTAGCCGGGTCCTCGGATGTCACTGCGATGTCATCTGCATAAGCAAATACTGTATGGGGGATACCACATACGAAAAGGGCTTAATCAGCTGGCTCCTAGAGAGCATTTCTACAAAAGGATTAATATATAAAGCAAAAAAATAAAGGGGAGCAGGGACATCCCTGTCTCATACCTCTGGTAATCTTTACTATCTCTGAAATTGATCCCATTACCGCTATTCTAGGTACTGGCGAAGCATACAAAACCTATAGAGCGGTCATAAAACTTTTCTGAAAACCCGCAATTTCCATTAATCTCCATAAATAATCCCACTCAACACGATCAAACGCTTTTTCTGCGTCTAATAAAATTAACCCTAAGTGTCGCTTCTCAACATGCGCTATATCGAACAAGGTGATCACTTTATTGATGTGTGACACTGTGCCCCTTCCAGGTATAAATCCATGCTGGTTATGTGATACTAGCGAGGCAATTACTTTAGAGAGACGGTTAGCTAAAATTTTAAAGTATATTTTGCCATCACAATTTAAAAGTGATATAGGGCGATAAGAGCCAGGTAACTCTAGCTCTTTGCCCTTCTTGCAAAAACAACAATTGCAGTTTCATCCCAAGACTTAGGAGCCAACCCAGTTTGAGCAGCCCTGAACGTTGCCAGCATCATTTCCTTCAAATGATTAAAGAAGAGCTTGTATATCTCTCCCGGTATATGATTGGGGCCAGCTGCTTTCCCCATTGCTGAAGTCTTAACTGCAATTTCTAACTCTTTCATGGTGATTGGGGCATCAAAAAAACTGACGCCTCTGAATCTAATTTAGGAAAATCCCCAAATGGCATAGGTTTTACTCCAACTGCTCCCCCCTTGCTGGTGTGTATAAAGATTAGTGTAAAACTGATGAAAAATGGCTAGAATCCCTTCTGGGTCCGACCTTAATGTCCCCATATTATCCTTTAATGCTGCAAAGTTATGGTTAACTTCGTTCATACGCAGTTTGAGGGCAAGACATCTCCCAACTGTCTCCCCATATTCGTGACATAGTTTCCTATGGGTCAAGTATTTTTTTGCGGTCTCTTTGCCGCAAACACCCGTTATTTTGGCCCTTTTTCTGGCAACATCATCCTCTAAATCTAAAATACTACCCTGATGTGCTATACCATAAATCAATTTCTCCTCTGCCCTTTTCAGATCAGAATAAAGACTCTCTATCTCCCCTCTAGGCTTTTTTTGATGAGATAACCCGAAGCTCAACACTTCCCCCCTAAGACAGGCCTTGAACGTATCCCATATTATGTCGATGCTGGCTGAGTCCATGTTAATGTCAAAAAATTCCTTTAACCACCTAGAAATATGATCTATAAAATTGTTGTTAACACATAGCTTCCGGTCAAAGGAACATTTTTAAGTTCTCGCGGCCTCTCCCCAACCTGACAATGTTAATACAATAGGGGAATGGTTTGATGAGATTCTAGGACATATCTGCATTTCCACCCCCGCCAGGGAGGCAGTACTTAAAAAAAAAAATCTAATTGCACCATTTTTTTATGGGGGAAAGAATAAGAAGTATATCCTGGATCTGCAGGGAATAGTTTCTTCCATGTGTCTATCAACCCATGGTCCTTTAATAGATTATTCAAAGCCTTAAAGACCCTCCCCACAACGTCCTGATTAGTTAGATTAATATTCATATCTCCACAGATAATTAGCGGGGCTGGCCATGTTGCAAGTTCTATATTCAATTCTTCCAAAATTACTGCCTCATCTAAATTAGACCCATAGATATTACATGGAGTAAAATTTCTGAGTCGCCCTGCAAATTCGACTATGGCCCAGTGAACTAATTTGTCTGCCAGTTTTCGGCGAACCATATAGACGTTGGATTTGACTAAAATCGCAACACCGCGGGTCATTACTGATTGCTGTGAGGAAACAGCATGAGAGAATCCGATGATCATATGGCAAATGACATTTACTCCATGGTAAATGCGTCTCTTGGAGACATACAAGATCCGGGTAAATATGGCGTAGCTCAGCAGCAATCCTCCTTCTTTTATTAATGTTATTCAGACCAGAAATGTTTAAAGAGCATATTTTAATTCCTCTGGAAACCATCAAGCATAAAACCTAAATTCGCAATAGGCCACACAATACTCTTGTTTATATGACAGAATACACAAAATACACACCCCCTCCTGATACATTTCCTTTTTTGTTGTCTCTCCTTTGCTGAAACTGTGAATTTTCCCCCACCCCCTTTTTACCCCACGACTGTTACCCTTCCATCCTCCCACCACTCCAACACACTGAGTCCCCCCCTTCCCCTCCCCTCCCTTTAACAAGGCTTTAGGACTTATGGTCCTGCAGATGACAGCTGCCATGATTCCCTTCCCTTGCCCACAAGCCACCTACAAATTCCTCCATTTCGGAGCCAGGAAAAAGAAAAACAAGAAAAATTGTTAATAATCATAGTCAGTTATACCTAATATCCAGGAATAAAGAGATAGAGGGAAAAGAAAAGGAAAACGAAAAATGAGAGATACATAAAATCTATAATTTAGACACCCATCATTCCACCATTTTAAACCTGTATCTCTAAATGCAATTCAAATACTCTTCAGCTAGTCCATCTGTAGTAAAACAATTTGTTCGCTCCTGGAAGATAATCTTCAATTTAGCTGGATTCATTAAATAGGCCGGCGCCCCTTTAGCCAGGATGCTTCTCGGTAGAAACAGATGCAGCAAACATTTAGCACGATACCGTAAAAGCAAGAACGAATACAATGAGACTGCACCTGTCAAAGGTGAGCACACATCTTAACTGAAAATGCAGAAATCTTGTAAAGATACTACAAAAGACTCAATTCAAGTGATCTTTAGCATCCAATATAAGATTGAGTCCTACTTTAAAGACCTACTGCAACATTAGAATGGGAATTATCTATGTTTCAACTTAAAGTTACCATCAGTGAAGAAACACAAATCTTGTTAATTAATGTTGACAGGAAAGTTTAACTAAAATATTTGCCATTAGATTAGAAACTTTAATCCTTTAATTGATCAACTCTCCCTTACAGGCTTGGTCAACGGCCAACTTGCATTGTCTATTGATTGTTCTCCAATAATATCTGTCTTGCTATAAAGAAAGATGAGCCTGGTGGGCTGCAACCCATAACACAGAGAAGACCTTTGACAAAATGGATTGCCCTTTTCTATTGCAGATCTCATCTCGCCACACTCTCCCACACAAATGTGTCCAAATAATTAATACCTAGCATATCTCTCCCAAAGTCCTACACTTTGGTCAAAGGACCATATCTGAGGATTTTGGCCTATGCAGAGGTAATTGTAAAGGTAAAAAGCCCCCCTTTAACAATACTTTTTATTATGGCCCGAGGAACCTTTTTTCAAAAAATAGCAAATTAGTATATTAAAGGTAAAAGTTGCGTATTAAATAATTTCAAGTAAATTACTCAGTGTACATATATTGTATATTACTCCAACCATCTAACCCTGATAATTAAATTTCCAAAACTCTATAGTCAATTCCAAATTTTTCTAACTTCTCAGGGTATGAACTGCATCTCACAAAATACAAATTATGCTTCTTAACACCCTCTGTTTTGAGAATGATATATGGCTTTTACATTTAAGCTGCCATATATTATCTTTCCAATATCTGAGCCTCCATTTCTATGCCACAATGTAATCTAAAATTAACACAAGAAAATGTTGCAACTGTTCTGGAGAGAATAAGCCCTCTCAAATTATGCTCAAACTATACTATGTCTTAATACTGCGAAGATGATGGTTACATCAATAATTTTCAATGGTCACCTTGCCCAAAAGTTGACCTAGAAAGGCTGTGAAATTCAGACAGAGCAAATGTTTTCTTTCCTATTAAAAAAAATGATTATAATGTGTTTAGAGTACAACAGTCACACCTTTAGACAAGTTGAGTAATCCATACCCAAAGGCTGTCTTGGGTATGTCTCGAGGAGGCTATCATCAAACCCTTCATCATTGAAGTCCCTGACAATCATGAAACCCCTTTCCTAAATTAACCATACAGTCATCTGCACACACTAAGAAAATTGCTTATCTCTTTGAAAAGGATAAGAATTACTAACTCACTCTTTATTATAATAGAACATCATATTTGATATGTGCTGCAAAGTGTGTTCCAGCCAAATATATAAAGGCATTCTCTCAACTGACCCGGTAAAGCATGGCTACTGGAAGTGCAAAGCCTACAAGTGAGATTAACTGAATGCGAATGAGGCACAGCTACCAGAAGCATGCAGTCATGGAGTATGTCCTATTGACAGGCAAATGAAGAAAAGCTACCATCAGTATTTGGTCCACAGTTTGCCTGATTGGTTGAGAGTCAATGAAGCACAGCTACCTAAAGGGTGTTGTCATCTGGCCAACTGGCAGGCCTGACTAACTGAAAACTACTGGTAGTGGAGGGCCAATCTGTAGATCTGAAATAAGTGTACAATATCTTAATGAGAGCCTGTTGGCAGTGTACAGCCAAACAGTGGGGAACAAACAATAGAGGACATAGGAAGTGTCTGATTTTAGCCGGTGGTTGCAGGTGGGGCTCATTTGCACTCATTTTAGGGTACCTTCATTTTTACCATTTCATACCAAACCCACTCAGACTTTAACCCAGAGCAAGAAAGAGAACGTGGTAAAAAAGGAAGAAAAGAAAGGTGGAAAACAAAAGAAGAAAGAAAACCTGACAGAGTGAGATAAAGAGGCAGAGGCTGGCTGATGGTAGATTAAAAAGTAATGCGCTGGAATGAAAGCTATGCAGCACTGATACTTGGCACCCTGACCTTCTATAGCAATGGCCGTGGGCTCTTGAGAACAAATTTGAGCTCCAGCACTTAGGGCCTGATTTAGATCTGGGCAGATGGGTTACTCCGTCACAACGGTGACGGATATCCCATCATCCAAAATATTTATCCCATTATATCCTATGGGATTTATATTTTAGCAGAATGGATATCTGTCACCGTTGTGACTGAGTAACCTGTCCGCCGAGATCTAAATCAGGCCCTGCGAGCCGCCCGTGGCGACCGTTACGCAATCGTAGCGAGTATTATCCCGCTATATTATAATGGCGGGGGTATCGCGGCGGACACAAAGTGCGTCTGCCGCTTTTCAGCCAGTCGGCAATCGTTCCAATTGCCGGCCGGGCGGACTTGGGCCACCATGGAATCTTTGCCACCATGGAAAGGCTGGGGGAGATTGGCCTTGGGGGCCCATTGCAGGCCCCCAGGTGCGTGGAGGGGTGCACTTGGGGGGTACCTATGGTATCCCACTAAATGTCGCTGCACCAAATGGCAGGCACAATGTGGTGCCTGCCATGTGGTGCAGTAATATGTCAGGCATGCAAATTTGACATTGCAGCGGGTGGTGCTGTAAGCAGCACCCGCAGCACTGTCAAAATGCGGAATGCGACCGCCAGGGTGGTAGTCGCATCTTAATTCGCAGTGCGGGACCACCGCATGTCTGGCAGCCGGTCCCAACACCACGAGGATGGCAGGCGGACTCAGGGCCACCTGGTGCAAGAAAAAGGCAAGAGCTTGTTGTAGTGAAAAGTCAACTGGTAAAAGGAGGAGAAAAGTAGCTGGCAGTGAACGTTCACTAAGAGAGCGGTTAAGGGTAAAATGTTGAATGTAGAGGACAAAGTAAATTAATGAAGGATTGCCTACATATGACGCAACTAGTAAGCTGCAGCCTTCCAAACAAACAGGCATAGTTTCAGTAGTTGTGTTCTGGTGGCTGAGAGGGCACCACCGCTAAGATTAGTAGCTGATTGGCTGAACAGGCAGAGTGTACAGAATTTCAATCCTGTAGATGAATAGAATGCAGTCACCACCGGAGTGAGCGGTCCATGTTTAGATTGGCTAAGGAAGTCAATTATGTAGTGCCGGATGGGTTGGTCTGGCATGACAGTATGTGGCCTAGTTTTTTGGTCTAGTGGGCCATTTTTTTCCCCGCTGGTATTACCATAGCCATTTACTTCAGCAAGCATAAATGCCTAGAGTAACCCACATTTTGCTAAACACATATACATTGTCATTAAAAGTTTAAAACTGCCTTAATTTCCAATTGGGCCACTATTTAAGCTATCTCATTTGCTAATCGAGGGCACTTTTATTTTGGTGGAAAGGCTTATTTTCTGACCCAGCCCGACCCTGGAGTGGTCCCGTCTGTCCTGCAGTGTATGGCTTTACCGCCTCCCAGCTCACATCTCCCCAAAGGTAGAGTTTACTTTGGGGAGCAGCCCAGGCGGACTCGCAAAAGACCAGTAATTTACCTATTTTCTTTCTTTGTCAACATCTTTCCTTTCTGCTTTTTTAAATTGAAGTGCACAATGAGTGCACGAAGATGCCGTTATTTATTATCGTACATTTTTCATGATGCTCTGCTTTCCAGGTCTAGAAGGGTAAGAATATCACATTTTGCATTTGCACTACTGTGTGGCAGTATTGGAGGGGCTGATAAAGAAGGTACATCCTAGCAAACCTTTGCACAAGAAGAAAGAATCTGATTTTAGACTTTTCAGCCTTTAGGACGGTGATGCATTCAAGCGGCCAAGTTGTTGAATTTGCATGTATTGGTTATGGTCAAGGCCACAGAAATTATGTGGCAGGTGAGGGCCAACTTTGACTACATTATGCTGCAAGAAAAGGCATATTTTGCAGTGTAATTCAGCACATTTTGTAATAGTGTCACTTCATTATTTTGTCATTTTTGGGTCTCGCCTGGGACAGCATGCAATCCACTCATCCCTGAGCCCTCAAGTCACCCTCAACTCCGTTTACCTCTACCCACTCCTGAACCCTCAAGCCACCTTCACCTCCTGTACTCCATTCACATCTACCCACCCATGAAACCCTCAAGTTGCCCTCCCCTCCCTTTACCTCTATCCACCCCTGAAAACCCTCTGTCACCCTCATCTCCCTTTATCTCTACCGAACCCTGAAACTTTCAATGCCCCTCACTTCCCTTTACCTTTGCACACCCAAGAAACCCTTGTCACCCTCACATCACTTTACCTCTACACACCCCAAACCCTCAAGTCACCTCACCTCCACTTACCTCTACCCATTCTCAGTCCTAAAGTCACCCTTACCTTCCTTAACCTCTACCCATCCCTAAACTTTAATAGCACTTTTGAAATAACATAAAAAGTATATTATTTTGAAAACAAATTCTTACCTGCATTGTGTATTAAAGGTACAATGGTTATCTGGGTGGTCCTTTCCTGCGTGGTAAAGACTGTGCTGTAAAGGTCCTCTGTGGTAAATGCTTGAGGTAAAGGCTGTTTCCCCTCTGGCAAGACACAAATGTTTTAGTTTTATATTCCAAACAAAAAGTCATGTGGGACTCATTTACATCAGGAAACTTAACCAAAACTTAAGAGGAATCCAAAGACAAATTAGAAAGAAATGCAGTTCTGTTCCAAATGAATTGTAGAAAAGAAATCAAATCTGGGTTTCTGTTGCAATTGTATTGTATGAATCCATGTTCAGTACAATATAATACAAAGTTATATAAGTTAATAAAGTGCAGATGATGCAGAGTACATATAGTGATCATATTTACTACGTAAAGCAAACAAGACACTGTACAAAGCCAAATGGTTGTGAGATCATTGTTAAAGCAAAATTGAGGGAGTAAGTGGGTCCAACTGAATTATCAGTCCCTCAACTTGTGAATCCTCAAAACCAGCAATTGAGGGGATTGTCGATGTTTCGACCTCAAACTTTTATAGGGTCTCATCAGGGTGTAGTTATCTGACTGCCACACCGGAACATTTTGAAACAAAAACAAGAAAAACCTACGTCACACTATTTGGCCAAATCCAGTCAAAATGAAAAATAGTCAACACTTCCCAGCTACTCACCACAGTGGGGTTTATAGGTATGTCTGGTAAACGATTTACACCGTCCACACGTTCCAATTGCCCTACTACCAAATCAAACCAATTCCATTATTGCTTCAGGCCCAGGAAACAGAGGTATTGCATCAATGACTAAATAAAAAAGGTGAGGTCATGCAGCAAATACCAGAGAGAATAAAGAGGTAGAGCAAAGAATCTTCGATCTGGAGGATCGTTCTCTCACCTGGGACAAAGATATTGCTATTATTCAAAAAAGGTTGCAGGACTCGTAGAGCAAATGGATGACATGGAAAGATGCACTAGGAAATCGAATCTGAGACTTGTGGAGATTCCTGAAGGGGCAGAAAATATGGGGCGTCATGAGAGTTCTCTCCAGTTCATTGAAGCTATGATTAAATCACACATCCTTGATAACGCTCCTGTAGATATTACCATCACGAGGGCTCACCGGGTCCCCACCTAGCACCTATCCAATGCAAAATATCCCTGCACAATTATTGTGAACTTTGCGGACTATCACATCAAGAAGAGTATTCTCACCAAAGCGAAGTCCTTCCTGATGCCCTATAAAACTCAAATATGGGTCTTTCAGATATGTATACTGCTGCTGCCCACCAACAGAGAGACTTCGTAGGATTGAGTAGACAACTTAAAGCAGCTGGTGCTCAGGTTTCCATAGTCCAGCAATCAAAGTTGAAAATATTGTTTACAGGTCTATTTTATCCATGTGTTATCCTAGAAGAGGCGCAAAATGTACTTCAGAAAGTTATGGGTTTAATGATTATCTGGGTAATTTTAAAACAGGCTTTTTTACCCAGCCTGGATGGCATAACAATAGCTCAGTCAGCTATTCCCAGAGAAATCGGCACTACAGCATTAACGCACATTATTTTTTTCAGTTTTCAGCATCACTTTATACGGTCTGTACTTTTTTACTTTTGTAAATTTTGGTATACTCTGCCTCAGATGTAAGGAAGGTTGTGAGCATACTCATATAGGATTGCTGTGATATAATTGATACACAGTATTTGCACTATGTGCTGCTTGCACATTAGTATATATGGAAGAACGTTTTTAGTTTTACCACATCTATTTGCACATAAGGCACTTTTTAAACAAGTTAACGGTTAGAAAAGGATATTTAACCCCTTAAACTGCTTTCTCAGTTGTGTTAGCTGCTGAGATATAAGATTCTGTATTAAGTACAGTTTTCACTTTAAAGTTATTGTTATGACTGCTCCGCTACCGATTACGTTTGCAGATAGGGTGGAGCATTACCATGAATAAAAGTTGCCGGCACAGAAGGAAGAGCAATTTGTGTTCTAGTTGACCCCAGTGTCTTCCGCCCTATAATTTCCCTCACCTGCTTCCGGGTCACTGCACTTCACAAATTCTAGAGGTTCCTCGGCGGGTTGTTGAACTCCAGCTTTTGGTCGTCGCTTTCGCCATATCAGGGCATCCCTGATCGACGGGTACTTGTCTCGCTGCTCCAGGAACCCCTGCAAGAGAAGAAGTAAATAAAATACCTATAAAGAATCCACTCTATCTACACACAGGTGGTAACGCTAAGCTGTATATTCTTTACTTAATGAGTGATATCACTTATCTGATTGACTTGTCAACAAACTTCTGCAGATCTCATTTCCCTGTGCACTTGTCTACTGAAAAGAAATAAAGGAAAAGCATTAAGGAATTAGTCAGTTCCTGAAGTTTAGGAACTAATCCGTATTTTCTAGCCCTACACATTTTTTGGTTTTACACCTGAATTCCTTTTTAGGATTACATACATTTTTGGTTTTTTCATAATATTGAAAATCTGATTAGGGGCCTTTTACATCCCATTTTTCAACATCATAGGTCAGTTCATATAACATTTCTTTTCCTATATATTTACCTTGATCTGATTGCATAATACATGGTTGTCTTCTTTTAATTGCTTAGATGATCACCTTGTCTGCATCTACCAGCATTAACACCTAAGTGAGAGAGAGGAAATTAACAGGCAGTTAACCCTGATATATATATATATATATATATATATATATATATATGTATATCATTTCAAAGGTCCAAGCTTTCAGAAGGCACACAGCAGCATTCTCATTCCTCAGTGAAGCGGTGTTGCGATCGTCAGCCCTACGCGTTTCGAGGCCGTCCGCCTCTCATCAGGGGCTTGTTACTCTGTTCTGGCGTTTCCGATATTTCTCTGATGCACGCATTTATTTATTTCAGCGTTAGTACGTCATATGTTTCTATGCATGCTGGGTTTTGTAGTCCCTTAGAGAAAATAGTCATTTGCCCATGGTGGGCTCGTTGCGCCAAGAATCATTTTGAGCTGTTTAATATTTCACTCGTGCACTGGGACATTTTCCTGTAGTAGTTGCGAATTGCTGCTGCCATTCGATCGGGCTAAGTTCCCATCTCGGCCCCTGTAATTTATCAGACGGTGCTCCTCTGCACGGCTGGACAGCCGTGTGATTAATTTCATTTCAAAGGTCCAAGCTTTCAGAAGGCACACAGCAGCATTCTCACTCCTCAGTGAAGCGGTGTTGCGATCGTCAGCCCTACGCGTTTCGAGGCCGTCCGCCTCTCATCAGGGGCTTGTTACTCTGTTCTGGCGTTTCCGATATTTCTCTGATGCACGCATTTATTTATTTCAGCGTTAGTACGTCATATGTTTCTATGCATGCTGGGTTTTGTAGTCCCTTAGAGAAAATAGTCATTTGCCCATGGTGGGCTCGTTGCGCCAAGAATCATTTTGAGCTGTTTAATATTTCACTCGTGCACTGGGACATTTTCCTGTAGTAGTTGCGAATTGCTGCTGCCATTCGATCGGGCTAAGTTCCCATCTCGGCCCCTGTAATTTATCAGACGGTGCTCCTCTGCACGGCTGGACAGCCGTGTGATTAATTTCATTTCAAAGGTCCAAGCTTTCAGAAGGCACACAGCAGCATTCTCATTCCTCAGTGAAGCGGTGTTGCGATCGTCAGCCCTACGCGTTTCGAGGCCGTCCGCCTCTCATCAGGGGCTTGTTACTCTGTTCTGGCGTTTCCGATATTTCTCTGATGCACGCATTTATTTATTTCAGCGTTAGTACGTCATATGTTTCTATGCATGCTGGGTTTTGTAGTCCCTTAGAGAAAATAGTCATTTGCCCATGGTGGGCTCGTTGCGCCAAGAATCATAGTGTGCATACCGGGTGCAAGTCGCCCCCCTTCCCATAAAGACATGAAGCAGGTTGTTGTCGTTCACCGCGTAGTCTTTATTAAACTTCAAGCATTGTCATTAATCTTTTATTCATCTTGATTAAGGTTTAAGGTAAATCTTTTAAAAATGCTTGCTTATCAACACAACAGCATTGAATCATTTCAAAGTTATAGATTGTCATTATATTTACGCCCCGCTCTCCAAGGGGGCTTTTTGCCTGTCCTTCGGGCTGTGCCAGCAGGCCCCAACCAAGATAGCCTGCTCTCCTTAAGTTGACCGCCCTCCAGTCAACAGAGCCGCAGGTAAATAGCCTGCTCTCCTTAAGTTGACCGCCCTCCGGTCAACAGAGCCGCAGGTAAATAATCCAAATAATCTGCCACTACTCGTGACAAACATACCGGGGTATACCCCCTCCAATGTTTATAAACCGACACCCCGTCATACGGGTAGGGCAGGAGTGGTCAGGACCACCAGCAGGTCAGTCCCCCCTCTCCCGCCAGCTCAGAGCCCCACAATGACTGCTTGCCCCTTCCAAGGGCAGCCAGTCCATACCAAAAAGGGGAAGTCCACCCCCTTTTCTTGCCTGGGACCCCGCCATTCTCTTCCTTGTTGCAGGGATGGGTGGGTGGGTACTTCTTTACTGGTCCGCTGCCGCCGGAGCTGCTGGGAGAGAACAAAGAGGGTTAGTTCTGCCTCCCCCGAGGCTTTTGTACCCTCGGGGGAGGGAAGGTCGGCCCTGCCTCCTAATGACGTGTGGTGCTGACTCTTTCCTGTTTCCGCCTCGAAGACGTCCCCTGCTCGCTCTGCCCCCGGATGCCACTAAGGGCGCCACGCCTCTAGGCTCGGGTGGCGCCGTTCATAGTGTGCATACCGGGTGCAAGTCGCCCCCCTTCCCATAAAGACATGAAGCAGGTTGTTGTCGTTCACCGCGTAGTCTTTATTAAACTTCAAGCATTGTCATTAATCTTTTATTCATCTTGATTAAGGTTTAAGGTAAATCTTTTAAAAATGCTTGCTTATCAACACAACAGCATTGAATCATTTCAAAGTTATAGATTGTCATTATATTTACGCCCCGCTCTCCAAGGGGGCTTTTTGCCTGTCCTTCGGGCTGTGCCAGCAGGCCCCAACCAAGATAGCCTGCTCTCCTTAAGTTGACCGCCCTCCAGTCAACAGAGCCGCAGGTAAATAGCCTGCTCTCCTTAAGTTGACCGCCCTCCGGTCAACAGAGCCGCAGGTAAATAATCCAAATAATCTGCCACTACTCGTGACAAACATACCGGGGTATACCCCCTCCAATGTCTATAAACCGACACCCCGTCATACGGGTAGGGCAGGAGTGGTCAGGACCACCAGCAGGTCAGTCCCCCCTCTCCCGCCAGCTCAGAGCCCCACAATGACTGCTTGCCCCTTCCAAGGGCAGCCAGTCCATACCAAAAAGGGGAAGTCCACCCCCTTTTCTTGCCTGGGACCCCGCCACAGGGCGAGTAGCTTACTGGCGCGCTCGCCCCCCCCCCCGACCTAGGAGCCTTCGCGCTGCTGGTGCCACCTCTGTTCCTGTATGAATTCACAACTAATGGCACGTAGAGCCTCCCATCGGCAACATCCCATCCCTTCTGATGCTTATGTTGGGGCCTGATCAAGACAACTGCACCGTATTGGTCTGAATGGGGCTAACCCAAGAAAATCATCTCTGGGACCTAGGGAACCCCCCTTCATTCCCGGGGTGGCTTTCCTCACCTGCTGGTTAACAGTTGCCTTGTGGTTGCCAGTCCCACCCGGAGGTAAACCGTTAATACATTAACTTTCAGGATGACTGCGACACGCATTACTTAAAGTGAGGCAATATAACCCTTAACGTAACTACAGTTGGTCACGATAAAGACGTCTTCCTACATAAGACGAATTCAAACCTCATACCCTCACAATGGCCAACCATTCCCCAGATATGAGAGAACTTTGAATTAACAACCCACGGCCAGAATAGATACTAAGAGCACACATATGTTGTCCGGCAATGCTGATCCTCCCTAGTGTAGGGATTGCCTTAAGGAATGGATGGTCCTGCCATACCAAATATCTGTTTCTAAATAAAATGTAATGGATTCTTCATCAACCGTCAAATGTCATTCGTTTGGATCTTCGACTTCAACCCCCCAGGGTGTAGATGGATTGGAACCCTTCTTGCGCTTCTTTACATTTGTAAACATATGAACTTGCCAATCACTAATACCTTCAGTTTAGATTTTGAGCTATTGCCGTCTACCACCCCTGGGCCGTAACAATGTACTTTGTTAGTAGAATATTTGAGTCAGAATATATTAAATGCATGTAAGGTTCTCTTTTCTAACTGGCAATTTAATTCGATAGAGTTGGCCGAGACTTTGATGGCGCAATACATGTATGCAAATGATGGCCTGTCCAATAGCCCGACAGCTGTCATTAGTGGTAGAGGCTCCCTTTAGACTGGGGCCTGGTGCCTCAGTACTGAAGTGCCATTCATAACACAGAACTTGTAGTAATGGGTGTTGATGTAATTGAGTACCGCAAAGCAAATGCTAAGCACCTCTGCAGTAAGGTTACACATTCTTGGGATTTACCCTTACCAGCACTATATCCATAGCAGTATTATTAGGTCTTCGACCGTGTAGTCCTGCTTATATTTTATACCCGCGCAAGGTTGATAATTCATGATTTTTAAATGTTATCTTTGCTTGATTTTACCTGAATTTAAATGTTATCTATGTTTGATTTTATAAATGTAATAACATTCATCGGCTGCTGCCTGAGCAAGTTGAGAAATCTCCGAAAAATCTTGAGACTCCTCCCGGAGAACTGCCGAAAAAACGGTTATCCATGCTACTGTTACCTCACGGCTGGATTATGCCAACGGACTCCACCTGGGCCTACCAAAATACCTGACACAAAAGCTTCAGGTAGTTCAAAATGCGGCTGCGAGACTGTTACTGCGAATTCCACTCAAGCAGTCAGTCTCTCCGCATCTTCGATCCCTGCACTGGCTGCCAGTTGCCAGCAGAATAAAATTTAAAGCACTGACGCTGGCGTTTAGATCTCTGCATGGCAGTCCCACGCACGAAAAAAGGCTCGACTAGGCGGTCGGACTTTCTCGGCAAACGTTTCCGCTCTGTGGAACACCCTGCCACAGGAATTCAACAGGCTCCTTCTGAACCCAGCTTCAAGAGACTGTTGAAAACCTGGCTTTTTTCCCTACCCCGCTAGCTTTCCTATCTTTCTAGCCCCAGGTCATCTGTGTTCCACTAGCGCCGGGACACCTCCTAGCGAGGTAGCTGTTCGCGCTTTACAAAATCCAGTATTATTATTATTATTATTATTATTATGTACCCTCCTGCTTGACTAATGTTCCAATGATTTAATACAGAGCAGCACATACTATCGAAGCCGGTTCGGTCTGGGAACATATTGATGTTGTGTTCCAATGTGCAAATTAAACAGCAGTTGCCCTAAAAGAATCCTCATTTTTTAGACTAGGTTTAACCAGTCATATGTCCCAGAGTCATAACGCCGAAGAAAAGCAGAAATTTATTTAGGAAATTTGGTGTAAATTGTACAGATTGCCTAGTTGTGCTTGCTCAAACTCGTTGTTTTATCTGCCTTCTTCCCGAGATACCCAAATGTATACCAACTACAAGCAGCAATGATAATAGATGCTACTACAGGTGACCAGCACTTCTCTACTCCTGTCATGTCCCTGCTACCTTCCATCTTAGAATCTTGAAGGCAGGACCACGAACGTAGGAAGGCAGGACCACCAAACGTAAGAAGGCAGGACCACGAACGTAAGAAGGCAGGACCATGCATGAAGGCCCAAATTAAGTGGCAGAGTTAACTAAATTACGTAGTAAGAAAAGGCACATTATGCAGGGTAATGTGGCGCATTTTGTGGAAGAATTACATAACCCTTCTGCCCTTTGTAAGACACACATATTCTGTCTGACCAACTGTTTAACCCCATTAGTAGGAGCACAGCACTATAACTCGGCAATAATCAGCGACTGAACGGTGACCACTTAATCTTTGATAACGTTTTGCCACCTAAAGTCATCATATGCGACATATCTTCAATAAATTCTGAACCATTTGCTATAAAACCCGAGTGAGCTGTTCCTTTCTTAGTGATTTATAAGGCGCTACCTGCCGTTAAGAGGCCGCTTTAAACATATGCCACACCAAAAATAGCAATTTTTTAAACCTAAAGCAAAAGGAAAAGACAACCTTAGTTGACACCTCATGCTGCTGGGGCCGCTGACTTCTGTAGAAAAGAGACAATTCTGATCCCAATAGATATGTGTACTTTCCTGGCAGCCAGCCCTATGATCCAACCCCTTGTTTGCCGTAAGATAACTTTTGTATTTTGTTTGCTCACTATGACCACTTGGCTCGTGTACCTTAACATTCGGGTTTGTAAATACGTTCCCTTATAAATGTATCCCGGCATGGTAAAGGACCATCAATCCATTTTATTGCTCTGTGAGAGCAGCCGAACGCTTTCGTTCTTTTCAACTCAATTATGCAAAGGCCTATTAACGTGACTCTTTTTGCTCTGAGCAATGTTACGGTATTTCCGGCTATTTTTCAATGGAACACTAGAACACAAATTAAGAAGAACGAAAAGCTTTCATATTCGCTAGCAGCCCAGGGGTTCCCGGGAATGTAAATATGCCAAGCCTATGATCCCCTGGTGCACCCTCGCGGTTCTGAAGAGTTATTATTACCGGTTCTTGAACCATCGCTTCAGCAAACAAGAATTCCCTACTAACAGACCTTGGGTTCCTAGCCATTTAATTTCAGGGAGTACGTTCTCGCGCTATGGCCACTATTCTGAAGGGTTATTATTATTACCGGTTCAGCAAGCAAGAATTCCCTACTAACAGACCTTGGGTTCCTAGCCATTTAATTTCAGGGAGTACGTTCTCGCGCTCTGGCCACTATTCTGAAGGGTTATTATTATTACCGGTTCAGCAAGCAAGAATTCCCTACTAACAGACCTTGGGTTCCTAGCCATTTAATTTCAGGGAGTACGTTCTCGCGCTCTGGCCACTATTCTGAAGGGTTATTATTATTACCGGTTCAGCAAGCAAGGACTCCCTACTAACAGACCTTGGATTTATAACCATTTAATTTCATTTCCTTTTAAGCAGGAACAATATTTTTTTCCTTTTAATAAGGAGCAATAAAGTTGTTTTCGCTATTTGCAAATCCCAAGCTCTTTTATAGCCCCGTACTTCCGCGCCGTAACCACAGTTAGCGGCTGGATGCCTATTTTGTTGACAAAACCAATAACTGCGTTCCAGCATGCTCCATACTTTGCTGTGTATTTCACCAAGAAGCGTGACTGCCAGTTAAGTGAATAATGGAAACCCAGCCTATTTTAAAATGTCTTCCTTGCATGACAACCTGTTTTCATCACCATGGCCTTTCCTAACGCTTAAAATGCCATTGCTTTTGGAAACCTTCGGGAGGCAAAGCTCTTTTTCTACCGCATTTACACTTGTGGTATGCGCTCTAGTCTACGGGCGTATACGCGATGACGCGTTACGCCGTAGGCTAGAGCGGATAGGCGCGCATGCGCAGGGAGAACAGAGGAAAGGCGCGAACGCGACGAAAAAGGCAGTTGGCGACCGGAGCTGTTAGAGTTAGACGCTCGGCGCCCTTGGCTCGAATATTACATCTTGTAATAATAAACGAGTGTTCCTCACAACAACAAGTGTCCTAGTGTCCTGTGGGGGAGAAGAAGGAAACATTACAGTGGCGACGAGGCTGAGATCCGGACACCACCAGGTGCAGAAAAAAAAAAAAACACCCCACAGCCCACACCCACGAGCCAGCAAGGCACAGGACCTACAAGGAAGAGCAAGGGCGTGGCAGCAGCGCAGCAGCACGACAAAGAACAGATCACAAGCCTCACTATACAGGTTAGTGTGGCCCAGGACTCCAGGAACCCCCAGGCAGCAACCTGGCAACCAAAGGAGACACCCCCAAGCTAGAGGAAGGGGGGAAAGTAGCACAGACAGCGCACACTACGAGGGACAATACCCCAGGTAGCCCAAGGGGCCAAGGTGACACGGCAGAGAGCGCAGGAACGTCCGGTGCACCTACCCTAAGAGCTCAGGAAGGAGGACCTAGAGGCGAAGCCAGAATGGCGAATCAAGCGTCAGCCCTAATGGCACCCGTCCCGTTCCTAACCAGACCAGGAGAACCCCAACTAAAATGGGAAGACTGGAAAGAATATTTCCTCAATTACATTGAGGCCCTTGAAGACGAAAGTGAAGGTGAATACAAGCCGGAGAGGAAAAAGAGACTGTTGCTCCACAACTTAGGCCCAGAAGGGGTAAGGGTATTTAAGAACCTGGTGCCCAAAGAGAGGGGTGCAGCGGAGACGGATGTCTTTGTGAACGCACTGGACGACCTGGACAGCCATTATCGCCCAGCAGTTTGCGTCTCGATAGACCGCTATAACTTCCAACAGAGAAAACAAGAGGCAGGGGAATCCATCGACGACTATGTAGCAGCTCTCCGCAGGCTAGCAATCACGTGTAGGTATGGGAACCTGCAGGATGAATACATCAAAGACCAAATTGTAATGCACACCACCAGCAGAGCAGTCCAAGACAAGCTGTGGGCGATGAATGAGACAACCCTGAAAGAGGTTGTGGCGATGGTCAAGAAGGCGGAAATGTCGAAGAGAGGCGCGGAGGCGGCTAAAAGGGAAAGTGGGCTGAGACAGATGATCAACAAGATTGATGAGGCACCACAATCCAGCAAGCCCAAAGGTGCTAACGGAGACCCGAGGAAGGACACGAGGGGGTCTGGGAAGCAGATGTCTCGCCCCAGCCAGGGAACGAAGTTCGCGTGCTACAGATGTGGCAGTGCAGCGCACGCGGCCCAGGACAGACGATGTCCCGCGTTTCGCGCCAGGTGCTCATTCTGTGGACTGACCGGTCACTTCGAAAAAGTCTGCCGAAAGAAAGGGACGAAGTCCACGGTCAAGTGCATCGACGCGGCCACGGTCAACGTAAGTGAGGAGGACGACCCGGAAGAGGATGACCTGGTGCTGTGCATAGAAGATCAAGTGTTGGACGTAGCAGGGAAGCGAAGGGACAAGCCCCGCACCGACATGCTCATCGGGGGCGTCAAGGTACATGTGGCCGTGGATTCAGGGTCCCCCTGGACCATCGTGCAAAGGTCGATATGGGAAGAGGACTTCGCGCCAGTCATAGGGCCCGACCTATGGCCGCCGGACATCAGACCCATCTCGTATACCGAAAATTCCATTCCACTGGTTGGATGCAGGGACTTGGAGTTCGAATTCAGAGGACGGTCAGCCACGTGCACCCTGTATGTAGCGGAGAAGGGCCCATCGGTACTAGGATGGAGAGACGCAGGTGACCTCGGCATCATACTCAATCCAGGAGGGAAAGAACAGATCTTGCTAACGGATGAATGGCCCCTCTCGAAAGAGGAGGACTGGAAGGCAGCATACCCCAAAGTCTTCGAGGGCACGGTAGGCAAACTGGACAAATTCTTGCATAAAATAGTCCTTAAGGAGGGAGCAGTACCAGTAGTGCATAAGGTCCGGAACATACCGATATCCACAAGTGAGGCGGTGCGCCAGGAACTACGGAAGTTGGAAGAGCTAGAAATCATCGAGCCAGTGGACAGTGCGGAATGGCTATCGCCCTTGGTAGTAGTTAAAAAGCCCAATGGTAAGGTCAGGCTCTGTGTGGACCTGAGGGAGCTCAACAAAAACCTCATAGTGGAGAGGTTCCCGCTCCCCAGAATAGAGGAGATGCTAGCAAGGACAAAAGGCATCACACACTTTTCCACCATTGACCTCACGTCCGCGTATTACCAGATAGAGCTGCACCCATCGAGCAGGAAGTACACAGCCTTCATAACACCCTTTGGATGCTACCAATTCAGGAGAATGCCCTTCGGCCTGGCATCCGCTGCGGCCGTTTTCCAGAAGTTGATGCACAGGCTGTTTAAAGACATCTCGGGAGTGCAATACTTCCAAGACGACATCCTAGTGATGGGCTCCGACAAGGGTGAGCACGACAAGAAACTACATCAAGTGTTGGGAGTGCTGCAAAGCAAAGGAATGACGGCGGAATGGAGCAAGTGCAGAATTGGGTCTCGCTCAGTGACCTACTTAGGGCACGAGATAGGCACGCATGGCATCTCGCCGAAGGAACTAAATGTGAAGGCAATAAAGGACGCAAAAGCCCCAACGACCAAAGAGGAAGTACGGTCATTCCTCGGAATGGCCGAGTATTACAGCAAGTTTGTCAGACACTTCGCCACGAGAACGTATAGGATGAGACAGCTAATCAGGCACAACACAAAGTTCGAATGGGACAGGGAGGCCCAGTCCGAATTTGAGTCCGTCAAAGACTGTATCAGCCATGCCATCCCATTGCAGGGGTATGTCCCCATGGGCAAGACTATTGTAACAACAGACGCAAGCGACAAGGGCTTGGGGGCTGTCTTGGCGCAGGAAAGGGAAGACGGCACCAAAGAAACAATCAGTTTTGCATCCCGGGCGCTGTCCCCAACGGAACAAAGGTACAGCGTAATCGAAAAGGAGATGCTGGCGGTCACGTGGGCGTTGAACAAGTTTCGTCAGTTCATATGGGGCACGAGATTCAGGCTCCAAACGGATCACAAGCCACTTGTCAAAGTGTTGACGTCATCGGGCCATGACACCGCCACCCCGAGAATAGCAAAAATGACCCTGAAGTTGTTAGATTATACATACGATGTAGAATATCTCCCAGGTACGCAGAACAAGGTAGCGGATTACCTCAGCAGGGCATCAGCCATGGAAGAGGCGCCGGGAGAGACCCCGGACACGGAGGAAATGGTCGCCAGCATGGAGGATCATGAGACATCAATCAGTGCACAGGAATGGCAGGCGGCGTACGAGCTCGGTGAGGAGAAGATGGAAGTGAGGAAACATCTCACGTCAGGGTGGCCGGACAAGAAGAAGCTAACGGAGGGTGTCCGACGGTTTTACGAAATGAGAGAAGAACTGTCCCTGAGTGACTCGGGGATATTCTTGTACAGAGGAGAGAGAGTGGTGCCCCCACTGACACTAATACCCCGACTGCTGAAATTGCTCCACGAGGGGCATCTGGGCATAGTGAAAACCAAGGCGTTGGTCAAACAGATGTATTGGTGGCCAGGAATGGATGCCCACATCGAGAGACAAGTGCGGGAGTGCGGGCAATGCCAAGGAGCGGACAAGGTGCTCCGCCCACTCCGGCCAGCACTGGGAAAGTTCGACACCCCGCATGGCCCCTGGGAGGATGTGGCCATAGACATTCTGGGGCCCGTGCTGGACAGTAGAGGTGTGAATAAGTACATCTGTGTGTTGATAGATAAGTACTCTAAGTGGCCAGAAGTGGACATACAAGAGTCGATGGACACGGACACGATCTTGAAGTTCCTAACCGAGGTGTTCCTCAGAGAGGGAATACCCAGAACTATCCTCAGCGACAATGGTCCGCAATTTGTGTCAGACAAATGGGGGAGATACATGAAGAGGAACGGGATCGAAGTGAGACACACTGCTGTGTACCATCCAGCTTGCAACGGCCAGGTCGAAAGGTTCAACAGGGTGCTCATGGGCTCCATCCAGGCAGCCATATCGCAAGGAAAAGACTGGGAGGTGGAAGTAATGAACATGATATGGGCCTACCGGATAACGCCCTCGGTAGTGGGGTATAGCCCGTTCCAAGTGCTAAGAGGACGGCATCCCTTCACCCGGGACAACGTAGCATGGAGGGAGAAGACCATCACCAGCAAGTGGTCCCCAGCGGTGGTGCAACGCAATCTGGAGAAGGCCCAGAAGATCTATGCGGCACACTATGACAAAAGGCGTAGCACGAAAGAAACGGCGTTGGAAGAAGGGGAGTGGGTCAGGATCAAACTCCCCACCCTACAAAAGAAGGGCGAAAGCAAATTCAGCCAGCCACTACAAGTCAAAGAAGTGCGTGGCAGGGCGGCCCTCCTCAGTGACGGCAAGGTCTGGTCACAAGATCGCATGGCCAGAGTCAACAAAATACTAGTCTGGCCCAAGGCCGAGGAAGTCGACAGACACATGGATCACCCGGAGGTAGGACCCCTTCCTGAGCACGGCACAGACAACCAAGGGGAAGGTGCAGGCGAGGACAATGAAGCGGTGGTCCTGGGAGCAAGGCCGACCGACGGAGGAGGAATACAAGCTAATGCGGAGCAGAGAACAGACGTGAGAGAAGCTGGGGTGTCCCAACAACAGACAGAGGCGCGAGAGAACGTGCCGGTAAGACACACCCGCAGCGGAAGGGCAGTTGTAGTGCCCTCTCGTTATAGTGACTTTGTGATGGATGGACACTAGCTGGGTGCCGGCCCCCTGGGTGCCCCCCATTGACAATGTGCACGTCTGGAGGACACTTACTGTTGGGGGGAAAAATGTTATAACTTTGTTTTCATTAAAGAGGGGAGATATGTGGTATGCGCTCTAGTCTACGGGCGTATACGCGATGACGCGTTACGCCGTAGGCTAGAGCGGATAGGCGCGCATGCGCAGGGAGAACAGAGGAAAGGCGCGAACGCGACGAAAAAGGCAGTTGGCGACCGGAGCTGTTAGAGTTAGACGCTCGGCGCCCTTGGCTCGAATATTACATCTTGTAATAATAAACGAGTGTTCCTCACAACAACAAGTGTCCTAGTGTCCTGTGGGGGAGAAGAAGGAAACATTACAACACTTCCTGTCTTCACCTCGAGAAAAATGTTGTCCATATTTCACGGCTCCCTGTAAAGTAGGGGTTTCAAACTTCCGCCTTTCGTGAAATCAGATCATCTAAGTATGTGTTATAGGTACATTTATTGTTTCTGGAGTTTGGTGCTAAGGGTTCTGACAAAATAATGTCGGTGAGTGGGTAAATGCGTCTCTTGTTTTATCAGCGTCTTCCCACTGGCGAACGAAATAATTATTTCCATGTTATTTTCTTCCCATGTTGGAAAGCAGGGACTATTTATTGTTTACATTTGCAGTATCCGGCAAACTTGTTTTGCATGGCAACCTCATTTTTTTTTCTAGTAGCAACGTACGACAGCATTTCGAAATACTCGTCTTCAGGTACACCCCCACTCAAGTACACCTCCTAGCGCGCTAAGCATTGCTATTGTGGCAAAACCCCCAACCAATGCACCCACCCACACAAATAAACAGCAATAACATTTCTGCCCATAATTGGTGTTACCAAACATGTTTAAATCGTTTGCCAGTCTTTACCTGAAATGTCCGAACTTGAATTACATCCTCATTTCTCTGGTCTTTAAAATGCAAACAGACCGCTATCGTGACACGCTTCCCTAGATGGCATGATTCGGGCGCGAGAATGGGTTCTGCATCTGTAATATCTTGCCCTAATTAGACTATAGTCGGACATGCCCCAATTTTTGCTACGTAATGTATGAAGCCTCTTTTCGTGCCCGTGGCTAAAGTACTCTGCGGCATGCTATATTGGCCCCACCTCCTCCTGACTGGCTCACCAGCATTACTTTCTAAAAAATACTCTGGATGAGTATTGCACTCCTTATCGTAGCTCTACCCACGTTACCAAAATTCGATTAGCCCTTGTGTTACCATCCCACGGGAAATGTGATTCTTTTACGATCCCTGTATTTAGCCCTGGCCAACAGCCGATAGCATTTTACATATCGCATTGCCGCCAGCGCTGCAACATCTTCCCATATTACCAGGTTAGGCTGCCGCGTCCCGAGCGTGGTGGCGGATCCGGAACTTCCTCCATCACTGCGTTCAACCGAAGCGTTTCCTCAAAGTGAAAACAACAAAAGTATAGTTTAGGACTGGGTGCTGACTCTTTCCTGTTTCCGCCTCGAAGACGTCCCCTGCTGGCTCTGCCCCCGGATGCCACTAAGGGCGCCACGCCTCTAGGCTCGGGTGGCGCAGTTCATTTTGAGCTGTTTAATATTTCACTCGTGCACTGGGACATTTTCCTGTAGTAGTTGCGAATTGCTGCTGCCATTCGATCGGGCTAAGTTCCCATCTCGGCCCCTGTAATTTATCAGACGGTGCTCCTCTGCACGGCTGGACAGATGGGAACTATCTAACGCTGAAATAAATAAATGCGTGCATCAGAGAAATATCGGAAACGCCAGAACAGAGTAACAAGCCCCTGATGAGAGGCGGACGGCCTCGAAACGCGTAGGGCTGACGATCGCAACACCGCTTCACTGAGGAATGAGAATGCTGCTGTGTGCCTTCTGAAAGCTTGGACCTTTGAAATGGAATATATATATATATATATATATATATATATATATATATATATATATATATATATATATATATATATATATATATATATATATATATATATATATAATCTGCTGATCCGCGTGTGCACAGCGTACATCTTAAAGATGACAACGTATGACTACTAGTCACTAGGATATTTAAAATGTACATACTTTTTTGTGAAATATATGAGACACACGAGATAGTATGGCCGCCATTCTGCCAGTCAGTGCGGGTAATGTGACAGGGAGGGAATTTCCCTGCAATTGTTTTCACATTTTTTTATTCTTTTGTCATAAAAATGATTTGGTACGAGTTGCCGAGCATTTTTGGGTATAAAAAAATCACATTACCTCACTGTCTTCTTAGACGTGCATTGAAGCTGAAATATTGTAATACCGATATCCAAATGCCCATCTTACATGTTATGTTGTCCTCTCAGCTCTGTTATTTATGACGTTACTTTCAGAGGATTTTATTTTAAAAAATGACTTGAGTAAATGACGGTATAAACATGTTACAAGATGGCCACCAAAACTAGAGAGCAATACGATGAATTGTTCGCACCCTTCTTTTGTGTTTATTTTGACGGCCATGAAAAATTGTGTATACAAACTGTGAGCCAGCGTTGTGACAAAGGCTTTGCGCCGAAATGTGTTGACGCACTTTTATCGATTATTTTGAGCTTTGTTGGAATAAATCCTCAAATATATTTTAGATCCAAGGAGTGTTGTTTCTTTCTTTTGTACTGTAGGTTGGAAGTGCAGCATTTCTACACGCCAAGGCGAGGGTGTTTTTCGGCACTCCGATGCTTAGGATGCACGCCGTGCATACGCGGATCTGCAGAAGTATAACCACAACTTGCCGTCCTCCCGCTCTACAAAGAAACAACGAAGATAAGTGCGCTGTGAGGGATCCGGGTGTTCTCTATCAGACGCACGGAGTCTTGGGTTGCCTGTATTGCTGTGTATGTGGGAGTCGACTGTGAACCACTCTGTGCATCTAGAGTGGCTAGGCGCTAGAGTCACAGAAGGAGCATGGAAAATTACCTGAATACAACATCTGAAGTGAATACTCTTCCAACATAGCGGATGAAGACATAGAACATACGCTTAAATTGGCTGAGGGTGTATTTAGAGAATCTAACAGAAGTATGGAAGAAACATCTACATCTAGCTCTAAGAGCAGTGCTGATCAAACGTCCTTTCAGTCTATCTCTACAAAACTTGAAAGATTGACAAAAGCAGAGAGATCTTCAAGTGGTGGGAGGTACAATCGCTTAAAAGATATCTAGTAGTGGGGAGAGTTCCAGGGGCACCATAAAACAAGTGTATACCACTTGACCACTGTGCACAGTTCCTATGCGTTACTGCTTCTTTATTTTGCATATTTTACAAAAACTTTCACAAATGAAACTTAAAACATCATCAACCAAACGAAATCCTCCTCAAAAATCAATTGCAATATCCCTTTGTTGTTTCATCATCATATACATGTTTAATTTGTTTCAATAACCAAACATAAAATATCTAACACAATGCTACAATCTTCTCAGTTTGAAGTTGTTGTCACTTTTCTTCATTGTAGCCCTGAAGCCCAATGCATTTCGGGCCCTTGGCCCTTCTTCGGGGGCTATAATTTGGAACAAACAATATAGTATACTGTTAATCTGCCTTCAATGTACATGGAAAAATCAATACACAGCATTACTTCAAATTAATTATTCATGTGATGTAGTTGCTCTGAGTGTTGTTGATAAAACAATAAGAAGAAAGAACCCCTTGTGAACTGAGTGAAGAGACAAGTGAAAAGACAGCCTCCACAGGTGTAACAACAGATCTTGGCTGACACATCTTCCAAGCAACTCCTCTACACACCTCAACCTTCACATATGTGTTGTGCATCTTGTATATACTATTCCAGATGGGCTTACCAAGAGCTATCTGTTGTCTGCCTTCTACAACTGACTGCCGCATAAACAAAAATGTTCTGTGAGTGTAAAGAAAGAAAAGTCACATAAGAACACTTACTGAATACCGTCATGCTTGGATCAACTACTCGCCCTACTTTCACAATTTAACGCTGCGTACACACCCATGCGTGCTCACCTGAGCGTCTCTTGAATTCAAATGTCATCTGTGATTCAACCGCAACTCGTCCCCTACTGCAACCACAAAAAACCAAAGTCTATGAGTGTCTGCATTCTTTGTTACATGTCAAATCAATCTACTCTGTTCAATCGACTGAACGCAGCGTACCTTTGTGTTACTGTCATCCGTTCAACCAGGTTCGTGCCGGCGTAGCGGTCTCTGCCCAATACCGATTACTTCCTGCCTGCATCTGTCCCTCGTCTATTTCTCTTCCTCTCTCGCCTCAACACGGATGACGGATCCAGTAACACAACACTTTCTAACACTATGGTGACCTCCATCTTACTACCATATCTCGCCGGTTACGATCATGCTTTAGCTTCCTAATGTAACTAGTACCGCACAATCCGAGCGGCGCGTTTCTGAAGGAAAATCGTATCAGGCTAGTACCGATTCATAAAAGTGGCAGAAAAATTTGACCAATACCACAAAATTCCGAACGGGGCCTTTCTAATAGAAAAGATGTGCTCATGTGACTGAACACCACTACAAAAAGTCCAGTTAAAACAGAAAATAAAGAAAAATGAAGAAAATAAAGAGAAATACATGCGAAGAACGAAATGTAAACAGGTTGCGTGTAGTCCCCTGGTTGTACAGATTCCTAGTCCAGTGGTAAACAGTGTAATTCTATTTAACAACAACCCAAGCATTAATTCTTATAATTACAAAAGATTATAAAAAATTTACAAAAAATATTTCCTTTCTGGAAAATATCATGACATACATCACTGGTTCAGTTTCACAACAGTTCTGAATGTTGCTCTTTGTATTCACAAGAAACATCCCATTTCAATTTTATCATTTAAACCAAACGGATCTTGTGTGTTAAGTTTCCTTATTCAAAAAATCTCTTGTTGTAATAGAACCCTGGTCAGATCCCTGCCTGCTGTGGGTTTCACCACCTCAATTATTTGGAATCTTAGTTGGGCAATTATGTGTCGTGCTTCTATCTTGTTTTGCCAGGCAACTACTGACTTTCTGATTTCGTATTGTACTTTTAAGTTTGGATATACAAACTTTTATTTTCCTCTCTGTTTTACCAACATAAAGTAGTCCGCACGGACACTTTATGCCGTATATAACCTTATTCGTAATGCAGTCTGCATTATGATGTAATCTGATGGTTTCTCCTGTAGTTGGATGCTGTAGCTTGTTACCTAAAATAATATTATTACAATGGACTCAACTATAACATTTTTTAGTCCCTTTGTATTCTCCCGTGGTGACTTGAGGATTTGATTGTAAAATTTCTTTTACGTTCCTAGACATGGTGTAGGCATGTAATGGTTTAACTTTAAACAGATCCTTAAAGTCATCCTTGTTCTGCAGGATCTCCCAACTACTGTTGAGGATTTTTTAATACTATGTTAGATAGAGGAGATTTTTGTCACAAACATTTGTCGATTCCGTGATGTGTTTGGAATGCTTCTCCAGCAGGTTGCTTCTGTCCTTCTTCTCGGTACGGTTAATGGCTATATCCAAAATCTGTTCTGGGTAACCCCTTGCTATATAATTTTGTTTCTGCCTCTTTATATGTTCATTCAGTGTTGTTGTATCTGAACAGATTCTTTTGGCTCTCAGAAACTGTGACTAAGGAAGATTTTGGATCAGATTCCTGGTTTGAAAACTATTAAACTGCAGTGCATTATTCTTATCTGTCTCTTTACAGTGTACTTCGGTCCTTATTCCCACGCCATCCACTTCAATCAGAACATCCAAAAACAAAATACTTGTTTCACTGATACCATAGGTAAACTGTTTGTGCTCATCAAATGTATTCAACTGCTTGACTTTTCGTTCCAAGTTCTCACTGGTATCGGTCCATATCACAAATATATTATCAATGTATCTGCAGTATAATAGAAGAGTCCCCATCTACCCAGTGTGTTCATCTTCGTAGTGGGCCATGAACGTTTTGGCATGGGCTGGGGCCCCAGAAAACCCCATCAATGTTCCAGTTAGCTGTAAATAGAACAGATTCTCCCATTCAAAATAACTGTGGTTTAGACAGAAGTGCAACAGTTCCAGTAAAAAAACTTTCTCTGACCTGACGTTTGTCTGCTTTAGCAGTGCCCATTCCACAGTTTCCATCCCACCAGCATGGGGGATTGATGTATACAATGATTTGACATAGATGGTTCCTAGAATGATGTTTTTGTTCACTTCAATACCTTGCAGTTTTTTCAAAAAGTCTGTTGTGTCTTTGACATACGAAGCCCAATTTTGTACAAACGGTTGTAAAAAGTGATCCAAGTAATGTCCCAATGGTTCAAATATGGTGTCACACCTAGTGACAATGGGTCTAAACGGTGGATTCTTCAAATTGTTATGTATCTTTGGTAACATGTAAAGTCGGGGTCTCCAAGGATTCTGTGTAGTGAGGTATGCTTTAGTTTTTTCAGTTGTCCATCTCATTTTTAATGTATTGCTCAGAATCAAGCTAATGGTTTCCATCAGTTTCATTGTAGGGTCACATTCCAGATAGAGGTATGTTGTTGTGTCAGACACATGTTCGTGAACCTTTTGCATGTAAAAGATCTTATCCATAATAACTATGGCTCCTCCTTTGTCAGCCTTTTGGATATGTATTGCAGAGTTCTGTGTCGGGGATCTCAAACCACTTAGTTCCTGCATTGAAAAATTCCCTTTACTTCGATCATTGTTTTTCAGCTTCTGTAGATCTTTTTTGACTAAATTCTCAAGCGAATCTAATACTTTATGTGATACCCGAGCTTGAAAAGTGGACTTTGGTTTAAATTCCACAAATTCTTCCTCGCGGTTATCTCTAGGGGGTAGAACATTGGTAAAAAAATGTCTCAGTCGTAGTACCCTCTTAATTTAAAGAATGCTACATCTCATTCCAAGTTGTTTGTCTTGTAAGTAGGGACGAAGCCTAGCCCCTTGTTTAAAACTATTTGTTGTTGTGCTGTCAGTGAAGTTGAGGAAATATTTACTCTGAGGTTGCTATGTGACTCCTCAGGTTTTGTCGCCCTTTTTCTTTTACTTGTCCTTGTTTTCCTGTTTGTTTTCCACCTGTTGCTCCCGTTGGTTGACTGGAATCTCCGCCCTGCCCTAAAAAAGGCTTTGATGTGGTTACTTGCGGTTGTGATTCTGACATAACATCTGTCGAGATTTCCTCTGTTCTTCTGTCCACCTGCACCGGTGCTCGGTTCACA
Organism: Lissotriton vulgaris; assembly: GCF_964263255.1. Lineage (NCBI taxonomy): Eukaryota > Metazoa > Chordata > Amphibia > Caudata > Salamandridae > Lissotriton > Lissotriton vulgaris. The sequence goes on along the minus strand of NC_141693.1, from coordinate 371,898,842 downwards.
TCTACTTCTCTTTCTGTTGCTACACTTTCCTCTGATGAAGTGATGTTCTTTGTAAAATACACCGCCTCTATGCATAAACCGCTGCCCAAGTATAGACCTCGTTAAGCTTGTAATCCAATGTATCCCGTTTGAACTTCCGTAACTTTCCTTCATGCAGTTCTTTAGAGTACGCTTCCAGTTTCAAGTTCATTTCTTCCATTGTTTTGTTCCATATGTTCGATTCCATTCTTACTTCCAAATCTGATTTAATACTGGCAATTTCTTCTTCAATATCACGTATTATTGTTGATAATTCCTCTATTAGCAGTAAAATGAAATCTAAAGAGCATTTGTTATGAATTGCATACCATCTTTCCATAAAATCCTTGTTCAGATAAAACCTGAATAACATTGGTTTGATTGAGAGTCATAGTCCTATCGGAATCCTTTTAGCCCCGTGGTACTGGAACAGTGTGGATGCATGGAGGTGTTGATTTAGTTCTCGCCTTGTCAAATATTCAAGCTGTTTCCACTGCTGCGATACTGTGTTCCCCTATACATTGGCTTATTTCATTTCTGTAACTAGAGCATAAATATCCGTTCTCGTTCAGCTATGTATGCTAAAGTATTTGCCCTATTTTCTGTTAAACTAGATATAGCATCAAAAGACATGATGGGTGCTTCCACTTGGTGAGGCAGTGATACCGGTTTTTAGTGGAACGTGGAGCACTACTTGTTTGATTCAAAGCTTAATATGATATCACCTTTTCTATTGTGCGTGCTACCAGTGGTGGACACACTGACTCTATATGTCCAAAACAAACCCACCTTAAAACAAGTGTATACCACTTGACCACTGTGCACAGTTGCTATGCGTTATTGCTCATTAATTTTACATATTTAACAAACAATTTCACAAAATAAAACTTAAAACATCAACCAAACAAAATCGTCCTCAAAAATCAATTGCAATATCCCTTTGTTGTTTCATCATAATATACATGTTTGTTTAATTTGTTTCATTAAACAAACATAAAATATCTAACACAATGCTACAATCTTCTCAGTTTGAAGTTGTAATCACTTTTCTTCATTGTAGCGCAGAAGCCAAATGCATTTCGGGCTCTTGGCCCTTCTTCGGGGGCTATAATTTGGAACAAACAATATAGTATACTGTAAATCTGCCTTCAATGTACATGGAAAAATCAATACACAGCATTACTTCAAATTAATTATTTCATGTGATGTAGTTGCTCTGAGTGTTGCTGATAAAACAATAAAAAAAAAGAACCCCTTGTGAACCGAGTGAAGAGACAAGTGAAAAGACAAACTCCACGCGTGTAACAACAGATCTTGGCTGACACGTATCTTCCAAGCAACACCTCTAAACATTTCAACATTCACATATGTGCTGTGCATCTTGTATATACTATTCCAGACGTGCTTACCAAGAGCTACCTGTTGTCGGCCTTCTACAACTGACTTCCGCATAAACAAAAACGTTCTGTGAGTTCAAAGAAAGAAAATGCACATAAGAACACTTACTGAATACCGTCATGCTCGGATCAACTACCCGCCCTACTTTCACAATTTAACGCTGCGTACACACCCATGCGTGTTCACCTGAGCGTCTCTTGAAATCAAATTTAATCTGTGGATTCAACCGCGACTCGTCCCCTACTGCTACCACAAAAAACCAAAGTCTATGAGGTTCTGCATTCGTTGTTACATGTAAATCAATCTACTCTGTTCAATCGACTGAACACGGAGTACCTTTGTGTTACTGTCATCCGTTCAACCAGGTTTGTGCCGGCGTAGCGGTCTCTGCCCAATACCGATTACTTCCTGCCTACGTCTGTCCCTCATCTATTTCTCTTCCTCTCTCACCTCAACACTGAAGACGGACCCAGTGACACAACTCTTTCTAACACTATGGTGATCGCCATCTTACTACCATATCTCGCCGGTTACAATCATACTGTAGCTTCCTAATGTAACTAGTACCGGACAATTCTGAGCGGTGCGTTTCTGAAGGAAAATCGTATCACTCTAGCACCAATCATAAAAGTGGCTTAAAAATTCGACCAATACCACAAAATTCCGAACAGCGTATTTCTAATAGAAAAGATATGCTCATGTGACTGAACACCACTACAAAAAGTCCAGTTAAAACAGAAAATGAAGAAAATAAAGAGAAATACACGTGAAAAACGAAATGTAAACAGGTTGTATGTGGTCCCCAAGTGGTACAAATTCCTAGTTCAGTGGTAAACTGTGTAATCCTTTAACACCAACCCAAGCAATAATTCTTATACATTACAAAAGATTATAAAAAAATTACCAAAAATATTTCCTTTCTGGAAAATACCATGACATACAACACTGCTTCAGTTTCCAAACGGATCCTGTGTGTTAAGATTAAACATGTACATGATGATGAAACAACAAAGGGATATTACAATTGATTTTTGAGAAGGATTTCGTTTGGTTGATGATGTTTTAAGTTTCATTTCGGGAAAGTTTTAGTAAAATATGTAAAATGAATGAGCAATAACGCATAGCAACTGTGCACAGTGGTCAAGTGGTATACACTTGTTTTAAGGTGGGTTTGTTTTGGACATATAGAGTCAGTGTGTCCACCACTGGTAGCACGCACAACAGAAAGGGTGATATCATATTAAGCTTTGAGTCAAACAAGAAGTAAGTCATAGGAGTGCTCCACGTTCCTCTACAAACTGAGAGTGCCAGGGGGCCTACATATCATGATCACTCCCACATACGAAAATCCACATCCGGACCTCTTTAAAGAATGGGCAGAACTCAGTGCGGAGAGCTCACAAAGGATGATCACTTTGCTCATAAATATGCTAACATTGACAGAGAGAACATTATAAAAACCATTAAAGAATTGACAGATCAGTTACATAATACTAATGATAAGGAACTTGTGATGATATTTTTGAAAGATTTGAAGTCATGAATGAAGAAGTATGAAGAAACCATCACAGCAAGAAAGGCACATAAATTTCAATGTGATCGCAAAGATTATAAACAAGGCAGAATTTACACTTTCTCTAGGAAGTTTGATAACATCAGGGATGAAAGAATGGAGACGAAAAACATAGCACGGCAGGATAACACACTGAGCGATCTAAGCTCAGAAACAGGCTACAAATCAGATTGTGACTCCCTTTCAGATAAAAGTGGACCAACAACATCAGTAAATGATGAATTTAGTTTTTTACACGCGGGCAGACTGACAGACCACAGACCTCAAAATCAACGAAAAAAATGAAGAGGCGGCAGAGGCATGGTGCAGAAGAGAAAAGAAGATGGAAGTACACCTGGAGTATTGACAAGAACTCGCAGCAAGAAGTAGTGGACTCAAATATGGTAATCAACCTTTCAAATGAGACTAACTGATGAAGATAGATCATCAGAACCTATGGACTCATCATTATGTCATACGCAGACGACACCCAACTCATCCTCTCCCTATCCAACGAACCCAACACCGCCAGACACAACTTTCGAGAATGCATGGAAGTCGTCGCCAAATGGATGAAAAACAGCTGCCTACAACTAAACACAAACAAAACGGAAGTACTCATCATGGACCCAAACCCAGATGCCTGGAACGACACCTGGTGGCCCCCCCACCCTCGGAAGCCCGCCCACCCCCACGGACCACGCACGCAACCTGGGAATCATCCTGGACTCAGAGCTCAAAATAGACTGCCAGATCAACTCCATCTCATCCTCCTGCTTCCCCACCCTCCGCTTCCTTCGTAAGACCTTCAAATGGATCCCCTTCGAACACAGAAAGACCATCTCTCACGCCCTTGTCACCAGCAGGCTCGACTACAACAATGCACTCTATGGCGGAAAAAACAAAAACCTCACCCGCAAACTACAGAACATCCAAAATGCTGCCGCAAGACTGGTCCTCAACCTGCCAAGCCACTGCCACATCTCTCAGCACCTGCGCACACTCCACTGGCTCCCCATCGAAGCTAGAGTCACCTTCAAAATGCTAACCCATGCTCACAAGGCCCTCCACGACACCGGACCAGCATACCTGAACAGCCGACTCAATTTCTGCTCACCCCAAAGGACCCTACTATCAGCCCAGCTCTCCTATGCTGTGGTCCCCTGCACCAGGAAGACCAGATCGGGAGGCCGCTCCTTCTCCTTCCACGCAGCCAGTGCCTGGAACGACCTTCCCCTCCACCTCAGACAGATAACATCGCTCCCCATCTTCGCAAGAAACCTCAAAACCTGGCTCTTTGACAGACCCCCTTCTTGATGGACTGGAACCTGCGAACCCCCCCAAACACCCAGCGCCTTGAGACCCTTACAAGTGAGTAGTCGCGCTTAACAAACACCTGGTTTGATTTGAGCACTTGCGCTGGGCATATCTTATTGTCCCATTGCTTCTCAATTGTATTGACCTCTATTTACAAGAAAGATAAAGCTAAAACAATTCTTTAAAGTGCAGAAAAAACCTAGTACCAAACTGACAATTACACCTATCCAGAGCGCTCTCACCATAGCAGATATAGATCTCTTGAGGGATCTGACTGATTTAGAACAAGAAAGTAGGGAAGAGGAGATGGTGCCCACTGGAGCTGAGGTATCACTGGAATACAGTGTAGCGAAAGAATAGTTACCCCATTTAAATGCAAGTCACGTTTTATTCCATCTATGCCACATGACAACAGTGAGAGTGTAACCCAAGATCTCAAAACACTAAGGAATCGAGAAGTCGAAAGACTAGGTTGAATTCACAATGGAATCTGAAATTCAAACGTGTACTGGATAAATGGTCTAAAAGCAATAAATAGGTTATGCATGCCTCATATAAGGGCGGTAACATAGTGATTTGGTCAAAAGAGATGTATGTGCACGAAGCATACAATCAACTGAATGATAAACAGTGCTATTGTAAAATCACTTGAAGAGATTACAAAGGTTTGAAAGAAAGTTTCCACAGAGATTTAAAAAGTTAGAGGGAGACTAATTTCATAAGTAACGAAGAGTTTAATTTCTTGCACATTAAGCATCCTAAATTGCCATTACTGTATCTATTACCTAAGGTAAATAAGAACAGAGATTGCCCCCCAGGTAGACCAGTTATGTCAGCTATTGGTAGCTTTTTGGCGAATAGATGGAAATAAGTAGATTACTTCCTACAGCATTACGTACAAGCTATACCATCACACATCAGAGACAGCACAGATTTCCTAAAACACATCTTTGATTTACACTGGGAGCCCGATTTCTTGATGGTTTGCTTAGATGTGAATTTGCCATGCAGAAGGGATGAATACTGTACAGTATTTTTTGAAAACAATACCGATCCACTACTTGAAGCATAATGAGATGTTGATGGGCATGATAAAATGGTTTCTGAAGAGTAATGTGTTCGTCTTTAACAATGATCTGTTTCAACAGTTGCAAGGGACTGTGATGGGCTCCTGCTTCGCCCTCAGTTATGCAAACCTACACATGGGCTGGTGGGAGGAGCAGGTGCTCCACAGCACAGGATCACATGACTGGTCATCGAACATTATTATCTGGCTCAAATATATAGATGATCTGTTTATATTGTGGAAAGGTGATCGCAGATCAGTTACTGAATTTGTCACACAGATCAATGATAACAATTTGAAATTATCTTTTACCAGTCGTGTGAGTGACACATGCATTGATTTCCTGGATATCAGATTAGAGGTCATAGGGGACAAAATTACATCAAAGGTATACAGGAAAGAAACCTCATGTAACTCAACGCTGCATGCGACTAGCTCACATCCGGGTGCCTTTAAACGGAGCATACAATATGGAGAACTGATAAGAGCGAAGAGGATTTGCAGTACCCAGGATTCCTTTCTCCAAGTAGAAAGAGAGATGACAGAGAGATTAACGGTGCAGGGGTACAATGAGAAAATCCTGAAACAAGCTAAAGAGAAAGTCAGTACTAAAATAAGAATTGAGCTGCTATTCAATCAACAAGTCAATAAAAAAAATAATAAAGAGAGAACAAGAACAACTCAACGTAGTAACACACCTGTGCAAGAGGAGTGCAGGTTCATAACTACCTACAGCATGGCGCACAATTGTCGGGCCTGAGACTAATAACCAACCGGATCCAAGCTTGATTCCACAGGAGCGAAGATGCTAGTCCCAACACTGTTAAACAACAATTACAGGAGGAGATATAAAAACTCACTCACAAGAAATGGTTGCAAAAAAGTGAGGGAATAAATCATAGAGTGATCACCACTCTTCCCCAGATAGTACAACAGGTAACGCTGGTGATGCGGAACTGGATGGAATGGGTTGACCATAAATAAGCTACAAACAAGTCTTAGAGCATTAATGCATGTCAGTATCAGTAATTATAGTTCACTTACCAGCTAGAATGTCCCAGTATCTCTTGAATTGAATATTGAATTGAATATTGATTTATATAGCGCGATTGCTGCCCAATGGGCGTCCAAGCGCTGGGGATGTAGACAGAGCTGGCCAGTGCCGAAGAGGTTAGAACTCAGTGGACCTTGTAAACAGAAGGGTCTTCAGTTGTTTGCGGAAGGAGAGCAGGTTCGGGTTGGACCGGAGTTGTAAAGGAAGTGAGTTCCACAACTTCGAGGCGTTCAGAGAGAACATCCTGCCTCCGGTCCTAGCTCTCCTAACTTTGGGTACCACAGCCAAGAAAGCCTCCGCAGAGCGGAGATTTCTACTTGGGTGGTAGTGGGTGACTAAATTGGGATATCCCAGGCAATGGAACTGTCCAAGTGGAGTCTGTAGAGGAGTCATAAGGAGGCTACTGGGAGTAGGGATACATAAGGGACACAGGAATTTCACTTTCATCCACATTCACACTAGATTACCTGGGGATAGTAAGGAGTATAAGGTGGGAGTCTAAATAGCCACTAAGGAACACAAAAGAGAGTGGAAGGATTTCAGACAGACAAACTGGCTCCACAGAATATCAGGTAAGTGAAGCAGTATTTTTTAAACACAAGGAAAAGGTGGCGTGCTGACTGGTTCCCTTGGGGAAATGGAGTGGGGCAGCCGCGTTTACATAACAGACAGGTATGGATTTCAAATGCGGCGTGTAGCACTGACCGACTCCGATGAGGAATGGAGCTGAGCAGCTGCGTGCACGAATTCCGACAAAAGCAAGAAAATACTAATAAAAAATGGCGTGGTGTGCAGGCCGGCTCCTGATGAGGTAGGGAGCGGAGCTGCGACACACACGCGGTAAGAGAGAGAGATGGAAGAATATGGCGAGGCGTGCTGGCCGGCTCCTGAGAGGAAAGGAGCAGAGCAGTGTTGCCTACACCGACAAGCTGGGGGAAGGAAAGAAGCGGCATGGCGCGCTGGCTGGCTCCAAAGGGTATATGGAGCGGAGCAGCGTCACCCACGCCGATAAACAGGAGGGGGGAATGGAAAAGCGTGGCGCGCTGGCCGGCTCCAGAGGGGGTAGGGAGTGGAGCAGCGACACTCACGTTAGCACCAGAGACCATGGACAAACAGCAGGACTCAAAAGAAAACTTCAACAGCGCTTGAGGTTCGTATCTCATGTAGGAGATGAAGGCAACAAACAGTAAACACTATCACGGGAAACAGGAACAAGGAGGGGGCGTGGTCACAGTCAGGAACAGTAAGCCAAGCATCGGCTTACAGGGGAGACCATCTTTTAAGTGAGTTAGGGACCGTCACCAAACTACCACCTCAGTGAACTAATGATTTCACTTCTCATGCATTAAGGCTCTGACCTTCAGGAGCCTTGTCTGCACTGCCTACAGCCTGAACCCTAACAACAATCAGATAAGAAAAATTCAGCAGAAAGCATTGGCACCTAATTAAACAGGATCCAGTGATAGGTTTGGATTTGGGAAATAGACCATTGAGCACCTACAGGAAATCTAGGTTTATAAAAGATGTCATAGTCAAGAATCAGATCACCGATCATGAGACTTGGCTAAAACCAGCAAAGGGATTCAGAAAGTGTAGCAAGTACAAAGCCTGCATGCATGGTGTGAAAACTAAAGTATTCTACACTGACTTAGGGGAGAGAAAAACAATAAACAAATCTCTCAATTACAAGTCTGAATTTGTAGTTTTTGTGTAGGTCTGTCCTTGTGACAAGACATATGTGGGCAGCCCTATTCTACAAGTACATATGAGGATATTAAAACATATACGGTCAATCAGAAATACAGATGAAACTTACCCTGTGGCACGTCATTTCAAGCAACATCACGATTGAAACCCACAGTCCCTGACATATATTGTGATTGATCAGGTAGAGAAATGACCCAGAGGTGGTGAAAGAGAGAGGGCACTCAGGCAGTTAGAGTGTAAGCACATTCTACGGTTGAACACAAGAGAACCTACAGGCCTGAACGTCAATGAGGAGTTGCATACTTACCTGCAGAAACATTAGAGAAATTAGCCTTGTTCTAAATGATTTTCATCATTGTTTTTATCTAGACAGTTATGACACAGCGGTGAGACAGTTTTGAAGAGACAGGGTTGTAATTCTTATATTTTTACATAATTCACAGGAATGTATTTTCTATTTTTCAGGGCCAATCTAGATGTAACTGACTCATTGGTGAGCCGACTACCAGTTCCATGAGAGTGACACAAAAAGCTGCGATATCTACATTTTGTTTGAAAATTTCTTGAGATTTTTTCTTGTGTTTCACTAATGATTGGAATTTTTATTTTTATTATTGCATTATTGTTACCTTGGTACTGAGAGTATCATCACAATAAGAATGACCTGAGGGCTATGTGATTCACGCCAATTCCTTGAGTATCACATACAGATAACAATTTGTTACTATTTGGCCCAATGGGGCAGGAGTTTTTCGCTATTGGTAAACCAAAGTATAAATTGTTTATTGGAGATAGGATTTAACTGTGGCAAAGAAACCAGGTCATAATTTGCCCAATGGGCGAGAGGTTTCCGTTGTATGTTATCAAGTACCTAAAGATCACGACGTATGACTACTATTTGCTAGGAAATTTAAAATGTACATACTTTTTTGTGGAAATATGTGAAACAAGTGAGATAGTATGGCTGCCATTCTGCCAATCAGGACCGGTAATGTGTCATGGTGGGAATTTCCCTGCAATTATTTTCATATTTTTGTATTTTTTTGTCATAAAAATTATTTGTTACGAGTTGCCGAGCATTTTGGGTATAAAAATACGACATTACATCACTGTCTTCTTAGACGTTGCATTGAAGCTGAAATATTGTAATAAGGAATATCCAAATGCTCATTTTACATAATATGTTGTCTTCTCAGGTCTGTTATTTATGACGTTACTTTTGGAGGATTTTATTTTTAAAAATGACTCTAGTAAATGGCGGGGATAAACATGTCACAAGACGGCCACCAAAACAAAAGATCAATATGATGAATTGTTTGCACCCTTCTTTTGTCTCCATTTTGATGGCCATGATAAATTCTGTATACAAACTGTGAGCCAGCATCGTGAAAAAGGCTTCACGCTGAAATGCGTTGACGCTCTTTTACCAATTATTTTGAGCTTTGTTGGAATAAATCCTTGATTATATTTCAGCTCCAAGGAGTGCCATTCCTGTTCCTTCCTTTTGTACTGTGGGTTGCAAGTGCCATATATGTATGTATATATGTATGTATGCATATATATATATATATATTACCTACTGGCGGTCGCCAGTAGGTAGTTATAGTTAGGATTTTTTTCAATGTTAAATCTCAAAATTCTATTTGGAATAACTTTGGCACCGGTTGACGAATCTGCCTGAAAATTTCATGAAAATGGCCTCGTCGAGCTCCGGTCCTTCCCTGAAAGTTTGGGGGGGATACAATAAGCGGGGGCCGAGATAAAAGGGGGGTCCCAAAACGCGTTTTCCCCATGTTAATTTCCATAGGGCGGTCGATTTCACTTTTAGCCCGAACGGCTGAATGGATTTACACCAAACTTGGCAAAATTGTAGGGACTGGTAGCCCGATGTGCCTTTGCTATGTCTCAAGATATGTGCTCCAGTGGATTTTGAGTAATTTAGGTTCAAAAAAATATATATATCTATAGCAGCGCACCGGTGCGCGCACCGGAGTGCGCTCCAGGCGCGACACGCGAGGTGCGCATGGAAAGCTGATTGGCTCTCGGGTGTCTGTAAACATTCCAAACAGTCCAGAGCGGTCGCCATCTTGTGTCTCGGTAAAATCGAGACATAAGAGGTGGCTAAAACAAAGTGGGAACTGACCATAAGGCGTCAGGGATAGACCCCTTTGACCCCCTAGGTTTGATGTGGGGGCTATAAAAGGGCCCCGCGGGGCATTTAAAATATATATATTTTTTTCGTTTTGCGCGGGGGAAGCGCTCGGTGCGCGCACCAGGTAGCGCACCGGGGAGCGTAAAATGAGGGAAAAAGATGACAGAGTTTTAAAAAAATGAAGTTTTTATTTAGAAATTGGAGGTAGTTCTTAAAAGAACTTTTTTTTTTCTTCTTTTTGTTGTTTTATATTTTTTTTGTGTTTTTGGAACTTTTTGAACTTTTTTTGGCTTTTCAAAACAGTTTTATATTTTTTTTTGTATTTTTTAGGGGGAGAAACAAAAAAAGGGAATTGAAACTGGCTCAACTGGAGCAAAAAAACAAAAAACCCAAAAAATTATTTCTTTTTGGGGCACTTGTGATTATCACCTGCAAGGACGATGAGCTTAATACTTTGTTCCCCATAGGAGATAAGCTTGCCACAAGCAGTACAAGTAATTTTAAAATCAGCAAATCTCGGCTGAATGCAAGGCATCACCTCAGATGTTTCTGGTTGCGAGGAAGTGGGTTGGTTTCTTTGGGAGGGGGTCCTTGATGACTGGGGGAGGTTACTGGCCAGTTCCCGGAACTCTGCACGAGAGTAGTTGTTTGGATGTTTTCTTGTCATGTGCCGAATCATGGTATAGTTACCAAAAGAATATTTCTTGTTTGGGTTGCCCCGTGAAAGTTCATCATTGCAGATGAGGCAAGTCACCTTGGGAGCATTCACCTTTTTTTTCCCCTCTGGAATTGACAAAAACTGCCAAACAATGTGTGGTTTGGGTTTGTAAGGTGTATTTTCTTCTGGCAGCCATCTTCTTCTCCCCTCCTCCTCTTTCTCTTCCTCCTCCTCCTGTTCTTGACCACCAATATAATTTGGAGCTGGTCCTCTTGGTGGTGGTGGTGGTGGTGGTGGGGCAGATGCACCAGCTGATGCTACTACTGAAGCCATTATTTGGAGCAAAAAAGTAGAGAGAGCAACAAACAGGTCTTCCTCAGTCAAAGGACAAAGTCAGAATAAGGAAAAAAGGTGGGGTCTTTCATCATTTAGAAAAAAAAACTGTCCTGAACCAATGAGAAGTGTTATTTTCAGGTCACAAGACCAGGGGCTTCATCATTATGAAACTAAAACTGTTATGAACCAATGAAAAGTGTTATTTTCTGCTCACATGACCCGACGCGCTTACGCTACGCGCACGGGGGCGCGCAGCGTAAGCGCGTCGGAAGTTTACGTTTTGCGATCGTATTCGCTCGAGTACTTCCGGGTGCGCTTACGCCGTGCGTATCACGCGGTCACGGCTACGCGATACGTCACGATCATGTTTTCGTTTGCGATATTGGCGCTCACGAGACGCTCCCCGGAGCGCGCCCGGGGGCGCTTTTCAGAAATACGCTTTTCGGGCCGCACTCCGGGGCGCGCTCTGGGAGCGCTCCCCCCAAAAATTAAAAAAAAAAAATGGGATAATTGTAGAGACAGGTAGCCCTATTCTGAAGTGGTTTGTAAAAAAATTAACTTTATAAAAATATGTATTGTGCTACATTGGGCTTAATATATGTTAGAGCCAAAATGTAGCCCAAATGTAGCCCAAAGTAGCCCAATGTAGCCCAAAGATGGCCACCAGAGATCAAAAATTGTAAATGTAGCCCAAAATTCAACTAGATGTAGCCCAACTGTAGCCCAATGACAGAATGTACCAGAGTGTTAAAAAGAACAACTAGAGTGCTAACAGTCTTATTTATAAAGTGAAACTTATAGTAAGGAATTAGCATTAAAAAAACCTTTGAAATTCACTGAAAAAAACCATAGGTTTCACACCAGTTATAGTTAGGAATTAGCATTTAAAAAACCTATTAAATTCACTGAAAAAACCATAGGTTTCACACCAGTTATAGTTAGCTGGAAATTTTACTGATATAAAACCATTGAAATTCCCACGTTATAGTTAGTCGGACTCACTATAACTTGCGCGTGCAATGCACTGCTGATGACATCACATATTACATCACTCATGACATGGTCAGTGACATCACTCATGACATCACTGATGACACCATCCAGTGAATATGTGTCTTTCTGAAAAATAAATATTAGTGAGTTATGTTTAAATATTTAAATACATATATTAGTGTTTCACTTTGTGTATAAGTGGCTACATGTCTTGATAAGTAGCTACATGCGTATGTATATGGGTTATTTGATATTTTTAGTAGTATCAGTATGAGTGTCTATGTGGTTTGGTGGAGGTATTACTTAGCACATAGATGCATGAGTGACTGACTCTTTGTTTGTATGTGTTTTGAAGACAGCATATGTGCAGGACTGTATGGGTGGATGAGTGTCTATATGTGTTTGTTAGTGAGTGAATGACTGGCTCACTAGTGTCTTTATCAGTAACTACATATGTTTTAATCTAGTATATATGAATATTGATGTATATAAGTGAGTATATGTGAGAGTAAGAGATTGTAAGATTTCCTGTTTAAATAAGTATGTGTTTCTATAAGTGATTGTTTAAGAGAATAAATATGTGTAATTTTCAGTAGAAGTAAGGTGGAAGTGTGTGTATAACTCTATATTCAAATAAATGGTTGTTCAATAGTTTATTTGCACGTGTGAATATGTGTGTGAGTAACTTTTGGATGAATGTTGGTGTGTAACAGGATGTATAGGTGTATCTCTTCATATGATGAGTGAGTATATGTATGAGTGACTATATAGAACTGTTGGTGAATGAGTGGATGTGTATATAGATAGTGGAAGTACAGAATTGCTTGTTGTAACTGATATAGGTATGTCCATTTTTTAAAAATTTCAGTTTCTATTTTTGAATATGTGTCTCAAGGGTTACTTTACACTGAGAGGAGGTCTGTGACTGTGTCACAAGGATGGTGTCATCAGTGATGTCATGAGTGATGTCACTGACCATGTCATGAGTGATGTAATATGTGATGTCATCAGCAGTGCATTGCACGCGCAAGTTATAGTGAGTCCGACTAACTATAACGTGGGAATTTCAATGGTTTTATATCAGTAAAATTTCCAGCTAACTATAACTGGTGTGAAACCTATGGTTTTTTCAGTGAATTTAATAGGTTTTTTAAATGCTAATTCCTAACTATAACTGGTGTGAAACCTATGGTTTTTTTCAGTGAATATATATATATATATATATATATATATATATATATATATATATATATATATATATATATATATATATATATATATATTCGTTATTGCCGTTCCCACAGCAAAGTCACATCCACTGAATGGTGGGAAAGTGCAGGTCAGTGAGTGTGGGACTTGCTCAAAATTGAAAACATAAATCCTGAGAAATGTTCGCGATTCAAAAGCCTGCGCACAGCATGTTTGTTTAAAGAAATCTTAATGGCCATTGAAATTTCTTGGAACCATCAAGCTGTTTGCGGGCTTTTGAATCGTGAACATTGCTCAAGATTTATGTGTTCAATATATATATATTACCTACTGGCGGTTGCCAGTAGGTAGTTTTAGTTCGGACCTAGTTTCCATAGGAAAAACATTTTTGATTTGACAATAATTTTGGTGCCATTTGACAAATCCTCGCAAAATTTTCAAAACTAATGGGGCAGTCAAGTCAGCTGCGGTCTTGAAAATTTCTGAGTGATCCATCATGCAGGGGCTGAGAAAAAGGGGGCGGTCCTAAAATGTTCATAGGAAACTGTTGACGCATCTAAAGCCCGAACTGCTGAACTGAATTACACCAAATTTGGCAGAAAGGTAGCTCTTGGTCAAGAGAGCACTCTTTTTGTTAAATGATGTAAATCAGTTCAGTAGTAAACAACTATGGCCGCGGTGGATCAGTGAACCCTCTCGATTTTGTGCCTGAGATCTGATTGGCTGTCAACACTTCAAACCAGGAAGTATTGGCAGCCATCTTGTGACTAGGTTGAATCAAAACACAACCCCCAGGCTAAAAAAAAAGCATTTTTTGAAAAAGAATTTTCACGGGATTCGTGGTGGATCTGCAAAATCGGCAGAAATCGAAGCGCTGGCTCCTGTACTTCATTTGTCCTGGGGCCAAAAATAAATAAAGAATTGGGGGTCCGCTCTGGCCCCCGCAGCCCTAGGGACTGCCACCTCACTGGGACTAATAGTTTGAAGTGTGGGGGGCTATGCGGCCCCCTGCAGCCCCGGGTACCGCCACCTCCCCGGACTATGTTTTATTGTAATGCGTGGGGGCTCCAGCCCCCCCCATGCCACGATGGGGACCGCCACCTCCCCGGGGCTAATTGTTTCTAATGCAGGGGTGCCACACAGCCCCCCGCAGCCCCTCCGACCACCACTTCCCTGAGGCTATTTTTAATTACAATGCGTGGGGTTCTCCAGTCCGCCCATGCAGCCCTGGGGACTGCCACCTCCCGGGGCTAATAGTGTGAAATGTGGGGGCCACATGCCCCCCTGCAGCCCCGGGTACCACCACCTCCCTAGAGCTATGTTTTATTGTAATGCGTGTAGGGCCACTTGCCCCCCCTGCAGTCCCAGGGATTGCCACCTCCCGGGGCTATTTGAAAAATGGAAGGGGGGCCGTGTGGCCACCCTCCCATTTTTTAAATAGCCCAGGGGAGTTGATGGTCCCCGGGGCTGCGTGGGCTGGCGAGAGCAGGGCCGAAGCAAACAAGTGTGCTCGCTTTGAATGTCAGTGATGTCACTGACCATGTCATGAGTGATGTAATATGTGAGGTCATAAGCAGAGCATTGCGGGGGCGCAAGTTATAGTTAACTCAGGTAACTTTTTCACTTTGCTGAATAAATTTCGCAAACACATTCCGGGTGTCCTGCCTTACTTCGGAACAGAGGAGGTAATTGCTGGTACATGTTCAAGGCCGGTCGGTGGCCTATCTGGGAACCGTTCCACGACAGCCCAAGGTGCGCAAACCGGCACTGGAGGAGAGAAAAAAAAAAAAATATATATATATATATATATATATATATATCACACCAGGATTCCAGCAGTGCAACCCTCCAGAAGAGCAGCAAAGTACCAGGAAACAGACTCCGTAGGCAAGGCTTAATGCTTAGTTGTGTTTATTCATAGCATCAATGTCCAAGTGACGCATTTCGGCCACCAGACATGCAGCCTTGATCACATAGCGCTTGCAATGGTGGAACGGTGCAATATATACAGTGTAACAAGTGGCAGTATTTTTACTATGTTCTTCACAATGATTCAACAGGTTTGCAACATGTGGTAAAGCAACATTTGTAACATCATAGATTTACTACATGTAATTTACTGCAATGCGCCTAGACATAGTGAAAAGACTATAAAAGCTGAGCACATGGCTCAGAACCGGTGATGGTCACATATGTGCTATGCCTGCCAACGAGGCTCCTGGGCATCAGCTAACATTCGTAGAAATGCAATCAGCCGGAGGGCGTGGCTAGCAGCCGTAGAGAACGGCCGCAGCCTAACTCGGCTCCTACCTTCTCGTCGTCTATCATTCTTCATCCTAGTCATCCACGGAGGAAAAAAGGCACAGCAGTAATTGTTATATTCTCCCGTCCCCGGGGGTAATTTAAGCCTGCTGACGGAGGTGGAAGGGCACGTTGTCGTCCCTTCCACAGACTGGCCTGGTGGTGAGTGGTGGTTATTTGGCTGGTGGCAAAGTGAGGAGAGGCCCCGTGATGTGTGGGGGGTCTCTCCCGGAGGGCTCCAGGGCCATTGGCAGAATGTCCCCACTGTGGAGAGCGGAGCGACGGAGGCTGTGACTCGCTGGGGCGCTCTGTCTCTGCTCTCTCTGCCGGGCGGACCCCCAGCAAGGCTAATTGAGGCCCCGGCTTTGGGGCCTAGGTCACAGGACCGGGAGACGGTAGTGTGGAGGCCCCTTGAGTCGGAACTCGTAGAGGGTCGGATAGGGAGTGGGGCCCTAAAAAGTGGCCGAATTCTCCCTGGATCTGCTGGCTGGTGGTGAGAGAGTGAGGATAGCAGTGCCTGAGGAGACCTAGTGGGCGCTGCCCAGCCGTTAGGTGGTTAATAGAGGCACAGGCTTATGGCCTCCCTTGGGACTTGGGTCGGGGTTGGAGGCAGAGTCACCGGCTGTGACAGCTGGTGGGCACTGCACTGAGGAGCGGAGCCGGAAGCACTGTGCAGTGAGTAGGCCCGAGGGTGTGTAAGGACTGCAGCATTGGGGGAGTGTGCAGGATACCAGATAGGCAGCACCTAAAGCCTGGGGGACAAAGAGCAATGTGGAAGGTGGCAATGCAGTGGCGATAGGAGCGAGTGAGAGGACATTGCAGCTTGGGCCAGTGAGGCCTGTCACAGCGGAGAGCAAGTGGAGAAGACCTGGCAGCAGAGGCTGGGTGAAAGATCGGGCATTCAAGGATTGTACCTCGGAGGTGGCAGCAATTGGGTGTGGAGCGTGACATTCCGGACTGCTGATAAGTGAACCCGGGGGTTTAAGATCCATTGTCGGTGCTGGTGCTGGGGTCCCCAGCTACATCCCCTGGTGGAGATACGGTGGCGCAGTGTATACAGCTGCTCAGGATTGGAGTAGTGGCGCAGTGTCTACAGCTGCTCAGCATTGGAGAGGTAACGCCATGCCGTATTGCCCACCTACATAGGTAGCGGCTAGATTAGTGTTGCAGAGGCGGTGGTCGGGTGCCACAGAGGGTTTCAGTGGCCCGAATTTTGTTGCTGGAGAACGTGGCTGAGAGCTTGCCCCCCCTGCCCCCCAGAAGTACGGTACATACGAGTGGCCTTATTTGCATTTACGGTGATGGATCAAGCCCTGATCTTTGGACTGGGTAAGAGTGGTCTGCTTAATTCAGACACTCTGTTCATCACCACCCCCTTTTCTGAATCATTTTTGTCCACCATAAGCGTGGAAGGGTATACTCAGATGTGAGTCCCTTGCTCATTGCACCATCAGGATTCAAGCAAGCCGGGCCGAAGACGGCTGAAATGCCAGAAACCGGTCCCCGGTAGCTTGTTTCCTTCCCAGTATGAGAATTGGCTTGGTAGTTTGGTCTGCCCTGTTCCCATGATGCACTGGGCCAGGGTCAGACTAATTTGCATATAGCCAAGTTCTGAGCTGGGATGGTGCAGTGAGCTACTAAACGGTGATGGATCAAGCCCTGATCTTTGGACTGGGTAAGAGTGGTCTGCTTAATTCAGACACTCTGTTCATCACCACCCCCTTTTCTGAATCATTTTTGTCCACCATAAGCGTGGAAGGGTATACTCAGATGTGAGTCCCTTGCTCATTGCACCATCAGGATTCAAGCAAGCCGGGCCGAAGACGGCTGAAATGCCAGAAACCGGTCCCCGGTAGCTTGTTTCCTTCCCAGTATAAGAATTGCTTGGTAGTTTGGTCTGCCCTGTTCCCATGATGCACTGGGCCAGGGTCAGACTAATTTGCATATAGCCAAGTTCTGAGCTGGGATGGTGCAGTGAGCTAAAAAACGGTGATGGATCAAGCCCTGATCTTTGGACTGGGTAAGAGTGGTCTGCTTAATTCAGACACTCTGTTCATCACCACCCCCTTTTCTGAATCATTTTTGTCCACCATAAGCGTGGAAGGGTATACTCAGATATGAGTCCCTTGCTCATTGCACCATCAGGATTCAAGCAAGCCGGGCCGAAGACTGCTGAAATGCCAGAAACCGGTCCCCGGTAGCTTGTTTCCTTCCCAGTATAAGAATTGGCTTGGTAGTTTGGTCTGCCCTGTTCCCATGATGCACTGGGCCAGGGTCAGACTAATTTGCATATAGCCAAGTTCTGAGCTGGGATGGTGCAGTGAGCTAAAAAACGGTGATGGATCAAGCCCTGATCTTTGGACTGGGTAAGAGTGGTCGGCCTAATTCAGACACTCTGTTCATCACCACCCCCTTTTCTGAATCATTTTTGTCCACCATAAGCGTGGAAGGGTATACTCAGATGTGAGTCCCTTGCTCATTGCACCATCAGGATTCAAGCAAGCCGGGCCGAAGACGGCTGAAATGCCAGAAACCGGTCCCCGGTAGCTTGTTTCCTTCCCAGTATGAGAATTGGCTTGGTAGTTTGGTCTGCCCTGTTCCCATGATGCACTGGGCCAGGGTCAGACTAATTTGCATATAGCCAAGTTCTGAGCTGGGATGGTGCAGTGAGCTACTAAACGGTGATGGATCAAGCCCTGATCTTTGGACTGGGTAAGAGTGGTCTGCTTAATTCAGACACTCTGTTCATCACCACCCCCTTTTCTGAATCATTTTTGTCCACCATAAGCGTGGAAGGGTATACTCAGATGTGAGTCCCTTGCTCATTGCACCATCAGGATTCAAGCAAGCCGGGCCGAAGACGGCTGAAATGCCAGAAACCGGTCCCCGGTAGCTTGTTTCCTTCCCAGTATAAGAATTGCTTGGTAGTTTGGTCTGCCCTGTTCCCATGATGCACTGGGCCAGGGTCAGACTAATTTGCATATAGCCAAGTTCTGAGCTGGGATGGTGCAGTGAGCTAAAAAACGGTGATGGATCAAGCCCTGATCTTTGGACTGGGTAAGAGTGGTCTGCTTAATTCAGACACTCTGTTCATCACCACCCCCTTTTCTGAATAATTTTTGTCCACCATAAGCGTGGAAGGGTATACTCAGATGTGAGTCCCTTGCTCATTGCACCATCAGGATTCAAGCAAGCCGGGCCGAAGACGGCTGAAATGCCAGAAACCGGTCCCCGGTAGCTTGTTTCCTTCCCAGTATAAGAATTGGCTTGGTAGTTTGGTCTGCCCTGTTCCCATGATGCACTGGGCCATGGTCAGACTAATTTGCATATAGCCAAGTTCTGAGCTGGGATGGTGCAGTGAGCTAAAAAACGGTGATGGATCAAGCCCTGATCTTTGGACAGGGTAAGAGTGGTCTGCTTAATTCAGACACTCTGTTCATCACCCCCCCCTTTTCTGAATCATCTTATTTGCAGATGAGGCACCCCCAGGCATGGTGGTGAGGCAGAGGGCTGAGCCAGATTGACGAGTATTCCAACAAGTGGAGCTCTACAGCCGGTATAGCCTGGGCCTGGGGGCAGGGGAGCGGAGGTGTCGGTTTTAGATGTTGCAAGTGCAGCTTTGGCTATTCCTGTGGACGTTTCGCGGCTCTCAGTGTGAGACTGCCCTAGGCCCTCGCCTAGTAGGCAGTGGGCGGCAGTAGAGACATAGCAACTAGAGGGAGAGGCCTCAAGGCTAACGCTCAGAAGCAGCTGGCTAAATTTGCATGGTCCAAGGCAGGAGAAAAAGGGGACTCGCCGCAACCGGACAAGGATGGTGGGGCAGTTGCAACTAATCAAGTCCGGAAGCCTACTTTACACAATGTCATGGCGGCAATTAATGGGGTGTGTGCCTCTGTGGACTCACTGTTGAGGCCTCGCTAATTCGAGCAGATTTTTGAAAGATGGATGAAAGAGTTAAAGAGCTTAAGATAGTCACTAGTGCTCTGCAGACGGATACATTGGATCTCCAGACACAAATTCTCGAAATACAGAAGAAGCAGAAAAGGATGTTGCAACAGCTTGATGAATATGAAGGCCGGGCCTGCCGTAATAACATCCGTATTTTAGGGGTTCCGGAGAGAATGGAGGGGCCAGCAGCAGACCTCTATGGGGAAGATTTGATTACAATGCACCTAAAACCGAAGACTCTGTCCAGCTATTTTTCAATTGAAAGGGCCCATAGGGTACCAGGGGGCAGACCAAAACCAGGAGCTCCTCCGAGGCTCCTTATTGCTATGGTGTTCAATTACCGAGACAGGGATGCTATCCTGCAGACTGCGTGCTCCAACCACCCCCTGAAGAAGGATAACTACTAAGTAGCCTTCTTCCTGGATTTCACTGCCAAGGTTCAGGCCCAATGTCGTAGTTTTCAGGCGGTGAAGAGGGAACTACGAGACCGGGAAGTAAAATATGCGATGCTCTTTCCGGCAAGGCTGAGAGTAGAATCAGACAGAAAGTCGTGGTTCTTTGACTTCCCAGAAGCAGTGTGGGACTGGATGGAAGGCTGGAGCACGGTGGGGAGCCAGAGGCAAGACAGAGCGGACAGACCTGGTCAACATAGAGGGCCCCAGAGGGAGCCGGTGAATAATGGGTCGGCAGATGAAGAGGGCCAGCTACAGGAGACGGACTGACCGGCCGGAGTTGCTCGAGGGGAGAGCTCAAGTCCGACTGGAAGCGCAAGTAGGGGTTCGGGGGAGGGGTGGAATTACTTATTGTGGCGAGACTTTTTGATCAGGGGACACTTTGCAATACAACAAATTAATGGGTTTATAGCTGTGATCTGAATCGGAATGGTACAATGTTTTTAAGTGAATGAGGCAACTAAGAGTTAATCGTGATGTGTGTAGGCGGGGAGGAGGGCTAGATCACCCTATGTACTTTCAGCATTTCAGGGGGGGAGCGAGGCACTCTGCCTTGATTGGGACTGGGTAGTTTTAAATCCACGGGCAGGGAGGGGGGAGGGTCGGCATTGGGGGGGGTGGATGGTTGAAGGTTCAACGTTTAATTGTGCAGCTGGGACGTACGATGCTAGATGGGATGTTTATGTTTCACTCACCAACCTTACAGATCCATTTCATTGATGCTCATTTTGTGACCTTGGATGGGGGGGAATAGAGATAGGACACTATAATGACGTGGAATATCAATGGGATGGGGGACAAGATTAAGAAAGGGATTGTGCAACAGTATTTGAAGAGGCACTCTTCTGATGTGGTATTGCTACAGCAGACACATTTGGTGGGACAGAAGACGAGGGCCCTCACGAGATGGGGGTATAAACTTTTGGTCCATGCTGATTACACCTCTGGGTCAAGGGACAGCAATTTTGGTAAAAAGGTTTGTGCCCCTCATTTTACACAGGGTATGGCCGGATGTGGCAGGGAGGTTCGCGGGAGTGGAGGCCCGGTGGGACGGTAGAGACCTCAATATAATCTCAGTCTATCTGCTGCCTGCTTTGGGCAAACTAGCTTTGGAGGACCTGGGTGGAAAGCTGACGGGACTACAGGAAGGCACATTGATTATTGGAGGCGAATATAAAATGACTTTAGATGACACAGTTGATCGCCACCCACCGAGGTCAAAGGCAAAGTCTAATCTCCTAATGGCCGACTTTACGGAGGCGTTGGGTCTGGTAAATGTGGGTCAGGCGCTTCGGCCCGCAGATAGACTCTTCACCTTTTTGTCCAACATGCACCAAAGCCTGTCACGTATTGATTACTTCCTCACACATTTGTCAGCGGTAGGGGATTTTATCAATTACAAGGTTATACCAAGGGGCATCTCTGATCTCTCCCCGATCTGGGTGGAGTACACGCACTGTGAAAGGCAGGCACGCACCACCATAGTTCTTAACCCGTGGCTCTTGCACGTCCTGGACATTAGAGAGGAACTTCTTGTACAAACAGAGAACTACTTCGCCGAAAATGTGGGTTCAGTTACGTCCGCTCAGACAATCTGGGAGGCATACAAGGTGGTCCTGAAAGGACAGGCCTTATCTTTAAAGATGGGATACATCGCTAAGAACCGTGAGCTCCTGGTGCGGCGGAGGCGGATTTGCTTGACCTAGAGCAGGAACATGCACGAAGTCCCTCCCCTGAGGTTGCCCATAGGCTTCAGTTGAAACAGGTTGAATATCGGATTAAGGCCAGAGAACATATGTTAGTTAAGTACCGACACACTCAGCATAGAATATATGAGATGGGTGACAGGGCGGGCAGGACACTGGCCTGGTTAGAGAGTGAGAACAGGGATCAAGATGGGTACATGCATTGATAACGTCAGGAGGGGGCTCCGTGACACATCTGTGGGAAATAGCGGAGGAATTTGCGGCCCACCTAGAACAAGTATATTCTCCCTCTGCGCTATACACGGCTGAGGACTCACGCCAGCTCCTCAGAGAAAGTGACGTTCCGACCTTCTCAGAGGCGGATATGGAGGCCCTAGATGGGGATTTCTTGAATGAGGAAATCGGTAAATCTATTGGGAAGATCAAATCGGGGAAGGCGATGGGACCCAAAGGTTTCCCGGTTGAATTCATGAAAGCTACTGCCTCCCGAACAATACCACATCTGAAGGCCATGTACGAGGAGAGTTTGGAGGTGGGACGTTTACCAGTAGATCAGAGGTTGGCTACGATAGTGGTGATTCACAAATTAGGCAATCCGGCGGATCTTTGCGGCTTCTATAGGCCAATTTCGCTGATTAACGTTGAGGCAAAAGTCCTAGCAAAAGTACTCGATAACCGGTTGGGGGAAGTTATCACGACATGTCCTCTGGTCGCTCCCCACGCCGCACGGATCCTCCTGGTTGCTTGTGACTGCTGCTGTCTTGTTTCTCCCCCATTCCTGGCTTGTTTTCTGTAGGCTTCCTCCCCTCTGTTTGCCGCTCGTTTTGTCCTTGCCCTCTGGGACCCCACCCGCTCCCCGATTCCTGCCGCTACTCCCCGCGCCCCCCCCCTTTTGCCTTCTGTGCCCAACACCCTCGGCCATTGGATGCCCCGCTCCCGCCTCCCAGCTGCTCCTCCCTCCCACTTGGCCTCTTATGGAGGACACCGCGCGGCAGTGAGTGGGACCTGTCCTCTGGTCGCTCCCCACACTGCACGGATCCTCCTGGTTGCCTGTGACTGCTGCTGTCTTGTTTCTCCCCCATTCCTGGCTTGTTTTCTGTAGGCTTCCTCCCCTCTGTTTGCCGCTCGTTTTGCCCTTGCCCTCTGTGCCCCCACCCGCTCCCCGATTCCCGCCGCTACTCCCGGCGGCCCGCCCCCTTTTCCCTTCTGTGCCCAACACCCTTGGCCATTGGCCGCCCCGCTCCCGCCTCCCAGCTGCTCCTCCCTCCCACTTCGCCTCTTTAGGAGGACACTGCGCGGAAGCGCAGCGGACGCGCACAGCGGGCACGATGCTGGCGCGCCGAAGGCGTGTCTATGGAAAGCCCGTCTGCGCCCGTCCATGCCCAGCGCCAGGACCCCTGGACCTCGACGATGCCAGCCCACATGACGGACTTACGACGTCACCACCCTCCACGCACTCAACGCCGGCCGGAACCCCGCCTGCTACCGAGCCACCCCGAAACGCACCCACGGACCCTTCACCTGCCAAGCCTGCAAATTCACCTGCCTCCAAACCTACACCGCACCCGCCAAGCCAAGCACCAGCAACAATCACCTCAAGTGCATCCTGCTCAACACCCGCGACATCCACAGGCACCCCATCGAACTCTGGAACCTCCTCGACACAATCTCACCAGACGCCGCCTTCCTCACAGAAACCTGGATGAACGCCTCCTCAGCCCCCGACATCGCCATAGCCATCCCGGATTGCTACAAGATCACCCGGAGGGACCGCCTCAACCAAACCGGAGGAGGCGTCGCCATCCTCCACAGAAACACCATCCGAATCACGACCAACTCCGACGACAAGCTCACTGCCGCTGAGCACCTTTCACTTCCAGATACACACCGACCCCAAGACCACCCTCAGAGGCACTCTCATCTAAAGACCCCCGGGACCACGCTCGCAATTCAGCGAAGCCATCGCAGACTTCGTCAGCCCGCACGCCCTAACCTCCTCAGACTACATCCTCCTAGGGGACCTCAACTTCCACCTGGAGAGCAACAATGACAGCAACCCTGCTGGACAACCTCACCAACCTCGGACTCAAGCAACTGGTGAACACCCCCACCCACTACGCCCGCCACACGCTTGACCCCATCTTCTCCTCCAGCAAGCACGTCTCCTTCAGCCACTCCACCGGACTACACTGGACAGATCACAGCTGCGTCCACTTCAACTTCAGGAGAACCACAACCCACCACCACCTGCAACAGGTTCCCCGCAGAAGCTGGAGCAAGATCACCGCCGACCAGCTCACCACCTCCCTCAGCCAGAACCCTCCCACCAACACGACGGACCCCAACGAAGCAGCCCCCAACCTCACACAGTGGCTCGCCAACTGCGCCGATGACCTCGCACCACTGAAGAACCCTCCCAGCAGACCCGGCAGCAAGAAAGCCTCATGGTTCACCAGCGACCTCAAAAACTCCAAGAAAACCTGCCGCACCCTCGAGAAAGCCTGGCGCCACGACCAGACAACAGAAAACATGACAGCCCTCAAACACCACCAGCTGATCCGCACCACCAAAAGGACAACATTCAAAGAACGACTGGACAACAACACCCACAACAGCAAGGAACTCTTCAGCATCGTTAAAGAGCTCTCCAACCCCAGCGCTTGCAACAATGACATCACACCCTCGCAAGACCTCTGCGACTCACTCGCCTCGTTCTTTCACCGCAAGATCGCCGACATACACAACAGCTTTGGCACACAGACCATGCACCCAACCACTGAACCAGCGCCCCCCACCACCACCCTCTGCACCTGGACCTCGGTCAGCACCGAAGACACCATCCGCACGACGAACACCATCCACTCCGGCTCCCCAACCGACCCCTGTCCACACCACATCTTTAAAAAAGCCGACTCCATCATCGTACCCCAACTCCGGGACATCATTAACAGCTCCTTTGCAACCGCCATCTTCCCGGGGAGCTGGAAACATGCCGAGCTCAGCGCCCTTCTAAAGAAACCCGCGGACCCCACGGACCTCAAGAACTTCCGCCCCATCTCGCTCCTCCCTTTTCCTGCCAAAGTCATCGAGAAGACCGTCAACGAACAACTCTCCGCCTTCCTCGAGACAAACGGATCCCTCGACCCCTCGCAGTCCGGCTTCCGAGCAAACCCCAGCACCGAGACCGCCCTCATCGCAGCTACCGACGACATCAGGTCCCTGCTCGACAACGGGGAAACAGCGGCCCTCATCCTCCTGGACCTCTCATCAGCCTTCGACACCGTATGCCACCGCACCCTAATACAGTGCCTCAGAAACATCGGAATCCAAGGAAAGGCCCTGGAGTGGATCATCTCGTTCCTCACCGGCAGAACCCAGAGAGTCCGCCTCCCCCCGTTCCGGTCCGCGGCCACCGAAGTCATCTGCGGCGTCCCGCAAGGATCCTCGCTCAGCCCCACCCTCTTCAACGTCTACATGAGCCCCCTCGCAGCCATCGCACGCGCACACAACCTAAACATCATCTCCTACGCTGACGACACCCAGCTGATCCTCTCCCTCACCAACGACCCCGCCACCGCCAGAGCCAGCCTCCATGAAGGAATGAAAGACGTCGCGGAATGGATGAAGCTCAGCCGTCTGAAACTGAACTCAGACAAGACGGAAGTCCTCATCCTGGGACCATCCCCCTCTGCCTGGGACGACTCCTGGTGGACCCCTGCCCTGGGCACCACCCCCAAGCCAACTGACCAACCTGGGCTTCATCCTCGACTCTTGCCTCACGATGACCAAGCAAGTCAATGCCGTCTCGTCATCCTGTTTCAACACCCTGCGCATGCTCCGAAAGATCTTCCGGTGGATCCCCACCGAAACCAGGAAGACGGTCACCCAGGCCCTCGTCACCAGCCGACTGGACTATGGGAACACCCTCTACGCTGGAGCCACAGCCAAACTCCAGAAAAGACTCCAGCGCATACAGAACGCTTCGGCACGACTCATCCTGGACATCCCCCGTCACAGCCACATCTCTGCCCATCTGAAAGACCTGCACTGGCTCCCCGTCAGCAAGAGAATCACGTTCAGACTCCTCACCCACGCACACAAGGCTTTCCAAAACATGGGCCCCAAATACCTCAACAGCCGCCTCATATTCTACACACCCACCCGCCAGCTCCGATCCGCAGGCCTCGCCCTCGCCACCATCCCACGAATTCGCAAAGCCACCGCCGGAAGAAGATCCTTCTCCTACCTGGCGGCCAAGACATGGAACTCCCTCCCCACCCACCTACGGCTGACCCAGGACCATCTCTCCTTCAGGAAACAACTCAAGACCTGGCTGTTCGAGCAGTAGCAACTCCCCCTCCCCCTAGCGCCTTGAGACCCTATTGGGTGTGTAGCGCGCTATACAAATTTGCTTGATTGATTGATTGATTGATTGATTGACATTGGTCCACCCAGACCAATCTGGGTTTATGCCTGGAAGAAATACAACCCTCAATCTACGACGCCTACATAATGTGATGGCCTGTAGACGGTACATTGAGGAGGATGCCGCGTTGTTTTCTCTTGATGCCTCTATGGCCTTTGACTCCATAGAATGGACGTACATGTTCGAAGTATTGGAAAGGGTGGGCCTAGGTCCCAAGTTTATAGCATGGGTCTGGTTGTTATACACAGATGTTTTGGGTCAGGTGAGGGTCAGTGGTTACACATCTAGGACATTCAGATTGAGGCGAGGTACCAGACAGGGTTGCCCGCTGTCCCCGTTGATATTTGCCCTTTTATTGGAGCCTCTCGCAGCCTGGGTCTGCCGAGATGTTATGGGGCGAGGGATGAGGTGGGCGAACAACATAGAAGACCGCATTTCTCTTCATGCAGATGATATCCTGTTATACCTGACTTCCCCTTATAAGTCCATATCGGTGGTGCTTGACATCTTTATAAATTTTGGCAAGTATTCAGGGTATGCCATCAACTGGCATAGTTGTGTGCTGTTTATGTTGAGGGGACAGGCTCACAGGCTTCCGGCAGGCTGTTCCATAGTGTTGGTGGAGGAAAGGGTTTCGGTATTTGGGGGTCTATGTCACGTCAGATCCCAATCTGTTTTACAGTACCAATTTGGCCCCCCCCGCTGGCCAGGCTGCGAGATGTTGGCCCTTCCACGCTTCCTTTAGATCCTTTAAAACTGCCCACATAGGGTTCCTGATTCCTATTTTAAAGCAGTGGAAGGAGAGGTCCGTACGTTGTTGTGGGACGGGAAGGCCCCAATGGCTGGCTTTGAAGAAACTGACGAAGAGTTGGTATGATGGAGGCATTGCGCTCCCCGACCTGCAACTTTAATATTGGGCAGCACATTTGGTGACTGTTAATCGATGGATATACCGTCCTCCGGAGAATCCCGGGTACGCTCTTGACCGATACCAAACTGACCGTTCCAGCTATCTGGGGACTTTATATGTCAGTGATTAGAAAAACAAGGGGCGGTTCTTTGGGCCCATCCTACACACGTTAGAGGTCTGGCGGATAGCGAATGCCCGCTTAGGTTGGGCTAACATTCTTACAAAGGTTGCTCCACTCTGCTATACGCAGAAATTGGGTATGTTATGCTACCAGCCTGGGTTTGATAAATGGGACCTTAAAGGTATCTCGGCGGTCAAAGATTTGGTCAAGAAGGGGGAAATTCTCACTTTCGAGGAACTTCAGACACAATATCACATGGCGCGGGAGAGATGTATAGATACCTGCAAATTCACCATGCCCTTAAAGCGGCCTTTTTGTCTTTCGCGGACATACCAGACGCGTCACCGCTTGAGGATAGATTGTTGGATGGGCCGTTGAATTTGAAAGCTATTTCTCTTACTTACAAGAAATTATGCAATAATCTCCCGGATGATTTTCCAAGACTCAGGGAGAAGTGGCAAGACAATTTGGGAATGCTTAGTGATGAGGAATTGCAGGAGGCCCTGATTTCCCCCCGGGAGGCAGCCATCACATTGAAATTTAGGCTAATCCAACTCAGGATATTGCATCGCTCATATATGACAGGGCAAACTCTGATGAGAATAGGTTCTAGATCTGATGAATTTTGTTTGAGGGGATGTGGCCAACAGTCCACGTTTTACCACACCGTGTGGAGCTGCCCAAGGCTGAGAGCCCTGTGGGAGGGGGCCTCGGACCATATGCGTAAGGCCTTACATAAGGAAATTGTCCTGACGCCAAGATTGGGTTTGTTGAATATTTGGGAGGGGACTGACCTGACGGAAGTGGAAAAACAGTTCACGACAATAGGATACACGCTGGTTAAAAGGGAAATAGTGAGAGGGTGGGGGAGTAATATTGTACCGGGCGTCCACAAGTGGGCAAAGGAGCTAGATAGGTACATGCTGGCGGAAACTGAAGTATTTGTGGCAATGGGGTGCCCCAAAAAATGGGACCGGAAGTGGTCGAACTGGAATAAATATCAAAGAGAGATTGTGGTGTCCCCAATGGTGGAATTGACAATGCGTAATCGTACAGAAAGCGCAGAATGTCTATAATGTGTAAATCCATTTACTGACTGTCTGGCTCGTCGTGACGCATGTGTAAGTTATAATATATTGTCCTGCTAATGCACATGATTTTGTTGTATTAATAAAAACATAAAAAAAAAATGCAATCAGCCAGCTGGGTAAGTGCGTGACACCCCGATAGTCTGTCAGTATGTGTCTCATCTTAACTGCAAGCATAAAATCAGAGAGCTCGGTGCATATTGGGCTGCATGCGGCGTGTGCGGCAATGTTCAATGCGGCCTGAGTTAACACAAGTGTGACTGTCAGCGGCTTAGGAAATCCTCATGTTATGCCATGGTGTCAATGGGAGTGTGTAGCTCCTGGGTAAATACCTCTCCCAGTTAGAGGATCTGTTCTCAATGTGTCAAATGGCGCCTGGCGTGCAGGGTGCTGTGCACTTCAGAGATGAAAGATGTTAAAACTTTGAAACTCGCAAAAACGAGCTGCATGAATGTTGCCTGCCACTGATCGTGTAAACAGTGAAAGTCAGGGAAGGGGTAACGGTGGTTACGTGAGCCTAATGAGGGTGTATTTACAATGTGAGGCTGGCGTGTGAGTGCTAATGCGCAAATATACAGTGAGTGTTGAGGATGTGAAGCCAACCTCACAGGCATTGGAGCTTATCACAAATGTCTTGTGTGTGAAATAAAGGAAATATAGAAGCGTCCTGATATCGATCTATTTACCATCAATTGACTTGCATCTCTGGTGAGCCACAGTATAGCCTGGATAGCCAGTGAAATGAGGCTGTGAGTAAAAACCAAATTAAAATATATCATGGATAGAGCCTGACAGGAATACGGGGATATGTATGTCCTATCGCACAATCAAATATGTTCAAATACACTGTAGACTGGAGGTCTACAGTACATGCACATTGCATGCATCTAACGGTATGAATACTCATGGTTTACTCGTAGCTATGGCTAAATCCAAATGACACAAAGCATAATGATAAAAAATCCATGAGGATAAAAATAGACTAAAAAGAGGAAACTAAGTGCAGGAACAGAGTTAAACAGCTACAGCTGGAAAAAATATATATATCTACAGTATTTAAATTAATTTTGCCATTAGAAAACAGGGGATATATAAGCAAAGGTCATGTCATACATATGTACAGTTTCAGCTATGTGGTTCGTAATATCTGTCAGTGTCTATAGTGTTGCTTCACAGGAAGTGGTGTAAATCCTCCGTTGTGTTAAGACCTGCAGGTGCCATGGTGTTAAATTGAAGTATATGCCTACTCTCCAACTGCCTCAAGAGCCTTTCCCTGTTACCACCCTGCTTGAGTGGCGGAACACAGTCAATGACGGAATACTGTAGGTGCTCCAGGTTGTTGTTGTGCACCTCCTTAAAATGCCTTGCTACAGGGTAAGCTGGGTCATTGTTTACAATTGCTCTGAGGTGTTGGAGTATGTGGAGGTGGACCTGGAGCTTAGTGCTTCCAATGTAACGAAGTCCACATTTACATTCAAGCATACAGACAGCAAATTCTGTCCTGCATGTCAATCTGTGTTTGATGATGAGTGGAGTGTGCCAGAACTTTGACTCAACCTTGGTCATGGTCCTGCCAAATTTACAAGCTCTGCAACTCAGACATTTTAGAAAACCTT
Organism: Lissotriton vulgaris; assembly: GCF_964263255.1. NCBI lineage: Eukaryota > Metazoa > Chordata > Amphibia > Caudata > Salamandridae > Lissotriton > Lissotriton vulgaris. The sequence continues at coordinate 371,868,814 of NC_141693.1, read as the reverse complement.
TAACATCAGCTAGCCAATTTTGCGTGGTGATGATCTCCGGACTGTTTCTGACCAGGGCATCTCTCATGGAGAACGCTCTCCTATATGTGATGTCCGGTTTCCGTGCTATTAGTGTCGGGTCACATTTAATAATCCCCCAATGCTTGTTGATGACTGCCCTGATAGTTCTCTCCTCTGTGTTATGTGTGATGATCAATCTGGGGGTGACTACGCCACTGGGTTTGGAGAGAATGGCGGAAGCACTGGGAATCTCAACAGTAGTTGGACCCACTAGCAGTTCTTCTCTAGGTATGGCACTCGCTCTGTCTGAGGCTCTGCTTATGACTGATGGGGAATAGCCCGTTGCCCTGAATCTTTTAGTGGCTTCTGTCTGGCAAGCTACAAGATCTTCCTGTGTGCTGCAAATCCTGGATATAATCAAAAAACAATGTCCCAATAGGAAATAATGAACAGTCAGTTACATATGCATGCACATTGCATTGCTAGCAAGGGAAAAAGGAGAACACTCTATAAATTTTCAGACAAGGTAGTAAATCATCTTGTTTTATAGTGTAAATTCATGGTCGGTATTATACAGTTATAAGCAGCACTGCATATATTCAATTAGATGACAACCAAAGAAACTTGGTGCTCTACAAAAAGTGACTGTGGTGAAGGTGGCGACGCAAGTGGAAGAGTGAACAGCAGAAACGGCGCACTGTGAAGAGGTGCAAGTTATCTACAGTGGGTGGTCCAGATCATGTGACAAAGTGGGATCACAGATACAAAATTACATTTCCATTTTTTGATTTTTTGAACCACATTAGAGAAGTACGCCTATTAATAAGCTGTAGAGTCGACGCCGTTTCGATCCACGCTAGTAAGGATCGTCGTCAGGACTGGGTTGTCTTGTTCGGGGCGTGCTGCAAGGGAAGCAGAAAGGGTAAGGGGCGAGGTACTGGTGGTGGAGGAGGAGAGGGGGACGTGAAAAGCAAGGGTAGTAAATACCTGGAAAGAAGGTCGAGTTGGGGCGATCTAGGGTGATCGTCAGGGAATGAATCTAAACCTGCACGAGGGCTCTGTAATTAAAAAGGGAGGCCTGGGATCAGGGCACTGGATCAGTTATTCAAGGTGTTAATGAGTAGATATTAAATTTGGAATACATACAGGTCTGGGAGAGCTGGGCTGTCGTCTGCGATCCGCCGAACCTGCACGAGTCCTGTAAAGGAAAGGGAACAGGAGCGGGGTGATTAATGCCAGGTATCCGATGTTTCCCTATCTCAAAGGTAGCGCGGTAGACCGTGGGGTAAGAATGATTTACCTTCGATCAACGTGCCAGCACCGGAATCAATCCTGAGGTCTGTTAGAAGCTGGCGTTCGTGTTAGAGAAGTGGATTTACTTCCACGTATGGGAGGAGAGTGGGAGGGGTCTGGGAGAGTGACGCAAAGGACGGGGGCGTGAACTGTGAAGTGACGTATCTTAAAGGGGGATGTATCGCTAAGGGATTACCTATCCAAGGGGCAGTACTGTGGTCTGGCTATGGTATGTTTAGCCCATTATGAATACAAGTCATGCAAAATTTACAATACACGGGTCATTCAGAGCATAAATCAAAACAAAACAAAACAAAACACTGCATCGGAACTTTACAAACATCGCGTCCCTGAGATACGCGTGAATCGCGAATACAGTAATAGCGGAGAGATGGAGCCGCCCAATTTCAATATACCAATAACGATGATGATTGCTGTTTAATCAAGGATCTTAATTGATTGCTATATAGATCTAGCTATCAGTAAGGAATACTGACAATATTTCACAGTGTAGTTCGATTGAGAACTCGGAAAAAGGAACGGGGGAAGGGGGGGGAAGGGGGAAGGGGGGGTGCAGTGCAGTGGCCCTTTTCCGGCCACTGCACAAGCCACAATGGAGAAATGGATGATTACGACCGCCTCATCTGCTGGACTACTCAGTCGGTTTCCATTCCGACATGAGGCCGGTCAGATGCTCGTCTGATCGTCATTATAATTAGGGTCATTGTTTTTTATTCTCATGAAATTTGGTTTTCCTGACCAATTTTTAACAATGCCTAGAAATGTTTCCAAGTTACTGTGGCCAAAGTGATTTTCAACTCAAAAGAAGCAGGTGTGATAAAAATCAGTAGGGGCACTCGGCAGTGTTGCCGTATGTCCCCAGTACTGTTTACTTTTTTTATCGAGCCACTAGCAATGAGAAGTCGTAATGATCAATCAATAGCCCAAACATTAACTGGGATGTCTAAGATCAATTATTCACTGATGACATAATACTTTATTTAGAAGTGGACAAGGAGAATATGCAAAATATGATTAATGTGATCCTGAAATAAACAGGAGTTGGGGGCTATAAGTAAATCAAGCTACAACAGAAATGTTATTGTTCAGTTCATCTTCTACTGATCTCCCTCTTAACCTTCAGCAACAATATACACCTCAATGTCCTATGAGATATATGGGTATTTATGTTACCAACAATGATTCCCAACTGTTCGACTTGAAAAATAAAACAACTTTTATGAAGATTAGAAATGCTTTGGATAGATGTAAATACTCTTCCTCTATCTTTAATAGGTAGGGTGATATTAAGGTCGATGTTAAGCATGAGCGAATTTTGCGGATCTCGCGTTCGCGAATTTTGCGGATTTGCGGATTCGCAATCCGCAAAATCCGCGAATTCCCGCGAATTTGCGGATTTTTTTTTTTTTGTGTTCGCCCGTGTTTCTGCCAGTTCGCGAGGGTTTTGTACACTTTCGCAAATTGCGAACTTACCTGTCGGGTCGCAAGTTTCGCGAACTTGTTGTTTCTACGTGTCCAGCCTGTTTGGGACACTCTTCTTCATCACTGCCACTCTCTGTCACCACTGCCACTCTCTGACTACTCATGCCACCCTCTGGCCCACCCATGCCACCCTCTGTTTCATCACCACACCCTCTGGTTGTCCAGTGTACATTATTTTCGGCAAAGCAAAGCACACCTTCCCTGCCTCAAGTGACCTGAATTAATTTGGGGCTGATTAATGTGTCACAGAATATTTTTTTAGCTGGCACCTGCTTCCTTAGTGCGCCCTGATTAGTGATCTTTTGCACTTGCTAAGTGCTTTAATTGTTGCAAAATTAGTTACAACACCTGCCCTGCCCCAACTGACAATAATGAATTAGGGGCTGATTAATGGATTTTAACTTCCAGCCTGGCTCCTGCTTGTCTCCCTTAGCTGTAATTCAGGACCTTTGTGGCATATGTGTAACTATTCTGAGGTTCAGAGCAGGGTCACATAATAGTTTCAACTGGCAACTGAACTCTGGAGGGGCCCCTCAGGAAGCACTACAGGAAATGGCTACTAATGATGAGCCTGAACTTTTGAACCTGGTAAGTAGTTACTTTCAGTTTTGCTAAAATCGTATTTCTGCAATTTTGCACTTATTCGCGGGGCGCGAACTCACGCGAACAGTGCGAGCAGTGCGAGCAAAATCCGCTGCTCGCGGATTTGCGGATTTTGCGGGAGATTCGCAAATCTCGCGGATTGCGGATTTCCCGAAAATCCGCAAAATCCGCGAGCGGAACGGATTTTCCGCCCACGCCTAGTCGATGTTTCCTCCAGTGCTTTTTGTGTTGGCCAATCTTCCTATTATAATGAATAGGTTGTTTTTTAAGGAACTTGAGCAATTTTTAAAGAAATTTATATGAAATAGTAGGTGGTCTAGAACTAAGATTTCAGTGTTATAGCTAGATAAATAGCAAGGGGGACTTGCTCTACCCCATTGTCAAACTTATCATCCAGCTGCGTGTTAGACCTGGCATCCATGACGTGGGTTCCCCAGACTTTTTGCCTCTGCCTCCTGTATTTTTTGACTGTGTGCTGTATTTAATTTTTGCTGGTCAGGTACTCTGTGCACTTTCCCACTGCTGATCTGTGACAAAGTGCAAGTGCTCCCTGCGTAAATTGTAATTCTGATCGGTTCTCCATGATTGGCATATTTGATTTACTGGTAAGTCCCCTGTAAAATGCACTGTGGGTGCCCAGGGCCTGTGAATCAAATGCAACTAGTGGGCCTGCAGCATTGATTGTGCCACCCACATAAGTAGTCTTTCAAATGTGTCTCAGACCTGGCACTGCAGTGTATGCATGCTCAGTGTTTAACTGCTATGTTGATTTGGCAAGTGCACCCATTTGCCATGCCCTAACATTCCTCTTTCTTACATGTGAGGCCCCCCTCAGGTAGGCCAAAAGTACCCCCGTTGGCAGAGTGCAGTGAATGTGAAAGGTAGAACATGTACATGGGTGTTTTACATGTCCTGATAGTGAAATACTGTGTATTTAGTTTGTCACTATTATTTAGGGACTAGCTCTCCTATAGGCTATCATTGAAGCTGCCTTGTAACATTTTACAAGTGTATCTTTCAACTGGGAAGAGCTAGAGATTTAGAGTTTGGGCTCCCTGAGCTCAGAATTTAATAACACCTCTTTTAGTAAAGGTTTGTTTGAAAATGCCACTTTTAGAAAGTGGGCTATTTCTTGTTTAACCATCCTGTGCCTCTTCCTGCCTGTTGAATGAACATCAGGTTTAGACTGACAGGGGCGTGTTTGTGCATTCACTCCAGACATTCACATAAAGGGAGCTGAGGTGTGCCCTGCATATGCTGATGGGTCTTCCTGGGCTAGAATGGTTGGAGGAGTTGCCAATAACACCTGTATTGACTGTGGCTGCCTTGCACAATCCTGTCTCCCCCCCTGTAGTGTGGTGGTTGGAACAGGGAGGGCAGAACTGGTTTTACTGTGCAAGAGAGACTTTTCTTACAAAGACTTCAAAGGAAAAGAGGGGTATACGTTTTAGACCTAAAAGCCCAGACATTTAGAACACTTCTAGATCAAGAGGACCTTGCCAAGAAGAAGAGCTGAATAGCTGTCAGGAGGAGTTATGTCCCTTTGCTGTGTATTGCTATGCTGGGTTGGCCTGCAGTTGCTACTTCTGTCTGTGGGCAGTAGAAAGGACTGGACTTAGACTTTGCTGTAACCTGCTTGAATAGATTATCCAAGGGCCTTTAAGTAGAACTGTTAAGAAGTCTCAGGGACACAAAGACTTTTCCTGCAGCATACTTGAACTACACTGCTGGGAGTTCTGACCTCCCTTGAGGTGCCAAATCCAGTTCTGGGCCCTTCGGAGGTTGTTCTTGCTGCATAGAACTGCAAAGAGCTGTAGAATCCAGCAAAATCGATGCTTCACCCTTCTTGCGACTGTATTTTCCGATGCAGCACCGCTATGTGGTAGAAAATCCTGACGCACACCCCCGTATAGCTGAAGAAATCAATGCAGCGTATGTCAGCGGCCCGAAGAACTGCTGAATGCCGAGTTTGATGCACCAGTCTCCGAAGTCTGAGACCACTGCGTGCCACTCGGATGCAGGGTCTGCTTTGCGGCTAAATGAAATGACGCATCGTGAGACCGAGGCTGAAGAAAACAATGCAGAGCCTGTTTGCCGCGCCGCATCGACCTTAAGCGCGCCCCGTATTTCCAGGCATCGTGCCCGTGTGCCAAGTTTTTCTGATGCAGCACCCGCAGACCAGAAATGTCTTGGAATGGATGCATCACTGTACACTACTGTCCGGATTCAACGCATCACTTCTCCTGTGTGCAGCAGAAATGTTGCATCGCCTCACCCAGGGACTCAGGAACTAAAGCATCTCTGTGTTTTCCAATGCTTCCCTCCTCTGCAGCTGTTTCGACTTGAGGATTTTGATGCATTTGAGGTACTTTGTCTAAAAATCATGCATCCATAGTTTCCTATGAACAGAATAGCTTAAAACATTCTAAAAGTCATATTTTGAGTTGTGAATGTTGGGTTTCTGTTGCTTTGGTCTTGTTTGGTTTAGATAAAGATACTTTATTTGTCTAAACAGGTGTGGTGTCCATTTGTAGTGTTGTCACTGTGTTACTGTGTATGTATTCTACATATGCTTTACATATTGCCTCTGAGATATGTCTGACTGCACGTGTCAAGCTACCTAGGGGTGATCAGGGCTTATCTTGGGTGTGTAATCTACTTATCCTGACTAGAAGGAAGGGTCCCTACAAAGTCCGTAATTTGCCCACCTTCTTAAAAATAGCAGAATTCAAAAATAAAACGAGATCCAAGTATTTGCATACTCTCGAACATCATATGAAGAAATTCCATGAGGCTTAGTGAATGCCGAATTATTGTTCCTTTACATTATTAAAATATTGTCAATCAATAGGCCTTGCTCTATCTAAATCCATTTTGGAGGGATGAAAGAATAAAGGATTCACTAGACAAGGAGACTTCTTGTGGGAGCAAGGTACTTAACAATGGATGAGATCCTTTTGCGTCCTGGGTATAGGTCTAATGTTCTGTTTTAGACAGATATCCAACCTACTGACTGCAGCAAATTCAGAAATGAGTCTAGGAATGGATGTAGTGCTCATCTTCTAGTTGAAAGTAAATTAACAGGTGTGGGCAATTGGTTTTGGGCATTGTCGCAAAATATCGAATCTCATTTGATAGTTGTAATTCTGACCAAAATCCATCATACATCAGGCTGTATGATTACTAAAGGGGAATGGCATTATATTTAGGAAATGGGCCATAAAAACTTATGTCCCTGGATACTTTGAAAGGATGGCCTTTTTTATCTAGATGGTTGGCATATTACACCCATCACAGGTTAAATAAGATGGTATATACAATTCATGGAAAATGTTTCTGCTGCAATTTAAATGGGGCAGGGGATTGGTCTCCTATCTTTTTATCATGTCCAGTCCTTCAGGATTTTGGTAGCAAGTATTTCAAGAACTCACAGATTTTTTTCCAATCCCTATAATACCCGAGACTATGCTAGCATTATTTGACTCTTCCCATGCTGTCAGAAATGTCAACAAAAATGTGCAGTTTGTTGTGTTTATCTGCATTGCAGTGACACACAGTTTAATATTACAATAATGGAGAATGCGAGAAATTACATCGCTAGACCTCTGGCAGGTCAAAATGCTGAGGGCGAAAGCTTTCGAAGAAGCGGTTGCTAGATGGGTGGGGTGTCTTAGGAGGGTCTCAGCAGTTAGGCAAAAATTGAAGTACATAACCACAACTGGAACTATATCTTGGATATTCGTGCGAAATGGGGTAAATATTGGAGTCTATCTAGATACTAGAAGATGCCTTGAGTTGTTATGCCACTTTTGTGCCAGATCTCTTCTCCAATTCACCTAGCATTGCGTGGATTAGGTATATACTATCTGTCCCATTGAACACTCTATACTTGTGGTGAATTTAGGAAATGTGTTATCTGATTTCATGAGATCTAACAATATTTCTCTTGCACTAGGCAACTTTACTGTCCACATGTTATATTGATCAAATTAATTTAGCTGCTACATGTCATGCTTGTGGAAAATGGGAAATATGGTATTTTATTCTATGAGAGGCACTTTCCTTGATCAAATGTTATATTGATCAAATTAATTTAGCTGCTACATGTCATGATTGTGGAAATTGTGTAACACAATACTTGACTTTATGTAATTTGATAATGTCTTCTTTCGTATCAGGCCCTTTCCGTGCGTGCATATCTATGTGTATATTTGCTAATGTCCCATCCGATTTTATGTTAGTTGATAATACCACATGCATTTGGTACTTTCCACATTTGCACATTGGATTGCTCTAATGAATTTAGCTGATATAGGTCATGTCTGCGTGCATTTTGAAATATTTTGTGGATCCTATGTGATTTGATAACATCTTTTTCACTCAGCACTTTCCGTGCTCGCACTTTCTATTGATACTAGCAGCCCGTCCCGACGTTGTCCGGGTATGAATTGCTGCCGGCCAGTAGTATATTGTTTTGTAGGATTTCGTTTTAATAGCATTTCTTATCTGTGACAGGCCTGTGAAACGCTCCGATTCACAGTGCACTGCTGATGCACTTAAGAGTGCGCGTTCAGTAGTGTGTGAACTCGAGTTTCCCTACTTTATTTTTCCTTGCAATATTATATAGCGCGAACTCGACAACATGGCATGAGCACAATTTACATTACAGAAGAACACATTCATTTGTGGTGGGCACGGGGAGACAAAGCGATTTGCCTGGAATCACAGGATGTTGAGCTGCTGCCGAGATTCGAACATAGCTCCCCAGCTCTAAAGTTCGCAATTCTAGAACTTGTGGCGGGAGGTGTGTCTAGAAGTGTATGTCGGTGCTGGACATCAATGTGAGAGACCTGTGCATTTTTTAAATCGGTGGTGAAAAAATGAGTATGTTGCTGGAGATGCGGGCCGCTGTGCCACCAATGTACTTACCGGGGGAGGGTAAACACCCATTATTCTGCAACTTTCACTCCGCATACTTTCATTACGAAAGTACCATGACTTCGCAATGCCATTATAGCGCATGGCATTACATTTGATATGCTTTTACCACGCATACATTTACAATGAAATTCGTTGTAAATGCATGAATGGTAAAAGCATGTATTTTTTTTAATGTTTGGATGAGGTAAGTATGGGTATAGGGGTATATGTTTTGGGGTACTGAGGTATATGTTATGGGGTGTTTGGGTGTTTTAAGGGTTCGGGTATAGTTTTGGGTTATGGGGTACAGGGGTAGTTTTAGGGTTTAGGGATAGGCATGGGGTTTGGGGTACAGGGGTATTTTTAGGGTTCAGGGCTAGGTTTGGGTTTTGGGGTATAGGGGTATTTTTAGGGTTCAGGGGTAGGTTTGGGTTTTGGGGTACAGGGGTATTTTAAGGGTTCATGGCTAGGTTTGGGTTTTGGGGTACAGGGGTATTTTTAGGGTTCAGGGCTAGGTTTGGGTTTTGGGGTACAGGGGTATTTTAGGGTTCAGGGGTAGGTTTGGGTTTTGGGGTACAGGGTTATTTTTATGGTTCAGGGCTAGGTTTGGGTTTTAGGGTACAGGGGTATTTTAAGGGTTCAGGGCTAGGTTTGGGTTTTGGGGTACAAGGGTATTTTAGGGTTCTGGGGTAGGTTTGGGTTTTGGGGTACAGGGGTATTTTTAGGGTTCAGGGGTAGGTTTGGGTTTTGAGGTACAGGGGTATTTATAGGGTTCAGGGCTAGGTTTGAGTTTTGGAGTACAGGGGTATTTTTAGGGTTTAGGGATAGGTTTGGGTTTTGGGGTACAGGGTATATTTATAGGGTTAAGATGGGTTAATGTTTAAGGGTGTTGGGGTATTTTAAGGAGTAATGGTGGGTTATGATTATGGGGTGCAGGGGTATTTAAAGGGAGCAGGGTGGACACCCGGAGCTGGAATGTACAGAACCTGGGAAGAAAAATCAATGAAATATTGGGCACAAAGCTCGCTTTTTTTCTGTAATCCCACGCCCCGCACACGCCTGCGCCCCCAGCACACGCCCACAGCACATGATATGAGACATGGCATGAAGGGTGGAACGTACCACACGCCCCCAGCATTTGTCACGCCCCCAGTACACGCCCACAGCACAACGCAGACACGCCCACAAGGGACTACTTTGCTGGCACGGTTCTTTTACCTTTTCAATGTATATGGTGGGCGTCTGCATAGCCTATGTCCTTCTGCTGCAACGGCCCTTTCCAATGCTGTATTGGGTGTTGTGATTGGTGCTGTGGTTCCTGAGATTACCCGCCTCAAAGGTTTGGGCTCTCTATTATATTAGTATAGATAATGAATCAAGCTGCTATGCTATGTATCTGTAAATCTGATGTGTATTGACTGTATCTTATGAGTATGTTCGGGTTACGTTCTGCTCAGTAAAAAATATTTATTATAGTAAAATATTGCTTTAACATAGTTACTATCAGTGTACATAAAGTAAGAGGTCCCAACTTTACACCCAGGTTGTTGTTCATGATAGCTTTACCGTCATACCTGGCCTAAAGAAGCCCTGGTTGTGGTGGATCAGGAGATATGGGCTGTAGTCCAGAATTCATCACATTACTGCATTGTTTGATCCCTGACGACTCCCCGTATTTCTCTGGGCCTCGACTCCCTTGATCATGTTGTTCTTTTCATATTCTTACGAACTGTCATACATGAACTTTGCGAACAACTCACAATAATTGTTCATTGTCGAAAATGTGTTTTCACACATAACTAATACCAGGGGGAAAAATACTTTAAGAAAAATAAAACATTCACCACGGGACTTTTCTAACACGTTAGAACATTCTGTACAGTACATTGTGGAATGTGCTTGCCTTAAAGTAGAAGATGCAATCTCTTCCCTTGAGGCCTTCTTTGTACCCCCGCCCAGGCACACCTTGGTGATTATGGATAACATGTGCTGGAACTGGCAGCCCGAATTGTCAAATATCCAATTTTCAAGCAGACCAAGGTATGGAACAGGAATGTATGCTAATTAATATAATTTACAAAAGTTATGCTGCATTACTCCTTATAATTTTCATCCTCTTCTTTTGTAAGATTGAGACGTATGTGATAGTTCCTATTTAAATTTATATTTGTCTTTGAGGAATATTGTTTGCAATTGTATTCTTTTGAAGGGAGATTTATGTTTGAGTTCCAATCAGAGATGTTTTTCACCTATCAAGGAGTTCAAGTTCTCACTCTACTAAATCCACGAGATGCAGAAACTGTCAAAACTGTAGATTATTTTCAGGGACGATGGATTTATGCAGCAGGGCATGACTAGATTATGTGGCATCTTCGAATAAACTATGGAGCAAGAAAATAGAAAAGTGTGCAGCATAATGCAGCACATTTTGTGATAGTAGTATTTACTTATTTTGTCATTTTTGCACAGGCTAACACTGGGCAAAGGTTTCACTTCATTAGTACCAGTTTAACCGCCAAATACACAATAAGCAACAGAAAGGGGACCAGTCCACTTCATCAAAGGGCCTTCCACTGAGTAACTCCACGAGTTGCTGTGTTTTTACCAACTTGTGATCTATTTGAGCCAGAAACAATTTTGGGATCAAAATCTGCAGATTATGCAGCAGATAAGGGGTTATGAGGAAAATCCATATTTATGCGGAAAACGCCACAGCCGCAAAATCGCTGAATTCCAGTGGTTCTATTTATGGTCAAATCATTTACCAGGTGATCCTAACAGTCTCTTTCCTATAGCATCCTGTACTTGGGATTTTAGAGTTGGGATGGAGGGTCACACTTTTCAGGCTGCATTGAAAGTATAGTATAAACACGGCATACACCTGATCCCATTTCCCCTTTTCAAGGATCATACGCCTCTCATTCCCTACTTCCTTCCCCTCTCTCTTCTATAGCACGACCCCTAGGATGGATAGTAGTCGATTGCTTTGCAGCTAGGTTTATAAATTCAATACTTACATCCATGTATACAATGGTCCAATGTCCTGGCTAGTTTAAAGTGCTCGATTGGCGACTGTACTAGGGGTTCGCACCTTACCTTTTACATTGCTTCCATACTTGTTATTGTAATTCAACACATGCCTGAGATGCATGTTGCCTGTGGTTAACCAGACCAGGGCCGGACTGAGACCAGAAACCAGCCCTGGCAGGTTGCTTCTCCACCGGCCCTGGTAACGGGAGGGGAGGGGGTTGTTACCCGCAAAGCACTGCTACCGCTTTTCTTACAGAGGGACGATTTTGCAGCGCTGCTACAAAACCGGCACTCTGTAAGAAAAGCGGCCCCCTGCAGCCACAAAACCGGCCCCCACCCCTCCAACCCACCGGGGAAATGCCCGGTGCCCGCAAATGCCAGTCCGGCCCTGAACCAGACATGAATATAGATAGGGTTTCTTTGGGCAACTCTCTCTCTCTCATACACACAGATAGCACGCCCTAAAATTCCTGTTTCCAGCTGCTACCACGGGATACTGCTGTAGCCATGAATCATTCTGATGGAGGGTGTAGCTACTGTTCATGCAGCAGGTGCAGTGGCCCACTGAACCCTGATAATTGCTGTATTTTACCGCCCCAACAGCAGCAAAAGTGGTCATTCTCCCTACTTACACAAGAAGGCCCATGGCATCCAATCTACGCTACTGTTCTAGAGCGCATTTTAAAATTTGTTTTGAAAGAGCAGCTGTCCCCTCACCTCATGTGGGGCACAGAACAAAAGACTTTTCGGAAGCACTAGCGAGAGAGGGGGTTTATTTCCAGGGCGGACTGGCCGTAGCGGCACCGGGCAATCCCCCGGTGCGCCGCACAGGTGGGGGCCGGTTTTGTGCCCCTGGGGACCGTTTTTGTTACAGGGCCGTTTTTGCAGCATAGGAGGGAGGAGGCCGGCCGAGCACTTTGTCATGGCAGGTTTTTGTTCCCAGTCTGGCCCTGTTTATTTCAACCCACGCGTTGATTTCCTTCAGAAAAGCATTTGATTGGGTAAAAGGTGTGCCCTGCGGTCAAAAGAGTGCAAGCATTATCTTCCTAATAGCTTCTGGAGGGTTTACTTTAGTTTCACTACATTTGGTTGCCATGTTACAAAGTAATAAAGTGGTGAGCAAGGGGGGCAGTGTCCTGTTGGTTTAGGGGTTGCTTGAAGGCAGTGGTGCAGTGGCACCCATAATCCATACCAGTGACGTGCCACTGCTGGAGTGAGAGGAAGTGCTGATGGACTTCACTTCCACTCAGCATTGCGTACAGCAAAGTTCTGTGACTCGCTATTGGGGGGTGTATGCCTTCTGAAGCTTTTTTCGGCTATGGCATTGTTCAATTGTGGAAGTCGGTGGAGTTTAGATGGAGGCAGAAGGTGCAGAAATGACTGGGGAGCGGTTAATAGGTGTTGTAGAACTGCACATATGATCAGCACCAGCTGCCCTTGACAACTGTCACTCTACTGCAGATGAATGTATGCATCTTGTAGGTTGCTGTGATCCGATGTGAGAGAACAGTAGGCTCTACTGAGACTGCCCTGTTCATCTAACATTTAATATTCCAGGGCAATATCCCTTGTCTCTATCTTGAGAAGGCCCTGCCTGCAGGCAGGTGCAGTTGTAGGGCCACTAATGCAAAGGAACCCTCCTGCCCATATTTTTGCCATGCCACTGTCCCTGACCCTCCATGATCAACCGTGTCCACATAATGGCCATGGCAGCAGTGGTGGCTTGCACCAACATGGTCTCACTCTGCCTCTACATGCACTCTTTATTCGTTACCTGGAGGAAAGCACCTTCACACTGCCTTGCCCGCTCCTTAATGCTTCTGTTCTTCTGGAGCTCTGAAGCAGCCCAAGATTGTTTAAATGCTAATCAAGTCGCAAAATGCCATAATTTTAGAACCAGTTCGGCCTTGTTTGCGTATAACCCCATTCCTCTTATCCCCCTGTCCTGTTCCCCTGTCCTTCTTCCTCTTCTTTCTTCTCTGTCTTCTGTTCCCTTCTTCTTCGCCGACGATGCCCAACTTCTGTTCACTTGCGACAAAGGAGCGAGCTTTCGCGGTTGGGAGATAAAGAAATGTTTAACAGAGGTTTTTTCTTGGCTGTGACTTAACCAGCTGAAGTGTAATTCAGAAAAATCCGAAATCCTCTTTTTCGGCTGCACCCCTTATGTGGACTGGAAAGCATGGTGGCCCAGCGACATGTCCCCCCCCCTTCGGCCCCAGTCTGCATGGTTAAAAACGTAGGAGTTAAACTTGACTCGAGTCGAGCTTGACTGTTTTGGCTTGATAAGAATGATAAAGAATTTTCTTCCCCTCCTCCCGATGGAATCCCGTAAGATCGTTGTGCAAGCCTTAATTACATCTAGGCTGGACTACGTGAACATCTTTTATCTGGGGCTGCCTGAGTATTTGCTCAACCGGCTGCAGGTTGTGCAGAATGCTGCGGCCAGAGCTATTCTTATGGTATGTTATGTTATGTACTGTCTCTTCTATAGCGCACGGCTACCCCAAAGGGTGTCCCGGCGCTTTGGCAAAGAGACCTGTAACTGAAAAAACACAACACGGCAACTCACAGTAGTCCAAAGAATCATACAGAAAAAAGCCAAGTCTTCAGCTCCTTCCTAAAAGAAAGGAGACTGTTGGCTTTCCGAAGAGTGACAGGGAGCTCATTCCAGGGGCGTGCCGCCAGGTACCGGAAGGACCGTGCTCCCATCCGGGCAAGTCTAATAGGCGGCACATCGGCCTTGGCCAACCCGGTCGACCGCAGAGTCCTCCTCGGCGCATAAAAAGCCATGCGCTTCCTGATGTAACTCGGGCCAACTGAATGAAGGGCCTTAATTGCCAGGGTAAGGATCTTAAATGTGATTCTTTTAGAGATGGACAGCCAATGCAACCTGTTGAGCAAATCAGATGCTTTTGCTCTGCGTGGAAGGCCAAAAATGGCTCTTGCCGCCAAATTCTGCACTATTTGCAACCTAGCAATTAGGTATTTAGGCAGTCCAAAGTATAGGGCATTGGCGTAATCGAGTCGCGAACCAATTAACGCCTGAACAATAATTTTTTTATACTGCAAAGATAGCAGCAGAAGAAATTTCCTGAGCATCTTCAAAATGCCAAAGCATTTCCCCGACAGCCCAATAATCTGGGGTCTAAAAGAAAGGCCGTCATCGCACAACACACCAAGGTTCTTAGCTTGTGTCAATGCCTTCTCAGGAGGGAACATGTCCTGAGGCCACCAGGTTTTCCAGCAAGGATCGGGTGCACACCCAAAGAAAAGCAGCTCAGACTTATCTGAGTTGCATTTCAGGCTGTGCCGCTGAAACCAAGCGAAGACCGCACTCAGGCCGTCTTTGATCCTGTCGCCATCAAAAGCCTCTCCCTTCCTGCAAGTGAACAGGAGCTGGGTGTCATCAGCGTATGATATGATCTGGGCACCAAAAGCCTCCGCTACCGCTGCCAGAGGGGCCATGTAGATATTAAAAAGGGTGGGGCTCAGAATAGACCCTTGGGGAACCCCCACATCTAGCGGCGGCATTTCAGTGGAGAACGGGGTTGCCCAGATCACCTGTTGACGACCGGATAGAAAGGATTTAAACCAGTCCAGCACCGTCCCACGAAACCCGATCTCCCAGAGTCTTAAAAGGAGACCGTCATGTGGGACGGTGTCGAAGGCCGCCGACAGATCAAGCATGACTAAAATAGCCTTTCCCCCAAGATCAAGAGTTTCCCTGATAGCTTCGGTGACCTCAAGAAGGGTTGTCTCCGTGCTATAATTAGCACGGAAACCAGATTGAGAGTCATGGAGGATGTTGTTGCTCTCGATAAAGTTGGTGATCGAGAGCTGCACATGTTTCTCAATCACCTTCGCCAGAGCTGGAAGCAGGGAGATTGGCCTATAATTAGCATGCACAAGGGGATCTAAGGTGGCTTTTTGAGTAACAGCAGAATCAGCGCTTGTTTCCATGCCAAAGGTACCGCCCCGTGCTCAGGGAGAGATTAAGCAGAGGGTTCAGCAAGATGTTAACTGCTGATGCTACTTTACCCAGGCATTTCGCTGGACAAGGATCCAGAGGTGAGCCAGACTGAAGCCGGGACAGAAGCTCAAGAGAGGTGGCACAAGACAGAGGCGGAAAGACCGATAGTATGGGACCTTTCTCTTCCACTGATAAAGGTACAGAGATCGGTTTACATACCGACAAGTTGAGATCCACAGTGGGAAAAGACTCCTGAATAGCCTTAATTTTCCGTACAAAAAAGTCTCTGAGTTGGTTAATCCAAACTTCCGTGTGGGAGTGCGAGGGTGAACAGACAGCAGGGGAAACAAACTCCTCTACTATTCTAAAGAGTTCCTTGCTCATATTTTCCGCCTCATCGATTCTGCGCTCAAGGTATTCTTTTTTGCCTTCAGAAATGTGTTTGTGGTAGAGCTTAATAGCCTCACGATATTTTAATTTATCCTCAGACTCATATTTGCGCCGCCACACTCTTTCGGCTTTTTTGCAATCTTGGCGCATTTTCCTTAATGAAGGAGTGAACCAAGGGACGGACACATGACTATGGACTGATTTGACTGACTTAGCCGGAGCTAACTCATCAAATCTGGCTTTCAGCCACTTATGAACCAAATCTAAGTTTGCTTCCAAGTCGTCTGTAAGCTCACAAGGATAAAGACTGATGGCATGTGACAGCATTTCCGCCGTTACTAGATGAAAAGATCTCGGTTGTCGAATCGAGTCTTTCTGCACTCTCTGGCCAATCATGGCCACATGAGGAATGCCGAAATTTATTATAAAATGATCTGACCATAACACTGGAAGTGGCGAGGACACAGCAATCTGCCTGGTGGAAAAAATTTGGTCAATTGTGTGGCCTTTATTGTGGGTGGGACTGTCAATATAAGGAACAAGCCCAAGCAGCGCTGTAATATCCTGTAATTTAGACGCATCAGGATCCGCAGCAATGTCCATATGAAGGTTTAAATCCCCCAACAAAATGCAATGCACCGATATCATGCAGGGTACAGAGAGTGCAGCCTGCAAATCATCAAAAAATGTGCCAATGGGTCCAGGCGGTCTATAAACGAGGAGCCCAGTGCACGTCTGACGAGGCGAAAAGCCAAGTGTAAAGCCTAAGGCTTCACAGCCTGAGATGTTCTCGACAGGAAACGAAGTACACGCTAGATCCTTATCCACAATAAGGACCACTCCCCCTCCCCTACTCCCGACTCTGTCCTTCCTTAAGATGATATAATTCGGGGGTAAGGCACTGGCCAAGTCAGGGCCTGAGCATTCCCCCAGCCAAGTCTCTGTTAAAAACAGGCAAGATATTTTAGAATCAGAGAGTAAATTCCAGATGTCCGTGGAATGTCTGCCAAGGGATCTGGTGTTCAGGAGAGCACATTGACAGTATTGAGTAGGAGGTGTCGACACCGTTCCCATCGAAACATCTGGCCGCCAGCCACAAGTCGGACAACCTTTCCTCAGAAGACGCCCCCCAGGAAATACATACTGGCACAAAGGGGAATAATTACGCAGAGCAAGCAGCTCGGCGGAGCTGTAAACAATCATCCTGAACCAATATAGAACAAAACGCAACACACAAAACCAGGATAAAAGAGCCAGGGTCCCTCGGAGACGCTGACGAGCGCAGACGGGCAGGACTCTGGCATGACTCAGGCGCAGGGAAGGCGCTTCCGCTGCGCGTCACCGCTGCGCGCTAGAGGCGAGCTTTAAATAGCGTGCTCTCCGCGTCCCCGATCACATGGACGCTCCAAGATGGCGCTGAAAATCCCTCCCCAAAGCAAGATGTCACTCACCACCCACAACCTCCCCGGAACCGGACCCGCTAAACAGCGGTGGGTTTTCCAGGAATTTATGGTGCAAGGTAAGGGGCAGGAGCAAAGATAAAAACTGGGATAAGTAAAAAAGAAATCAAATGAAATCCGAAAACGGGTATTTAAAATATAGCAGTGCTGCGCACTAGGAGCGCACGACCAGCGCGACCAGCAGCGAGGCGCCGAAGTAAATCTCGGCCACAGGATACCTTACCAGGCTGCCCCCTCGCAGTGCTCGCCCTAAATAGCGTGCTCTCCGCGTCCCCGATCACATGGACGCTCCAAGATGGCACTGAAAATCCCTTCCCAAAGCAAGATGTCACTCACCACCCACAACCTCCCCAGAACCGGACCCGCTAAACAGTGGCAGGTTTTCCTGGAAATTATGGTGCAAGGTAAGGGGCAGGAGCAAAGATGAAAACAGGGATAAGTAAAAAAGAAATCAAATGAAATCCGAAAACGGGTATTTAAAATATAGCAGTGCTGCGCACTAGGAGCGCGCGACCAGCAGCAAGGCGCCAAAGTAAATCTCGCCCACAGAATACCTTACAAGGCTGCCCCCTCGCAATGCTCGCCCTAAATAGCGTGCTCTCCGCGTCCCCGATCACATGGACGCTCCAAGATGGCGCTGAAAATCCCTTCCCAAAGCAAGATGTCACTCACCACCCACAACCTCCCCGGAACCGGACCCGCTAAACAGCGGTGGGTTTTCCTGGAAATTATGGTGCAAGGTAAGGGGCAGGAGCAAAGATAAAAACAGGGATAAGTAAAAAAGAAATCAAATGAAATCCGAAAACGGGTATTTAAAATATAGCAGTGCTGCGCACTAGGAGCGCGCGACCAGCGCGACCAGCAGGGAGGCGCCGAAGTAAATCTCAGCCACAGGATACCTTACCAGCAAACATCATAACACATATGTCACTTCCCCTGAAGGCGCTACACTGGCTCTCAGTGATTAAGAGGGTTCAGTTTAAGGCCCTAGTGCTCGCTTATCGTGCCTTCCATGATACAGGTGCTGTCTACCTGAGGAATAGGATTCAATGTTGCCAGCCTCAACGGGTCCTTAGATCCTCTAAGCAATCACTCATGGTGATTCCCAAGATCACGAAATCTTGCTTAGGAGGAAGGTCATTCCAGATTCAAGTGGCTTGTCTGTGGAATGAACTACCTTTACATCTTAGACAGGCTCAGGACCTGCTGTTTTTTAGAAAACAACTTAAAACGCGGCTGTTCCAACAATAACTATTGGTTTTGGGGTGATTCTACTTGATGCTTCAGTTTTTGAGACTAGTGCTTTATAAATATCTAATTTCATTTCATTTCATTTCTTATACCTACACCCTCCACCTCATTCCCCTCTGTCTTCCTTAGCTTTCCTGTTCCTGCAACACTTGGAAGCAGCTTAAGGGCTAGAGAGACGCTATACAAGCACCAACGTGGCTTACCCCAATATTCCATAGAAACCTCTCTCATCCCTTTCCCCTTGGCTGTTCTGCTTCACTTACTTGACCACTCCTGGACTCCCCTTTCTGCTGATGCAGCAGGATGCCCGAAGGACTCGGCACAGACTAGAAACACCTGAGGGGGCAGCTTCCAAGAGCACATCTGGTTCTCAGACAAGTACAGACAAAGGAAGGAGAAACATGACACTTCCTTAGACGCAGTACCAGGGACTGAAATTCACTGCAGTGTCTCAGTTATATAGAAACCAAACCCTGCATTGCCAAATATAATCACATTTTGACAGAGCTAAAAATCCCTTGGAGTCGAACCCATGACAATATGACGCTGAAATGCGCACTGACTGGCAGCAGATTTGAACCCCATGCTTTCGACTTTGGCTGGTTGCTCTTTCTTAGATTAGCATGCTATCCCCATTACCCCTGCTTGCTCAGGACTCACCCTCAGTCTGTCTCTGGATCCTTTGAATCAGCCTACCTGTTCTGAATCTGGTGCACTAATACCTCAGGCTGCTCCATAAAATATGCTCCCATGTTACTCTCCCATGAGGAGCAGTACACATTACATATGTGATACTGCACATTCTACCGCCATGTGGTTTATTCAAGGCTGTCCAAAAGTGAATGTGGACCGTGCTCGCACTGCAGCAATTTCGCTAAGTGTGTGTGTGAGAGAGACAGAGAGCAAGAGTGCGACTGTGTGAGTGTGGATCAGGGCTCGAGTCGGGGTAACACGCGGGTGGACGGCGTACTCCCACTTATTTTACCGGGAGCTTGATAACTGGAGCAAATGGAGCCACACATTTAATCTTTGGCCTCTCTGGGGCGAGATCGGAGCCCATTCAGAACGCTGCTCACGCGCTGGCTTCTCTGATGCAATCGCATCTAAGGGGTGAGCGAGGGGAGGCAATGAGTCTGATGGTGCAAGCCACCTTCCGTGACATCAATTCCTGTCGTGAGGTCAGCATCCCCCCACTTCTTTTTTGGGACTTGTGCCCTGTTCTGGATATACTTGTGTAAGCTTCCTCACCTCTGCTAGTGTGAGGATGAGCGGCTGCATGCCTGAGCTCTAAAATCCTTGAGTAAGCAAACTATGTCTAAGGGGAGTTGACTGCTACCTAAGGTCATCTGATCACGGAACACCACCAATGATCTGCAGGCTCACAGGCTTGCTAAGGTCAGTGGAGGTACTTACAAAGAGCCCAATAATTTCTCTAGGGCAATACTTCCAACCATGCCTCTTCAGCAACAAGAACAGCTCAAGGAATGTCTTATGTACCCTCAGTCCTTCCCTCTTGAATGTGCCTGCTCTTGACAAGACCTGGAGGCAGGCAAAGAACAAACCTCTGAGAGGCTTACACAACATGAAGTCTGATATGAACCCTGCTTTCTAATTAGGTCTAGGGGTCCAAAACTCTCTTCCAGCTCTCTTACATAAGCTGATGTTCTGAACTTATGTCAAATGCCTCCAACCAATTAGAAAGTACTGAATACGCCTTTTGTCACTCACATCCCCTTAGCATTCAATGCTATTCTGTTCTTGGCACTTCTAAGGGCCTCCCAGCGCTAATAGATAATACCAGTATCGGTATCGTCAGCAAGTTAAGTGAACAACAAGGTCTTTAATTGCTTTCTGAAACTTAGTTAATCTTTCGTCTTTCTAATTGCTGTAGGCAAAGCATTTCACCATCTGCGATCCAAATAAGCCAAAAATCTTCCTCGCCTTCTAGATTTGTTGATCTTGGAAATTTTAGTAACAGTAAAGTAGAGGAACAAAATTTTTTCTCTAGAAGATAAAGACAGACCAAGTGATGTAAAAGCTGTGGGTCCCTATTATGTGAAACCCAGTGGGTTATGCAGATAGCCTTAAACTGTATCCTCTGAGGAACAGATTGGTAATGCAGAGAGGATAATGTGACAGAAACCGAGTTATGTTTAAGTATCTTCAACAATATCTGAGCGGCTGCATTTTGTACCACTTGTAGTCTTCCTATAACAATCTGAGGATTACCAAGGTAAAGAGAGTTACCATAATCCAATCATGATAGCACCGATCCATGCACCACCACTCTGCGGAGAAGGGGGTAGCACTCCCAACATTTTCCTGAGTGACCTCAGCTAACCAAAACAACTATCTTCTAGCTTCCTGAATCTCTAGGGTGAGCTAGCTATAAATCCATATCTCAGACTTTTTACTGCTGCTTTGGGGGTAGGATAATCCCCTAGAAAGCCTGGCCAGTGCAGCTCAACCAAACAAGTAGGGTAATTTACGTCTACTGAGGGCTTAGTGAAGACCCTTGGGGCACCCCACACTTATGTGAGAGAAATTATATGGGGGCGCTGTCGAACCCCTCTCAATAGCGATGGGCTTGACTCTGATCTCACGGTCTGAGGGGAGCAGGCCGGCACCCACGAGTGCAACACCCTGCTCGCATGAAGCGGGGAAGGAGAATCTGAGGTGCCAGCTCCCACACCAGCAGTGAAAGGAACCGTGCGAGCGGGGAGTAGACAGGGGCACCCACGGATGGGCTCCCAGAGCTGCCCCAAGGAAAGGCAAGTTGGGTAACCTGCATGGGGCCACATAGCCCCCCAATAAAAGGACTACAAAAAAGAAACCACATGAGGCCGCATGGCTGCAAAGGAAAGTGGCCGAAGACGCAAATGAAATAGTCACCGCTCTCAGAGGTAGTGCCACATAATGCCCTTTGAGGCTTGAAACAGTGTTAAATTCGGCTTATCTGGTGCCCCTGGAGACCCTGGGATCAACCAATGGATGTCATGGGAGCTGTTGAAGGCCCAACAGCCTCCAACAAAGAACATTTAAAAGTGATCCTGAGTTTCTGGAGTCATGAAAATCATGACCCCCAGGCTTTTCAGCAGTTGTTATTAAGCACTTCTAAGTCTGGAGTAGCAGCTTTTCAGCTGGGAATCTTAAAATGTGTTTATTGGTCTTCATAAAGTAGTGACAGTTGACAAAGCCAAAACGCTTGCCAGGTATGTTGTTGTAACAACCCTTTGACAAAGGAAATATGAATGTTTTATTGTAACTGATATCCCCTACAGGATGATGTGTTCTCTGGTTGGGGGGGGGGGGGGGGGGGGGTACCTTGAGTTTGGGGGTCATGAACCTTTAGGGGTCAAATGTGATTTCATAATGTAACCAAGGTGTTTATAATCTGCCTGATGTATATGTTTGTAAATGAATACATAGCATTTAGTAGTGTGTGTATTAAATGTAATTTTCCTTTTCTAAAGAAAATGTTCTTACTGGAGGATCATTTATTGAGTGTTATTGCTAGGGGTGGGTGCAATTTGTGTAGTCGTGCTACGCAAAGTTCCGCGAAACGGCCAAAAACATACATTTTTGTGACAGGAGCATCGTGCCAGAATGAACCCTGCCCAGCATATATTTATCCAAGAAGATGCCACTGTTCTGTGCCATACCTCTACTCAACTGGAGTACTACTGGCTAATCAGTAAGTGCTACCTCGTTGGGTAAATGTATAGTGCCTTTCCTACACTACAGCTGTGGGCCAGAAGAGTTGTCTCCAGTGACCATGTATGTCTGTAACTTTGCCACCGTGCCGAAAGGCACCGGGGTCCCTGGAGTGAGCTGTCCATCATAGTGGGGAAAGGACTGGAAGACGTTGCATACCGTTAGTGTGTGTGGGGCGGGGCTTCTGTGCAAGTGCACATGCCTCTTGTTTATAAAGGGTCAGAGACCGATCACAGCAGCAGATGAGGAGAAAGAACCTCCTGGTCACAGGAACAACACTGGTATTGCGCTCAAGAAACTCATGGTTCCAAAGACCTCCATCAAGGATTACAGCAAATGTTGATGGTAGATATGGGGAGAAAGCACACCTGCCTAGCCTCGACCGTGCTCACCAATTTTTTGTGCTGATTAATGTGTTACTGAATTTGAGCTTCAACTCAGGCACCTGCTTTATTTATATCAGTAAGTGCTTCCTGTTGAGGTTTAATGTTTCTGACAGCAGCATCGTGCCAGAATGAATCCTGCCCTGCATAATATTTATCCAAGAAAATTCCACAGTTTTGTGCAAAACCTCTATACACCACGCTCACGAATCACCATAGTGCAAGGGTGTCTGCGTGAAGGGGAACATTGTTTATGTACAGGAAGGTTCCTCTTCCTGTACATAAACAATCTTGAAATGTCGTTTTGTCACTTCTATGTGTGCTGCTTAATACAACAC
The DNA here is from genome assembly GCF_964263255.1 of Lissotriton vulgaris. Taxonomy (NCBI): domain Eukaryota; kingdom Metazoa; phylum Chordata; class Amphibia; order Caudata; family Salamandridae; genus Lissotriton; species Lissotriton vulgaris. The sequence goes on along the minus strand of NC_141693.1, from coordinate 371,845,959 downwards.
ACATGGAAGTCATTTTTTTAAAAGATTGTTTATGTGTAGGAAGGGTCACCTTCCCGAACATAGACAATCCAAGGCGTTTCGCTTTTTCCATGTGTGCTGCACAAGGCAGCACACATGGAAAAAGCAAAAACGAGCAGAAATAAAGCATTTCTCCTTGTTTTGCCAAGTTAAGACCAGATTTTCCCAGGTCTTAATTTTGGTGCTGCCTCCTACTTCCGCTGCCCTTGTAAATAGGGGGCGCCCTCAAAATCAATGGGTGTTGCTGTGGAACGCCCACCGCAACACCCACTGCCCACCCCTTTCACACTAAGCCTTGCATGATAGGGGGCCTTATTTACAAGGCAGCGTTAAGCCATGTTGAGGGCTTAACGCTGCCTTGTAAATACGGCGAAGCCGCTATCGAAGGGGGAACACCGCAAATAGTGACGTTTCTATGGCGATAGGGGCTTGTAAATATACCCCTAAAATCATTAGTAATTCAAGTATATTTTTCTGTGTGCACAGGTGTGTTTATTTTTTTCAAATTACTGTTTTAGTGTTTGAAATGTAAATCCTACAGATTGCTTGGGGGTCCCCGGATTTCAGTGGTGACTCAATGGGGGTCCACAGAAGTCAAAAGTTTGGGAACCACTGCCCTAATGGCAATACCCCTCACAGTCTTATCAGAATTATGCAAATTACACTTGTACGTTTCTCCTAAAGATATGTGCGGGAATTGTAAGAGATCCAAGCTCAATATAACATCCTTACAGTTTGAAAGTGAAGTGATGAATGTTGCTAGTTCACATGACTGTGATGCATATCCATGTTTGTAGTTCTCTCAAGATATTTTCTGCCCAAACCAACTCTCCCATTTTCATAAAGGATGCAGGGAGCTTCAGCATAAGAACGGAAATATGAAACACTGCAAACAATCTCGTCTATGAGTTCCAATGAACTCAATATTGCAATCACTATCTCAGTGTCCTTCTCAACAGACTTAGCGAATCTAATTGGGAGCTGGTACACTTTTCGTGTCAGAGGAGGCTACCTGCATCTTGAAATCCATATTGCACACAGTAAAGAGCCTAGCTGGCACCCCTTGGATTCCCAACTGTGCACCTCTCCTCTCATTTATTTTCAAGGTTCTCCATTATCGGGACCGAAAAGTCCAATGTGTGGTAAAAAACATATACCCCTGTAGAGTACCCAACTGTACTGTACTCTAATGCTGATTTTTTGTCATAGGCAAACAGGAATTGTGCCATTGTATAAGCTTGCCTCAAGGGCTGCAGTCTTGTTGGACCCAGAGAGGCACACTATATTCATAGAGGTGGAAGGCTACCTCCTTCAGCAGGATTTAAGCAGCACAAGTGTGGTGGTGGCAGCATACCCTGTAGTGATCACTAGTAGTGAACAGGGCCCTTTTACCTCATATCACTGGAGTGAGAATTACATGCTCGCTCACTTTTATAATAGTTCGCTGCTGTGTGCTTAATTCGCCCTTCCGAGTGATGTGGAGTGCTGCTCAGTGCAGGAGTAATGATTCTGTGCTGCATGTATGTGTGCCTGGGAAGGGTACAGTACAGTGATAGAGCAGTTCATGTGTGGTTAATGCATGTACTGTGTGTATGTATGCCTGGAAAGAATACATTACATGAGAGATGAAGCACTGTGCCATGAATGCGCAATGAAAGCACGTGCTGATGTATGTATGCTTGCGTGAAGTACATTACATGAAGAGTAAAGCGTTGTGCAGCACACATGGTGAAAGGGTGAGGAGTGCAGCGTGTCAACCAGAGATAGAGATCCGACAAGGTCAGGTCACTAAGTGGCCTAAGGAGATTCTGTATTGACCTGTAAGACCTCTGTTGCATCAACACAGGTGTGCCCCATACAATTGTCGAATCTCTGTCTCTGGTTTATACGCTGCACTCCTACAAATGTGTAACCTGGTCCTAAAGATGACCTGAATTCTGTACAGGTCGAAACTCCATCGACCGCTCAGGGCAACTCTTGGCGCTACTTTTATGGTTCAACGAAACTACTTGTATTCTCAACTGTGTACTAATGTATGGGAACCACCAAAAGTCCCTTGTATATATTGACAACCATGTTTATGTCTTTTTCCTGCGCTGTTTTTTCGATGTATATATATTTTCACTTGTAACTTGTGCAGTTCACTTCATTTTTCACGAGCACTAATGTGCACAAGTCTGTACAGGTTACATGTACATTCAATGTAAATGAGTGCCGTCATATTGTCTTTTATAAATTCTATTTATCTCTTATCAATACAGACTAGTATTAATCTCTCACTGTCGCGTCCTTTTTGCAACTTTTATGTGCATGATTTCTTAAAAGAAAATTGTTCTCTATTAATACTTGTTGAGACTATTCTACATCAGGTTCAGTTAGATTTCTTTCATTTAAACCTAAGAATAGCCTGGGTGTCTGTTGCATAAAGACGTCAGGCGTAACTCAAGGGAATGAAGTGTAAAGTATTTATCAGTATCAAGACAGTTAATGTAAGGAATGCCTCTTTTTGCATATTCACCCCCACTTTTTGGACTGATGCTACTGGTTTTGTTCGGATCTGAGTCCTACTAATCAGACCTCAGTGCCAATGTTTCATACCCATTAGAAAGTGCATGCTGAATTGGTTACCCCGTATTGGAAAGTACTGACTTACCTAAATGTCCCAAGTATATGGTTCCCATGGTAACTAGGGCATGTAAAGCAGAGTGTCCACCCAGGACTGGAGCACTGGTTGTTTCACCCTGAGTGTGTCAAAAGTACAAAATGGTTCCCAGTCTGCTACTGCATTCTGGAAGGGCAGTGTCACACTGCTAGTTTGACTTTTCCTTTAAAACCAATGGCCATTCCACCCCATCCCTTAACAATATAAGCAAGCCTTCCCTAAGAAAAGCCTTTAGAGTCCTATGGCAGGGAACTGTACTCTGTGAAGTAGAACATATACATGTGCATGTTTTAACAACAAAACACAAAAAGTTTTTGTTTTGAGTGGAACTGTTAGTAGCCCCCAGGATTACCGGTTGGCACACAAGCCTGACTAACTTCTGAATGCAACTACATAACTGGGCACTGCAAGGTATGAAATTAATCATGGCATTAGACCTGCCCTTATTCCCAGGTCGAAATCAATGTAACCTTTAAAGCTAAGCAACTTTTAGAAAGTTGTCACTCTGTGCCTCAGTAATCCAGTAGCCACACATGGGCTGGAACCCACAGACAGCTTTCTGCCCACCTTGGGAGTGGTGAGTACGACTCCTGGGCTTCAGATCAAACACTGCATGCCACTGGGGGAGACGTCACCTTCCCAGTGCAGAAAGCCACTCAGTGTGTTAGCCCAAAAGGGAGCTTCAAAGGGGAAGATGCTTTTGGTGGGCAAATGGCAATAACATAAGTACTAACATAAATAACATGATAACAGAGTGGCTGCCCATTGTTCAGGCAGACAAGCTGTAGACAGGGACAGCAATGGGAGGCCAGTGCCCCAATCAGTTTTCCCGAGGGTGTGTAGTCCCCAGGGTGCCTCACCTTTAGGTTGGGCTACCGAGCTCCTTCTATTCAAGGAACACTCTGAGCATCTTGAGAGTGGCCAGAATAGTGCACTCTGGATTGCCAGATGCCACACATCACCGGAAAGTCATCACTCAAATGTAGGGGACCTGGTATCCCATTGGCTTGTAACCGCATGGTCCCGCAGGGCACTTTGGTGGGGTAAATTGGGTATCCTTGGCACCCTGCACTCTTAGATCATGCTGCATTTGAAAGAGGACCTAAGAAAGACTGTCCTGCTGCCTTTGAAATTGCACAAAGAGAGGCTGGACAGCCTGCTGGACTGCATCTGCTGCACTTTGGGCTACCAAAGTTTGGACTGTGCCTGTGGCTCCTACCTTGGGGAAAAGCTGATCCACAGCCCCAGATCAAAGCAGCGACTTGAAGGATTAGTCAGCTGATCTTCTGGAACTAGCTGCTGGGACAAAAGAGCAGAGGAAGCCCAAACCGGCAAAGCGCTAGCCACCGGAGAAGATTTGTTGCTAGCTGCCGTTGAGAACCTCAAGAGACAGATCTTTGCTGGCCAAACATTGCACCCAAGTCCGATTAACCCAGGAGTATTGTCAAAGTCCAAATTGATCACTCCAGAGAGACACTAGCCCCACTAATGTATTTTGCACCAACCATTGTATCCGGAGACCAGAAGCTCAGCCACTGCTGTCCTTCTACCACCGGGAAGAGGACTTTGTGACACACCAGCATCTATGGCCACAGCCGCCCCACATCACCTGTGGACTGAGGAACCACCATTAAGGCCCCATCAACTGCATCACTTCCGGAACATCCTTAAGCCTCTTTTCATCCTGTATCCCCAGCATCAGGACCACTCCATTATCATATATGGCGGTTGTTCTGTAAATGCAGGAACTGGATTGAAAAATACTTTAGTGGCCAGGTAACTGTCCAAATCTACCCCATTGGCTCCCAAGAGCCCCATGCTGTTGGATTTGGTTATCCAAGCCAGGCCAGAGTAGTAGTACTAATGTTTACAAACTTTTGAAAAGTTTGCAAACTTTTTGTTGGCCAATGATTATTTGCAGTTGAAATTAAAAGTGATGAGATCTTTGAAAAACCATATCTCCAGAACCCTTTGGTATATTGTTCTCCTCTTGTACTCTAAACATTCATAAAAATACACTCTAATTTTAATAAATTGGGGTCATGTTTCATTCATGTTTGGTGACGTTCCTATTTGTTGTTTGGTACGGTTAAAATTCTTTACACTAAGTTCCTTTGTTCAAGCCTTGCTGCTCAAAAACCATATCTACCCAGGGTTGAGCTTAAGGTTGTTCAAATCAGCCTGACTGGACCCAATAACTGTTTTGCAAGTGTATTCCGCGATAAGGCTCCAGAGCCATATCATATAATACACCCAGATCCTCAAAGTTATAAAGTAACAACATGACACAATAAAACTCCCACTATAATTTATAAAAGGAGTGTATAATTTTATCGTTAAATAAACACAAAAAGGAGAAAAAACAAATGAAGGAAACAGGAGTTATGATTTTCAAAATATTTTCATAAATCACTGCTTTTTACTCAAAAAAGCTTGAAAAATCACTGCTATTCATTTGTAAGGGTAGGCCATGAGCCTCGAAAATGGGGTCCAGGCCAAATTTGACATTTCAGGCCGACAGTGGTGAAGCGCCTGTAGGCTGCAGGGTGTGAGTTGGTCCCAGTTATGTTTTTACCTTCACACTTAAAAACTTTTCTGGTGCTTTTCTTCATTGACAGGGCTCATCTACGGTGTACTCGGCAGCTACAATTTGGCATTGTACTCGAAGTCGGTGGACAGTCACAGTCTTGCAGTCAAAGGGGAGCTTCCATTCTCGCCGGGAGTCAAGACTATTCACACACCAACGGAACTTTTCAGCCGATGCAATCTGTAGTCAGCTGCCCAAGGAAGTCTCCAGGGAGCTGAGTAGTGGTTGTCTGGTAGCCTCCCATATTTTTTAAAAAGCTGTTATCTTTGAGCGATAGGCTAAACAAGTTTAAGTTCTTCCAGGGAGAAGATTACACCCTAGCACCAGCCAAGGGTCTAGGACCGGGGAGCACCATTTGGGGGCTACGACTCAATCTCCCAGAATGCACCAGTGGGGATCAGGGCAAATCCAGTTGTTATTCATCAGCTGGGCTTTTCCAGATGCAGAGTTTCTTCAGCTTTTGTGTTCCTGGAGCTTTTCAGGAGACTAACCAATTACCCCTTGGCGTCAAGTCACTGGTCCTTCCAGCCCTTGGGGCCTTTCCCCATGAGGTTAATAGCAGGCACAGCTCTTCTATTTGAAGCCTTGTCTTTGGTTCAGAAGGTGCAGTCCTCTTTGGGGCAGCCATTCTTTTTAAAATCAACAGGTTCAGAACGTTCAGTCCTTCTTTTCTTTCTGAGTCCAGTTGTGTTCTGAGGCAGGTATTCGTGGGTTCCACTTTTATGCCAGTCTCAAGTGTGTGGGTTTGAGAGGACTCCCCAACTAATGATCACTTCTTGGGGGATTGTGCATTAAACACTCCAACAGTGCATCTCTCTGCCGAAATCCAAGATGTCAGAACCTTCTTTCCCTAGGTCAGAACTATAGATGCACCCCTGGGTGTGTCCAGTATAATGTGCAACTTGTCACAGAAAAACAGTTCTGCAGCAGGTTTTTTCCTAGGCCTGGGTGAAATTTTCAGTGTAATCGGAATCATTTTAGTAATTTCGTGTTAGTCTTTTGTTGAAAATTACAAAAAATACAGTATTAAGTTGTTTGCATAATGAGTAATTTGGCACATAAATTCTACTGCAAGAGCACAGGAACAAGTACTTAGTGAGTGCAATGGGTTGCTGCTGTTCGTATTCTCTTGCATTTAGCCCTAATGTCTCAAAGCAAAACGCATCCTTTGTCCATTTTGGGGACAAATCTGCATTTAGCAATAAGAAAATAGCGCTAAATGCCTCGTTATGTCTTCACATAAATTTGTATGATCTTGCGCAAATCTTCTTTAATTTTTGCATAATTACGCTACAGCAAATTACACAAGTTATGCCCATCCCAAGTTTTTCAAGAAGAGATGGCAGCCATTTTACCTCAACAAAGCAGAGGGCAGGCTAAAGTGACTTGCATTTGCTGGTGGCTGACCCTTTGAAAGTGGGCCATCTGTAGCCACAGTCGCAGCTAGATTACTGCAATGGACTGTTACTAGGGGCAAATAAAGCTGTGACCAAATGATTTCAACGGGTACAGAATGCGGCTGCACGTACTCTTTTTGGCTTACCCAGGCACTGCCATACTTCCAACCTTATTTGTCGTTTGCACTGGATACCGATTGAACGGAGTTAAGTTTAAAACCCTCTGCAGTACTCATAAGATTCTTCATGGTCAGGGGCCTCAAATTCTCCAGGGTCTGTGTACAACTTATGTCCCCTCTTGGGCCCTATGCTCTGCTAATCATCATCTGGGCCACACTATTCGAGTGCGTAGGTATAGAGCAGGGGGGGTTCCTTCAGGGCTTGTGCCCAGATCTTGTGGAACTCTGCCCTTCTTGCTGCCCGGAGTACACAGGATCACTGGATTTTTAGAAAATGGATCAAAACCTGGCTCTTTTCCACCATTTAGCTCTCTTCTCTTTACCTCTTGTCTGACTGCGCTGGGATGCCCCATTGCTGAGGCAGCCATGTGCACTACAAGAACATTTAACATAACAAAACATAACACAGCCCTCAGGCATCCTGTCAAGAAGACTTCACAACTCCGCCTACCAACAAGCCCTTCATTCCTCTTTCCCGAGTGCAATTCTTTTCTTGTGGCAGGAGGGCAGCAGGCTCTCTCGGGTGACAACTGTGGAAGTTAATCAGAAAGGGCTACTAGAAACTTAGGTAAACAAAATAGAGAGTTTCTAAAGTCACCTTTTAATAGTTACAATACATTTGATTTTAGCATTTTAGCACTATTTCAGATTTTGATACATAGAAGTACTCATTTTGCTATTCCTAAATGGAAGTTGGTTCATTATAAATAAAAATGTGTAACGCCCATGTTAGTCAATGGAATTGCCAGCCTTGCTACAATGAAAACAACAATGGTGACTTTTCACTGTCACGACATGCAAAACATCAAATTAACATGTTTTTTTTAACAACCTGCACCATGCCTTTTTGGCTTTCAAGGTCTACCTTAGGAATGACTTACAAATATTACAAAGGATGGCTGAGGTATGACAAAAGTGTTATTTTACCAAGTTGAATTGTTTGTTTAACAGCTGCCTGATTAGGCTGCAGTGACAGACCTAGAGTAATGTTTTCATTCTGTCACTGTGGTGGCGGCACATATAAATGCTGCAGTTCACTAACAGCATTTAATTTACAGGCCCTCAGTACGCCATGTACCATATAGTAATGACTTATAGGTAAGTTAAAGATGCCATCAGGTATTAGCCAATTTTACATATATATGAGGGTTCAAAGTACATTCACTGGGGAGTGGCACAGGACACTTCAAAGTCGAAAAACCACCAGCATGAGTTCATAAATCTGGGGGGTAATCATAAAGAGGGATTTCCTTATAGTGGACAAGGATGCCAAAAAGTGAAAATAAAACTAAAGTGAAATATCTCAAGACTTGGAAATTTCATTTCACAAGATTTCGTGGCATCGGTCAACTTGAAACTTTAGTATAAAAGGTGGAAACGAGGTAATATAATCACTTCCCAAATTTGGCGCAGGAGTCTGGTAGACCCAAGACATTTTCGAGCCACTCTTTGTTGTTAGACTTAATACAATGAAAGAGAGAATTATTATAATATATTACACTGTTTCAAAATGAGTATCAGAGTCTCTTTGACCTTAAGAAAAAAGAGTTGCTATTTTCCATAGAGGCTTTAATGAGAAATTGAAAGATTTAATGTCCTAAATTCCAGACAGATCTAAGGATATTGAATAATTTATTGATTTAACCATGAAACTAAATCATAGGATGTCATAAAGAAGAGCTGGGAAAAGAAGAATGGAATGCAGAATAAGGTGGCCCGATAGAAATGTCTCAAGAGAGCAAGTTTGCTCTCCATCACTTGAACCTATGGAGATTGGTGCTGTTCCTCGTCCTCTTAGTAAAGAAGAAAATTAACTATGCAGATAAAAAATATATATTGATATTCTGGCTCATACAAAAATATCATGACAATGTGGATATATTCAGTAAACATACTGAGGAATAACCAGCACATAGGTCATATGACTGTCATATTGATTTGGAGCAAGGAGCCAAACTCCCTTGTAATCAAATCTATGCTCTCACCGAACAAGAGACTGAACACTTAAAGAATCATTTGGGTATATATATTTGGCAAATGAATTTATCAGACAATCTCTATTTCTTGTATCATCACCCTTATTCTTCATGCCGAAGAAAGAAGAAGAACTTTGATAATTTATTTATTATGTAGCCTAAACAAAATAACCATAAAGAATCGTTATCCACTCACCTTGATCTCAAATCTATTAGATCAAATAAAGGATGCACAAATATTTACTAAAACAGATTTAGGATGAGATTATCAACTAATTTGTATATAAGAGGGTGATGTGTGGAAGACAGTGAAATTCTGTCCATTTAAATATCAAGTGGCGTGATTTTAATTATGCACTACACCAGCAACTTATACAATGTCCTCAGAGAATATATTGACATATTTGTTATAGTATATTTTGACCGCTTTCTAATTTTTTCATGCAATCTTAAAGATTATGTCCATCGTGTATATCTAGTACTAGAAAAATAAGGGAAAACCATTAATATGCAAAAGCAGGGAAGTATTTTCCATATCTACATAGTGAAATGTTTGGAATGCAGTGTGTCCCCTTAGGGGACACACTGATTTGGCCAACTCCTAAATCCGTGAAAGATATTCAGAGTTTTTTGGGATTTCACTAATTTAACTGAAGAGTCATAAAAAAAATATTCTTAATTGTCTCTCCAATCACTAAATCACTAAAATCAGTGCCACATTTTATTAGAGTCCTGATATTGACCAGGCCTTTGTATACCAGAAAAACAATTCAACCTATATCCAGTTTTAAGACAACTGAGATACATGTTTATCATTCTTTGTGGTTGTGGACGCCATAGATATCACTGTTAGTGCAGAATTATCTCAACAACATCCTGACACTGGACAATTGCATCCAGTAGCATATCTCTCTAAAAACCGAACCCATTAGAATATGGCTATAAAAGAGCTGAAAAAGAGTTATTATTTAATTTGAACTAAAATACCGATTTTTAGGTCGATCATTCAAGACCTCTTGTATATACTTTAGAATATATACTTTAGTATATACTTATATGTGTATGTACTTTGTGGGCTCTGGAGATCAGCCCTAGGAATTGTCTGCTTCCGCGTAGGGACTTTTTTTCTATTCAACTGCCTCTATTTAACTGTCTTGATAGAAAACGACCAGCAGAGGTCAGTAAAATACCAGAATTGCTTTCTGCTGAGGGACTTTATTTTTTTTATTCTTCTGGCAACTGCCTCTATCTAACTTTCTTGATAGAAAACAACCAGCAGAGGTCAGTACAATACCAGAATCAGTATAGCATTCTCTAGATTCCAGTCCATAGACATTGTCCTCCACGAGCACCTGTAGACAATAATATTTTTTTCAAATCTTGTATTTTCAGTGATATGACCACCAAAGACCCTGCTTTTAATAATAAACAACAGAGCTTTGGACTATACCATTTCCGCTGAAAGGCAATATTTCTCTCCATGTGTTACCTTACCTGGCGTATCATGCAGTTTGGTGCTTACAGGCCTCCATGCCTCCATGTTAAAGAACAGTACATGTTTCAGCACCCAGGCTAATGTGATGCATAGCTAAATACATATAGGGTCCCAAAGGCGAGACGATTGCATTGCAAATGCTTGTTGTTTTCACTGCCCATTAAAATGTGTTATTCCTAACATCAGCCAAAAACTCTTACAGACAACTGAGATGGTCTCCCTTCTTTTAAGAATACAACTTTGTCATAAAATTTCAACCAGGACAGTATGGTTGCGGAAGGATTTCTAGGCATGAATAAGGAAAAGCTGCTTATTACTGCAAATACATTTTTGTTGAGGTAAATTGTTTATCAAATCAAAGAGGAAATGTCTTAAAAAATGATGATAGAGTGGGCAAAGAAAGGTGGAAAATGACATGTAAAGAAGAATTACCATAGTATAATAAGAAATTGTAACTTCCTATAGAAACCATTTGAAATCAAATGTTAAAGGACATACTTGAATCACCATTAGCAGATCATCCAGGAATCAAGAAAACTATGAAATAAGTAAAAATTAATTTATGGTGGCAAAATACGGCTACAGATATTAAAGAGTTTGTATGCACATGTAATATTTCTGTAAGAAATATGAATGATCATCAAAAAGCATAGGTCTTTTAAAGCCACAAGAAACACTATCCAAATCTTGGCATACTATGACTATGGATTTTATAGTAGATCTCCCATCTGACAATGGATGTAATACTATCTTGGTGGGTGTGGCACATTTATTTTCCAATCAAAGGGAACCCATAAGCATCAGAAATCCGTAAATTGTTTTTACAACACATTGTCAAGTTGCATAGTCTACCCACCATCGTAATATCTGACCAAGGGGCATATTTCATATACAAATTCTGGAAATCAGTTTATAAAACCCTAAAATTGGAGATCTGTTGGCCTCAGTCAGATGGTCAGAAAGAAAAAATTATTCAAGAGATAGAAACTAATATAAGATGTTATATTCAGGATCCATCACCTTGGGCAAATCATCTATGGCTTGCAGAAATCTTTCATAATAAAACTGTCCATTCGTCCACTGACTAAGCATGGGCGAATTTTGCGAATCTCGCGTTCGCGAATTTTGCGGATTTGCGAACTAGCAATCCGCAAAATCTGCGAATTCTCGCGAATTTGCAGATTTTTTTTTGTGTTCGCAAGGATTTCTGCCAGTTCGCAAGGATTTCTGACAGTTCGCGGGTGTTTTGTAACAGTTCACAATCGCGAACTTACATGTCGGCTCGCAACGGTCACGATTATGTTGTTTCTACGTCTGGTTCATCATCATAGGTTCCCAGCACCCTCTGTTTCACCCCTGCCACCCTCTGTTTTACCCATGCCACGGTCTGGTATATCAATGCCTTATGCCACCCTCTGGTTCATCATCACTGTAGATTATGGGGGGAAAAAGCAAGCACACCTGCCTGCTTCAACTGACATGAATTAATTTGGGGGTGATTTATTAATGTGTCATTGTTTTAAAATTCCAGTCTGGCACCTGCATCCTTATCTGTAATTTGCTTTCTGTTGCAGTGCAATTTTTTTTTCCAGGACCTTTGTGGCCTACTTGTAGCTATTCTATGAGCCTGCTGTGAGGGTCAGAGCAGGGTCATACAATTGTTGCAACTAGCAACTGAACAATTGTTGCAACTAGCAACTGAACTTTGGAGGGGCCCTTGTCAGGAAGCACTACAGGGAACGGTTACTAATGATGAGTTTGAACTTTTGAACCTGCTTTCACTTTTGCAAAACTCGTTTTTCTGCAGAGCAGCATTACAGCAACTTTAATGCCCCACCAAGCTTATATGAGAAAGTTGATTTCTAATCCAAAAGTTTTCCAAAGAAAATCAAAAAGCCTCAAATCTAAAAAAGTGCAGGCAAATGTCAACCTGAAGAGTTATTCTGATAAAAATAATCATTTTCAGAAGGTCTATGCGGCTTGCTAGTAGATTTCTTGTGCGGAATTGCAATTTTTGTAATTTCGCGAGTGCGAGATTGTTGCTGCCCGCCGCACCTACATGTTCGCAATTGCGAACTTACACCGCAAAGAAAAAAAATCCGCTGCGTGCGAATTTGCGGATTTTGCAGGAAATTCGCGAATCTCGCGGATTGCGAATTTACCGAAAATCCGCAAAATCCGCGAGCGTAACGGATTTTCCGCCCATGCTTACTACTGACTTCACTCCTTTCTTCAGTCTACAATGCTTTGATCCATAATTTATCAAAGACATTATAAAACAAGATCATAAACCCACCCATCTATTGAAGAAAGAGTACAAACACAGAAACAAAACAATAGGATCTGACAGGAAATCCTACTAAAGCCGAGATAAATTACAAGAAATAAGCAGACAAAAGAAGAAGAGTATCTCTGAACTATCAAGTGGGGAATGCACTCTGGCCTTATTGAAAGCATATAGGACTTCATGGAAAAACCGACAATTTCCAACCCAGATTTATCTGTTCTTTTTCAATAAGTAAAATCATCTTTTCAGTTGCTATGAAGTTACCACTCCTAGTGTCCATGAAAATTAATCCAGTCTTTTGTGTTTCTTTAATGAAACCAGTAAACAAGGGTACTCATATAGGTCGACCTCCTTTACCTATCATTCAAGACTGCGATGCAGAATATGAGGTAAATTTTATTTTGGACTCTTGTTACAGAAAATTTAAACTGCAGTATTTGATTCATTGTAAGGTTATGAGGTTGAGGAAAGATCGTGGGAACTGATTTAAAAATATTCTTGCACCTCAACTCATAAAGATTTTCATAAAATGTACCCTGAAAAACCAATATCAAAGAGTACAAATAAAGAGGGTGGTAATGTCATGATTGTGGATAAGATTGAAGAGAAATACAGAGGTGGGTTCACTGGCTTTAATAAAAGGAAATAGAATGTTATTGCAAAATTCTTTAACACACTCCCACTGCAGGAATTTGTTTGCAGTGATTTCTCATCCAATATTGCATTCACTATGGACAATGATACCACAAAGTGTAAGCAAAATGAAACATAGGAGACTTTTAAATCTCATCTCATGAAATGTTGTGGTAGGGTCCATCTTGCATCTTCGGTGCAAAAGAAGGAAGAAAAGTGAATTAAATTTCTACTCAGTCTTGCCTCTGGAGTCCTGGAAACCCTGGATGTTTTGGACCCATATTTTGTTCTTCATGTTGCCTTAGATGCCTGTTTCCTTTGCCAATACTATTGGTCTTGGGAGCTTTTTTAGTAGGGCGTTCTATTACCCATGACTTTCTTTTCTTGCACTTTAATAATCTCTTGTAAGGATTTGTTTGTGACTCTATTCATCCTATAGAATGAACATTTGCTGAACCAGGAATCATTTATAAGGACTTTCTATGTGTTGTGTGACCTGGACTGGGTTGTGAGTGCTTTCTACTCACCCCCTAAGATACTGTAACATTTCATCTATTTTTCTAAAGAGTGTTAGACGTTGGGTGAGCTTTTTAACAAACATTTAAATCATTCTTTCCGTAAGAGTATGTCAGCATAAAAAGTTATCACTATGATCTTTCTCTGGTTATAGATACTCTTACATGTTAAACACAATAATTGGTTTGGTATAGGTTAGCTGGCGCCACTTAGAAAATCTCACAATTGATTTGACTTTAGAAGCTATATCTGACGGTGCTAAAAGGTAGAAGGAACAACTTTAATCCTTCCAAACGCGGCACAAGCCTTACAAAAGCTATAGCACTCCTTAGCACACGTAAGTTACAGTAATGTCATATATACAAGTGTTTCCACATTTCGTCTGATACAATCACGAGGAGTAGTTATTTTTGGTACATCAGTTCGTGTTTATTCCCGTTCACTGGAAACTTTCCACACAGCCGATGCGGTGATAATTCCAACCCGCATGGGGGTTCTACGGGGGTCTTCTGTTGTATATTATTCAGCGTGCGTTGTCCGATCAGTTCCAGGTGTCTGTTTCTACCGGAAGGCTTTCGCCCGTTATGTTCCTGTCCGAGAAGTGTTCCCCGTTCACAATCAGCGTGTCCGCTATAGATGCAGCGTAGAGTGTGGGGGTCGGTTACCGGACTGGTAACCAACAAAGCTTGGCAGCCGTAAGCACAATGAAAAGCTTCTGGCATTTCACTGGGTCTGGGGAAGTAACATAGTAGCCTGAAACTTTGGGGCAGGCCAGACTACATCTTCCACAGTACATTGGACCACCTGGATTTGGGCGATCCTTCTGAGGGCCCGATGGCCAGCGATTCTTTGGATCATATGAGTGTTTTTACCTGCAGTGTGCAGGGGATCGAGGGTGTATCTGGCTTTCACAGGGGTCCCTCTCTTTGGGAATGTTGAGTTTTATCCAGGGATGAGGACTGATCACTCAGTTCCAAGTCTGTTGTCTCAGGGACAGAGTATTACTCTTTTGCTTTGTGCTAGTGGGCAAATTTCTATTGGTGACACAGGTCTCCTCTTGGTCATCCTTTGAAGGAAGTTTGACAGCTCTGAGATTCTGGGGTCAGGGAGATCTCTTAAATCCTAGATTTAGGGTAGTTAGGCGTGTGGGAGCTGGTAGCCAATGGCAGTTAGTCCCTGCAGCTAGTCCAACCCTGAGGTGATCACATCCAGTGGTAGAGGCCCCCTTTTCTACCCAAAATCCACTATTTCTTCCCTCCTAATGATAGCAGAATTAAGTTTTAGGTGTGTAGACCGGGCTGCCGACCCTAGAGGTGTGGGAAGCCTTTCTGGGGATTTACACCTCCTACATTGCTAGTTTCCCTCCTTGCTCCGATGCAAGCACATATGGGGCAAGGGGAGGACTTTTTCCTCCTCCGGGGGACAGCTCAGATGCATAACAGAGGCAGTGTAGCCGTTGCAGCTCACTGCTCTAATGTACCAATTCGCTAGCCATCTGTGGAACTTCCTTTCTACCCACCCTTTGTATCTGACTCCTGGTCCCACTGCCTGACAGGAGGTCAGAATCCTGTCTTGGTGGCAGCAGATGCTGGGAAAGTGTAGGCTGGTCAGCCAGGGCAGAGTAAATCTGGTGGCAACCTCAAAGGGGCCCTTTATGTGTTATTATCGGTCACTATGCTAAAGTTTGCAAACAAAGGAATACTAAAGCTAAATTCGTAGGTGAAACTAACAAAGAGTCCACTTTTCAAGAGTGCTACGAGGATGATATTCCTGTTGATAATCTGGTTATGAATGTGAGAAATAATTTAGTACTCAACATTAATGATACATTATGTAGCAACAAACCTGAGTGCTGGATGAAAATTGGGGGTGTTAAACTTAACACTTACGCAGATTCACGACCTCCTTACGCAATCATTAATGAGGACTTGTGGAAATCCTCGTTTGTTTTTAAAGTGGGGCATCATTTGAATGAACCCAATATACACCCAGAGGGATCACTGGAGAAAAGATAGACCTATTGGGCTATAGAAATTTCATATTTGAATTCAAAAACAGGCAAAATCGTGGGAAGTTATATGTTCCTAAAACTGGTGCGCCTGTTTTGGGTTGGCTGGCTGGACCAAAAGAAGATACACATTATCCGGGATACTAACAGTAAGGAACAGGTACTAATAGTGGAGGAAAGCAGCACACCGGGTGAAAGAATGCAAGAACAGTTTCTGAATATTGCTAATGATAAATTGGGAAACATTTTAGGTATTGAGCATTTAATTCGCTTTAAGAATAATGTGGTACCCTGTAGTCCATAAATGCAGGAATGTTCCTTTGTTAATAAGAAGTGAAGTCGAAAATGAACTTAACAAATTGGTGACTTCTGATGTCATTGATACTATTGAAGCTTCTGACTAGATTTCTCCGGTGGTTATTGCTAGGCGTAGCAATGGAAAAAAATACCTTTGTGTAGATTGGCGCCACTTAAATAATAACATAATTGTGGACAGGTTTCCATTACCTAAAATTAATGAAAGGGTCACTTGTTTGAAAGGGGTGAAATGGTTCTCTACTATCGATCTCTAATCAGCATACCACTAAATTTCACTGTCTCCTGAGTCTAAGAAATATATACATCCTTTATAATACCTTTCGGCTGCTATTAATACAAGTGCATGCCCTTTGGCTTGGCTTATGCTGCGGCTGTTTTCCAACACCTCATGTTTCAACTGTTTAATAATGTTAAGGGTGTTACCTTTTTTCCAGATGATATTCTAGTGTTTTGTGCAAACAAGAAAGAGCATGAGTTCAGGCTGCTTACACTTTTAAGAATCTTGCAAGAAAAAGGTCTTACAGTTGAACATTCAAAATGCAATTTTGCTAGCAATAGTGTTACATATTTAGGTCATGTAACTGATGAGAGTGGTGTTCAACCTAAACCTTCACTTGTGTCTGCAATTGAAAATGCTTCCACACCGCTCACCAAGGATGATGTAAGATCTTTCTAGGTTATGGCTGAATTTTGTGCTAGGTATGTACCAAACTTTACTGACAAATGTTACAATATTTGCCAATTGCTTAGAAAAGATTGTAAATTCCTCTTGTCTTCTGAGTGTGAAAAGAATTTCAAATGTATCAAAACAACAAATGCCAAAGCCACTGCATTGAGCAGTTTTGATCCCATCGCAAATAGAATTGTTACCACGGATGCCGGTAACAAGGGTCTTGGGGCTGTTTTGTCTAAAATTGATAGCAAATGTAAAGAATACATTATCGGGTACGCATCCAGATCATTGTCTCCATCCGAAGAAAAGTACCCTATCATCGAAAAAGAAGCTCTAGCTTGTGCTTGAGCCTTAGACCATTTTAAATATTTTATTTGGGGGAAGGTATGCAACTTACGATGTGATCACAAACCACTTATCAAACTTTTGACCACAGAGGGTTCTTCCAATATTCCTTCCAGAGGAGGAGGAGCTTCGCTGCCAACCAAGATGGCCGCGTGAGCTCGGAGCTCCGAAGACCTCCCGATCCTCCGAATTAATCCTGCACTCTATCCTGTCCCACGATAGTGGGAATCGGTGGTTAAGCCGGGCCTGATGCGGCGCCCGTTTTCGGAATGAAAATTGGACATTCCTGGCCTTAGTAGCGTCGACGATTCCCAGAGGCTCCTCCCGCATCGCTTGTGCAGAGGTGGGCAGCAGCGGTGCCCCTACGGAGTTCCTCCCTGCCAGAGCTTATCCGTCCCGGAGGTGTGCTCCTGAGCTCCGATCGCCTTGCTGGGCGATCCCGATCCTGGACCTTGGGAACATCGAGGTGCACATTGGACGTGCCCCGCGGGACTCCTCTGCCCCTGGTAGCCCCTTTGTCCCGCGATTGCCAACATGGCGGGCAAGGGTGGCTCGGAGGTGGGCAAGACTCCGCGGGTCAGCAGAAAACCTTCTCATTCCCAGTCTACTATTCCTGAGCGCTTCTCCCAATTTAAGGGATCACCGGGGCAGGTGGTTCGAGCGAAAGACCCGAGGGGTGAAGAGTCGCCAGACGACTCCGAGATAACGCTCAGGGACGTCATGGGCGCGATATCGGGAGTGAGGACGGAGGTGCACACACTTCGCGAGGAGCTGTCCAGCAAGGTCGACTCCCTGAAAATTGAACTTAATCTCATCAGGACGGACCTCGGGAAAACGAATGACCGGGTAAAATCTTTGGACCTCAAGACATCCAGTCTGGTCACGGATGTATCCGACATCCAGACGGAGGTGCGCAACTTGAAGATGGCGAATGGCGTGCTGGCGCGTCGGCTGGATGAGTTCGAAGGCCGCGCGCGGCGCCAAAATGTCCGCATCACCGGAGTACCGGAAAAAGCAGAGGAGGACTCGGCTGAACTCTTTGTGGAAGACCTGGTGGTGAAGCACTTGCAACCGGGGGGCCTGAGCAAGTTCTTCTCGGTGGAGAGGGCCCACAGGATTCCTGGTGGGCCGCCTAAATCGGGAGCTACCCCGCGCCCCATCATCGCGAGGTTGTTCAATTATAGGGATAGAGACGCTATCCTGCAGACGTCGAGGACTGCGGGCCCTCTCCGTTTCCAGAACTCGGAAGTGAACTTCTTCCCGGACTTCACCCAGGCCGTCCAGAAACAGCGGCAAAGCTTCACCGGGGTGAAGCGGAGACTTAGGGAGATGGGCCTGCGATACTCTATGCTCTATCCGGCCAAGCTTCGCATCGAACGGGATCACCGGACTTTCTTCTTTGACTTTCCTGACGACGTGGGGCACTGGCTCGACACCTTGCCACAGGAACGGCCTGAATCGACCG
Source organism: Lissotriton vulgaris (assembly GCF_964263255.1). Classification (NCBI taxonomy): domain Eukaryota; kingdom Metazoa; phylum Chordata; class Amphibia; order Caudata; family Salamandridae; genus Lissotriton; species Lissotriton vulgaris. The sequence continues at coordinate 371,827,400 of NC_141693.1, read as the reverse complement.
ACCAGACGGAGGACACCACCGGAGGCGCGGCACCACAGGAGTGACTTTTTTTGATTATTATTTTCCGAGATCTGGGAAGCCGTGAGGTGCCTTGGCCTTTGTAATGGTTGCTTAAATTGACTCATTTTGTTATTGATATGGAGGGTGACGGGGGGGGATGGGATGCCTCCTTTCTCCTTCGTGGGCTTTTTGTAGGTTAGTTAAGGGGCGACAGGCACACTGCTAGTTGGGGTGGATTTTAGTCTGATGCAGGGGTGCAGGGTGGGGGGTAGTTGGGGTGTGTGTTTCTTTTATACTTTTTCTTTGTTCTGCCTCTTACTTTGGCTGAGGAGCTTATGTCTTGTTCTTTTGCAATGGCGGGCGCTGATGTGGGTGGGGGAGGGGACGCGGAGCGTCCTTGATGATGGGGGGTAAATTACTTCATTTGCTGAGCTGGAATGTAAACGGGTTGGGGGATCGTATTAAGAGGGGCGTTGTGCTACAAATGCTTAAGCGTTGCTCGCCGGATGTCATTTTATTACAGGAGACGCACTTGGTGGGACACGCTTGTAAGGCCCTGAATAGACGGGGTTACAAAATGGTGGCACATGCGGGTTTCTCTTCGGGCTCTATGTGGGTGGGCATCATGGTGCGCGCGTCTCTTCCGTTGGAGGTGGAGTCTGTCCTGGCTGATGATAGGGGCAGATACGTGGCACTGGTGGGTAGATGGGAGGGCCGCACGCTAGTTTTGGTTTCGGTTTATGTTCCCCCGGGGTTGCAGGAAACCACATTCAGGGACCTGGGTAGCGCCATTTTAGGTCTTCCTGAGGGACTGTTACTGGTGGGTGGGGACTTTAATTCGGTTGTTTCAGGGGAACTGGACCGCTTTCCTTCCAGGGAGCTTCGCCCTTCCCAGTCCTGGATGCCTGATTTTGTGTGTTCCATGGGGATGGTTGATTGCTGGCGCTTGCTCCACCCTACTCAGCGACAGTATTCCTTTTTCTCGGGCGCTCATGGTAGCTTTTCTAGGCTGGACTATGTGCTGGCCCCGGAGGCCCAGGCACAGACTGTTTCCACCGCGCGCCTCCTGGCTCGCGGCATCTCGGATCACTCTCCGGTCTGGGTCTCGTTCGACTTTCAGGTCCCCGCGTCTTCGCGGGTGGCCCCCTGGTACTTTCGCGACCCGAAGACCCGATCTCTCCTGACCAAGGCTATGGACCGGTACTTTGCTGAAAATACTGGTTCCGTGACCTCTGCCGTTTCCCTCTGGGAGGCCTTCAAGACGCTTCTTCGTGGTGAGGCCTTCTCCTTGATTGCTGAGGCACGCCGCCGCCGCGACGAGGACGTGGTGCGGCTGGAAGCTGATCTCGCAGATCTGAACGCCCGGCTGGCACTGTGCCCGTCCCCTGACCTGACCCATGCCATCTCGCTTAAACAGTCCGAACTCCGCGCCACCGCCACCGACGCGGCGAAAGCCCTGAGCAGGGAACAGCAGGGCAGGATATACGATTCCGGCGACAAGGCCGGTAAGCTCTTGGCCTGGCTGGACAGGCGGGAACTGGCATCCCGGGTGGTTCCGGAGCTAGTGGGTGAGGATGGTTTAACCTTGACGGACCCGGCGGCCATAGCCGGGTCCTTCGCTGAATATTTTGAAAGGGTTTACACCTCCGCGACTCCCCTACCGGAGTCCGCCTCGGCCTCCTTTCTGGATGGAATTGACCTCCCTTGCCTCTCTGATCTTGAGCGTGAGGACATGGATCGCGATCTGACGGACGACGAGGTTGCTTTGGCGATCCGCTCGTTGCGTTCTGGCAAAGCACCGGGCCCCAACGGTATCCCGGTCGAGCTGTACAAACTGAAGGCGGATGCGCTGGCCGCACCGCTGCGCAAAATGTTCCTCGAGGCCCGCGCGCAGGGGGAACTCCCCCCCGACCAGAGACTTGCCACTATCGTGGTGATCCACAAGGAGGGGAAACCGCGAAACCTGTCCCGGTCCTACAGGCCCATTTCGCTGTTGAATGCTGAACCCAAGATCTTGGCGAAATTGCTGGCCAACCGGCTAGTTGGCGTGATCACGGACCTGGTACATCCGGACCAATCCGGGTTCATACCGCACCGGAACACAGCACTTAACCTGAGAAGGCTCCACGCAGTTATGTCACGCGCCCACTTGCTTAGCGAACCGGCGGTCCTAGCCTCGCTTGACGCTACTATGGCTTTTGATTCCCTAGAGTGGAACTACTTGTGGGCAGTTCTAGCTAAACTGGGCTTCGGGCCCTCCTATATTGATTGGGTCCGACTGTTATATTCGGCGCCGCTGGCTAACGTGGCTGTTAATGGCAGGCTTTCAGCCTCCTTTACGCTGCACAGGGGCACCAGACAGGGCTGCCCGCTTTCGCCACTCCTGTTCGCGCTAGCGCTGGAGCCCCTAGCGGCGAGGCTTAGAACGCACCCTGATGTTTCCGGGATCACGTGGTCGCCTGGTTTTGAGGACCGCGTGTCGCTTTACGCGGACGACATCCTCCTTTATCTCACCTCCCCTTGTCGCTCGCTCATCGTGGTCTTTGACCTGCTGGGCACCTTTGGGTCTTATTCGGGACTGGTGATTAATTGGTCTAAATCCTCGCTGTATACGCTGTGTGGGGATACTCCACGCCTCCCCCGTGGATGCTCGATTCAGGTGGCCCAGCAGGGCTTCCGATACTTGGGCATCTATGTGTCGCGCGATTCCCGCGTCCGGTACACGCGTAATCTTCTACCACCGCTTGAGCGTTTGCGGAGGGATGTCGAAATCTGGAAGAAACTGCCCATCTCTTTGATGGGCAGGGCCGCATTGTTCAAAATGATGGCATTGCCCCGCTTCCTCTACGCTTTGCAGAACTCTCAAGACCCGATCCCGACCAAGTATTTCGGTGAGATCGAATCCCTGCAGCGGACGCTGTTGTGGGATGGGCGACCGAGAATCTCGCTGCTCAAATTGACTATTCCCTGCTACGACGGTGGTATTGCACTGCCGGATATGCGGCGATACTATTGGGCATCCCAACTTGCGGCGGTTAACCATGGCCTTTATGGCCCTGTGGTCAGTCCGGGCTATGCCATGGATCGGTGGTTGGTTAACGACGGCAATTACTACCGAGCTCTTTACTCCAAGTCGTTGGATCGTAGATTGACGGGCCCCACTAGAACGACGGTGCACGTGTGGCGTGCGGTCACCGACACCCTTGGTTGGAAGGATAAGGTTACTCTGGCCACTCCCCTGTATGATTCGGATGTGTTGGGGAAACTGTGGAAGACCAAGGGTTTTGACCGGTGGGATACCATCGGAATATCTAAAGTTGGAGATATGGTTGCGCGGGGCAGGGTTAAGTCTTTTGCCGAGCTGCAGCTCGAATACCAGCTGGCATCGACGGAATATTTTCGACACGCCCAACTTAAGCACGCTCTTTCCCCCCACGTACCGGATGGCGGTACCATCCCCGAATCGTCGCCCCTGGAGGATAGGGTGCTGGATGGCTACATGCCGGACAGCGCCATTTCCCTGACCTATAAGAAACTGATCAATGTGAGGGTGGACTTGCTTGAACGACTGAGGATGCACTGGGTGAATGATGGCATAGAAATGGATGATGAGGAATGGCAGTCGGCTGCCTCCTCCTCCAGAGAGGTGGCCATATCGGCGCGGTTCCGTCTGGTTCAGCTGAAAATCTTCCATAGAGTGTATGTTACTGGCCCCAGGCTCATCCACATGGGGCTTTCCGCGGATGGCCTGTGTCGGCGGGGTTGTGGTATGCTTGCTACTTTCCTGCATATCATCTGGGAGTGTCCTGGTGTGGCTCGGTACTGGAAGCGAGTGCATGACGTGATGGAGGAGGTGACTGGTGTGACCCTGCCGGCTGAAGCTCGACGTTGCCTCCTCAATGTGTGGTGTCCGAATGATTACAGTGTGGCCCAGACCCGATGGGTCACCCTAGGCAACATGGTGGCTAAGAGGGACATTGCCCAGAAGTGGGGTGCACCCGCTCCCCCCTCCCTTAGCCTTTGGGAGACTAACATGGACTGGTGCATGTTGCGGGAGAAAACAGTGTACGTGGCCAGGGGCAAGCCTAAAATGTGGAGATCAGTGTGGGGGGCCTGGAACTCGTATCGGGGCGATTTGTGCGAGCCCCCGCCGGAGCCAGACCCGGAGGTCCAGCCCTCCCCATAGACAGTAACCCTTCCCGTAATTCCAGACGGAACATCCTGGTGTGCTACCCCCCCAAACTTTTGTGCTGCACTTACTATTCTGATTTGCGTTGGATGTGCGGCCCCCGGCCCCCTCCCGCTGCGCCCCTTCACTACTTATGTACTGTCCTCGGCCACTCTCTTTTCCTCTTTCTTTCTTTCCAACTTTCTTTGTGCCCAGGCACTTTGATCTTTGAAGGCCTTCCGGGGCCCTCTTCTTCTTGGTTTTCCTTTCCGAGTTGTTAATTCTTGAAAATTAAACCTGACTGCTTCTGTGCACTGTTTTTGTACATGACCCTACCTGCTACTGCAATGCTGCCTGGCCTCCGGGATGTATGGCTGAATAGCGGTGTACTTTTTTCTACAAATAAAGGTTTTTCAAAAAAAAAAAAAAAAAAAATTCCTTCCAGACTTGTAAGAATATCTACGCGTATGCAGAACTTCACTTACAAAATTCTCTATACCCCAGGTAAAAGCAACTTTATGGAAGGATTTTTTTATCCAGAATGCTAGTCACACTGGAAGAGTGTGGGGATGATAAGTGGAACAACTTTCAAGTAGCATTCATTCATGACCAAGGTCATTCTGCTTTTAACAAAAACAAATCGGAGTTGGAATTAAAAAAAGACAATGTTTTTCAAGAAATAATACCTTATGTGATGAAGGATTGGCCTCGTTCTGAACTTTCCTTTAATGAAAGGGTCCTGTTGCGTGGTGACAAAACTGTTCCTCCAGAGAGCTTACGTATGGTAATTGTGGATCTATGTTATGAGGGTCCTTGATACTCTTTAGCACACGTTTTTTATACACTATTGCAAATATATACATGTGTTTCCACCATACATTTCGCACACAAAATTGATTTTCAGTCCTTTTATTCAGGGTTGGTTGTTGTTTATTTCAGGAGACGTCACAGCCGACACGTGTTTCGTCATTTTGGGGAATGTAACCCCCGACTTTTTCAAGGCTATTCTCCAATATTTCGTTCGTTATTTTTTGAGGTGATAATTCCAACCCTCAAAGGGGTTCTTGTGGGGATGTCGTAAGTATAAGGAAATCTTCATCCATGTAGTAACCAGAGTATTGGTTCAATATTTGGCAGCTTTTAGCTGTTATCTTCTCAGGAGAGTTATTCGCCCCTTCTGCTTTTTCTATGTTGCAGTGCACTGCAACATAGAAAAGCAGAAGGGGCGAATAACTCTCCTGAGAAGATAACAGCTAAAAGCTGTCAAATATTGAACCAATACTCTGGTTACTACATGGAGTAAGATTTCCTTATACTTACGACATCCCCACAAGAACCCCTTTGAGGGTTGGAATTATCCCCTCAAAAAATAACGACTGAAATATTGGAGAATAGCCTTGAAAAAGTCGGGGGTTACATTCCCCAAAACGATGAAACACGTGTCGGCTGTGACGTCTCCTGAAATAAACAACAACCAACCCTGAATAAAAGGACTGAAAATCAATTTTGTGTGCGAAATGTATGGTGGAAACACATGCATATATTTGCAATAGTGTATACAAAACGTGTGCTAAGGAGTATCAAGCATCTTGTGGCATCTGCCTAACTAGAAGAGGGAAGTGGTTCTCTTCTCCTTTTAGCACCGTTGAAAAGTTATAAACTGATTACCTACAACTAGGAAAAGTGTACACTCCTCTGTGGCGCCAACACCTAGTAAAATTACCACTACCCTATGTTATGAGGGTCATTCAGGCATTTGTAGGACCAAGACACTTTTGAAAAGTTTATTTTGGTGGCCTCGTCTGGATAAATTGGCAGAGAAAGTGGTGAGAGAGTTCACTGCTTGTTGCAAGGCAGACAAATCATTGCAAAACTCTACACCTACCGATGTGTGATAAACCTCTACTCATGGAACCATGGGAAGCCTTTGCTATTGATATCATGGGTCCTGTTTTAGATCGTTCCCAAGGTTCACCCAAGTATGTTATGGTCTTGATGGATCGATTTTCTCACTGGCCTGTTGTGAAAGTGGTGGCTAGTACTGATACTGATGTGGTGTTGAAATTCCTTGATTATATTTTTGCTTCTGATGGTATTCCTGCGTGTTTGTTGAGTGATAATGGCATTCAATTTCTATCTAAATAGCCATGGCTTGCTTCGAAAAGCTGGGTATCAATCATAAGACTACATCTTTATACAATCCCAGCGAGAATGGTATGGTGGAACAGTTTAACTGAGTTCTAAATGATACCATTCAGTTGGCTGTGAGTGCTGGTGAAGATTGGATCACTCAGATTGGGAAGATGGTTTGGGCTTATTGTGTCACTAACTCTGAAGCCACGGGGTTACCCCCCTTTTTGATAATGTGGGGACGTAGACCTAGGTCCAAGTTCAATCCCGAGTGGTTATGCACATCTGGTGTGGAGCAATGATCTAGGGAAGATGTAAAAAACAGAATGATGAGCTCACATGACAAAAGCAAGAATTAGTTTGATGATAAACATTGTGTTAAACCACCGCAAATTGCCATTGGTGATTGGGTATGGGTTAAAAAATCCTGGATTTTTAAGTAAAGGTGATAGTTCTCTCTTTGATGCAGAGGAAGCTGTGGAAGTCTTGCAGAATGCTGTTATACTTAGGAATGGTAAAGTTTGGAATTTAAGGAGAGTGGCCAGAAATAATTTTGATTGGATGGAGTGGTGTGGCTCACTGGTTAGAGGCGGCAGACCCGGGATCAGAGGACGACCCGGGACCAGGGTTCAATTCCGGACGCGGCAGGGTCGTGGACCAGGGTCAGCGGACTCGATAATTCTCACCTCGGTGCCTACTCTAACCAGGGATTACACTCGGCAACTCTGGGCATTAGCTTGCCTCATCTCCACAACGGCCCCCCACATACGCCGGGGATGCCTGGTTACACCTTGGAGATACCCAGTAGGGACCATCTCACAGCGAAAACCAGGACGGGTTCCCCAGCGGTCTATTCGCGCCAGGATACTCCGGTAGTAATTGAGCGCGGTATAAAACAGCATATAACACAACATACCTTAATGGTGGAGTTATAGAGTCCACTTATTGTAATAGTGTGGATCCACCTTCTATTTTCGATTGTGCCGCTAGGGAAGAGGAGTCATTCTTTGCTATAGAAGTTAGGTGCTCATTATCATGTCATGACATTTGCCACCGCCGATCCGGCGGTGGCGACCGCCACAACATCATAACAAGTGAAACCCCCGCCATATTACATGACGGGGGGTTTGTGGCGGACGCAAAGTGTGTCAGCTGCTTTTCCGACGGTTGGCAATCGTTCCGATTGCCGGCTGGGCGAACTTGGCCCCTAATGTGGTGGCGGTGCCTAGCAGGCACTGCCATCCATATTAGGATGGTGTGTTTTGAAGGTCTTTCCATGGTCAGCTTTGCTGCCATGGAAAGGCTGGCAGGGATGTTCTATGGGGCCCTATGCGGGGCCGCGGGGGGCCCTTGGGGGGTACCCATGGTACCCCCCTCCATTTGCATGTACAAGGTGTCAGGCACCTCTCGAGGCCTGCCACGTTGTCCATTTTGGCATTGTGGTGGGTGCTGCTGTACACACTCCTTTTTGGCAGTAGTAATTTTACACTGGCGAGTTTCACTCTACCCCGTTTCAGGGGTAGAGACATGTAAGTCAGCACTTTTGATTAACTTTACACTTGGACTTTGTGACTAGCCCAAAGTAGTAAAGTTACTCAAAAGTCTAAGAGTCCATTTACTAGCAATAAAGCTACATGTGTAAGTGAAGCTTTGTGAATAGGACCAATATGTTTCAATTTTAGCTCCTCTCTAGTGCCCGTTTACCCCCAAACCCCAAATTCCGTGCCAGCTGCCGCTGTACAAGCAGGCAGACATTTTTGAGTGATTCCTAAACAATTTCAAGATGCCCAGTCATGCATGCAGACCTGTGCACATATTCGAATGCATGGTTACATCTTGGAATGTTTTTTTAAACCAAAAGAAAGAGCATTCCAGGATGGCGCCAATGTGTGTACACTCACAACAGACATCTGTGAATTTAAAAGCAGCATTTCCACAGCCGATATGTGATCTATACCCAATACCACAAGAAAGACCAATCGTATTTGCCAAGGCTTGTTCATACTAACAGAGTAGGCCCTCGTTATCTGTTTTTCTTCACAGAAGCACTACATGCGAAACTCTATTTTGTGGTATCCCAATTTGGTGCTACATCAACATTTTTGATTTTTATTTACTTTCTTCAAAAAGACCTGGCCTTCTTCAACCTTCAGAAGTATGATGTGTGGTCCCTCTCCGTTGATCATTGCGACTTTCAGAAGAGGTTAAAAACAATGGTAAATGTTGGATGCCTTAACATTAATTTAGTTTGGTAACTTTTGATCTTTCTCCGCATGCTCATGAACTTAGCCTGGGGCAGAACCAATGCATCTTTACACCAACCAGCAGAGAAACGTTGATAGGCAAACACTTAACACAGTTAGTCAAATAAGTTTGTGCTCTATTTACATTGTATCTCACCTATGGATCTTCATACTCTAAATGCAGAAAAGGTGTCCTTCCAACCTGGAATGTTTGCATTTGAAGAGCATAACTATATTTGATGACACCGCTAATGTAAAAACAATGTTTTCTTTTTTTTTAGGGAAACGAAACAACTATGCATTCTAACAATAGACACAAAAAGTAGTTAGATTCAATGACATAAGATGAAATATTGAACAAATACTGGGAACATCGTATCTCCAATAAGCATAAAGACTCCTGAAAAGAAAACAAAGAGAGAAGAAAAGGTATAGATTAAAAATAACCAATCGTATAGGTGAATCGGTAGATAAATGAATGACTAAAACAGGATTAAAAAGGCGAACCGAAGATACAAAAGGAGACAGCGTATAAAAAACTAACTGGGCCGGTACCTCAAAAAATACCTCACCCATCTTGAGGCACCTACTGTTTTCTTTGCAATATTCTGTTCCAGATCACGACAATCCAAAATCTCAGGCCATCTTTAAAAAAAGAAAAGTGCTTCACAAATAGGTCATTTATGGGCAGTTGTCAGTTTTGCAGACTAAGTGCCCAAAGCGATCGTTTGCCATTACATTGCACTGTTGTTCAGAATATAATCCTAATTAAATCTAGAGTTAGTGTGTGACCTAGCATTTGGGATAGGCAAGCTGTAATCATCTCTCAATAATGCTGAAGAGAAGAACACGAGATGAATCTATGAATCCTATTTTCTTCTGCCATGGCGCAACTGAGACTTTCCCCATTTCCACAGCACATTTATGAATTTTGTCATAAGTATGATAGAAATCAAAAATGTACTCATACTGCTGAAGACTGTATGCGGTGGCGACTGGATCATTTTGTAGATTGAATAGTTATCAGGTAATGGCTGCTGGTACAATCGAGGTTTGGGACCATCATGGCCACTTTTTTATCCAATTTGTTAGGTCATCCTCTGCAGCTTCAAAAGTAAAAAATAGACATTGGAGACAGACAGTGACAGAAGTGTAAAACAACTGTGTGATTTTCCGGTGTAATGGAGCAATGGATAAAATAATCCTCGATTCTTTAGCCGCTTGCCGTGAGGTGCAATTTTGATGGCAACTGATAAGTTTGGATCATCAAAACTTTGGTGAATGTAAAATAATGACATGTACAATAATGAGAATGGGTTGCTAAATGTAAACTAGTCATCTGCTATAACTTAAAAGAATGAAAGCCTACTGCGTACTGCATTGAAGTCCTCGAAATTTTGAGAAAATATCCTGTCAATCTGGAAAGAAAATATCAAAGCATGTGCTTCCAGAAGGGTGAAGCCATTTCAAGTACATCAAAGAAGATGATATGCCAGTAAGACCCTCGAAGAAGGAAAACACTTCAAAGATGCCCTCAACTGATACCACCACCTCTTGAAGAACACCAAGTTGACCATCTTAGCCACCAGTATCAAGGACAGCTCCAACAACAGCACAGAACTCTTCAACATAGTCAAGGAGTTAACCAATTCCTCAGTAACTGAAAACAACATCACACCCTACCAAGCTCTCTGCGACACCTTCTTGGACTTTTTCACAACAAAATCAACACCATCTATCAAAACTTTGCCAACCCCCACTGTGGACAGCTTCGACCACTTCATGCCAACCAATGCACACTACACCAGCTCACCGCATGGAACACACTCACCGAGAAGGAAACAGCACCCATCATGAAATTCATCCACTCCAGAGCCCCAGCAGACCCTTGCCCGCACCACACAGTCAACCTCAGAAATCAACCCATCAGCAAAAAAACTCACCAAGGTCCTCAACTCCTCAATCACCATGGCCCACTTCACCCAGAAATGTCCACATGCCATTGTAAAGCCACTACTGAAGAAGCCATCTGCAGACCCAGGAGAACCCAAGAACTACCAATCCACCTCTTTGCTCCCTTTACAAACCAAGTTAATTGAGAAAGCCATCAACATCTAATCCACCAGACATCTGGACAACTACAACCTCCTGGACCCCTCCAAATCCATCGTCAGAACAAACCAGAGCACTGAGACAGCCCTAGCCTCAATCACAGATGACATCAGAATGCTGCTAAACCACGGAAAAACAGCAGCCTTCATCCTCCTTGACCTCTCAGTAGCTCTTGACACAGTATCCCACCACACACTGATCAACAGGCTCCACTAGATTGAAAATCCAAGGAACAAACCTCAAGTGGATCACACCCTACCTCACAGGGGGAACAGAGAATGTCATCCTCCCTCCCTACTCCTCGCTACCTAAGAACATTAGCTGTGCTGTTCCGCAAGGCTCATCATCACTCAGCCCCACCCTCTTCAATGTATGCATAACAACCCTGGCCAACATCGTCAAGAGCCACTGACTCTAAATCATCTCCCATGCCAACAACACTCAACTCATCCTCTCCCTGACCATAGACAAGTTCCAAAGACGTGGCCGCCTGAAGACATGGCAGCCAGAAAGATGTGGTAGCCTGGATGAAAAACAACTGTCTCAAACTCAACATCGACAAGACAGAAGTACTTATCTTCAGAAAAGACAAGGATACACCCTGGAACAGTGGATGGTGGCCACCTGAGATGGGCCAAACCTCCAAATCCACTGAGCACACCCACAACCTCAGCATCATCCTCAACATCAGCAGCAGACTAGACTATGGCAACTCCTTCTATGTAGGAATCACTGTTCAACTCAGAACGGAACTCCATACAATTCAGAACACAGCAGCCAAACTCATCCTCGACCTTCCCAGAAAGATACACATCACCCCTCATTTCAGGAAACTCCATTGGTTACCAGCTGCAGAGAGGAGCCAGTTTGAGCTGCTTACACATGCTTACAAGGCACTACACAAGGAAGGACCAGTGCACCTCAACATTTGATTGAATATCCACCAACCTATCAGGAAACTCCCCTCCAAATCCCTCTCCCTAGCAGCCACCCAACGCACCTGCGGATCGAAAGGTGGAGGCCGCTCTTTTTTCCACCTGGCAGCCAAGGCCTGGAACAACCTCCCTCTGCACCTCAGAGCTTCACTATTGCTCCAGCAGTTCAGGAAGAACCTCAACCAACAGAAGAACAGGCAGCATGCTAACCCAACACCTCGAAACCCTCACAGCTGAATCAGCCTTGCTGTACAAATCCTGACTGATTGAATCCTTCCCCATTGAGATCAAATAGTAAAGCTTGAAATTTGGAAGTAATGTGACCCCACACACAAAAGGGCAACTGAAGGCACTAAAGTGTGCCTATATGTAGAAAAGTGCTCCTTTTTGTATGGCCACTCCTTACCTTTTGCTTCAAATGCTGGCGGTTATGACTCTGATAGTGCACTGAAGTATGCTGTCCAGACGCCAGTGCCTGTGTTCTCTCCTAAAAACTGTTATGTTCGGTTTGGTAATCCCAAATTGGCAAAAGCTTTATAAGTGCCTAGTGTATGGTACAAGGGGTACCCAGGGCATTGGTGGCAAAGGCATTCTCAGCGCTGCAGCACAGCTTTGTGCTACCCTGAGCAACCCATGCAACTTACGGACAGCAGGTCTGCCATTGCAGACTGCAGCAGTGCAAACTGCTCAAACTCGACTGTGCCTTCACCATGTGTGGCACAGTCACCTACACTGCCTTTAATGTATCTAATCAAAAGACACACAATTGATGGACGGAATGCAGATACAAATCAAAACATTCACCCCAGTTAAGAGATCTGTGTTAAATTCATTATTCGTTTGCTCCTCATGCCACCCCAGTTTAGACCTGGCCATACGGAAATCAGTCTTGACCCTGTGCCTCATAGGAACAGTCCAGCCCGAACTGCCAAGCCAGGTCCTCCCTGGACCAGAAACAAGCATCCTAGGACCAGTTTTGTAGTTCCACCCTTCTTCAGCAAGGATAGCTTGATTCCAGTGACACAGTGAGCCCAGGACCCACACCTGGGCATACCTGATGCACTTAGGGACATGAGACCTGTGCTCTCCATGCCACTGGAGTCTAGGTATCCTGGTTGATGAGAGCTGAAAGCCCAAAACCGGTCCTAGGATGCTTGTTTCCTGTCCAGGAACTACCTGGCCTGGCAGTTCGGGCTGGACTGTTCCCATTGAGAACCGATTTGCATATGGCTGGGTCCTAACTGGAATGGTATGGTGAGCAAAAAAATGATGGATTTAGACCCAAATCTCTGTACTGGGGTGAATGTATGACATTGTTCTGTATTCTGTACATCAATTGTTCTTTTTGGATTTGTCACCCCGAGTAGGAGGGCTATGCTCACAAGTCAGTCCCATGCTCTCCATCCCACTGGAGTCAAGCTATCCTGGCTAATGAGGGCTGAAAGCCCAAAACTGGTCCTTGGATGCTTGTTTCCAGTCCAGGGAGGACCTGGCCTGGCAGTTCGGGCTGAACTGTTCCCGTTGGGTGCAGGGTCAAGACTAATTTGGATATGGCTGGGTCCAAACTGGAATGGCATATTTGAACAAAAAAATTATGGATTTAAGCCCAGATCTCTGTACTGGGGTGAATGTATGACATTGTTCTGCATTCTGTCCATCAATTGTTCTTTTTGCATTTGTCACCTCGAGTGGGACGAGTATGCTCAGACGTGAGTCCCGTGCTCGCCATCCCACTGGAGTCAAGCTATCCTGGCTGATGAGGGCTGAAAGCCCAAAATCGGTCCTAGGATGCTTGTTTCCAGTCCAGGGAGGACTTGGCCTGCCAGTTCGGGTTGGACTGTTCCCATTGGGTGCAGGGTCAAGACTGATTTGCATATGGGTGGGTCCAAACTGGAATGGCTTGGTTAGCAAACAAATTATGGGTTTATGCTCAGATCTCTGTACTGGAGTGAATGTATGACATTGTTCTGCATTCTGTCCATCAACTGTTCCTTTTGCATTTAATGTATGTAAGAAACCCCAAAGGCAGGCTTCCTCTGCCCAGAAGGCAGGGTGCATTATATTAAAGGTGTGGACATATAAGTGCAAGCAAATATAACCCAACTTTTGAACAACTCAACTCTTCACACCAAAAAAGGATTTTGAGTGTGTCGCACCTCTCTACTGGCCTTAGGCCCACCCGTCTCAGTTGTATGATGAATGCAGAGCTGTTAGCTCTTATGGTGTGCACTACCACCGCCCCTGTTGTTCCCAAGAGGCAATTTGTTTGAAAAAACAAAGAAAATTCCACCCACTGTGGGTTGCACCACCAAAGGTCATTGACACAAATATAAATGGAATCAATAAAGGGTATCCATGAATGGTTGTTTTGCTTTTTTGACTCTTCTTTGTTCAATTTTCATTGGGCAGCCAATGCGTTTCGTTCAAAAGAACTTTGTCAGGGCGTGCTGACTGTGTCCATTGTGCACAGACATCACCTCTTGTTCTTGTTCTGTGTCCAAATACAAGTAAGTGGCTACTGTAGCTGCTTACTTGTATTTGGATACAGAACGTAGAAGAACACGAGGTGATGTCTGTGCACATTGGACACAGTCAGCACGCCCTGATGAAGTTCTTTTGAACGAAACGCGTTGGCTGCCCAATGAAAATTGAATAAAGAAGAGTCAAAAAAGCAAAACAACCATTCATGGATACTCTTTATTGATTCCATTTATATTTGTGTCAATGACCTTTGGTGGTGCAGCCCACAGTGGGTGGAATATAAGTGCAAGCCTATATGTCCCTGTAGTGGTGTTCCCCATTGGAAACTACTATATATGCTAGCGGTCAATAAGATAACATGGGCTGCCAATTGGACACCCTCAAGATTGGCAGCAGTATTATGGTACCACTAACATAAGTGATGTTTGGTATCAAACAATATGCCTTCTCACCCCTGACATAATTCTCATGCCCTGGGTGACGTGGATTACTGCATTTTTATTTTGCTGCTGGACAATTTTTGCTATGAGCAAGATGATCTACACTATCACACATGTAACACCTTGTTTGTTCTCTGGATCTGGCTCTTCCGCGACCCATTTTAGGTGGACCTTGTCTATCAAACCTTGGTGAACAAAATGTGTCAAACCTTTCACCACTATAGTTAATTTTACTTACTATGGCTTCTTGTACATCATCTTTTAAAACAGCACACCTACTAGCCATTTCTGCCTTGCGAACCAAGGCTAAGATTTCTTCTAGTGGTGCTTCTCCATTAATCCAAAGTCTTTCTTGGATAGCTGGATTGCATGCATGCATAACCACTTGCTCTCTTGTAAAGTCATCATGTAGCATACCAAATGTGCAATCTAAGGCTAACTTTTTAAGTTCCCAAACATAGTTATCCACCATCTCTGATTTACCGTGTTTCCTTTAGATGAATTTAAATCTAGTAATGCCTATACAGACCTTTGGTGCAAAATAATTATCAAGATGCAATAAAGCCAGATCAAAAACATTGGCATCGCCTGAAACAGTGGGTTTAGTCATATTGTCATACACCTTCAATCCTGCTGGACCTAAGGAATGCAAAAGTAACCTTTTTTTGAGCTGCAGCCATCTTTCTGGCTTCATTCACAGCATCAATGTAGTTCTTGAAGTATGCTCTCCATTCTAACCATTTCATGGATGGTTCAGGTCCACATGCCCAAAAAGGTTGGGGAGCACTGATGTTATAATTCTGCTTCCTCACTCAGAGCACACTCACAGCACCCTCACGAACCACAAAACCCGCTCTGCAGTAATCTGGAGTCGAAGCACACCTGAGGTACACTCGGTAACTCGGGTGGGGTCCGATGATGAAGCATGCCACCAACTAGGTTGGTGGGTGAGGGCCTTCATAAAACCTAATGGTTTTCCTCCACCCGCAGACATACAAACAATTTAAACCAGAGCTAGTTCTCATTGATTGCTAACATATAAACTGGGGAAACGGACTAGCCACTCTAGTTCTCCTCTCTCTTTTTGATTACAACATATCCTCGGCAGCGCGCAGCTGTGAGAGACTGTCTAGAACATGGCCGAAAACCCGGGCCTCACGTTCTCTGAAACTGAGATCAGCAAACTCCTCGCCGATCCCCCATTCACACTGGACATCAACATCGCCCAGACCATAGCTCAAACCACCGACTGGGAAGCACTCACAGAAAAGAAAAAAAACAAGATCAGGACCATTCTACATGGAGTGATCCTAACTCAATACCTACGAACAAACAGCGCACCTAAAGGCCTGCTAGTCACCAACGCACCTATGATCTTCCTAGATGATACCACATTTACTAAGGACTGGGTCCAGATAGCTTGGCACTGCACAAGAGACTGGCTGGTCCTCATAATCAAAACCGCCAAACGCCTCTCGACACAATGATCATCGAAATACAGGCCACCGAATCACATTTCAAAACTACAATAACCTCCTTTAAAAAGAAGCTGGAAGAATCCAATAAAGAACTGAATGAGTACAAAGAGTACTTGACCCAAGCTAAGATAGCAAAATTTGACAAAGATTTAAAGAAATTCAATTACTCAAAAACCTACCCTTACGCAGCGGATGATTATGTTGCCCCACTAAGACAAGACAGAGGCTCAGATTCATCGGAGGAAAACACCTTAAATGTTCAGCTACTCCAGCTCAGGATCTGTAAAACAACAAAGAAACAGAGGCCGGGCCGTCACTGGCAGCAACCATGGGGAGGACAACCACAGCCCAACCAGGCCTATGGACCCCCGGCGCTCAACCACCTACAACAGAACCCCTACTTTGGATGGCCACCCTTGTACCACCAAGCACCCCAGAACTTCTATGGCCAACCCTACAGACCGCCTTTTTTATGGCAGGGCAGCCGAACAAGAGGCCGCAGGAGAAATACACAACAGACACCCCATGTACACTGGACAGAGGAAGACGGAGCGGTCAGTGCCAACACCCGCAACAAGGGCAAGGAACAACCGGGCACCAGCCGCTAACCAGGGAATTAGACACACCTTCCCTGGTCTTCAACCTGTCCTCCATAGACTAAACCACTACTGAAGAAAAAGTACTGAATAAAGGCCTCTCCTTTGTCCCTACCAAGGGAGTTGACAAATTCCTCCTACATACCGAACTAGCCGAGTTCTTCCGGAAGCTGAAGCTCTGCGCCTTTTTTGAAAGACAAGACACCAATAATGACACAAGAGAAACCAATGAGACTAGTCTATGACCCAAATCAACATTCATGCCTCCACCTTCCAGTATACCTGTAGAAATCATTGCCTTCGAGCAGGCCGTCTACAATGAAGTAGAGAAAACCAATCAAACAGAGACTTACAACAACCTATCTAAAGAAGAACGGGCAGCACTGAAAACCCTCCGAGACAACGACAACATTACCATCAAATCCGCCGACAAAGGCGGAGGGATTGTGATACAGGATACCCAGGCTTACCGAGCAGAGTGCCAGAGACTCCTTGATGACAACCGCAATTACAGACGCCTCGACGGTGACCCTTCCAATCAACTCAAGCTAGCAATCACCAACCTGGTGACCACAGCGGCAAACAACAACCGCATCTCCAAACAGGAGGCTACCTTCCTCTGCAACACACAAGCCCGGATACCGTACTTTTACACAGTACCTAAAGTACACAAGGAAACGAGACCACCCCCGGGACGACCTATTGTCTCAGGCTGCAACTCACTCCTAGAGCCCCTCTCAAGGTTCTGTGACTTTTTTCTTAACCCTCTAATACAGGCTGCAACCACTTAATCAAGGACACCAAACATCTCCTGTCCCTCCTTCAAGACCTGGATTTTAACCCCACAACCCAGTTACTAGTGGGACTGGACATTGAAAGCCTTTACACAAGCCTGCCCCAAGATAACACCCTCAAGGTCCTAGAAGAAACCCTGACCGACTCACAATGGGAACACACCACACCGAGAGAATTTGTCCTAGACTGCGCAAGATTGGCATTAAAAGAAAACTTTTTTGAATTTGAGGGAACATACTACCTCCAGACAAACGGAACGTCCATGGGCAGTATTTTTGCGCCCAGTGTGGCAGCACTATACGTCTACCACCTGGAACAGTCACACATCCTAGTTGTCTCGGGAATAGGGTCCCTATTGGAACCATTGTCGAAATTCGCGGACGAATACTTAAAACCCCTGGTCCAGAAAACATCCACATATCTTAAAGATACGAGAGACCTACTGGGCCAGATATCTAGTGTAGAATATGACCACAACAGCATGCTACTAGTGGGACTGGATGTGGAATCCCTCTACACCAGTCTACCGCAAGAAGACACGCTCAAAATGTTGGAGGACCTCCTTTTCAAGCAAGATTGGCAACACAAGACCCCACGTCACTTTATTTTGGAATGTTGCAGACTGGCATTGCAAGAGAACTACTTTGAGTACAATGGACAATTATTTCTCCAATGCCATGGGACCTCCATGGGGAGTGCGTTTGCGCCCTCAGTAGCTGGACTCTATGTGAGCCGCTTAGAAGAGGAATGCATCCTGAACAATACCAACCCCTACTTTTCCAATATCAAATATTGGAAACGCTACATTGACGATGTCATACTACTATGGGACACACAATCGGATCTAACCATCTTCATAGATTGGCTCAATGGCAGAGACCCCTGGCTAAAATTTACTTTCACATCCAGCAGAACTAAAATTGATTTCCTGGATTTGACAATTTTTTCTGAGAATGGCAAACTTGAAACTAAAACCTACACGAAGCCGACGGCCAAGAACTGCCTGCTATCATACTACAGTTACCACCCCCGGCCGTTACGAGACAACCTTCCGTACAGCCAATTTCTGAGACATAAGCGTAACTGCAGCAAAACAACTGACTATAATCAACAAGCAGAACAACTGAGCCAGAAACTGAAGAAAAGGAACTACACTCCGGCAATAATAAAGAAGTGCGCTAAACGAGCCAAATACCAGCCGAGAGAATGTCTGCTACAAAGTACGACTAAAGAACCAGTGAAAGATCTCGTAACCTGTGTAACAACTTACTGCCCTGCCACCTATGAAGTCCAAAAACTTATCAAGAAAAAATGGCAAATACTCACCTCTGGTAACCTAAACTGGCCTAAACCTAGGTTCGCAAACAGAAGAACGAAAAACATAAAAGACGTTCTTGTTCACACAAGACCGAAAAAACCTCCACCCAGGTCAAATACCAGAGACATCAATATGACGCCAGTGACTGGACACTACCCTTGTGGCACATGCGGGGTCTGCAAATTCACCACTTGCACTAAAACTCTCCAATTGAATGACAAAATACTCTGGACACAAAGGAGTCATACGAATTGTAACTCATCTCATGTGATTTACCTGATCACATGCCCCTGCCAAAAACAATATATCGGCATGACCTGTCGTAAAGTCAAACTCCGGATAGGAGAACATCGGAGCAATGTGAGGCTGAAAAAGAACACGACTAAACTATGTGCCCATTTTGTAGAAGCTGGTCATACGTGTGATGATCTACAATGGACAGTTCTGGAAATGCTCGATTTCAAGGATCACAATGCAGAACAAGTCCTGTTCAACAAAGAACAGAGATGGGTTGACCGTTTGAGAACTGACGTAATAGGTATGAATGACCACATCCCTTGGCATCAGTTCAGCTAACCGTACTTTAATACTCCATCAGAGAGTCCACCATCTTACAAATGTCAATTACATCTCCGACCATTAGTCCTTTTTTAGTGTCTGCGACCAGTACATAAGCGCAGAGAGTTCTGACCTACCCTGATCCAGGGGCAGAGTCAGCACTAGGCACGAAATCCGGGCCGCATGGGTAAGAATGGCGTTTCCTGATACTCCACACAACAGCCAGGTAAGAACGCCTCTACTAATTACTATAGACCCTCTGTTTTCTCCCTCTTAGTGAAACTCCAGGAGCGACTCCCAGTCCCTGTTGATGCCTAATAACTCAACTAAAAAGGTAAACTTTAATGAATGATTGGGTATCCTTCGGATACTTGCTATACGGCTACTGTAGACAAATATTGACTGCCTGATGTATGATGTGGTCTACAGAGCAGAGATTTGTATTACTAAACCATGTTCTGCTCCACCAGGTCACCATGTAAAGATTTCTGCATGATACCCGTCTCTAAGACATTGATAACCTGACGGCAATTTGGCTGTTCCCAACTCCCCGTACTTATCTTAGACCTGCTGTTTCTCCCTTTTTAACTTTTTCGAGATTATTTCAACAATTAGAGTAATCCGATATAGCATTAATCATGCTCTGTACATAATGTGTACCCTATAATGCCGTACCTCACACACTACCCAACTCACGATTTGTTGGTGTTTTCTCTTCCTTTTTTTGAACACAGCTTGGAAATTCCATGCCATCATTATTTCGAACCACACAAATAGTGTGTGTACCTGTATGTTTGTTATTTGTCCTTGTCCTGACGAAAGCTCCCCTGACCCTGTAGGGCCCCGAGAGCTGAAACATGTCGACACCTTTTTGAAAACGATATGGTAGTTCAATAACTCGACTACCACTATATCACAATGGTTTTTAAGCTTAGTGATTAGTCTTTGTAAATAAAGTCCATTTTTGAACTATTCATTATTTTTAAATTTTCGACCCACTTTTTATTTCTGGACACTTCTGTAAATACCAGAAGTAGCCTCTGGTGAGGCAGGCACCCTGCACGTTAATCGTCAATCCAATGACTATGCCATGACTCCTGAGGGGGCGGAAAAAAGATATACCGCTACGACACGAATCCAGGAAGTCTATGAGGGTTCTCGATAAAAAACTATTCGGTTTTTGCAGATACTAGTGTCCATTCTCTTTTTGATTGCCAATTACTCGCATAGGGGATCTGAATGGACTCCATTTTCCTCTTCCCTCCCTCTTTGATATTGAAAGTATTAAGCAGCGCAAAGCTGCGGGGATTACTGCAGAACTAGTCTGGAGAACAATATGGGTCTAAGTTTTTCGGGGAGCGACATCGATGAAATACCAGCAGGTCATTCCTTACTACAAAATCAAGAATTCATTGAAACCATAGCACAAACGGATGAGTGGGATACCCTAACAAATAAAAAGCGAGAACAGATCCGGACCGCAATACACGGGATCATAATGACCGAATACCTCAGATCAAAATCCGCACCGAAAGGTTTATGGGTGACCAATGCGCCCAGAATCTTCCTACACGACCTAGTCTTCCGTCGTGATTGGTCTTCCATTTCATGGAAATGTACACTAGACTATTTAGTCTTAATAGTAAAAACAGCCAAAAGGCTATCTGATGCCCTTCTACAAGAAATAGCAGAATGCGAGAATGAACTAAAAAAGAATATAAATCCACAAGTGTACAAAAAACGCCTAGACGAAATTACGAAAGAAATGGATGAAATGCAAGAATACTTGACACAAAATAAGCTCCAAAAATTATCAAAGGAACTAAAAAAATTCAGTCAAGAAAAAATGCACCCATATTCAAAAGAAGACTTTGTCTTCGCAAATCACGGATCGGATGCTGATTCCGCCGGAGGCACTTCGTCAGACGGCTCAGAAACAAGTTCTGATGGGTCGACACCGAGGAGAGGTCGGAACAACTTTAGATTCCAACGCCCAAGACGTGGAAATAGATGGCAAAGACCACCTTTCTACCACGGCAACCCAATGCCGTATTACCCTCCCTATATGCCTCCATTTGCCGGTTGGATGAATCCCTTTCATCCCAATGGTAACCAACAACACCAGATGGACAACCAACACATGCCAGCAAATGCGAACCAACACCAGGCACAGCCTTTTTTAGGGAGAGGCCAAAACATTTCGAGAGGCAAAAAGAAAAACCTCAGGTGGCAGGACCAACAGCCCAGTGTACAAACACGGAGCATGGCGTCAGCTCAACCGAGCACGAGCAAGAAGACACACTAATTGTGAATCTAACTACTCTAACCCTGACGGAGGACCAGAAAACTGTCCTCAACAAAGGATTAGGTTTCGTCCCCACTCCCACAACAGATCGGTTCAAACTGAAATGTGAAGTCTCCGAGTTCTGCAGGACACTGATATTAAAAGCATTTTTCAATAACTCGACAAACCCAGGGACAAACGGGGATACAAACTTGAGGAGAAAATCCAAGTTCTGCCCTCCAACTACAGCAGTACCTATTGAAATCCAGGCATTCGAGCAAGCCGTGATGAAAGGGATAGATGAAATAAATCACAAGAAAAATGTCTACCAGAACATGACAAAGAGAGAGAAAAAAGCCCTATCCGAGCTCAGAGACAATGAGGACATTGTCATCAAGCCCGCAAGCAAGGGGGGCGGGGTAGTCATCCTCACAAAAGAAGGCTATAACGAACAGTGTCAAACTCTCTTGAGGAATGAAACTTTCTATAAACGTCTTGACTCTGACCCCACTGAAAGATTAACCAACACGATTGCCATAATGGTACATGAGGCAGAATCAAACAACTGGATATCAAAAAAAGAGGCAGAATATCTTACACCAAAGAATCCTAAAACTCCTTTCTTTTATTCACTGCCGAAAACCCACAAAAATAGACTCCCCCCTCCAGGACGCCCAATTGTCTCGGGAATAGGGTCCCTATTGGAACCATTGTCGAAATTCGCGGACGAATACTTAAAACCCCTGGTCCAGAAAACATCCACATATCTTAAAGATACGAGAGACCTACTGGGCCAGATATCTAGTGTAGAATATGACCACAACAGCATGCTACTAGTGGGACTGGATGTGGAATCCCTCTACACCAGTCTACCGCAAGAAGACACGCTCAAAATGTTGGAGGACCTCCTTTTCAAGCAAGATTGGCAACACAAGACCCCACGTCACTTTATTTTGGAATGTTGCAGACTGGCATTGCAAGAGAACTACTTTGAGTACAATGGACAATTATTTCTCCAATGCCATGGGACCTCCATGGGGAGTGCGTTTGCGCCCTCAGTAGCTGGACTCTATGTGAGCCGCTTAGAAGAGGAATGCATCCTGAACAATACCAACCCCTACTTTTCCAATATCAAATATTGGAAACGCTACATTGACGATGTCATACTACTATGGGACACACAATCGGATCTAACCATCTTCATAGATTGGCTCAATGGCAGAGACCCCTGGCTAAAATTTACTTTCACATCCAGCAGAACTAAAATTGATTTCCTGGATTTGACCATTTTTTCTGAGAATGGCAAACTTGAAACTAAAACCTACACGAAGCCGACGGCCAAGAACTGCCTGCTATCATACTACAGTTACCACCCCCGGCCGTTACGAGACAACCTTCCGTACAGCCAATTTCTGAGACATAAGCGTAACTGCAGCAAAACAACTGACTATAAACAACAAGCAGAACAACTGAGCCAGAAACTGAAGAAAAGGAACTACACTCCGGCAATAATAAAGAAGTGCGCTAAACGAGCCAAATACCAGCCGAGAGAATGTCTGCTACAAAGTACGACTAAAGAACCAGTGAAAGATCTCGTAACCTGTGTAACAACTTACTGCCCTGCCACCTATGAAGTCCAAAAACTTATCAAGAAAAAATGGCAAATACTCACCTCTGGTAACCTAAACTGGCCTAAACCTAGGTTCGCAAACAGAAGAACGAAAAACATAAAAGACGTTCTTGTTCACACAAGACCGAAAAAACCTCCACCCAGGTCAAATACCAGAGACATCAATATGACGCCAGTGACTGGACACTACCCTTGTGGCACATGCGGGGTCTGCAAATTCACCACTTGCACTAAAACTCTCCAATTGAATGACAAAATACTCTGGACACAAAGGAGTCATACGAATTGTAACTCATCTCATGTGATTTACCTGATCACATGCCCCTGCCAAAAACAATATATCGGCATGACCTGTCGTAAAGTCAAACTCCGGATAGGAGAACATTGGAGCAATGTGAGGCTGAAAAAGAACACGACTAAACTATGTGCCCATTTTGTAGAAGCTGGTCATACGTGTGATGATCTAAAATGGACAGTTCTGGAAATGCTCGATTTCAAGGATCACAATGCAGAACAAGTCCTGTTCAACAAAGAACAGAGATGGGTTGACCGTTTGAGAACTGACGTAATAGGTATGAATGACCACATCCCTTGGCATCAGTTCAGCTAACCGTACTTTAATACTCCATCAGAGAGTCCACCATCTTACAAATGTCAATTACATCTCCGACCATTAGTCCTTTTTTAGTGTCTGCGACCAGTACATAAGCGCAGAGAGTTCTGACCTACCCTGATCCAGGGGCAGAGTCAGCACTAGGCACGAAATCCGGGCCGCATGGGTAAGAATGGCGTTTCCTGATACTCCACACAACAGCCAGGTAAGAACGCCTCTACTAATTACTATAGACCCTCTGTTGTCTCCCTCTTAGTGAAACTCCAGGAGCAACTCCCAGTCCCTGTTGATGCCTAATAACTCAACTAAAAAGGTAAACTTTAATGAATGATTGGGTATCCTTCGGATACTTGCTATACGGCTACTGTAGACAAATATTGACTGCCTGATGTATGATGTGGTCTACAGAGCAGAGATTTGTATTACTAAACCATGTTCTGCTCCACCAGGTCACCATGTAAAGATTTTTGCATGATACCCGTCTCTAAGACATTGATAACCTGACGGCAATTTGGCTGTTCCCAACTCCCCGTACTTATCTTAGACCTGCTGTTTCTCCCTTTTTAACTTTTTCGAGATTATTTCAACAATTAGAGTAATCCGATATAGCATTAATCATGCTCTGTACATAATGTGTACCCTATAATGCCGTACCTCACACACTACCCAACTCACGATTTGTTGGTGTTTTCTCTTCCCTTTTTTTGAACACAGCTTGGAAATTCCATGCCATCATTATTTCGAACCACACAAATAGTGTGTGTACCTGTATGTTTGTTATTTGTCCTTGTCCTGACGAAAGCTCCCCTGACCCTGTAGGGCCCCGAGAGCTGAAACATGTCGACACCTTTTTGAAAACGATATGGTAGTTCAATACCTCGACTACCACTATATCACAATGGTTTTTAAGCTTAGTGATTAGTCTTTGTAAATAAAGTCCATTTTTGAACTATTCATTATTTTTAAATTTTCGACCCACTTTTTATTTCTG
This sequence comes from Lissotriton vulgaris, assembly GCF_964263255.1. Classification (NCBI taxonomy): domain Eukaryota; kingdom Metazoa; phylum Chordata; class Amphibia; order Caudata; family Salamandridae; genus Lissotriton; species Lissotriton vulgaris. Next base: position 371,802,628 of record NC_141693.1, on the reverse strand, counting down.
GACACTTCTGTAAATACCAGAAGTAGCCTCTGGTGAGGCAGGCACCCTGCATGTTAATCGTCAACCCAATGACTATGCCATGACTCCTGAGGGGGCGGAAAAAAGATATACCGCTACGACACGAATCCAGGAAGTCTATGAGGGTTCTCGATAAAAAACTATTCGGTTTTTGCAGATACTAGTGTCCATTCTCTTTTTGATTGCCAATTACTCGCATAGGGGATCTGAATGGACTCCATTTTCCTCTTCCCTCCCTCTTTGATATTGAAAGCACTGAAAACCCTCCGAGACAACGACAACATTACCATCAAACCCGCCGACAAAGGCGGAGGGATTGTGATACAGGATACCCAGGCTTACCGAGCAGAGTGCCAGAGACTCCTTGATGACAACCGCAATTACATACGCCTCGACGGTGACCCTTCCAATCAACTCAAGCTAGCAATCACCAACCTGGTGACCACAGCGGCAAACAACAACCGCATCTCCAAAGAGGAGGCTACCTTCCTCTGCAACACACAAGCCCGGATACCGTACTTTTACACAGTACCTAAAGTACACAAGGAAACGAGACCACCCCCGGGACGACCTATTGTCTCAGGCTGCAACTCACTCCTAGAGCCCCTCTCAAGGTTCTGTGACTTTTTTCTTAACCCTCTAATACAGGCTGCAACCACTTAAATCAAGGACACCAAACATCTCCTGTCCCTCCTTCAAGACCTGGATTTTAACCCCACAACCCAGTTACTAGTGGGACTGGACATTGAAAGCCTTTACACAAGCCTGCCCCAAGATAACACCCTCAAGGTCCTAGAAGAAACCCTGACCGACTCACAATGGGAACACACCACACCGAGAGAATTTGTCCTAGACTGCGCAAGATTGGCATTAAAAGAAAACTTTTTTGAATTTGAGGGAACATACTACCTCCAGACAAACGGAACGTCCATGGGCAGTATTTTTGCGCCCAGTGTGGCAGGACTATACGTCTACCACCTGGAACAGTCACACATCCTCGAGCCCAACAACCCTTTCACGGAATAAATACTCTTCTGGCGTCGATACATTGATGACGTCCTCATGATATAGGAAGGCTCGGAGGAGTCCTTGAAGAACTTCCTGACCTGGCTCAATACACAAGATCCCTACCTACGCTTCACGTACACCAGCAGCAAAGACCAGTTACCTTTCCTGGACCTACTGATCAAGGCGACCAATGGTAAACTGTCAAACACCACGTATTACAAACCTATGGCAAGAAATCCACTACTGGCCTTTGAAAGTTTCTACCCACAACCACTAAGGGAGGACCTGCCCTATGGCCCATTTCTACGCATAAGGCGCAATTGCAGCAATAAGGAGGACTACAACACACAGGCCACAGACCTTTCCCTCAGACTACAACAACGGGGCTATCCAACAAGGATCATCGACAGGACCAAGAAACGGGCAAAATACCAAAATAGAGACGCCCTCCTGGAAACACCGACCCGTCAAGAAACAATAACACCGTTGACCTGTGTCACCACGTACAACCCTATCTCCAATACAGTGGCTAAAATCATTAAGAAAAATTGGAGAATCATCAACACGGGCAAAAGAGACTGGGACCTGCCCCTCTTCGCTTATAAAAAACCGAACAGCCTACGGGATCAACTCATCTCTACACGGCCTAGAAGCACAGAAACCACTATCAACCCTACACTACATCAAGTGTGGAACCTCCCCAAAGTCACAGGTCACTACCCCTGTGGCGATTGCAGCATTTGCCATCTCACGACACATACCAAAACCCTCAATCTGGAAACGGGAAAAACATGGCACCAACGCAAGCACACAAACTGCAATTCAACCAACCTAGTGTACTTGATTTAGTGCCCATGCCAGCTCCGATACGTGGGGATGACCACGAGAAAAGTACGCACCAGAATCACTGAACACAGAAGTACCATTCGGTGCAAGAAGACTATCAGCAAACTCACAGACCACTTCCTTAGGCTTGGACATACCACCAATGACCTCAGATGGACAGTCATCAAACAGATCCCTGTCCACCCTACAGACAACGAGAAGCAGCTACTGTCCAAAGAACAACGCTGGATCTACAGATTGTCAACCCACACGGAGGGACTGAATGATAATATTCCATGGAACGGCCTCAACAGATGAGGCCCCCCTTCTGTCAACACCTGACACATCATTTCCACTCTCCCAGTGCCATCTCACCAACAGCGCCCTCGCAGGGCCTGGGATGACCCTGCCCTGTTACATGTCCCAACACCAAACGTCCTCAGTGCGACGTACTGGCTCTAACACCTAGGTTGTGACCAACTCAATCAGAGTTCCTTCTCAAAATGCGCTAAACCATCACTCAGTGGGACGACACCAGATCCCGCCCACTGATGCCCCCTGAACCTTACTCCACCAGGCAGGGCACTTAATCTCCACGGCCCGCCTGGACCCACTACACTGTGCCAGGGTATACACCCACACGAGACCGTAATGACCCCGTGATGTCCCTTCCTTGAAGAGCACGTGAACCCCCCATGTGTAATCCGCCTGCACATTCTCATGAGCCCCCTACACAGTGGGTTCATCACCTCCACTCATGGCAGAGCCAATATGCAGCAACATCACTGCACATTAGCGTACGTTACCACCTTAGCCCCGCCTGTTTGCCGCTTTATACACAAATAGAGAGGGCGCCCCTCCATTATAGTGCACAGATGGAGCGCGACTCCCCTATATGGATTAGCACTCTTCTAGATGACGGCACATTTGCACGCGCATGTAAGCGATCTAGACATTCAACTGCGCCATGAAAATAGAGAGAGCGCTACATACACCTGCATGCAAATCTTTCTTCTATTTCCTCTACTACAGGCATCTCCTAGAGACAACAGGAAGCTGAACATACACCTGCATCCAAGTCTTTTGTCTATTTCTTCTACTACAGGCATCTCCTCGAGACAACAGGAAGCTGAACACACCCCGTTACACGTGCCCAGGCCAGAACACCTGACACAGCTAACAAGCAACACCTGGCGCTTTCTACTGGTATTTAAGCGCTCTCTACACTGAAGCTCACTTCTCACGGAGCCTCTGCCTAGACAACAGGTTCATTGCGGGCCCAGCGACATCGAGCAGTAAGTACCTGAACTCGACTTTGTTAACGGTACAGCCACCATTCATGCTGCCCCAGGCCGTGTCTGTGTGTGCATCCTTTTACCGTTGCCTTGTTGGGTCCAGACTACCCCCTCCCCCAACAGCCTTTTTCCTTTTCTTCCCCCAATTTAGAGTGCACATGGTCCTGGCCCCCGGCTGAGCTCTATGCTGAGTTGTTCGCTAAAACCAGGTGTAAGCAACTCCATTTTAATGTTTTTTTATTCCTTCACCACTGTTTACGCCAACTCCGGTTACTGTACTTAGGCCTAATTTCACATATAATTACGCATATTGTGAGACCGGCCACACTTTTACTGCCCGTCACTGACCCCAACACTATCGCTGTTGGGATTGTACATATGCTCACACGAGCCGTCACGAGCGTTCAGGTGTGTCTGGCAGCTCGTGACAAGCCCGTGCTTGGGGGGATATTGTGTTATGGTTTGAACATGTAGAATGTCAACAGTTATGCTGTGTCTTGTTATCGTTATTACTGACTTGGATCTCATGACTAGAGGAGCGGAATAAACTTTGTCTACCTTCAACTAACTTCCTGTGTGATTTCTGACTTCCCTACACTGGCGACGGGCGGGAGCTTCGTTACCTGCGTAAGAGGAACTTCGGTGGAACAGGATTTTAATTTTTTTGTTTTTTTTTAAATGTTAATCTGATTTCACCGCTGCTTTGGATATGTCCAGCGCTATCAAGTTTCACTGAACAGTGCTGGAATACTTCTACTTCACGGGAAGCGGAAATGGAAGATTTTTGTTTCTACAAGAAATTTGATTGTGAATTACTTACTTTTTACTGGCATCATTTGAAATCCAATTTCGACTCGTGAGCAACATACGCGCGCAAGGGTTCGCGCAGGACTGTTTGGAACAACGCTGATCAACGCGACGTGTGAAGTCATCGCGCAACGTTTGGAGCAGTAGAGACGAGATTTCTTAAAGACGTCTCTTCAAGTTTTCCGATCTCGTTCTTCTGAGACGCTTTACCAACCACGCGGATTTTGTAACAACAACGCTGATTACAGCAAGGCTCATCATAGTCATCGCTGAAGGAAAAGCATACATTTGAAGGTTTTCAGTGACACGCTCACTGCGTGTTATGCAATTTAATTCATTATTGTGACTTTAAAATATTAACCTCTAATTAATTCCGTTTATTTTCAATTTATTATTATTTTTTTTTTATTTATTCTGCATTTAAATTTAAACATAGTGGGTTAAATATTTTGAATTAACATGTCTGGTATTGTTCCTCCTCCTTCATTTCTGTCATTTCCTGGTGAACCACCTATGGCTTGGGAGATTTGGGAACCTGTCTTCTTAGCTTATGTAGATGTATTGGAAGAAGGGGAGTGTGAACCAGAAAGGAAACTGTCACTGCTTAAACATTGTTTGGGTGGTATAGCTTTGAAAGAGTTCAAAACATTACCAGCACTTGTAAATCCGGGGAATATTAATGTGTATGAATATGCCTCATTACAGTTAAGCTTAAGATATGGTAAGAAAAAGAATATTGTCATGGAGAGGTTTATCTTTTATTCTCGGAAGCAACGTTCTGATGAACCTGTAGAGGATTTTGTCTCAGCTTTAAGATCCTTGGCTGTTACATGTGATTTCGAACACATATCTTATGAGCAAGTATTAAGGGACCAGATTTTGATGAGAACTAATAACAAAAAGGTGCAAGAACGTCTTTTACCAACTTCTGACATGTCTCTTAATAATGCTATAGATATTGCGAAGTCTATAGAACACTCAGAGAAATTTGTCAAGGAGATTAGAGGCAATGATAAAAGTGATGTCTTTAGTGTACACAAAGATTTGGATAAATCTAAGAAAACCTTTTCGCAGAGAAGTGAGTTTCCTCACAGAAATGATAACAAGTTCAGAAATCAGAAATATGAGAAGAAAACCTCAAAACTATTATGTTTTAGGTGTGGGAGTGATGGACATTTAGCAGACTGTAAGAATTGTCCTGCCTTAGGGAAAACATGTTCAAAGTGCTACAAGAAAGGCCATTTTACAAGATTTTGCAGGTCATTACCGGGGAAGATGAATTGTATACATGAATGTTGTGATAGCTATCAATTGGATGATGAAGAAACATTTCAGGTTAATACTGTTATCAATGTTTGTGAGGATGGGGATTGCACTAAATTTCCATCTTGCTTTATAACTATCGATGAAGTGAGTTTGGAAATTTTCGTAGATTCATGTGCATGGTACACTATCATCTCTTTGAATGTCTTTCAAGAAAAATTCCCGAATAGGAAATTACTTGAATCTGATGTATCTCCTGGTGGCTACACAGGCCACAAAATTGATCTAATTGGTTATTTTATTGCTAATATACAATTTTCGGATCGACACATTTCTGGAAAAATTTATGTGTCAAGATCTGGGTTATCGCTTTTAAGTTGGCCACACCAATACCAATTGGGAATGAAGATTGATCCCAGAGCTGATCCTCCTGTTTATGTTGTGCAACCGTTGAATACTTCAAGTGTTGCTGGGGATAGTTCACTGCTGGTAGAGGATTCACGCAAATCCTTTCCTACTGTTTTCAGTGGGACTTTGGGTAGATATAAGGGATTCGAACATGTCATCAAGTTAAATGAGAATGCCATTCCTGTAAGGCATAGAGTAAGGAATGTTCCTCTATCTTACAGAGTTAAACTTAAAGAAATGCTAAAAGACCTATGTGAAAAAAAAATAATTGAACCAATAGAGTCGTCACCTTGGGTTTCCCCCATTGTGATTTCGGTTAAGTCCACCGGCGAACTTAGATTATGCGTTGACCTCCGCAGTGTCAATGGTGCCATTTGGGTGGACTCACACCCTTTACCCAATCTTCATGAGATGGTTTCGACCCTGGCTGGTGCACAAGTCTTTTCGTGTGTTGATCTTGCCAGTGCCTATCATCAGGTGGTATTGGCTGATGAGTCTAAGAACATAACTGCATTCATCACGCCTGAGGGCTTATACAGGTTTTGTCGCATGCCTTTTGGGTTGGCGAGTGCAGCCTCAGTATTCCAGAGGTTAATGAAGGATACCTTGGAGGGTTTGAGTGGTGCCATAGCATTTCAAGATGACATTTTGGTGCATGGAAAAGATGACATGGAACATGACAATAATTTAAGGTGTGTGATTGCTGCTTTAGCGGAGAAAGGTCTTACATTACGCCTTGACAAATGTAAATTTAGACAAAAAGAGGTGGAATACCTAGGTCATACTATTAGTGGAATGGGAATCAAACCAAAAAAAAATCATGTGAAGAGCATCACAAATGCCCCTGTGCCCACATCAAAAGAACAACTTGTGGCCTTTCTAGGTCTCATTGAATTTTATGCTAAGTTCATTCCTAATTTTTCGGTAAAGGTTGACCCGTTCAGATGTTTGTTAAAAAAAAATGCTAAGTTCGTTTGGACTAATGAAATGACACGTGCTTTTCAGTCTTTGAAAACGTTCATTGTGAATGCTCCGTGTCTTAAACCTTTTGTGGTTGGCGTGAAGTGTATCATTATGGTGGATGCAAGTTCTTCTGGTCTGGGTGGAGTACTTCTGCAGAAGGATAGTGAGAAAGAATGGGTTGTTGCATATGCGTCAAGGGCTTTGAGAGATGCAGAAAATAATTATTCTGTTATAGAAAGAGAGTTACTGGCTTGTGTTTGGGGAGCTGAGCACTTTAGACCTTTTCTATGGGGTACGAGATTTTTAATTAAAACTGATCATAAACCTTTGGTGTATCTCATGGCTCCAGGTGGTGGTAGAACAATGTCGGCACGTCTTGCAAGGTTAGCTTCAAGATTGCAATCTTTTCAGTATTCTATTGAATGTGTTCAAGGTAAAGCGAATGTACATGCTGATTGCATGTCCAGACTGATTTCTGATACGAGTATTTCTGAAGTGGTTAGTGAAGAGGAGTGTGAAGTTGCTTTCACCTTTCGTGATGTTAATTTAGTGTGTGGCGAACGGTTCTCCTTGCAGGAGGACATTTGGATGGAAGAGATGAGTAAGGATTTGGAATTAGGCAGTGTCAAGAGGTACCTTGTGCATGGTTGGCCTGAACAGAGGAAGTTATCTGGAAGTATGATGGGTTTTTGTAAGGTTCAAGAAGAACTTGCTGTGGAAAATGGTTTAATTCTTCGTGGTGATAAGATTGTACCACCATTTTCTATTAGAAATACTCTACTCGAAATTGCCCATGAGGGACATTTGGGGATATCCTTCACCAGAAGACGTTTAAAGGAGTCTTTCTGGTGGCCAGGTATTGATTCGTGTGTAGATCAGTTTGTGCGTTCCTGTTCTTATTGCTCTAACAGTGACAAAACAGCTGTTGCTTTACGTCCTGAACCATGCCCCATTGATTTACCTTCAGGTCCCTGGCGGAAATTGGGGATAGACATCATTGGCCCTTTTGGTTGTTTACCAAAACAGGAAGCCTTTGGTATTGTACTTATAGACTATTATTCCAAGTGGCCAGAAGTTAAAATGGTTAAAGAGGTCACTTCTCGTCATGTGATAGAGTTTTTAGATGAGATTTTTTGCAGGGAAGGCATTCCTCAGGAAGTTGTGACCGACAATGGTCCGCAGTTCGTGAGGAAGGAAATGGAATTTTTTTTTGTTAAATGCGGTATCATTCATAGGAAGATTACAGTTTTCCATCCTGAAGCAAATGGCCAGGTTGAGCGCTTCAACCGTGTTGTCAAAGAAGCCATACAACTTTCTATCAAGGGTAATTTAAATTGGAGGAATGCTTTGCAATCTATGTTGTTAGCTTACAGGACTTCTCCCAACTCCGTGACCTTGGTCACTCCCTTCGAGCTTTTAAGAGGACGGAAGCCTAGCACAAAGTTAGTTCCTTGGTGGTTAAAAAAAAATGTAGCTGGTTTTGAAAATTGTTTAAAAGTGGATTTTGAAGCTGTTCAACACAGGGTTCAGTTGTACAAGGATAAGATGAAACATGATTTGGGCAAAAGAGTTGGTTCTACGTCCTGTCGTTCTATTAAGGTGGGAGATTCTGTCCGCATTAAAAAGAAAGAGGGTGTCAGTAAAGGCTTACCTGTTTGGTCTAGTCCAAAGAAAGTTATTGAAGTATTTAGAAATGCGGTCAGGGTTGATGGTGGTTCTGTGTGGAATTTGAGCAGAGTTTCTTTGTTTAATGGACCTAGTCAATCAGTGGATGATTTGGACAGCAATGTTTTCCTTGATGTTGGGGAACAGAGAGACAATGGGGAACTCTTTCATGCAGAATGTAATCCTGACAATACTAGAGCTACACGTTCTCATCGTTTACCTGTTCGGTTTGATGATTTTGTGATGAACTGATTTTTTTTTTAAATTGTTTTTTTTTAAGGGGGGAAGGTGTGTTGGGATTGTACATATGCTCACACGAGCCGTCACGAGCGTTCAGGTGTGTCTGGCAGCTCGTGACAAGCCTGTGCTTGGGGGGATATTGTGTTATGGTTTGAACATGTAGAATGTCAACAGTTATGCTGTGTCTTGTTATCGTTATTACTGACTTGGATCTCATGACTAGAGGAGCGGAATAAACTTCGTCTACCTTCAACTAACTTCCTGTGTGATTTCTGACTTCCCTACAATCGCCTTGTCTGTGGTCACCACTAGGCACCCAACGCCGCCTCACTGAATGCTTTTAGCCCACTACAAGGAGCCTTGACTTAAATGTTATGTCTGTCTTTTTTTCCCCCCCACAGGTACAACTCGAGAGGAAACACCTCTTGCACATATAAGCACCATAGCGTGTGCTTTACACACAGGGCACTGACAAACTCATACAAACTCCTGTAACACCCTACACATATAAGGTCCTGACGAAAGCCAGTAGAAGAAAAGGCCTGGCTGAAACTAGTTGACCACACAGGACGTTGGAGGCCATAAGCCTACCTTGCACGTCCGAAAGCCTTTATTTTTATTGACTGCCTGGGGCCCACCATTAAAACAGTCTTTGGGACACCCATGACAGTATTTTAAACCTCACTCAGAGCACACTCACAGCACCCTCACGAACCAAAAAACCCGCTCCGCAGTAATCTGGCGTCGAAGCACACCTGAGGTACACTCTGTACCTCGGGTGGGGCCCGATGATGAAGCATGCCACCAACTAGGTTGGTGGGTGAGGGCCTTCATAAAACCTAATGGTTTTACTCCACCCGCAGACATACAAACAATTTAAACCAGAGCTAGTTCTCAATTGATTGCTAACATATAAACTGGGGAAATGGACTAGCCTCTCTAGTTCTCCTTTCTCTTTTTGATTACAACATAATTCTGCTTGGCCATAAAATATGGACTAGTTCAGTGTTTATTCACTGTCCTTACTCACCACACGCAATACATTTTAAAAAAAACTTCCCAAACTTATATTCAATAAAGAAGCAAAAACGAAGATCCAGCAAGGATAAAGGAAATACAATCATAAATAATCATTCCATAAATACGGTGTGAAAGATATTTAAGCAATCCAGCATCTAGTTCAGAAAGAAAAACACTGTGCAGACAGCAGGAATTGATGAGGAGATTTGATTTGATTTGAGATTTGTATAGCACGCGAATGCCCATGGGCATCTTGGCGCTGCGTAACCAGAAAACCTGCTTCCTCACAGGGTGGTTCATAGACTTGTGGTGAACAACCAAGTCTTTATTTCTTTCCTGAAGGAGTACAAGTAAGGGCATTTTTTAATTGATATTGGGAGCTGGTTCCAAAGCCGGGCTGCATGCAGTCTGAAGCTTCTCCCGCCCCATCTAACCTGCTTGAATCTAGGGGCCTGGATCATTTTCAGTTGGCTGGATCTCAGGGATCTAGATGGTTTGTACCATTTCAAGTGGTTTTTCAGGAACTGGCAGCCTGTTCCCTGAAGTGCCTTGTATGTCAGGCAGAGGGACTTGAATTTGACTCTTTTGGCAATTGGCAGCTAGTGCAAGCCTGTCAATCTGTGCGCCACTGGTTCATACTTTGGGATATCTAGCACCAATCTGGCCGCTGCATTTTGTAGACGCTGTAATGTCGCCAATTGCTTAACCTGCATACAGTGCGTTTCCAAAATCTAGCCTCGATAACGCTAGTGCTGTGACCACTGTCTTGCGTGAGTCAAGGGGAATGAAAGGTAGGAGTTTCCTGATTGTTTTCAGAATATACCATATGGAAGAAGCTAATTTATTTGTTTGTGCCTTGTACGTAAGTTTGTCCTCCAGGAGGACACCCACATTTCTGACCTCATCAACTGGGATGGGGCATTGGCCTAGGTCCTCCGGCCACCATTCCTGTGACCAAGATTGCATGTCTGTCCCCAACAACATAACTACATGTGACGATTTGACGATCTTGCTGGTAATTTTTGCAGGACCGGCAGTGAAATTCAAAATGGCCGCCTGTGGGGTCCCACTGTGTGACCCTACGTTGTAACGTCACTTCCCGTGGCGTCCGTAAGAAGAATAGGCAGATCGGAACTGATGGAGCCAGTCAATGCGCATGACGAATGCCACAAAGGTTCCCTGGAAATAAGAATGCGCACACTCACTTGGCAACAGGGCAGCTTGTTGACGTGGACATGGAACGGTGCTGAAGATGGAAAGAGGCCCTCTTGGCAACCAGGTACGTTCGATGTCTGCTGCAACCGTTGTTCGTCTAACTCCGGCCCACAGCCAATGTCAAATTGCCCAAAGCTCAAATACTCTGCAGAACTTCTCACAGGATGCGCAACACAACATGTAGTCCCGGTAGATGCACAAACAAAGTGGTCCAAAGTTGGCTCCATTCAATGTGAAACGCTCAATTGCAAGGGAAAAAAACCCAGCAGCAGTTCTCTCGTAAAACTTGCACACGTAAGCTCTAATGCTCCTCAGCGCTCGTCGCCAGTGTTAAATCAGACACTGAATGCAGGTAAAGGCAAATTCCTTTATTGCCGAGGAGCACAGGAAAACACCGCCAGCTTCATGGGGTCCTTCCAACAGCTGACACCAACCTTCCTACAAATTCAATACAAACATTCCAGGAATGCTTGCTAACCAAGCATTCCTGGTAACTAAGCAACCACAACAGATAGTCATTGAATGAAATCAACTCATCAGGAAGGGGCGAATGCAAATCCCTCTGTAAGTCAATATGGTATACAATATGTCTATTGCCTACTGTCCGTAGGTTCACCTAAAATAGGCATGGCACCAGATACTTTTAATCCAATGGTGCAGAGTTACCTACAGATAATTAAAAAAGGGCATATCGCTTAACTGGATGGAAAACTCAACAATAATATTAAGCGGACAAAATAGCTTTGAACTTTATTCTTTAAATGCTTTTTTTCTAGTGGCACAAATTGATAAGTGCTAAAGACAACTATTGCATATAGAGTAAGTAACCTTAGAGGCGGAAATTATATGTTGTATCTGATTATGAAGTCTAGTTTGCCCAAAGTGTGTGTATTTTTAAAATCTAAGGAGAATAATGAAGGATACATTCAGCAAATGAAACTTCTCTTTGAATTTCTCATTCTCAGTTCATTCTAATGGGACCCATGCAGGCCTTACAACCAGAGCAAATTATCATAACATGGATGAGTACAGAATGAGGTTTAGTAAACCACACATGCACTTAACAATGCACAGAACACCAATCAATCAATCAATCAATCAATCAATCAATCACAGCATTTGTAAAGCGCGCTACTCACCCGGGAGGGTCTCAAGGCGCTGGGGGAGAGGGGTATGTTACTGCTCGAACAGCCAGGTCTTGAGCTGCTTCCTGAAGGTGAGATGGTCTTGGGTTTGCCGAAGGTGGGTGGGGAGGGAGTTCCAAGTCTTGGCTGCCAGGTAGGAGAAGGATCTTCCTCCGGCGGTGGCTCTGCGGATGCGTGGTACGGTGGCGAGGGCGAGGCTGGTCGATCATAGCTGGCGGGTGGGTGTGTAGAAGGTCATGCGGTCGTTGAGGTACTTGAGGCCCAGGTCGTGGAGAGCCTTGTGTGCATGGGTGAGGAGTCTGAACGTGATTCTCTTGCTGACGGGGAGCCAGTGCAGGTCTCTCAGGTGTCCGGTGATGTGGCTTTGTCGGGGGATGTCCAGGATGAGTCGTGCGGAGGCGTTCTGGATGCGTTGGAGTCTTTTTTGAAGTTTGGCTGTGGTTCAGGCGTAGAGGGTGTTCCCGTAGTCCAGTCGGCTGGTGACGAGTGCCTGGGTCACGGTCTTCCTGGTTTCTGTGGGGATCCATCTGAAGATCTTGCCGAGCATGCCCAGGGTGTTGAAGCATGATGAGGAAACGGCGTTGACTTGTCTAGTCATCGAGAGGGAGGAGTCCAGGATGAGGCCCAGGTTGCGTGCGTGGTCCATTGGCTTGGGAGCGGTGCCCAGGGCAGGGGGCCACCAGGAGTCGTCCCAGGCGGAGGGTGATGATCCCAGGATGAGGACTTCCGTCTTGTCTGAGTTCAGTTTCAGGCGGCTGTTCTTCATCCAGTCGGCGACGTCTTTCATCCCTTCGTGTAGGCTGGCTCTGGCGGTGGCGGGGTCATTGGTGAGGGAGAGGATCAGTTGGGTGTCGTCGGCGTAGGAGATGATGTTGAGGTTGTGTTGGCATGTGATGGCTGCGAGGGGGCTCATGTAGACGTTGAAGAGGGTTGGGCTGAGTGAGGATCCCTGTGGTATGCCGCAGATGACATCGGTGGCCTCGGATCTGAACAGGGGGAGGCGGACTCTCTGGGTTCTTCCGGCGAGGAACGAGATGATCCACTCCAGTGCTTTCTCCAAAGTGTATCAACTAATTTACTATATCATTAAGAAGCTCACTGTAAGCACTGTTCGCCGTAACAAATAAGACGAAAAGGTTTTTAAGAGTGCACTGTAGAAAGGCCATATCTTCTGAGAACTTTTAGGCATTACAGTGGGTTTGGGTACTAAGGTGCTGATTATTATGGTGGACGGTCATTCCGGGAATAGGTCCGGCCGACACACAGTCTGCGGTCCTGCCTGCCAAATTTCGATGGAACCACCATGTTGGTGGTCAGAAGCAAGCCTTTTGCCATTAAGGCTTGTGTTGCAGCCCAAAAAAGTCCCACAGCTCAAGACCCAATGTGAAATGGCATGTTTACAAACATTCCTGCACCGTGAGCCAGGCACGACACTGTGCCTGGCACACAGGGCATGGATTTTGCCCCCCCAGGCCTCACAGTGGAGGCCAAGGGGGTGCAGGGGGCCTGCTAGGGGCCCCCAAAGTCCCTCTTCGACAGCCTTTCAATGGCGGTATGATCACCATGGAAAGGCTTTTAGAAAGGCACATCTTAATCACTAAGGCGGTGCCTGAGCAGGACCTGTCCCTATTGTAGTGACTACGATCTGACCGAAGGTCCGACAGGCTCCTTGAGCCCGTCAGAAGCGTCGGTCGGTGCCTCCGACCGACTGCCTCATAATGCGCTCAGCTGAATGTCAGTGGGACCGCCACCGAAGGCCTGTTGGTGGCAGTCCCACTAACATCCTAATCAGACCCAAAGCTTTTCATTTCTGACCCTCCAACATTTGTTTTATGCTCTGATCCCAAACTCAGAGTCTTCTCTGGGAATATTTCACAGATGTAGTGGACTAGATATAACATAATAACCAACAGCAATCACATGAGCACATTATTCTGAAAAGGTATTTGGCATACTTGTACAGGTGAAGCATTCCAGCCCAAACATCCTATGTACACGTGAACAGAGATTTCTTGGAGCCCAGTGCCAGGCATGAGTCGTGCATTTGGTTCTGTTCATTTTGTTTTGTCTATAATTTATTTTCCGAATAATTCTACAATTCCGAGTGCCAAAATACACAGAGAAAACCAGGGTAGGGGGGGTTGCTATTAATGCCTTACAGTGTGTTCTATATCAATGCAATTTTCGAAATTATGTATATGCTCAATATATGCAGTATGTATAGCTTCCTACACCCAAAGAAATTCTGAGTTTGCGCCCCTCTCCACCTCGAAGCAAGTCCATGCATACCTTACCTGAAATTACTTTTGTAAAAGCATTTCAGGTCAACAGTCAAGGAAATATCAAGTGCCGCGTGATTAGCTGGAGTGGAATTCAAACGAATTTGGACTTGAAGTTAAAACACATTTTTGATGAAAATACATTCTGTTCGGCAAGGAAATTAAGAAACAAGACAGGACAGGCCTTACATGCTATTCCCTGCGAGAAGTCAATTGAAAACAGAGGAGGGAAGGGGTGAGGGATCCGGGGCAAGCAGCTTTAGCATCAGTGTTGCCCTTGTGTGGATACACGTATTTCCTGATAGAATTGCTTGTTTCATCAGGGTATACCCACACAACAAATATGTAATTTTTTTTTTGGCAGAGTTTTATATAGCGCGAACTTGACCCGAATCGGGTATCAGAGCACTTTACATAGCACCAGTTACATTACATGAGGACACACATTCATTTTTGTTAGGAAGGGGGAGATTACGTGATTTGCCCAGAATCACAGGATGTTTAGCGTTGTTACCGAGAGTCGAACCCAGATCCCCAGGTCCGAGGTTGAGCGCCCTGGCCAGCTCCTCTTGTTATGTTATGTGTTGGTTCTTGTTAAGCACATATATCACCCTAAGGTCTCATAGCACTACTAAAATGTACAAACATGTGTTGGGCCGGCAAAGAGGATCCATTAACCAACTGTGACCTAATTATATAAAGGTAGGACAGGAATTGCTCATTTAAGTCATTGTTTCAGCCAAAGATTTGGAAAGACTGCTGTTGTACATAGTTGAAGAGGAGGAGCAGCGCTATTTTACCACCTTAGAAAGTGGTAAATGGTTCTTCGTTACTGAAAGCTGAATACACTACTTTTGGCTGGAAAAGTTGCCGTGTTTGTTGACATCTCATAAGTAGCTACACAGCACAACACCATGTAAAACAATAACCTAACACAGAACACACTAGCAACCTTCAAAAACATAACAGGTCAGAAAACAGCACTTCAAAACAATGCAACACCACAAATACAGTACATCACAACAGCAACATAATGCTATAATGCATTACAAAACAAAACAGCATAAAAATAACACATCACCACCACAACAAAGTGCAATACAGTAATAAAACAAAACAAGAAATCACTAATACATAGCAACACAAACAAACAACACAACACAAAACAAAAATGCAACACTATAATGTAGTTCAGAAACAAAAAAGAGGTACAAAATAAAATAACAGAATAAGACACAGTTTCACAGAGCAAAACACAAATAACAGAGTGTGGCACAACATATACACCAACACAATTCACCACAAGATTACAGTTATACACTTTTACATTAGGACAACAATGTGACGTAACAAAAAAGACCATTATTAATAGGGACCTATAAAGTGCAACTTAACCCGTAGGCATCAAGGCGCTGACCAAGACAGAACAATATCAAAACACAAGAGCACCCCATGGCAGCACAACAACAAAAAAACACAAAACAAGCTTACACAACACAGTTTCAAATTTGTACTGTTATATTGTATGTGTTGTGTGTTATTGTGTTGCTTGGTTGTGTTATTATGTCGTGTTAGTATGCTTTGATGTACTGTTTTGTAATTGTATGGTTTTTATGTTGCCATTTTGTTTCTTTTTTCTTAGTGGGTTGTATTGTGTTGTAATGTTATATATTGTTTTGGTTTTGTTGCTTTGGGTTGATTGTGTTATATTTCTGTTATTGTAGTGTGACATTTAAATATAGGTTTGTGGTGTTGTGGTGTTGCTCTACATCAAATCTTGGCTTTGCCTCAACATATACCATCAATATTGTCACAAATTATCACATCATCTTTCACAATACAGTCTTAAATGGTGTTTGCACTGAGCACTGCCTTACTCACTACCAAGGAAATGGAGTGTCGTCAAATCAAAAATGTGTTGTGCTTCTTTTTTTATTTGTTAGGCCTAACATAAAAGAAAACCTCTTTTTTTAAAGGAAAACATATATTATAGTCTTTTAGTGGCGTATGGTCAGCCTTGTTCCCGTCCTTCAAACATTGGTTTGCCTAGCTCAAGACCCATCAGTCACTGGCTTGAGACATTGTTGATCACTTTTTGAATGAGCCTAAAGTAACATTTTTGTTTCATCATTCTTTTGGTTGTTTGCCTGTTTTCATTGGGATACACGAGGGGATGCTTACACCTGAATGCATGAGAGAATCATTTGAAAAAGAAAAGTACACTCAACCTTCACACTTTTTGGCTCATTTTATTCATTATCCCATAGCCGCATTATATATAAAAGGACAAGTTGAAGTACCCTTTGTAATTATTAGTTGTGTGTCAAGGTTTGGACTTGTGTGCATGTGTAACCCTACAATGTATGGGACTTTGTGATTGCTAAACCTAAGATGGGTGCCCCAGAGTCCAGTTGCGACTTCTCGGCTAAGGTGGAGGAGCATCGCCCCACTGGTCAAAAGGAAAACTAAAATTATAATAACGTAACATTATTATCATTTTAGTTTTCCTATTGCAGTCAGTGGCAATGCAGGTTGGCCAGAGCAGGGGAAGGAGTGGTTTACACTCCCTAAGTGCTCTTGACTGTTTTGCTGGCCCTCTTAGGCAGGCCAAACAGTCATGCGCACTTTGCATTCGGCCCACCAGGCTGCATTACACACCCAGGTGAGGAAAATGCATAGGCTCCCTGTCGCCATCTTAAAGGCGAACCGTGGTGCTCCAACCAATCATAATGCTGCATTGCCCGGGTACTTCCTGCTGCCGACCTCTGACTGGAGCCAGGAAGAAGGAAGCTGAAGAGGACAGAGAAGAGGTGGGGGCCGGCCAGTCACGGTAAGTATTTTTCTTTTTTTTTCATTCCCTCCTGTCTTTCCCCCCTGCCACCACCCCACCACCCCCGTCCGGTAGCAGTCCCTGCTGCCAAAGTCCATTGTGATCTTGGACATTTTTTTATTATATCTGATACAATGTAGCTCTCACTGCCACCAAGACCACCTTTTAAGCTCCTGGTGGCTTCGTGTTATTCCAGATAAAGCCATGTATTTTTCTTTTTTAATTTAAGCTTCTGGTACTTTCTTATCACTGTTGCAGGCCTCAGTATTTTCCATCTAGATATCAAAGAAAATGTCATTATTTTTCTGAATTTGAAACAAATGCAGACATTTGATATAGGCTCCCATCTGACATTTGTTTCATGTAAAAACGAATGCAGGCTTTTAACATAGTCCTGCTTTTGTTTCTTTGTGTATAATAAAAGCTTAAATTAAATCCAGCATTTTGTTAATATATTATAGAATGCAGGACTATAAGGAAGGTGCTATTGACACACCATTGAGGTGAGTTTAAATAAAACCCCAGTAGCACTCGATTGATAGCTTTGTGCCCCAAGTCCCAAACTTGACAGCCACACAAACAAGGTTGATCCGGATATGTGTGTGTGTGTATATACATTTTTTAAGGAAAACAAAAGGTTAATTGGACATTATAATTAGGTGAAAACGTCACTTAAAACATACCATTTTAAAATAACAAAACCATTGAAATTAGACGTTTATAGGTATCTTAAGTAACTGTAACTTGTGTCCTAAAGTAACTATAACTCGGGCTCCCGCCATGCACAGTCTTTGCATCAATTATGTCAATTTAGATGTTGCAGTGATTTTTTCCAAGATGTCATTGAACATGTCATGTGTGATGTGATATGTAGAGTGGGGTTGGCTGCATGGGCCTGACCTGCAGTGAGGCCCCACATCCAACCCCTCGCATGCATCCAATCCCACACTACGCACAACCTTTAGTTGTGCACAGCATGGGATTGGCTGCAGGGCTTGGCCTATGGCTAGGCCCTTCACCTAGAACCCTACAAGCACCCTGTATCCTGAAGCACAGGCCTTTTTGCATGCGCAGCGTGCAGTTGATCTTGCAGATCATGGCTGCACTCAGGCAGTCTTACTGACTTTGATAAAGAGTCACAAGACCAAAACATAAAAAGTGGGTCTGTTGGCTTTATTAAGGGGTGAATATATCAACATATATAAAACAGATCTATCATGTTTGTCCAAAAATCACTAATATTTTTTGTCAAATGTGTATTTCAGTAATTACCACAATGCAATATTGAAACAAAGTGATTATTGTAAATACAAATATGTCTGTGAGTCTTACTTTTAACATTTTTCTTATGATTACTTTTTGAGGCAGAAAACTATTAAAACAAAAAATGAAAGACATGTTGTTGTTTTTCCATGCACACAAGAGAGCTTTGTTTTCCAGCTGATGAGCATAGAGTTCCAGCTAGGAGTGACCTTGAAAAATATGGTAAGTTCTCTTGGGGTCATAGACTTTATTACCCTGGGGAATTACAGCTTTTGTAAGGCTTCTGAGGGGCTTCTGCACTTCCTGCAGCTCCCCACAACATTCGGAAAATGCTTGGTAGTGCCCCTTCTAGGGACAACACCAAGCTGGGATAAGTGTAAAAATCTCGCACAGAGCATTATGAGTCTCTCCTCAAAGGAGCAGTGAATAATAAATGAGCTTCTCCTGCCTCTCTTTTATTATTCATTGGTTTTATTTAACTTTTATTTTGGGTGTCCCTGTGACTACCCGAGACACCATTTGGGGGGTGTAGCACCGACCTTGAACCTTTATAGGCCCCATGGACCTCCTCCCCCAGGACTGTGTTAATTTCTTAAGAAGAAGGGGGTGCACAGCCACCCCCCCAAGTTGTTACTAGCCCCTGAGACCCCATCCCATGTCAACATGTTGTTTTATAAGGGGCGCCAGCATGTGTCTCCCCTCCCGAGCCATTAGTGTCACAAGGGGCCCGTCTCCCATTTTCCAGGGTCCTTTTTATTTTTACCGAGGAGGAAGGTATGTGGCCCCTCTTCCAAAGCCTTTACAGGCCCCAGGATCCCATTCCCACAGGGCTGTATTATTTTTAAAAGGGAAGGGGATGCGTGGCCTCCCTTCACTACCCCTTACATGCCAGAGGCTCCCATCTCAAGGGCCTAATGTTGTTATCTCGTCACATGCCTCCATCCCGTTTAAATATATATGATGCCCCAGGCTTGCCTCCCCTTTCCAAAATTTCACGTGCCCCCAAGGGATGGGGTCCCTGGAGCCGGAATCAGTTCAGGGAGTGGGGCATGCATGCCTCCTCTCCAAATAATTACTTATATGTACCCCCAAGTCCTGGCACACCCTGGCTGCCTGTCCACCCAAATAGAACTGTTTAAACTCCTGAGGTCCACACACATCCTAATTTTGGTGCCCTTGTCCTTAGGTGCCAAAACAATCGGCGCAAGCCATTCCGAGGATTCTATCTCCTCGACAACACCAAGTTTCAATAACCTGTTAATCTCAGCTTGTAGGGGTTCCAACATGAGGTTGGGCACCTTCCTGACCTTATGCACCACAGGCTTAGCACTACCTTTCAAAATTATCCTGTTTTGAACCCTTTGAGTAATCCCAGATCATCCGTAAAAACTTCAGGGAATTTCTCAAGAACATCTGAAAAATCACCCACAACAGATACTAACATAACCTGCTCGGGTGCATTGGGATTCAACGTGATCCCCAGATTTCTTTGGTGACGCCACCAAGGAGATTATCTCCCCTCTTAGCAATATAAACCTTACCAACAGTTTCCCTCCCTTTGAATGCAATGGTTTGGATGGAATATCCCAATACCTCAATCTTCTGTTTAGCATACCCCACAGGATTGATATCAGAGGCTATAAATTTAATCTTGTCTCCGTCAAAATTTGCAAACCAAAACTTATCGCTGATAAGGGTGAACAGAGAACCAGAGTCAGCTAACACGGGAACAACTTTGTTGGCAATTTGAATGTCACAAGAGGGCATAACTACTATATCATCATCAACTTGATTCACACCATTGATAACATCATCCGTAATGCAATGGATAGAATCCTGGGAATAAGCTTCATCTTCATCAATACAATTGACTTTGTTACTTTTACACATCCTTGCATAGTGACCCTTCCTCCCACAATTTCTACAAACAGTACTTTTAGCAAAACAATTCGGATAATTCGGACCATGTTTTTCACTACCACATCTGGGGCATCTAAATTTGTTCTCTCTATTAAAACTATTACTGCTAAAGTTTTGTTTAGGTTTTTCTGTTTTAACCGTGGTTTTCTCTTGTTTGAGAGAAGTTTTACTAACAACAGCAACATTACACTCAGGTTGGAGAGTTTGTCGGTGCTCATGACCAACACTGGAAACCGGATCATTCTGAGAAGGACCCTTCCTGATCTCCTTGACCCAAGTAGAGGTATGTTCAACACTCTCAACAATAAGTATAGCTTCTTTTAAATTGGGATTTTTGGACAGCAATTTCTCTTGAATTTTGAGATCATTAGTGCATCGAACGAGTTGATCACGAATGAGGGAATCAGTTAAAAGTTCAAATTCGCAGGTCTGCGCAAGGGATTTGAGTGCTGCAACGTAATTTCCAACTCTCTCATTTTTAGCTTGAACACGCATGAAAAACTTGCGTCTCTCCATGACAACGTTAATGCGTGCACCAAAATGATTTTTAAGGAGAAGAACGCTCATTTCAAATACATCCGAAGGTTCACCAGCACCTCTGCCAAAGTTAATAGCAAGCCAAAAAAATGCTCTTCCTATGGAAATGCAGGCCTAACTATAACTATCCACAGGTGACTGCCAGTGGCTAATTTTAAAATTAATTCATTGGTAAGTGACTGAAATGGTGGGTTGGCAAAGTAAACAGATGTGGAAAAGGGATGCTGTACTTATCCAGATGTCTTGCTAACTGTTTTTAGCTCAGTTAAAAATACACTGTGCCTCATTGTACTAAAAACCCACAACCGCATCACAGTTTTAACCTTCTTGTTTCATGCCTGCATTAACATCCCAATGTCCATTTGATTCTCCCTGCTGTTCAGGAAAGACTTGGGGGCAGTGGCGACTGATGGAATTTGAAAGGGTGAAGTGTATGCAGAACGAATCAACGTATGCAAGCGCAGCGAGCCCGACGTCAATCAAGGGGTGCGGGGGGATCTCCCCGTGAAGAAATTAAAAAAGAATTGGCATCTTTTTGGTGCGAATTTCAGCACTTTTTGTATGATAGATGTATTAAAAATTCAGTTCTTCTAGGCATTCCTAAAAGAAAAACATACATTATTTCAGAGAATTTCTGGGTTGCCAAGCACGTCTGATTTCTGAAGAGGGCTAGGGTACTAAGCAAGACTGCTTTGCCTCCACCCTTTCTAATAGAACACACTAGCTAGTGATTGTGAACAAGTTCAATGGACAAACATGGGGTCTAGGGGGAGTCCCTCTCCTGAGAAAGAAATTTAAAACAGATTGGCAAATGGTGCATTTTAAAGCAAATGAAAGCAGCGATAAAGCAAGGCTTATTAAGCAGTGGGAACGTATTGTCTTGAAATATTAAACACATTAAAAACATTCCCCGCATCTTCTTGCATTAATTTGTTCAACAGTTACTGTAATATGTCAATTGTTCTGCATGACAACTTTAGCCCTTTAACATGTATGCTTGCCCAGTATCTTGCACTGCATGTAGCAATAACTTTGGAAAAATATGCTCTAACCAGACTTCGAGAAGCACCCACAGCTGCTGTCTGTAACCAGTCACATAGAAATATGTGCAGACAGGACTTTAAGTGAGATGAAAAAAGTGGGTGCTCCCTTTAAAGGAACATGCCAAATACATTTCTGTGATTCCCATAGTGTGCCATCAGACCAGTATTTTGGTTTCTCGCGGAGATATAATTTTATCCAGATAAATGGCACAGCAACTGACATACGCCTAAAGCCTGTCAGTATGATTGGCTTTGTCACTGGGTGTTAGCTGTTTAAGATAAATGAGTAACAACAATGATTTCTTATAAATAATTGTTAGACCTGACATCATTGGCTTGAGTCTCTCCTCCATTTTTTCTGTCTGCCTCCTATGTTTACGATGTTTTTGCTGGTATATCGCTCTGGGCACTGTGCCACTGCTGATCAGTGCCGCGGTGCAAGTGCTCCCTATGTTAAATTACTGTATTGATTGGATTCCATGTTTGGCTTATTTGGTTTACTGTCAGTCCCTAGTCTAGTGCACGCGGAGTGCCGGGGCTTGTAAATACAAATGCCGCTAGTGGGCTTGCAGCACGTGTTGTGCCACCCACACGAGCGGCCCAGAAAAAGTATGTCTACAGGTCTGTCATTGCGAGACCTACGTGCAGTCTCGTACTGTCAAGCGGGCTGCGCAAGTACGCCTACTTGCCAGTCCTCCAAGCCTTCCCTTAACTTCATGTTAGCCACCCCTATGGTAGGCCCGAGGGCAGGGTGCATTGTAAGTATAAGGTAGGACAAGCCTGACAAGGTTGACCTGTCCTGTTAGTGAACTACCGCCATATTCGTACTTCACTATCGTAAGGTCGCCTCTTCTCCATTAGTTAGAATGGGCTGCCGGGATTATTAATGGTATGATCCTAGCTGGCTCGGGGAGCATGGTGCAATGTCGAGTTTGGTATCCCTGAACTCGGGGTATGATAACGCATCCGTTTGGGTGAATGTTTTTTGGACTCTGGGTTTCAAAATAGCACTTTTAGAAAGTGACAATTTTCTTGTCTAACTAATTCTGGTTTCTGCTGGTTTGGTGTGCGTATGACAGGAGCTGGGTGCCTCCAGAGTTCTGAAAGAGTCAGTGTGGGGTGAGT
Source organism: Lissotriton vulgaris (assembly GCF_964263255.1). Classification (NCBI taxonomy): domain Eukaryota; kingdom Metazoa; phylum Chordata; class Amphibia; order Caudata; family Salamandridae; genus Lissotriton; species Lissotriton vulgaris. The sequence goes on along the minus strand of NC_141693.1, from coordinate 371,779,759 downwards.
GGTGCATTTGCATTGAGAGTAGGGGGAGAGTAGTTCTTGATAGCCGGCCCTGCCCGATACAATGCTGGCTCCACCTCCTGCCAAGCGACGTACAGCTCTGCTCCTGCCAGTGACAATACTGGCTCCAGCTCCTGCTGGGCGTCTGAGGACCCAGCCCTGCACCGTGAATCGGCCAGGTGTCACCACCTGGCTACACCCACCACAGACCCGGACTGAGGGGGTGTTCCCCTGCATGGACAAAGGGATCAAAGCCGCAAAGGGGTATAAGAGAAGGACCCCTGAACCAAGACTTGAGATAAATTCTGACAAGGAACCCTGAACCAAGGACAAGAATCCTGCTGATCCAAGGACTTGCCTACCCCTTCTGCCAGAGTGCTGTTTACTGGGGGGAATCCTGCAGTTGCTTCTTTATTTTTGCCAAGGAACCAGGAGAGAGGAACTGAGTGTGTACTCTCAAACTTTGCCAAGGAAATCTCCAAGGGCTGGAAGAGTGCCAGCCTCCTGTTGAAGTCACAGGGCTAAAGGACTTCACCGTTGCTGAAAGTGCTTGTCACTGGAATCTGAGAATCCAGCACCTCTGAAAGAATCCAGCAATCTCGACGCCGACGGACGACGCTGAATCCAGCCCGACATCGTAAGTAACGGCTCCAGTGTCCCGCTTCCTCGACGCCGGCCGCCGGGCCCGATCGACGCCAGTAGCAACGCCAGTGAGTAGTGAGTTTGGCTCCAGCTCCAAGTAACCTCGTGTCTGCACCGCCACTGATCGCATCGACTTCGAGCCCTCTCGACGCCGTGAGCGCTGCTCACTCTTGCAACATCATCAACGACATCGACGACTACTGAGGCCTGATCGACACCGAAGACGGGACGCCAGATTGCTCGACGCCGCTGATCATCGTGTGCTTCATTTTCCTAAGGTACTGTGTTGTTGGGGGTCCGTGTGACTCCGGGCTTGACGTAGCGTGCCTCGAGGTCGACGCCGAATCTTTGGATTAACTTTGCCTCGACGTCGTGTGACTCCCGTGTGGCTTACATTGTTGCCAAGAACTGTGATCTAGAGAAGAAGAGTTGCTTTTGTTGCTAAAGACTTTTGTGCGAAGAAGAAACTACGCTTGAACTATTATTTTTCCTTTCAAGAGTATTTATTAAGATTGTGGTATATTTTTGTCGTTATTTGGTCTTATTCTAAGCCTTATATAAACATCCATATTTTTATAATACTACTGTGTCGTGTCCATTTGTAGTGGCTTCACTTTATTACTGTATGTGGTCGTAAATGCTTAACGCACTGCCTCTGAGATAAGCCTATCTGCTTTGCCTTTACCGAGGGGGTGAGCAGGGGTTATCTAAGTGTGTGATCCCCTTGCCCTGACTAGAGGAGGTGAGTCCCTATTTGTCAGAAGTGTATACCTCTGCCAACTAGAGACCGCCGAGTCTAACAATAATTAACATTGAAAATGTTTAAATTCTGAAATTCTGAAATAGTGAGTCTGTGAATTAAATAGCATTGAGGTATGTGGAAGGAGTTTTGGCCTTCAATTATGTGTGCTTTATGTTATATATATATCCTCTTTTTCTCTGTATATCTTGTCCATCTGCACATCTTCAACCCCCTCTCTTTCTTCTTCAGCATCCTCTTTTCACTCTTCCCCAAATGCCCTTCCTCACATTTCTGTCACTTCACCGCCCCCAAGATGCACTGCACTCCCTCAAAAATAAGCACTTTAATTTCTCTTACTTTTGCCTTGCAAATATTTTGACATCAATGTACCCCCTTCACACACATTTCCACAGAATTTCAGTTGCAAATGGAATACACAAATATTGTTCTGTGTGCTCTGCAGAGAGGCCAACCCACTGACAGGCACCTTGTTTGGCTTTAGCCTTCGGGCCTGCGTGCTCAGTCAAAGCCCCTCAAACACCTGGCATGGCTCATGCCTCAAAGTATGCACAGAAAAAAATACAGATAAACAACAACATTATGAAATAGCTAACTCGTGGGGAATGCAAAATCAAGTATACATGTAAAATAAGAGAGGACTAAATTGCTGAAATGCATTCCCTTGACGTTTTTAACATTCATTGTTTGCAAGTCAATCCATGTTTTTGGCATCAGTGTTAACTTAGGGGCATGTACACAGGGTCAGTTTTAATTCCATACATCAGAGGCCTGGCCTCTGTAAGCACGTGTTACACAGTAAGCACATATCTCTCGCTTTGGGCCTGACTCGGATATTTGGATACATTTCACCAGGGAGCATATGCTGCAGCTCCACTTCTAAAGGAGCGAGCAATGTGCAGCCAATGCCAATCACAACTCCTGATACCAGCCACCGGCAAGTGCACCATTCCTCAGACTTCATCATCATTTTTTCACTGAATGCCAAACATTACAAAGGCCCGTAATGGCCCTCCCTGTTCGCCGTCGGTCACCCACCTCCATTGTCCGCTACTCTTTCAAACTGAGAAATGGCAAACAGTTTTACACACACAAACAGTCACAACCACCAGCTCAAATTAAGCACTGTTATCCCTGATGTTGGGGACTTTTTCTTTGCAATTTACCACCGGCTGCAAATAGTTGGTAAATTGAAGCAGAATAAATGGGTCCGTAGAATTTGTTTGAGGCAGTACCCTGCTGAGGCTAGTGCTTCGCCACCAGACTTACAATCGAGTCCTTAAGCACACTAGGTTCCAATCTCACTAAATTCAGTGGCGGCAAAAGCTCTCCGAACACTACAACCTATAGTTTAACATCCGGTCCTAAAAAAAAAGACCAGTATTTACATCCACCCTTTTCCTGGTTACGGAGATGGAGGGCCTGGCATTTTATGCCAGCACATAATGGTGTTTTAAATGTCAGTACTCTGCCAGATAAAGACACCCACAGCAATACCGCGCAAGATCTAAATCTTTTTCACATCACCTTAAGTGTGGCATTGATCTGAAACTTGTTTATTTTTTCCCACATTTGAATGTTCTGCAAGGTGAGAGGTGGCTTCCAGCTGTACGAGAAGTTATCTTTCCTGATCCTTTCAAAATGCAAGAAAAATGGAACATGGTTGCGCATTCAAAGTTGAGGGTTTCACTGTGTTGACAGGCCGACTGACAGGGGAAACAGTCAAGCAGAATGGGGCTTTGCGGGGGTGGCCGACCGGAGGGAGGCTCGCCCCCCCTGGGAAGTTTGGGGCCCCGGGAGGAAGGGGGGGGCGACTTTGACAGGGGACAGGAAGTAGGGTTGGGCTGGTTGGGCTCCTTGGGATGTTTTGGGCTCCTTTTGGGCTGAAGGGATATATGTACGGCCATTTTGGGGCACTGGGCACCATTTTGGTGACAGTGACCCAGCAGCCGAGTGTTAGGAAAGTTGTTTTGTGGTTATCTGGTTACGGAGGGTAGTGTAGGGCTTAGGAGGTTCAGAGGCGGAGTGAGGCGAGTTGTGGAAGGCTATGAGGCGCGAAGGGGCTGAGGCGGCAGTGCAGAGGTATTGTGTTTGGCGATTTGACGGCGGGAGCGGCATTACCTGGTGGTTTCATGGCGGAGAAGGTGCTCTTGGATCCCCGTGTGCGGGATGCGTTGCGCCTCTTGGGGGAAGCTGGCAGGATGGACCTGCTGCAAGGAGATGTGAGGGTAAGGCCTCTGTGGCACGCTGCTGATGGCGCCGCGGCGGCGGTGATGGCCTGCGAGCCGCCGAGGTCGAGAGCGGGGAGGGAGGAGGGAGCGGAGAAGGGAGGGGGAGTGACACGCGGCGGCGGTCGGCGGGTGGCTGGGGCGCCGGGGCGGGGAAAAGGGCCGGGGAAGAAGCATGGGGGAGCTAGGAAGGTGCCGCTTGTGTTTGTAGAGGGGCAGGGGGGCGAGGGGGGGCGGGCGGCGAAGGAGAGGCGGGCGGGGCAATGGAGAGAGGCGCGGGGGGTCCAAAGGTGTTGGCAATGGTGCTAGGGGTAGGGGGGTGCCCAAGAGAAGAGGAGGAGTGCCAGATTGGAGGTGTTGGCGGGAGGGGGAGGGGGGCAGGAGCCCGGGGTGCAGGATGGAGGTGTGCTCGGTGGGGGAGGAGGTAATGGGGGGTTGCTGAACATGCAAAGTGGAGTGAGTGGGGGGGGGGTGACGGGGGGTTGCCTGGTTTCCAAGATGCAGGGAGTTGGGGGGTAGGGGGAGGGGAGCCGGCCCAGGGTGTGGGTGGGGGAGAGGGGCCCGGGGGCCAGTTCGAAGCGGGGGGCTCACCGCTGCTGATTGAGGAATCGGAGGTGGGGGGGACAGTGGGGGGAGGGGGGAGAGCGACTTGGACTGGGGGTCATCGTTGGAGGGGGAGAGAGGCACGGTGGGGCCCAGCAGGCCGGCGCCGCCACGGGGGGGAGGATGGATGAAGGGCAGGGGGGATGGGGCGAGGGTGGATGGAGAGCGGGGGAGGGGCGAGGCATGCCCGCGCGGGGTGGTTGGGGGGTGGAGGAGGGGGGGATGGAGGGGGGGTGCGGTGAGTGGAGTCGCGAGGGTGGGGGGGGCAGGGGTAGCCAGGGCAGGTTGCGGGGTGTGGGGCGTGCAGGGGGTTGTGGGGGCGTGGGGTGGATGGGGGGGCGCAGGGGTTGCGGGGTGGGGTTGGGGGGAAGGGGGGTGGGAGGTCGACCGGCACGACGGGGAGGGCATTCAGCAGCTTGGGGGAGGGGCGGCCAGGGAGTTGGGGGGGTGAGTTTTCCTCGGCATGCTGGACTTCCCCACTTTTTTCTTGGCAGGAGCAGTTGGCAGGGGGCTCGGGGGAGCCGCATGCGGCTCCAACCCACCTAGAGGATGGGCCGGCTCTGCCTTGTACGGGCAGTCGCGCTCCACCGAGGGACCATGCACGTGAGGGGTAAACATCGTTTACCACGAAGTTTTCACAACGCAGTACCTTTAGCACGCATCCCTTACAACGCAAGTCGTTACCACCACTTGCGCTGGAGGGCGCTAAAGGTTTAAAAATAGTTAATTTACTATCCCAACACCTTCCCTAGGGTCCACGGGGACTGGTGTTAGAATAGTAAATTATACTATTCGAAATCCGCACCCCCAACGCAAGTCGTGGTAACGACTTGCGTTGTAAGGGATGCGTGCTAAAGGGATGCGTTGTGACGGTACGCGTTGTACCGTCATACATCCACGTGAGGACAACGGATGGCAGGGCCATAGATCTCCGCCGCCCTCCTCCCGATGGGTCGAGATGGCCGCCGGGGGACGGGTTGGAGCGAAAATGTGTCTGGATACCCAGATTACCAAATAGAGAGTGGGAGGAGGGAGAGCGTGGACTTGGGGGCATTGATGAAAGCGTGCAGGGATAAGGCAGGTTTGAGCAGGGTGAGCACAGGAGGTGGCCAGGCAAGGCAGTGGGGGGATGGTGAAGGAGGCAGAGAGATGGAGTCGGAGGAAGAAGGGGAGCTTCGGGAGGGGGAGGGGGAAACGAGTAATGCGGTTGGAAGTATTTTGCAGGTATGCCCCCGGCAGTCGGTGCCGCGAGTGACGGCCCCCCCAGCGGAACTGGTTAGGGGGCGTGATCCGGTGCGGACGCCAGCCTTGACGCCAGGTAAGGCCGGTGCACGGTTGGGGAGTGGCTTGGGTGGGCCTCATGGAGGCCGAGTGTATGGAGGTGCGGATGTTGGAGGGGGCGGCAGAGGCACGCCGCGGGGTGGCCAGGTGTCTGTGGGTACGGATGCGGAGGGAGGGGATTTGGTGCGATTGGTGAAGGGCAGGCATGTGATGGATGCGGGGGTGTGTATGGGGGACGGAGGGGGCAGTGGGGGACGCGGCGGTGGTGAGCGCTGGGACAGGGGATGCGGCGAAGTCCGGAGGGTCGACGGCGTCCGGGTTTGGGGCGAAGGAGAGTTGCGATGTGCCGGTCAGGAAGATGCCTTACATGTGGGTGGCAAAACCATTGGGGGCGCACTTGTCACTGGTGACTAAGGAGAAGATCTGGAAGGGGGAGTATGTGGAGATTTTGAAGTTGCTTCACAGGGAGTTGATGGCTAAGGAGGGTTCGAAAGAGGAGGAGCAGGAGTTAGCTAGGCGCCCCAAGGTGCCAGTGACCATTGAGAACTGGTCGGCGGCTTTCCTGATATACGCCAGTGTGCACTGCGAGAAGTATCGGACAGGTCAGTCGCGTTGTTCAAATATATGGATGTGGTGCCGCAGGCACAGGTGACGTTCGGAGGTTACGCGTGGTCGCATTATGACGAGGAGTTCCGGGCGCGTATGGCGTCGGACCCGGAGGCGAAGTGGGGAGAATTGGACGCGGACTTGTATCAGCAGACGATGAGTGGGGCGAAGTTTGGCCGCACCATCTACACTGCCAGTGGGCTTCCGCTGGCGCCGGCCCCCTTTACGGCCCACCTAACCTGTGGGGGGGGTGGGGTCGGGGGACACAGGGAGTACGAACAGCGTCGGGCCTGCTGGGACTTCAATAGGGGGTCCTGTCTCAGGCAAGTGTGCTGTTTCCGGCACGAATGCTCCAAGTGCGGGAGGAGACACCCAGTGGAGCGCTGATGGGGGCTCGGGGGAGGGCCCGCACAGGGGCAGCAGTCGGCCGCAGCCCCAGTCAGTTGGGGGGAGGGGGGGCAGTGCCTTGGGAAAAGGCTTGTGCACCGGTTAAGCTGGACAGGCTCCAACCTCTCTTGGCGGCTTATCCGTGGGCGGATGATGCGGCCGTGCTGCGTCGGGGTTTCCGGGAGGGTATTCGGTTGGGGTACGAGGGTCCTCGGATTGCTCAGTGGGCGGAGAATCTGAAGTCTGTGAACGCGCACAGAGGTATCGTTCGGGAGAAGCTTTTCAAGGAGGTGAAAGAAGGGAGGATGGTGGGTCCCTTTCAGGAACCGCCCCTGCCGGACTTGATCATTTCACCGATCGGGGTGGTCCCAAAAAAGGAGCCGGGCCAGTTTCGACTGATTCAGCATTTGTCCTGGCCGGAGGGCACGTCGGTGAATGACTACATCTCGGCGGAGTTGGCGTCGGTGTCGTACTCGTCCGTGGACGTGGCGAGGAGGCTGGTGACGGCGGCGGGGCGGGGTGTGCTCATGGCAAAATGTGACGTGAAATCTGCTTTCAGGTTGCTGCCGGTACATCCAGCGGATCATCAGCTGCTGGGGATACAGTTTGACGGCCTCATTTTCGTGGATAGAGCGCTTCCCTTGGAGTGCTCCGTGTCGTGTGCATTGTTTGAGAGGTTTAGCTCCTTCTTACAGTGGGCTTTTTCCTGACGCACAGGCTCTGAAGCGGTGATGCACTACCTGGGCGACTTCTTCCTGGTAGGTCGGCCCGGTTCGACGGACTGCCAGCAGCGGCTGGACAGTTTTACGGACTTGATGGGTGCCCTTGGCGCCGGAGAAGACTCAGGGTCCCAGCACAGTGCTGTCCTTTCTCGGTATAGAGCTCGACTCAGCGGCCATGGAAGCACGCCTACCGGAGGATAAGCGAGTGGTGATGATGGAATTGGTGAGGGGCATGTTGGTCAGGCGGAAGGTGAAGGTGCGGGAGGTGCAGGTGTTGCTGGGGCATTTGAACTTTGTGTGCCGGGTCGTGAGGGCGGGGCGGACGTTTTGCCGTCGGCTGGGGATGTTTTTGTCCGGTCTGACGTTACCACACCATCACGTGAGCCTGTCGGCGGGTTCGAGAGAGGACTTGAGCATGTGGCTGGCTTTTCTGGGGCATTTCAATAGCGTGCCCATGGCGCCGCCGGAGGACTGGGTGTGGGAGGTCACGATGTCATTGGATGCGACGGGAGTCGGCGGTTTCGGTCTCTACTGGGCAGGGAGATGGTGCGCGGAGCAGTGGCCGGCTCAGTGGCAGGCGGGGGGAAGGAGTATTGCGTTCTTGGAGCTTTTTCCGTTGGTGGTGGCAGAGAAGGTGTGGGCGCAGGACCTAGCGCACAAGCGAGTCTTGTTCAGGGTGGACAATATGTCGGTGGTGCAGGTGGTGAACCGGCAGTCCGCAAGGGAGGCACAAGTGCTGAAGTTGATGCGCGTTTTTGTGTTGAAGTGTTTGGAGCATGATATTCTGTTTCAGGCTCAGCATGTACCGGGGGTGGACAATGACATTGCGGATGCTTTGTCTCGTTCACAGGAGCAGAGGTTCCATGGGCTAGCCACGGAGGCGGACGCAGTCAAAATGCAGGTGCCGGAGGAGCTTTGGATGGTGGGAGAGCGCGGGTCGTTCAGCTGGTGAAGGCTTACGAGAAGGCTTGGTTGGAGTTTCTACGTTCGGGTGCGGTAAGGCGACGTGGCAAGTGGCGTCGGGAGGAGCAGGTGGTGCGGTTCATGCTCGGTCTGATGGACAAGGGGCAGGCGAGGGTGACGATTGCGGGGAAGTTGGCAGGGGTGGCGTTCATGGGGAAGCTCTGGTGGGGTTAAGCGCCTTCGGCAGGAGAGTTGGGGGGTCGTCTATTGGAGGGTTGGGAGAGAGAGAAGGGGGCGCGAGTGTGGAGTCGTCGTCCGATTACGGAAGTGATGTTGGAAGGCTTAGTGCGCCTCCTACCGGGGGTATGCAGGGATCAGGCCGAGACGGTTTTGTTTTCAACACTGATGTTGTGGATGTTTTTTGGAGCCTTCCGGGTGTCGGAGTTGGTGGGGTTGCGCGAAGGGCTGGGAGTGAGTTGAGGGGAGGTGGAGTTGCGAGGCCGGGAGGTGGGGTGCGTTTGCGACGGTCAAAGACTGATCAGCGCGGAGAAGGCACTTGGGTGGTACTGGGTCCTGGGGGGTCGGAGGCGGTGTGTCCGGCGGAATGGAGGAGACGACTGGCGGGGGGCAGGCGCAGGACGGTGCGGAGGTTTTTGGCCAGGGAGGGGCCGGTCGGGTGACGGCGGCTCAGCTGCTGTGGGTCCTGCGGCACACCCTAAGGTCTATGGGTGAGGACCCAAGGGAATTCGGGACATATTCCTTTCTCATTGATGCGGCGACGGAGGCGGCGCGAAGGGGTTGGGGTAAGGAGGAGATAAAAAGGCTGGGACGCTGGAAATCGGACTGTTATAGGACGTACGTCAGGATGCGGGGTGGAGGGGTAGAGTGAGGTTGACATGTTTGGCCCATTGCTTACATATGTATCTTTGCAGGTGCGGTGGCGGGGCCTACTGCGACAGTGATGAGCATTTACGTGGTGGGCCATTCCTTTGTTAAGAGAGCGGAGAGGGCTGAATGGGAAAAACACAGGAACCTCAATTTGGAGTTGGATGAACAGTTGTTTAGGTGTCATTGGAGGGGTAAAGGGGGCATGCGTTGGCACGAGTTGGTGCCGGTTTTAAACAAAGTTGTGCGGGGGGGTCTGTCCAGATGTGTTAGTCATCCGCTTGGGAGAAAATGATTTGGTGCAGTGTAAGGGACTAGCACTTGTGAAGCAAATGAAAAGGAATTTGCTGGAAATTAGGAGGCAGTGGGCGGGGTGTTATGTCATTTGGTCGGAATTCGTTCCTAGACGATGCTGGAGAGGGGCAGAGAGGCCTGCGGCTATTGACAGGACACGGAGGAAAATTAACAGGGAAATGATGGCCTTTTGTGAGAAAGAAGGTTTGGGTAGGATGGAGCACCCGGAGCTGAGGTATGGGGCAGTATATTTTTTCAGGGAGGTTGGCGTGCATTTGTCACGATATGGGATGGAGCTCTATATTGTGCAGCTGAAAGAGGCAGTGGATCAGGCAGTTGGGGTGCGCAGGTATCCAAGGGTGCAGGGGCCCTAGGGGGGGGTCGAACGCCGTATGGGGATTTCGAGTGGCGCTTTTCCTAGTTAAGGGGGAGGTAGGATAGGAGGAATGAGGTTTCATGGACAGAGGGGGAGGGAGTGTACATATGGCAAGAGTTTAAAAACAGTTGAGGCAGGTGTTTGGGTAGTTGGTAACTATGTATATGTTGTTGCGGGGGAACTTTTTAGGGGTGGGGGTTTGGTCAGGTACGTGTTTATTTAGTTAGGCCTAGTTTTGTACCGCAAAGGCCAAGGATGTGGTATTGTGTTAAGATGCACCTGTTCCCAATAAAGCGGCCTTTATCACACCTTAAAATGTCTCCGGTCGGTCTCTCCCCTCCCGTCTCCCGATGGGCCCCAATGGGGCTTTGCGGGGAGTGGCCGACCGGAGGGAGGCTCGCCCCCCCGGGAAGTTTGGGGCCCCGGGAGGAAGGGGGGGGACGACTTTGACAGGGGACAGGAAGTAGGGTTGGGCTGGTTGGACTCCTTGGGCTGTTTTGTGCTCCTTTTGGGCTGGGGGGATATATGTACGGCCATTTTGGGTCACTGGCCACCATTTTGGTGACAGTGACCCAGCAGCCGAGTGTTAGGAAAGTTGTTTTCCCGCCCGCCCGCCCCAGGGAGGCAGGGGTACGGGTGGCCATGAGTGGAGATTGCCCTGGGTTTCTGGGGGTTTTACGGGAGGGGTTTTGTTGGGAGCAGGTGCGTTTTTGGTTAGGTCTGCTGGGGTATGATGTCGCTGTGGGCAGGTGCTGGAAATGTTGTTGGAATGGTGCTTTTCCTAGTTAAGGGGGGGTAGGATAGGAGGAATGAGGTTTCATGGACAGAGGGGGATGGAGTGTACATATGGCAAGGGTTTAAAAACAGTTGAGGCCGGTGTTTGGGTAGTTGGTAACTATGTATATGTTGTTGCGGGGGAACTTTTTAGGGGTGGGGTGGGGGTTTGGTCAGGTACGTGTTTATTTAGTTAGGCCTAGTTTTGTACGGCAAAGGCCAAGGATGTGGTATTGTGTTAAGATGCACCTGTTCCCAATAAAGCGGCCTTAAATGTCTCCGGTCGGTCTTTCCCCTCCCCGTCTCCCCATGGGCGCCAATGAGCCAGGCAGGCTCATATGTGTTGACAAATCTTGCACAATGAGCCCGCATGTCCTAAGTCACTTAACAGAAGTTCCTTCAACGCTGTTGTGTTTTTTTTAGCTCGAATCACCCTGCAATCTAATCTAGTATTTGAATTAGTTTTTTTTCATTTCTTATAAATGCTGATTTAGGAGGCAGAGTGAAGTGAGCTGAAGAAACAGACTTAAATGTCTCATGATTGACATGGGCCAATTTAAGACGACTGATCAACACAACTAAGGAAGTAGATGTTCTGCCTGCTCGCCCCTACCTACTGTACTCCACTCAGCCTGCCCACCACCAGGTGTACATATTGACAAAACCGATTTTGTGAGTTCAGTTCAATATCTGATTGAAACCTTTCATCAGTTGTACGTAGGGGCCTTGGCATGCCAGGTATGTTCAATATCAGCCTCAGGGATTGTTCAATTTACATACAGGGCGAAGCCTTTGCCAGTCACAAACACGCCAGACTGGTGGTAATACCTGTCAATAGTTCAGCCGCAGAGAAATAGGGCTCTTTTCCAACACGTTGTGTTTTGCGTCCCTCTACCTGCCTGGCTCATTTCACTTGACTGTTTCCCCTGTCAGTGGGTCTGTCACTGTCACACAGTCTCCCGGACTATTTCTCGGCCGATATGTCTGTTGGTTTCTATGTCTATGTTTGTCAACCGGTCTTAAGTCTCTCTGCCATTCATTTTCGGAGACTCCCTATGTCTAACTGTCATCTTGTCGTTCCATTTTATTTCTAGGCGGTTCTCATAATATTATGTCTCAGGTTATATTTATCTGTTTGTTACTCTGTGCGTGTCTCTGTCAGTCCGTCTCTCTCTCTCTATTGTGCTTCATTTCTGTAATTCTGCTTAACTGTTCTATCTGTACTGACTGTCCTGCCTGTCACTGTTCCCACTTTTCTTTCTCGAATAGTCATTCTGCCGATGTCACGTTTCTGTCTTGGTTAGTCTTTTTCCATGCCACTCCGCATGCCTGCCTGTATCTTACTGATTGCTTGTATTTTACTCTACGTGTGCCTGCTTTTCTATCTCTGTGTCTGTGTCTTTCACTGTAAGCCTGTTTATGTCTTACTCTGTTACTTTCTGTCATTCTGTCGATTTCACTGCCTTTCTGAGAATCTGTCTGGTGCCCCGTCTGTCTCTCTCTCTCTATGTTGGTGATGACTCCGTGGGCCTCACAACCTTGTTCTTTTATACCCCTAGAGTAGCATATTAATAATACAAGCTGAAGATTATATTTCATATTTTATCGAGCCACTCTGATACACACATAAAAAACAGACAGGCTCTTAAAATGTAAGGTCACTGGATTTTTGCAGAGCCCCAGTTCATAAACCGTTTTTGCTGTGAAGGTTATCGTAAGTAAACAAAGTGAATGGGTGCAGCTGCGCCTACTTTTGCCATTACAAGAAATATTAACGGTGTTAAATAAACCGGAAACCAATGTGAAACCGATCCTCTGAAACCTCTCTGGTCAGTGGTAACCCATACAACCTCATCACTGTTACAGTGAAAATGTGGAGTCTGGGATGCAGCGTTTATTGATTCACAGCAGTCAGGAAAAGGTAGCAGCACTTACGTTTAATCTTGGAGTATTACTGTATGTCGACTCGCCTCATATCATACCTTGTGTGCACCCACACGCTTTTCGCACCCTAAGCATATGCAGATGACCCCCAGACCCGTCGCGGCTGGCATGAAAGGGCGGGAGGGTTAATTTAATTAATGTAACTTACCAGGCATCTCCCTCAGTCTCGCGTCGCATCACCTCTCCTCTGCAACGTGGTGGACTGGAACTAACTTTTCCCCGCTCTTTTCTTTTGCAGCTTGAAGGACTGGGCTATTCTAAGGCCCAGCGGTGCCAAGGGACAACACCTGAAACCTTCGTGGGTTACCTGTTCCGGCGTACAAATCACAGAGACACGGGACACTTCCTTCGGCGTCAAAGATCAGCGTTTATTTACTGCAGGGATACAGAAATCGCAAGAAGTACACTACGTGTAGGTTCTGAGAGACTGCTTCAAATTGCAACAGTGGATCGCTCCTTTTATACATATTTTAGTCATAGCACAACATGGCGAACAAAAGGTTACAACTCAGTTCCCACAGTAAACTTCAAAAGGGTCGCTTTCATGTATTCAGAAGCCCGGAACATAATTACAGTAACATCGCCGGTTCCCAACTGTAAAAGTACGCTATCTCATCATTAAGTTTATTCCATTCTGGCTGTAAACGAGTTAAGAAAAGAGACAGAAACAGGTGCAAGGAAGACAAAGATAGACAACAGATTGAAAAAGAGAGTGTAGGGGGCAGTATCGGAAACACGATTGCAGGATCAAAGGATTCGTGCCTAATGCATGCACAACTGAAACAATAGACCGGCAAGGCAAGATGAGCTTCGAGCGGAGCCATCTGCCTTTGCAGTGTCATCCCCCTCATCAAAAAGACATTCTCAAAGGAACACATGTCTTCCGCAAGATGCTTGGGAATCCCAGGGTCACGAAGCGGACAGTGTCTCGCTGGCTACTTGAGGGCAAGAGACAAAATAGATGCCGTATCTAAAATGGAACCCGTGGGTTCAGATGGAGAAACCCACGAATAAGACGAACGGTTCAAGGCAGCGTAGCGAAAACGCGTACACCCACTAAACTCGTCATTTGCGATTCATAGATACCAAACTCGTCCATATTCGAACGAGTCAAAAACACCATCATGATTGTCACGGAACCTCAAGCTCAACATGAAACTAACTGCAGTGCCAAATCAGGAGATTGGATGCGACAGGGGGCCTGGCGGCTGACATTTGATAGGGCATGGGGCAACTTTACGAAAAACACGTCACCGCCCCAACATGAGCCTATCGTTAGACGCCTGCACTAAACTAGGCATGCACAGCATACCTAATGGTTCATGAATGTGAGTGAGGGGAAATGATCCTCACTCACATGCGCAGTCAGGTGGACCATCTTCTGAACTCCTGCTCTAGCGGCTTGCCTGCGTGCGCTGTGCGTTGACATGCGCACTTTCACCAGTGAAGCACAGGCCAGCCCGGAAATGTAAACAAACGAATTGTGAAAGCTGTCAATTCCCCTGCTTACATTCCTGTTGCCAATCGGAACTGCAGTGAGCAGATTCTTTTGTGGGCGCTGCCCCGGCGCCCCTATGGACTAGCCACCACTGCTTGGTGGCATAAACTCAAGGAGCTATTGACGATTTATCAGCACTTTAGCAATGCAAAAGTGGCGATAGATTTATCGCCCTATTCTCAAGCTAGTGCAAACTGCCGACATCACCAGTTTTCCAGCGATAGCTGCTTCAAAAAACATTGCCACGGATGAGAGCGACAACTAACGCTAATGATATGTAGAGTAGGCGTTCCCGTGCAAAAACACACAAAAACATTCAAAAACACCACTTTGCGACATTCTCAACGACCAGCCAGATCTGCAATGCAATTCAAAACAGGCAATAAAGTGTGTTAACAGCAGGGATTTAACACCTGCCTTTTACTGGTGTTAAGCAGGACAACAACCTGCAGTATGAAAGGGAGCCCAGCCCAGAGCCACATCTGAAGACCAACACATGTCATCGAGCTATTGATTATGCAGCTCGGAGACCCAAGAGGGCTACAACACCCACCGTCACCACCCCTATGGCCCCCTGGACTACCACCCTGGTCGTTAGTCACCCTGTTGCTGTTGGCTCAGGTCAAGTTGTGCAGTGTCCGGTCCCCCAACTTCCGCCACCGTCTCCCCAATGATGGTTCCAGGCTGGTCTTCTGTGGGGCTTGTGGGGTTCTGATTGTCCTCTGTAATTGTTCAGGCTACCTCCATGGGGCTTTGCAGTTGTTTGTGTGTTTTGTTGCCACTTTTATAGTGATTTTTCCTGCCTGACTTCTGGGACTTGCAGGCGTGGTGTGGCTCTGCTTATCGCTGATTTTTTTATCGCAGTTGGGCCCATCGCAACTTTTTCACGTTTGGGTTTACATTTTTATCGCCGTCCCAGTGATTTTATCGCGGACCTTTGACGCGTTATCAGGAAACTATCGCATATTACTGCTGTGTTGTGAATGCAACGTTAACACAGAGTTATTTTCCCGCGATAGACGGCGATATGAAAATTTGCGTTAACCTATTTTGGCGATGATTATCGCACATTCTTGAGAATATCCCCTTCAATTTCAAAAATTCCTATCTCAACAAATGCTGTTCAGGAGTGTCTCACTTTTGTCTTGAATACAAACTATTAGTGGTCTAGATACTCATTAGAACTCTGGTAAAGCTGCAGTTGATCACAAGGGAGTTAAATCTCAGGCTGCTTATGGTGTTGAAAGTACATGTCTCATCCGCTTGCTAAAATGGATGAGGAAAATATATAAGAACTTATAGAATATGTGTCCTCATTTTAACTTTCTATAGCACTAACTATATTTTCTATGACAAAAAGACCCCACTCAATTTGTTCATTTTGTAAAGGAAATGTTTTAGGTTGCAGAGCTTTGATTCCATCAATATGTCTTTAAGTGTGACCCACTTTTATCATAAATATAGAATGTTAGTGCACTAGTTTTTCATAATACATCTGTGGGTAAATACAGGTGATTAATAGGGAGTTTACTGCCTGCTGCTTGTGGTTTTGGATGTAGATGTTTCACTCTGCATAGATAAGGAAGATATTTAAGAACTCACAGGAAATGTGTCTTTATTTTGGCTTTCTGGCAAACTAACCATCATTTCTATGTCAAAAGAAACCTCTCATTTTGTTAATTTACTGCAGTATCCTCTGTTGGAAATGCCTCTTAGTTTTACATCTTGGATTTCATCAAGATGGCATTCAGGTGTGTTATACTTTTATCATAAATACTAGCAACCCGTCCCAGCATTGCCTGGGGCAGAAAGGGGCTGGGGGCAGCATGGCCAACCTCCCGCCACCCTCACCCTCCCGCCCTGGCCCGGCCCGGCCCCCTCCCGCCCGTGTCCCAGAGAGCCTGATCCTTACCTCAGCCGCCGGTCCCGATCCAGGCGCCCCACCCGCACAGGCCGCCACTTCGCCCAGCAGCAAGCAGGGCCACGGCAGTCCTCCCAGCAGGTCGCGATCTTCGCCGCCATTTCAGGAAGTGTTCAGGAAGTGTTAGGAGCGCAAATGATGTCATCACGCAGCCAGCGCGGCCGGCGCTACTTGCAAGGGACTACTTTATTTTTATTTCTAAATTTTTTAAACAACGTATATTTTTTATTTTTTATAGCCTATGTCCTTCTGCTTGCCCTGAGGTTTTCAAAGATGTCTTGGGTGTTTTGATTGGTGGTGCACTTTTCGAGTTTACCTGGCTCAAAGGACACAGTTCTCTCTTTATAATAGTAGTATAGATAGTATGTTAGCTCTCCAGTTGTTCATTTGCACTTTGTGGTGAAATGTAAGCTAATCAACAGGGAGTTAACTGACAAACTACTGGTGATGTTGGAAGTTCATGTTTCCCTATACATTTCAGCATGTTTTACTGACATAGATAAGAAGGATATTTCAGAACTCATAGAAACATTGTCCTCATTTTAACTTTCTAGAGTTCTAACCAAACTTTCTTTGACAATAGAACCCTCTTGTTTTGTTTCTTTATTGAAGCATCCTCTGTAGGAAATGCATTCAGTTTTATAACTCTGAGTCCAACAAACTGTTGTTCACGTGTGCCACACTTTTTTTTATATATACAGAATGTTAGCGCTCTACTTGCTCATTATTGGTCTGTGGTGAAGCTGTAGTAGAACACTGGAGAATCAACTGACAGGCTGCTGGTAATGATTTAATTGCACGTTTCACTGAGCATACCTGACATTTTTCTGGCATTGATGAGGGATATATTATGAGAATTTATAGAAAATGTGTCCTCATTTTAGCTTTCTAAAGCACAAACCATAATTACTATATCAAAATCAACCTGCTCATTTTGTTAATTTTTTATGGAAATGCTTCCAGTTTTACACTTTTTATTTCATCAACGTAGCATTCAGGCATGCCACACTTCTGTCATAAATATAGAGGGCCCAATTCACAAAGGGAAAGTTAGAACAAAAGTCTAAATTTAGACTAAAAGCCTAACTTTGCGACTTTTGGGGATTCACAAAGGGACTTACGGGTTGTATCTTTATGACTGCTTAGTTTCCGCACGTAGGCAGAGTTTCTGCACTCGGGTGGATTCTCGGTACTCGGGGTGGAATCTCTGCTCTCTGCGTGGAATTTCCACACTCGGGCAGAAACACTGCACCCATAGCAGAGTAAGTTTAATTTCATTCTGACACACCTGTGTCAGTGCATACCATCTCCTACCCAGCTCCAGCTTAAAGTTGTTAGCCCAGCAGCCAATCCCAGCCTGGCTGCATACATTAACTCAGAGCTGCAACAGACAAACCTTTTCAGACCTTTTAACATGTCACTAAATGTGTTTTTCGGTTTGCTCCTTGTCATGTGACAGAATGATTTGGGGGGAAAAAAGAGGAGAGCAGAGAGGATCTTTAGACAGAGTCTCCGCTCTAAGGGCGTAAACTCCGCTTCCCGGCGCAGAGACTCTGTGTTTTTGGCTGGAACCCAAAGATTTATTACAGGAAATAACAAACAGGAAATAAAAAGCAGAAACTTCAATACAGGGAGTTGCAAGCAGCCCTTCCATGCTCATTCTGAGGTATCCTCACTTCCAAGCAAGATTATCTGCCATACTGCTGCTCTGTGTAACTACCCTGCCACCAACATGGCTGAGGGACTTGCGGACAAGGCACCCACTTTCAGTGAAACTGAATTGAACATACTGACTGAGGGGGCGTTTGATAAGTACCCTCGGCATTATGGGGGACCTGAGGAACAGGTGAGTATTGCAGCTTGCACCATATTCTGGCTAGATATTGCAGCACGTTGCAGTGTTGTGGACGTGTACCATCGGCAAGCCAAGATGTGTCGCAAGCGCTGGGAAGACCAGCGACACTGGGCCCGAATTAAGGCCCAGGACATGTTGGATTTATCCTCCCAGCCCCACCTTGGCACACTGTATAGGAGGGTCCTGAACACAGCCTGGTGGACCCTACATGCTCTCCTGGAGGAGTTTGAGCAGCAGAGACCTGGTAAGAGCATGAACTGCATTATGTGTCTGGTGGTATTGGATGCTGTATCATGCTTGCTGTGTATTTTTTTCCAGGTATCAAATGATTGTATTTATTTACAATGAAGTAAAGGCTGACTTTGTGATACGTGTCACACTCAAAAGGACACAAACATTTCCAAGGGGGATGAAATACACTCATCTTCTCAACAGTGGCATGTACGTAATTACTAATATCTTGGTAGCTGTACTAACTGAATCTGAAAAATTGGGTCTTACTTGGCAGAGGTATGCAACCTGTCCAAGTAGAGACCACAGTCCTAGTCAGGGTAAGTTAGTCACACACCAAAAATTATCTTGTGCTCACTCTCAGGTAGTTTGGCACCGAGCATGCAGGCCTAACTTAGCAGGCAATTTTTAAAGTTTTTGTGCACTACAATGCACAGTAACACAATGAAAACACCACAAAAAGACTCCACACCAGGTTAGAAAATTAGATATGTTTTTTATAAATAAAACAAGACCAAACAACAAAGTTACAATGAGCAGAAGTCGAGATATGAATTTTATAAGAATAAAAATGTCTGTAGTGCTTAGTAGCAAGGAAAGCCAATAGGTTTTTCTGGTTACGCAAGACTGGGGCAAAGCCATGATTTCAAGCTGCCTTTGATGGAGTGCGAGCTGGTTACAGGAGCCACGCTAGCTCGCTGAACACAGTGCCTTTTTTCTGATCGCAAAAGCAAGATGCAGGGTGCAGCCAAGCAATGCCTTGGTGTCAATCCCATACTCAAGGTGATGCGTTGAATTTCTTCATGCAGTGGTAATGATGCAGCAGTTCTGAAGGTGATGCTCTGGGCTGAGAGGCGTTGGTTCCGTAGATGATGTGCCGGATTACTCAACACAGTCAACGGGGTTCTTCAATCTTCCCACACTGCAGCGGCGGCGATGAGTTGGTTCCGATGTTCCGGTTCTTAAAGGTAATGCTCTGGTTCTGACTGCAATGCACCAATTCTGCACCTGAGATCAAGGCACCCCCTAGTGTTGTGTAGTTTCCACTGATCCGTAGGAAATGAGCATTTATTGGAAAACATTAACTTTGAGTGAAGTGCCTACACTGATTTCGGTCACCCCGCAGGATATGTTGGCCTAGAGACCAGCTAGCTCACAGTGACACCGTAAGCCCCCTAAACTTACCAGGGAGTGAAAGATTTCTGGCAACCACTGAACATGACAACCCTGACCCCACAAGAATCATGGAAATGGATCAAAACCTTTTACTCAGTGATTCGTGCTTACTTGTGCTCTGAGAAATATACAGAATACACACTGGGACGTTGTCAATATATTTATTCAACCAACATTATTCTTGTATAGAATACATGTGCTGCGATAATCAGTAGACTGAAGCAGATTAACATGATTAAAAGCACCAAAAGCGTAAATCGTAGATACAGTTCTACCATGGTGCTAAAACAGTGTATGTATATAGGCATATAAACATGGCAGCAATCAAGCGTACTCCTACTATGCAAACCCTATTCTGAGTGTACCTAGGGTGTGTGTAGGTGTGAAGCCAAGGATCCTCCCAAGGGATTATCCAACCCCATTAACTGTTGGGTGAGAATAAAGGACCCCATCGTGGTCACAAACTGGACTACCCTCACAAGATGTCAGACAGCTGTGTGGTGAAGTCTCAGCATGCAGGGACCTTCGGTGTCAGCTGATGTGCTTCCTCTGCTAATCTTTTGGGATGCTTATTATTTATAATAGAAAGCAGCCTTAGAATGTGCGTATAGATTAACAATTTTATGGATATAGAAAGCCCTGTCGTCCTGTGGATGAAGATAGAACGACATTTACACATAGTGCGTAGAAGGGCCTTGTGATAATGTTGTGTGAAGCTGGATGTTTAAACAAAGTAGTTTCAGCGAAACCAATCCAATATTGTTGTGCACACAAATATGTGCAAAAGAGCACAGCAGAAATGTTATTGTGAAAAATAGGACAAATGAGCCTCTTCGCTACATGGGCCTAACTCGGGCACATAACACTGCTGTTTAATTTTAGGTCTAGCATCATCTCCATATCCTACAAGCCACTCAGCCATACATACGCAGACAACTCATCCTCTCTTACCTACCACTCAAACCAATCCCAGCCACACCTCACATACACCAAAATTTTCAATGGGGAAAGATCTTCTATTTCAGCCATTGTTGTGTTACGGGCTAGGATCTCTCCTAAAATAGTCAACGCACATTTCACGGATTTCATTGGATGAAGCAAATATTTTCCAGACCATCTTTTTCAGGACCACACAAATTTGGACTAATGCTAGGGGTGGCTATTGGGGATATGTGCTGCACTCCAAGAACACGTAACATATGCTGTATAATGATGTGTAGTAGCAATTTTAAAAGCCACTTTTGAATCGAACCTTTCGGGTATTGGCAACTGGTACAAGGTACTACGCCAGGGCAAGAACAAGACCCTCATTGAATTAATGCTCCCAAAAATAGCTCAGGAAAATAACTGCAGCTTTAGTAGACAGGAATGGTTACTAGTCTGTTAGTTTGGCCATATGGCACTGAGAACGGCCAACTTTCAAAGAATGTCCTTCCTTTCTCGGTGGGTGGCCCATTACACTCCTTCCAGGCTCCATATATGGTTCCCTACGCTACCGAATGACTGTTTTAGATGTAATCTGCCTGAGGCCGGGGACTGGACACATACATTTTTCACTTCTCTGACATTACAACACTTAGGGAAGAGGTTTTTAGGTTTATCATTAAGTGTGTTTCATTAGATATCCTTCCATGCGCTCTTTGGCTCCTCCTACGTAATTGAGCAGCTCTCATTATACAAGCAACTCTTCGTGTCCCTCGCCATAGCAGTAGCTAGATCTCTAATTTTACAAAATTGGAGATTGCAAAAATTACCTACATTGACCCTGTGGCTACAAAGGATGGAGAGGACTTATACATTTGAGGAGGCCGACCCAAAGAGGATAGGGGCGGTGCAGAGATCTGGGTTGTCATGGAAGGGCAATGTTGTGTATCATATTTATTATGTACTAATGAATTAACTTATTGTCTAGTTATGATATATGATTGGTGAGTCTGCAAATTTGTATGCAATATGTTTGTTTCCTGCGCTCAATAATAAAAAAATAAAAATAAAAATAAATAATATGTAGTAGTCAGTTGTCCCTGTTCCTAATGGGCTTCTCTGGGCATTAGAACTTCTCTATATTTAAGGCCCCTCTTTTTTACTCATTGTGCCAAATACATGGTTAGTGCGTGTTCCTTGGCGACTCCAGGACCCCTTAGTAAAATCTATGTGTGTAAATGGAACACCCTGTAAGCTATTAAGGATCCTCCTGGAAATGCCGCAAACGGTCCCTGGCTCCCAACATGCCCAAAGGATTGAGCTACTACTCCAGTAATAGGGTTGATGTACCTGTTCTGTTACACGATGACTGGAGATGTGTATGTTTCACTGGAGCAAGCACCTGGGTCTAATTCCAATGGACTGCGTGCTGTACAGGGGGTGAGGGTGCCTTCACAGCTGGTCGGTGTTCCTGTATAGGGGGTGAGGGTGCCTGTACAACTGGTGGATGTGCTGTACAGGGGGTGAGGGTGCCTTTGCAGCTGGTGCGTGTGCCTGTACTGAGGGTGAGGGTGCCTGAACAGATTGGGGAGGTGCCTGTACAGGTGGGGAGGTGCCTGTATGGAGTGTAAGGGTTCTGTACAGGTGGGGGTTGTGACTGGGCAGGTGTAGAACGTGGCTGTGCGGGGGTAATGTGTAGGGGGTGGTGCTTATATACATAGGGGGCGTAACTTTTCAGTTTGTGGTACAGCTGCCTGGGTGGAATGTCGATTGCTATCATGTCATTTTGCTTCGTTGCCATGTCTTGGCAAGATTTCTAATTCTTGTCCAAGACACAGGTCTGTCTGCCAATCATCTGAGGGATTTCCTGTATTCCCTGTGGTGAGTCTGAAATGTCAGACACAGTAGCCGCTATGGCACAAATGCCCTGCCTCACATCAGCCTGTTGTTGGAAAAATTCATCCTTACACCAGCTACCATGACAATCTGCCAGCCCTCTGTGCTAGATATAGAATTTGACATTAGACACAGGAAGACAACCCTTTTACTGGTGCTTCATTTATATCAGATAATTTTTTTAAGAGTTGGACCTAACAAAATCATAGTCGGTTTAGAACCATTGGAAGAATTGATGAATTCCAAAAACTGTAGGCCCGTCAGACATTGGATGGCTATATTTTGGGATTACCGACAGGGTGATCTGTTTAATTAAGCCAAACAAAAATGGTTACTTTGGGGGGGAAGGGTGGATTATCAATCTTAGCCAAAGTTTGGAACAATGATGAACAGATTTAAATTCTTGGTGATAAAAGGAGCAAACCTCTGCCTGATGCAATACTACACAAATTGGCTCCTATGCAGAATGCCTGAATTTTTAAACAGCATTAACTGTCAAGTGTTTTAGTTGGCTTAAGGAGGGTGAAGGGAGTTGGCAGCATATTATTTGTGACTGCCCCAAAATAGCTGGATCCTGGACCTCCATTAACGAGTATTGAATCTGCATGCTAAACATTGATTTTGCACAGGACACTCAAGCTATCACACTGGGGGTTTCCGCAAATCCCAGGCAGTGAATTGAAGATAGGAAGAACTTATTTTTGGTCACACTGATAGCCAGGTCCCTAAATCATCAAAATTGGAAGTCTGAGGTCTCCTCAACCTTTCCACACTGGCGGTCCAAAATGGAGAAGATTAGGGGTTTCAAATTTATCATTATGCTTTGAGATCAGGATAGTATAAGAAATTCAGGAAAACTACCCGCAGGGCTTTGATATAAGACAGAGTATTTCTGCTATTAGGGATTTTTTACCAGTGGCAGTTGGTGAACAAGTGGCTCACTTGCTGTTTCTACTTATTTAACCAATGCACTTTTTTATATCCTCTATTGCTATGTGATATATTCATGTAAACTCTTTTGAATAAAAAAACAGGATTTATATTGAGACTAAAATCTGTTATCAATCAATCAATCAGGGTTGGTAAAGCGCAGCTACTCACCCGCAAGGGTCTCAAGGCACTAGGGGGGGGAGACATCCGAAGAGACAGGTCTTGAGGTCCTTCCTGAACTGGTGCAGTGTGGGGACTTGCCGGAGGTCGAGGGGGGGGGGGGGGAGGTCGTTCCAGGCCTTGGCTGCGAAGTAGGGGAAGGACTTTAATCCTACTCTGGTCTTGTAGATGCGTGGGATGGAAGCTAGGGAGAGGTCAGCTGATCGGAGGTGTCTCTTGGGTGTGTGGAAGGAGAGGTGGTTGTTTAGGTACACTGGTCCGATGTTGTAGAAGCCCTTGTGTACATGAGTGAGGAGCGTGAAAGTTATTCTTCTTTCGATGGGGAGCCAAGCCAGTGGAGATCGCAGAGGTATTGGGGATATGGTTGTGGCAGGAATGTCTAGGGTCAGTCTGGCTGCGGTGTTATGGACTATCGTGAGTTTGCAGAGTAGTTTCTTGTTGATTCCGGCATAGAGAGCGTTGCCGTAGTCCAGTCTGCTAGTGATGAGGGCGTGCGTGAACGTTTTTCTGGATTCAGATGGGATCCATCTGAATTGTTTTCGGAGTGTGCGGAGGGTGTTGAGGCAGGCCGAGGATACGCGTTGAGGGGGGCAAGGGTGTTGGTGCAGTTTGTGATCCAGCAGTAGAGGTTACATGCTAAGGTGTTGGCATCTGGTGTCAGTTGTGGTGGGGTGCTGATGAGGGTGGAGGTGAGCTGGTCTTCAGTGACTTTGTTCCTCCTTCTACGGGGGAGGCTTTGGGCGTGCTTGTGGATGGTGTGTTTTTTGAAGGAGAAGTGGATGTAGTGGTGGTCTGTACCCTAGGATTCCATGGTGTGGCTGTAGGAGACGCTGTTTTGTTCTGCGAAGATGGGATCAAATGTGTATCCTGCTGTGTGCATGGGGGTGACCAGTTGCTTCAGTCCTATGTTGGCAAGGTTCTATAGGAGGGTGGTGGTGTTAGGGTCTTCATGATTGTCCCAGTGGTAATTTATGTCTCCAGAGGATGCAGTCAGTGAAGGCGAGGGCGTGGGTTGGCGATGAGGTCAGCGATGGTGTTGGTGAAAGGAGCGCTGGCCGGGCGTCCCGTAGATGAGGGTTCTGCAGAGAGTCATTTTAGGGTTGGTCTGGATCTGGAAGTGGAGATGTTCCTTGAAGGTCGTACTGTCGTCCGGGCTGGTACTTATCAAGCGGAGGGTGCTTTTATGGACGATAGCAATGCCTCCTCCTGGGTGGGTGGGGTGGTCTTTCATCAGGATTTTGTATCCATCAGAAATGGCATTGGCGATGTCTGGCGTGGAGGTGGCATTGGTCCAGGTTTCTGTGAAAAAGGCGACGTCAGAAGTGTGGGTGTTGAGGAGATCCAGATTTCTATGGCATGCTTGTGGAGGGAGAACATGTTGATGAAGATGCAGGTGAGTGGTTTGTGAGCAGTGGTGTCTGGTAGGCTGGGGGCTGCTGCAGGGGTCTGGAGGTGGGTGAAGGTGCAGCAGCAGTGTCGACAGGAGATCGGGCCTTGGCTGTGGATCGGCGTTGAAACGTGGCAGTTGTGTCTGCATCCATTGTTGAGAGTGCGGAGGGTGCTGGAGTCATAGTGGAGGCGGGTTGGTGGACCAGGGTCCCTGTCACTATTCATGGTCGGGTCGCAGACGGGCGCCGATTGGCTTGCCTGTGGCGTGTTAATAAGTAGGGGTGGAGGAGGGCAGATTAGCTGGGAGACATGAGTGGGAAGGACACGCTGGATGGAGTGGGGCTGCGGGGCAGCATCGGCAGGGAGCGCGAGAGAGTAAAGAGAGAGAAGAGGGCAAAAAGAAAAGAGAGAAAAGAGAGCAGAGAGAGCAAAAAGAGAAAAGAGGGCACAGAAAAAAGCCAAAAGAGGTGGATCAGCAGAAGAGCAGAGTGCGCTCCCACTGCACCACCAGGGATGAGGCGCAGGCACGAGTCTGTGGGTGGAGGAGGATCTCGAACAATCAGCAAAACGGAGAGCTCAGAGGCTCAGAGGGCATCAGTTACTGGTGGAGCTGCGCGGGAGGAGAGCAGTCACGCTGACCAGGTTACCCTTCATATGTGCTCCTTTTTATGACTTCCAAAATCTGGCATTTTCTACAATGCAATTTATTGAGAACCATGCCCCTGAGTCCTGTAATCCCTGCCACAAAATGGTGTTCATGTGTGGCTGGCAAAACAAGGGGGTACCAACCAATTTGTTCTCAACCTGTCCTCATATATTTTTCATTTTCAGTAAACAGGGACCAAGTCCCTAAGTAATGTATTGGCTGCCACAACTTGAGCCCCCATCAAGCATTGCTTATGCCCTCATATAGAACATCACTCATGTTAAATGACATCATTCAGACTTAAAGAACATTTTTCAAATTACTAATGAGTAGAGTAGCCCACTCCCAAAAAGAATTTCAAGAAAAAGAAGGCAATGGGGGTGGGGAATGAGTGCACATGTAGAGTCGGTGCGTATGTCATGAGTGATGTAATATGTGAGGTCATATGCAGTGCATGATGCAAGAGCATGTTATAGTTAGTTCATTAAACTATAACTGGCATATTTCAGAGGGCTGGGGCTTTTTATTGTTAGTTCTTCTCATTTCAACACCTAACTATAACATCACTATAACCTTTTGTTTTTTAAGTGAAAATATTTGTGTGTATGGGTGAGCATGTATAACCCATGCTGTGAGTCCTGAATCATTCCTCATAGCGTGGGTAAACCCTGACTGAACCGGACAAACTATATCTGTTTGAGGACAGGTGCGTTATAAGGCCCGGTCCCCTGAAGTTATATTTGCCTTAGTCCGCTTTATACCCTGCCCCGGGATCATAGCGTGTGCGCAGTTCGAATAGTAGTGTGTGTGGAGAAAAAGAAAGAGATGCTCATATATAATAGTAATTCAAATGCGTACTTACCATCTATATAGATATTTTAGTGCCTTATGTATATATTTATATTCTACAAGTATGTTTACTAATACATTATCTGATTATCTCAACAATTTTACTATTAACCTCTTCGCGTTTGAAATATGCTGCAACAGGTTTAGACATGTTAGGAATAATCCTTGACCGCCAGAGGGAGCGCTTGTGTTAATAATGTCGCTTTAATTGTTTGTGAGCAGTTTTCACCAGATATATACAAAATCCATGCAGAGGTGCTTGCGTCAGTGAATTCCCGTTGTACTGACAATGTGGCCATTTTTAAAATGAACAGATGTGGAAAGATCTTTTTCCCTGTCATCTTTAATCAGCCAGGCGGCTAGGGGCTCCTGAAAAGTCGCTGGTTTTACAATGTGGAAGAGGGATGCTGCAGGCTCACTGCACTTGCAGGTCAGGCCATCAGACCTCTGTTCACAACAAGGTGCGCTTGCGTCAAGATCACGTGGCCTCTGGGCAGTCCCTTCCTTGCCATGACCTGATACAGGCTTCAGTCAGCTAGATCTAGCTGTTTGCCCGTCATGATAATTCAATGACTCAGCACATACGCTGCTAACAGGGGGATGACTGCCGACTTTGGAGCTGGGAAACCAAGGTTTGGTGCCTACCAAAAGAATGAACGTGTCCTTGGGTAACGAAACTGGTGCTCGTGTAAAGCGCTCCAATACCTTCGGTTCGAGGTCGCGGTATGTAGAACTGCAAAAAAAATAAAAAATATGGAGCAGTGATTTTAGTGTATCTGAACTGTGATGTTTGGAACGCATACAGTAACATTCAGGATTCAAGAATTAATCCTGTAGCTGCGCGATTTCTTAAAAATGGACGCATAGCTCTCTTCAGTCACAGTACCTCTTCATAGGTGTAGAACGGGGTTTTAATTTGGCCCAAAACAGACCCGGAATGTGGATTGCAACCAGAAGTTCTTGGCGTCGCCTTCCAAAAGATGTCCAGTACTGGTTAGATGGGAAGGGATGTTCAGATATTGTTACTGGGCCGGATGCAGATACACATAGTGCCAGCACACCCAGGGCTCTCTGGGACTGGTTCCTAATGACCGTCACATGCAGGTTGTCATGTCCATGAGGTAGAACAAAGCCAGCCTAAAGGGGGGGAAACAATTTTGTGCAGGCGATGTCAGTTTCCTCCACTGGACACCATGCACAATGCACAAAAGCTCCCGTGCACACATTTGTACTGGATGCCACACGCAGCACACACACAATCAAGAGAAGGTGAGAACTCCAGTTCTGGGGGTGAAAAGACTTTATAGGGTAAATGCCCCCCCCCTCCCCCCCAGCTGCAAAAAACAAAAAGTTTGATCGTGAATCAGCTGTTACCTTCGCTCCAGTATAACTATACCTGGCATAAAGGGGTAGTAGTCACCCTCGACTATACGTGGGAGTATGCTTTGAATCACCCCCATGCTAAGAGACCACTGTGCTCTACTGAGGCATGCCCTAAAAGACGGGTGCGCCACAGATGGAGTCATTGTCCACTGAGCAAAAACATAGGGCAGGGTATTACAAGCCAAACAGGACAGTGGCAGTGTTCCCAGCTACGAGAAGAGATTATATCTGCCACCTAGGGGCCGCAGGACTTTTAGCCATTAATATCACCGCAGGAAATTGCGGATAACAAAGGGTTAGGCATTTCTCCTGGCGACATTAGCACGACATTTAAAGTTTTAAACCTCGGAATGGGGAATAATATTCTGATGTTTGGAATGCCGCAGAAGCCGCATATTCCCGTCGACCTCACTCATTTGAGTCAAAATCTGGTGATTGTTCCCCCGCATAAGTTTCACCACATTATACCAGGCCCAAAGTTGTATGGCGAAAACTGCCAGATATGAGGGAGATGTGTTCAAATCTTGTAAACCCGATTCAGATACAAATTCTGTTTGCGTCGAAGTGATATTTCCGCACTGCTCACAACGAAGGCCTCAAAGTTCTAGTAATTTTGTGTCTCTGCTTCTGTTTGCATTGATCTTTCATTCAATCACTCACTCCTCATACATTCACTTTAAATCAACATAACCATTTATTTTGATGAAAATAGGAAACACGATCCAAAGAAGAAAGAAAGAAAGAAAGAAAGAAAGAAAGAAAGAAAGAAAGAAAGAAAGAAAGAAAGAAAGAAAGAAAGAAAGAAAGGAAGAAAGAAAGAAAGAAAGAAATAAGAAAGAAAGAAAGAAAGAAAGAAAGAAAGAAAGAAAGAAAGAAAGAAAGGAAGGAAAGAAGAAAGAAAGAAAGAAAGAAATAAGAAAGAAAGAAAGAAAGAAAGAAAGAAAGAAAGAAATAAGAAAGAAAGAAAGAAAGAAAGAAAGAAAGAAAGAAAGAAAGAAAGAAAGAAAGAAAGAAAGAAAGAAAGGAAAGAAGAAAGAAAGAAATAAGAAAGAAAGAAAGAAAGGAAGAAAGAAAGAAAGAAAGAAATAAGAAAGAAAGAAAGAAAGAAAGAAAGAAAGAAAGAAAGAAAGAAAGAAAGAAAGAAAGAAAGAAAGAAATAAGAAAGAAAGAAAGAAAGAAAGAAAGAAAGGAAGGAAAGAAGAAAGAAAGAAATAAGAAAGAAAGAAATAAGAAAGAAAGAAAGAAAGAAAGAAAGAAAGAAAGAAAGAAAGAAAGGAAGGAAAGAAGAAAGAAAGAAATAAGAAAGAAAGAAAGAAAGAAAGAAAGAAAGAAAGAAAGAAAGAAAGAAAGAAAGAAAGAAAGAAAGGAAGGAAAGAAGAAAGAAATAAGTAAGAAAGACCGCACTTAGAAAATAAGCTTCACGAGCTCCAAATACGTATGCGTCCCCTCAGCAGTGTCTGCACTGTAATTCACATCGTAGCAGCTGAGAACATGGCACAAGCTATTTGTAAACAACACCCTTTCAGAGCTGAATCCTTTTCATGAAGAGATTTGTAAGAGTGAAGAGACCCTTGAAAAAGTTTACTGAGCAATCCATTGCGCGATTACTTTATAACCTCTCCCTGAATAGTGACCTGAAGAGGCTGCCCTTTTAAAGGGACACTGCTTAGACACTCTGAAAAAGAAAGACAAACAAAAGAAATCACCATATCAGAGAAACGTTTCTGAAGGCCCTTTGAAGGCAGAAGTGTTCCTCAGGAAGGGGGAGCTGAGGCCTGCAGTGGTAAAAGCCACCACTTCTATACAGGCTGCCCAGTGCCTTTATGTGTGTAGGCAGAATAGATGTTCCCTGCGTCAAAAGTCTGAGAAGGACAGAAAAGTGAAGGAACAGACCTACATAATTCATCGCGTCTGCTGCAGACCCCTTTGTCTGTCTGCGTTTGTTCCTTTTTGTGTGGTTTCAATTAACAAACTGCAGTCCACTCACATATTTGAGTTTCGAAGCATTTTTCATCTCTTTTGTCTTTCATCCTTGCAACTCCATCCCGCCCCCTCTCGCTCACTTGGAGAAGTTCTTGGTAATACTTGTCCCAAAAAGGCAAACAAGAGCCCTAAACAAATAATCTGTTCCTTTCAACGAACAAACTTCGGTTTGAAAAAAAGTTTTGATTCTATAGAAGGTGTAATCATGATCGACTATTTTTAGTTATTGTCCCACCAGTTTTTAATTTTTTTTAAAGATGATAGTGAATCCACCCTGTCCTCTGGTGTAGTGCAAAAACAAATGCATTTAATTATCAATCTAGGGCTTCAATTCTGCATGTGTGTCACTGGAGACGTAATCAGAGACCAGTCTGTGGTAAGTCAGGGCCCTCTTTGTTGATGTATTAGTGTCATTGAGGTGCTGCCACACTCTCTCCCTCTTTACTGTTTGTGAAGTAAGGGGGGAGCTACTGACACTAACTTCCATTGGCTAAATTACAGAATGTTAAACAAAGAAATCTGGGTTCAAATCCTGGACTTCCCTCTTGACCAATTGTGTGATCCTAAGTAAATCACTTTACTTCCCTGTATCTGATTTTGACTGAATGTCAAATCTGAGAGCACTCTGGAGGAACTTAGTTCAGGCAATGTGCTATATAGCAACCTCCCTCATGCATGACTTAAAAGGCAACAATGTTGCTTCACATACAACCAGGGCTGTAAGTGGGGTGAAAAAACTGGGGGGTATCTCGAAGGGGTGTGGCCGATTTGATTAGGGACGTTTCTTAAAACACTTAAGCTAAAAAACTGTGCCTAGCATAGTGTGCCGCCCGACTGATATTTCGCTGTTTTTATCGTTGCATCTAGATATATAATACAACAAGTAGCATTACACATATAACAAGCCAGGTCTATTGCCTTTGTCAATGGTTGTTAGTTGCATAAAAGAAATTAGCGAAAAGTATGGCTTCATTGTATATAGTATTGAAAATGCTTCCATTCTGAAATGATGAGAGTGTGAAAGAACTATAGCCAGTCGCTTTGCTGTTACATCAGAGGCACTGAAGGGTAGTAATAATGCAGAGCTAAGATAATTTTTTTCACCCCGAGAGTGAGGGCAAAAATGGAGAGCCCGATAGGGACCCGTCTCGGCACCCACTTTTTAGGATTGCTGGTGCTGAGCACGGGAAGGACCAGGCCCTCTTAAAGCCCTGCGTACAACTACGATACGGCTTATATGCATGACATGCTCCATCTCTTGATTCACTTGCCTTTTTGGAGTATTGACTGGATCTTACTGGTGGGGAAATGGTCACATTTCAAAACAGTTATAGACAGCAAGACCACTGACCTGGTCAGTATTACTACTCTCCCCCGCACAGCTTAATCGTTGAAGTACTTCCCTCTGGGCCCGGAGCCTCCATGTCAGGTAGGTGTTTGAGGCCCCCCACTCATTCCTGCTGGTCCAGTGGGAGAGCATTTCACTCTTCTGCTGTTCCACCTCTCTTGGCCTTTTCTGTGCCCTGTTTGCCTCTCTGCTTTTTCTGTGCCCTATTTTCTCTCTGCTCTCTTTTCCCTCTTTTTCCTTTTTTGCGTGTTTGCCTGTTTTTCTGTATTCCTTCTCTCACCCCTCACACTCCCCCGCCGCTGCTGCCCCCGCGACCCTTCCAGCATGGTCCTTCCCGCTCCTGCCCCCCAGCTGACCGCCCTCCCCTCCGCTACTTAATGGCAGCCACACAGCTGGTGAGCGCCAAAGGCAAGCCCGTCTGGGCCCATCCATGACCGGACCGCAGCCAGCACCAGGGACCCTGGTCATCTTGCCCGCCTCTACTACGACTCCAGCACCCTCCACCCGCTCAATCCCAGACACAGCAACAACTGACATCTTCCAACACTGAGCAACACCCAAGGCCCCATCTCCTTTGGACACTGCTGCTGCACCTTCACCCACCTCCAGACCCCAGCAGCAACCCCCAGCCTACCGGACACCACTGCTCACAAACCACTCAACTGCTTCCTCCTGAATGTGTGCTCCCTAAACAAGCTCACCATAGAAATCTGAGACCTCCTCAACACCCACGCGCCAGACGTCACCTTCCTCACAGAAACCTGGACCAATGCCAACTCTGTGCCTGTCATCATCACCACTATTCATGACAGATTAAAGATCCGGCAGAAAGACCGCCCACTCGGCCAGGAGGAGGCATCGCCATTGTACACAAAAGCACCCTCCTCTTGACAAACACCGGCCCGGATAACACTAAGATCCTCATGGAGCATCTCCATTTCCAGACCAACCCTAAAATGACTCTCCTCGGAACACTCATCTACAAGCCTCCCAGCCCCCACGTTCCCTTTACCGACACCATCACCAACCTCATCGCACCACACGCCCTCGCAGACTACACTCTTCTCGGAGACCTACATTTTCACCTGGACAACCATGACAACCCCAACACCTCCGCCCTCCTGGAGAACCTCGCCAAAATAGGACTGAAGCAACTCGTCACCACCCCCACACACACAGTGGGATACATGCTCGACCCCGTTCACAGAAGGAAACCGCGTCTCCTTCAGCCACACCACAGAACTTCTCTGGACAGACCACCACTTTGTCCATTTATCCTTCAGATAACTCACCGGACACAAGCACCCCCACCTCGTCCCCAGCAGAAGATGGAGCAAAGCCAACGAAGACAAGTTCACCACCACCCTCAACAGAACTCCACCACCGACGATGCCAGACACTAACACCACGGCACGCAACCTCCATCGGTGGACACGAACTACGCCAACACACTCACCCCCTTAAAAAAAGCACAGAACGAAACATCAAGAAAGTCAGCTGGTTCACCCCTGCACTCCAAAAATCCAAATACTCCTGTTGCGACTCGAAAAGACATGTAGGAACAACAAAACCCCAGAAACACACACCTCCTAAAGGATAGCCACCACAATACACCACCAACTCATCAAAACCACAAAGAAGAATTTTCTCCAATATAGGATCTCCACCAACGCCCACAACTCCAAAGAACTCTTCTCCATCGTCAAGGAATTTACCAAACCCTGTGGTGAAACAGCAGACGTACCACCCTCCCAAGACCTCTGCAACAGACTCAGCAACTTCTTTCACCTCAAGATCAAGAGGAGCTACGAAAACGTTGACAACATAGACCTCTGCATAGCCCCAGATCCCACCTCCAGTGGTGCTACCCAATGGACCCTGCTCACCTGGATCCCGCTCATGATAAAAGACACCATAAAGGCCATGAATAGCATCCACTCCAGAGCACCCTCAGATGCCTGCCCACCCCACTTCTTCCACAGAGCTGCCAGGGCCATCGCACCTGAACTATGCTGGATTATCAACTGCTCCCATGAAACCACCACATTCCCGACAACTGGAAACATGTCGAAGTCAACACCCTCCTGAAGAAACCCTCCGCAAACCCAACGGACCTCTAAAACTTCAGGCACATCTCCCTGTTTCCATTCACAGCCAAGGTCATCGAAAAGGCCGTCAACATTCAGCTAGCAAACTTAATCGAAGCCAACAATGTCCTGGACATCTCACAATATGGTTTCCGCAGCAACCTCAGTACCGAGACCGCCCTACTCGCCGCCGACATCCACTCCCTCCTCAATGAGGGCCAAACGGCAGCCCTCACAGCAGCTTTCGACACAGTTTCCCACTGCACATTAGCCACAAGAATCCACAACAGCAAGGACCTGGACTGGATATGCACATTTCTCCCAGGTAGAACCCAGCGAGTCAGATTCCCATCCTTCCTCTCACAACCAACATAGACCAGATGTGGAGTGCCCCAGGGATCCTCCCTTAGCCCTACCCTTTTCATCATCTAGATGGCCCCCCTCGCAACCATCGCCAGAAAGCACAGGCACAACATTGTCTCCTACGCTGACAACACCCAGCTCATCCTCTTCCTCAACAAAGAACCCAACATCACCAGGCACAACTTCCATGAAGGGATTAAAGCCGTCGCACACTAGAGGAAGAAGAGCTGCCTGAAACTTGACTCAGAGAAAACAGAAGTCCTCATCCTAGGCCCCACCCCTCCACATGGGATGGCACCTGGTGGCCCCCAATCCTCGGAACCCCCCACCCCAACCGATCACGCATGAAACCGTGGCATAATGCTCGCCTGAAAGCTCACGATGAACCATCAGATCAACGCCATATCTTCAGCCTGCTTCAACACCCTCCGCATACTCTGGAAAACATTCAGATGTGTCCCAGTCGAATCCAGTTAAACTGTCACGCATGCCTTTATCAGCAGCACACTGGACTACGGCAACACTCTATGCCTGAATCAACAAGAAACTACTTTGTAAACTCCAGACCATCCAGAATGCCGCAGCCCGACTGATCCTAGACATCCCCTGCCACAACCATATCACCCAACACCTATGATGTCTCCACTGGCTCCCCATCGAAAGAAAAATAACCTTCAAGCTCCTCACTCACACATACAAGGCCCTCCACAACGTCAGACCAGCATACCTAAACAACCGCCTCTCCTTCCATGCACCCAAGAGACACCTCCGATCAGCTGACCTCTCTCTCTGGCCACCATCCCACGCAGCCACAAGACCAGAACAGGAGGAAAGTCTTTCTCCTACCTCGCAGCCAAGGCCTGGAACAACCTCCTCCACCTCCGACGAACACCTACTCTGCTCCAGTTCAGGAAGGACCTCAAGTCCTGGCTCTTCGGATGACTCTAGCACTCAATGGAGCCGCTCCCAACCCCCAGTGCCTTGAGACCCTTGTGGGTGAGTAGCTGCGCTTCACCATCCCCTAATTGATTGATTGATAATAGATGTCAATGCAGTGATATAATCTAATGTACAAAAATGAAACACAAGCTTTCAAGAAATAATTAATTTTTATTTCAAAAGACTCTCCAGCACATTTATGCGTGCTGTTTGCTGTATCATTTTCATGTTGAATCTTTTGATAGCTTGACTAGTGCTTTGCCTTTCAGACACAAGTCAGATCCCTGGTTCTGCTCTGGCTCAGCCCTCCCTATCAATCAATCAGCATTTGCAGAGTGCGGCACTGTCACCCCTGGGGGTATCTGGGCGCTGAGGTACAAGGTCTCTGTAAAAAAGCCAGGTCTGGAAGAAAAACAGAGGGCACAAAAACGAGCGAGCAGAAAAGGCAAAACAGAGGGCATAAAAATTAGCAGAAAAGGCAAAACAGAGCAGAAGAGGGCAAAACAGAGGGCGGAAAAAATAGCAGGAAAGCCCAAACAGAGGACAGAGAAATGAGCAGGAAAGGGAGAACAGAGAAAGAAATGAGCAGAGGAGGCACAAACAGAGGGCTGGTGCTAGACAGGCAGCAGAGGGTAGCAGGCTGTGTGCAAGCTGGACAGGAGAACTGTTGCAGGGGGAGCTGACACAAGCACCTGTTCAATGGGGTCATGCCTCAGCCTCCATTAAGTAAGTCCTTGGGGAAAAGTGGGACACTGGGTGATGGGAGGAGAGAAATGACAGGATGAGGGAAGAAACA
This sequence comes from Lissotriton vulgaris, assembly GCF_964263255.1. Taxonomy (NCBI): domain Eukaryota; kingdom Metazoa; phylum Chordata; class Amphibia; order Caudata; family Salamandridae; genus Lissotriton; species Lissotriton vulgaris. The sequence goes on along the minus strand of NC_141693.1, from coordinate 371,744,963 downwards.
AGCAGAAAAGGGCAAAACAGAGGTGTTAGACCTGGCACTTCTTGGCTTGATTACCCCTGACTTTTTGCCTCTACCTTCGGTATTTTGACTGGTTTAGATGCTTTGAAAACTCTGCCACCGCTAAACAGTGTCAAAGTGTGAGTGTTCCCTGTATAAAGTATAATGGCAATTGGTTATCCATGATTGGTATGTTTGCCTTACTAGTAAAGGGCACTATGTGTGCCAGGGCTGGTAATGCAAATGCTACTAGTGGGCCTGTAGCACTATTTGTGCCACCCACTTAAGTAGCCTTAAAAAGGGAACTCAGGTCTGCCATTGCAGGGCCTGTGCGCAGTTTGTTAAACTGCCATGTTGTTCTGTCAAGTGCACTCACTTGACAAACCTTACCCTTCCCTTTCTTTGCACATCATACAGCCCTATGGAAGGCCTAGGGTACCCTCTGGACAGGGTGCAGTGCATGTGAAAGGTAGGCCATGTACTAAGGTGTGTGTCATGTCCTGACAATGAAAGTTGAAAGGCCATCTTGTGCATAGGATAGAATGGGAAGGCTGTGTAATATGTTTTCCAGCCTATCTTCCCAAAGGCTTAATATGGAAAGGTGAAGTTTAGCATGCCTGAGCTCAAAATGTAATAACATCTTTTTATATAAGTGGTTTTTGCATTGTGTGTTTAGAAGCCACTCTGTTAGAAGTGGCTGAGTTTTTGTGCTCTAACATTTCTGTGTGTCTCTGCCTGGCTGTTGATTAACTGTCTGGATTTGAAAGTGATAGGATCTGGGGAATGTCTTGAACCAGGGGAGGAGGTGAGACAGCAGGTGAGACAGCAACAGGCTGACCTGCACATGGAGTGTAGGTGGAGGAGAAGCCCCTAGAGGTGAAGAGGCCTTGGTTGCTGCTATAAAACAATTGTCCCATCTCCTGCTGAGTGAATGAGAACCCAGACCCTCACTAATCAAAGGAAGAAAGCTGTCACTGGCAGGGAGGCACCCAGAACTGGTTTGAACAGGGGTCAGTGCTCCCTGAAACACAAAAACCTCAAAGCCATTGAGGGGTATAACTATGAGAGCTGAAGCCCCTGAACTTTGGAGAATGTCTTGGTCAAGAGTGGACAAGACTGGAGTTACTTCGTGGTCAAGAGGACCTTTGCCAAGGAAGAAACAACTGAATAGACTGAAGGATAGGACTGACCCTTGCTACATGATCTGGGGCTGACCTGCAGTTTGCAGTTTCAACCAATGAAAGGCTAAAGGGACTTTGCTGTGTGCTGTGTCCCCCTGCTTGAAGGACTTTGCTGTGTGCTGTGTCCTTAAGTAACTTACCCACAAGGGCCTGAGGTGTGCTGGCTCCCTGTTTGGAAACACAGGAACACAAACATTTCCAGGAGAGTCTCAGCTGCACTGTGTGCAGGTCCTTGTTGCAGCCTGAGACCCTCGTAAGAACTGCTCTGTGATCGTAGGCACCTGAAATCCAAGTGAGTCTTAGTGACGCTGTGTGTGTGTGTGCTTTGTGCATCCTGAGACCTTCAGGAGGATTGGCCTGGGATCGGGGGCGCCTGGAATCCAAGCAAGTATCAGCGTTGCGGTGTGCGTGTGCTTTGTGCAGCCTGAACCCCTTGGTGAGGATTGACCAGTGATCATGTGCACCGGAATCCAAGTGAGTCTCATCACTGCTGTGTGTGAGTGCGTTGTGCACCTTGAGACCTTCGTGAGGATTTGCCTTGTTATTGTGTGCACCGGAATCTAAGTGAGTCTCGTCGACGCTGTGTGCGTGTGCATTGTGCACCATGAGACCTTCGTGAGGATTTGCCTTGTTATCGTGTGCACGTGATTCCAAGTGATTCTCCTCGCTGCTGTGTGCGGGTGCGTTGTGCACCAGGAGACCTTTGTGAGGATTTGCCTTGTTATCGTGTGCACCGGAGTAAAGTGAGTCTCAGCGACACTGTGTGGGTGATCTTCGTGCAGTGGAGTGCCCAGTGATTATGCATCCGAGTGAAGGAAGACTCAGTGACGCTGTGTGCGTGTGCTTTGTGGCAGCCTGAGATCTTTGTAAGCGGCCCGGAGGAGCTGAGTTGCCGGCCCGAGCCGCCGTTGCCATTTCACAAAGCTGCATTGGAGGCCCTGCCACTGGACGTAGAGAGGAGAGTGAGTTTCACCCCTCCAGGTAATGTGTGTCGACTCCTGTGGCGGAGCGTGGGCTTGGAGGGAGACGCTCTCGGCCTCTCTCTCATGTTGGCAGTGCGAGCGTCTGCTTCGGCTCGTGTTGCGGCCCGTATTGGCAAGGAAGTGGTGGTACAGGGGCCGGAGTGCGAAGCTGCACTTTGGGATAACATCGTACTGTATTGGGGGCAACTCTGAGAGGCTGACTGCGAGTTAGAAGGAGAGGCGGAGAGACCACCTAAGGCCCAGTGATCGGGGCCTGGGTGTACTACATAGTATTCCATTTATGCAGAACGGAGTACCTGACTATCGTATTACACATTGCATCATTCCTGCCTAACGGATTACCTGATTAGAGTATTACGCATTGCATTATTCCTGCATAACGAACTACCTGTTTAGTGTATGACGCATGGCATTTTATCTGCATACCGAACTACCTGATTAGTGTATGACGCATTGCCTTGTTTCTGCATAACGAACTACCTGATTAGCGTATTGCGCATTGCATTATTCCTGTATAACGAATTACCTGATTAGTATATACGCATTGCCTTATTTTTGCAGAACAACATATCTGGTGGTTGTATTACACATTGCATTATTTTATCTTGCAAAGTGCCTGATTGTTGCGTTACGTATTGCATTATTTTTAATTGCAGAGTGTCTGATTGCTACGTTACGCATTACAGTATTTTTACATTGCAAAAGTGCCTGATTCTAGCATTACGAACTGTATGACATGATATTAGGAGTACAGGAGAATGTTTAGAAGTGCTCATTGACATCTCCAGACCTTACAAGGGCTGGCTGTCCTAACAACCGGCCAGGAGAAATATTAAACAACCTCACATGTTCGTTTTATATTGTGTGGTCTTATTGTATATCTTTTTACATAAAGTTTATACTTGTTTTTATCAAACTTGTGTGAAGTCTATTTGTGGTGTCATCATTGGATTATTGTGAGTGTGGTTGCGAATACTTTACACATTTGCCTTGAAGATAAGCCTGGCTGCTCGTGCCAAGCTACCGAGGGGGTGAGCGGGGCTATCTAAGAAGGTGACCTTCCTTTCCCTGACGTTGGAACGCAGGTCCCTACTTGGCCTAAGGTACCTACCTCAGCCAACCAGGAATCCCGGGTCTAACAAGAAGGCAGAAAAATGAGTAGAAAAGGCTGAATGAAGCATAAGAGGGCTAAACAGTCGACAGAAAAATGAGCAGAAAAGGCAAAACAGAGGGCAGAAAAACAAGCAGAAAGGCAAAACAGAGCAGAAAACTGCAAAACAGAGGGCAGAAAAACAAGCATAACAAGCATTAGAAATGCAATAGGTCTCGCAGCATTAGAGTTAGTGCTTTTAGAATTGTTAATGGGTTTTTTTGTAAATCTTTAGCATGAGGGTGAGGGTGAGTGAGGGTGAGTGAGGGTGAGGGTGAGTGAGGGTGGGTGAGTGTGAGTGTGAGTGAGGGTGAGTGTGGGTGAGTGTGTGTGAGTGTGGGTGAGGGATTGAGGGTGAGGGGTTGAGGGTGAGTGAGGGTGAGGGGTTGAGGGTGAGTGAGGGTGAGGGGTTGAGGGTGAATGAGGGTGAGGGAGGGTGAGGGGTTGAGGGGTTGAGGGTGAGTGGGGGTGAGTGAGGGTGAGGGGTTGAAGGTGAGTGAGGGTGAAGGTGAGTGAGGGTGAGTGTGGGTGAGTGTGGGTGAGTGTGGGTGAGTGTGGGTGAGGGATTGAGGGTGAGGGGTTGAGGGTGAGGGGTTGAGGGTGAGGGGTTGAGGGTGGGTGAGGGGTTGAGGGTGAGTGAGGGTGAGGGTGAGTGAGGGTGAGGGGTTGAGGGTGAGGGGTTGAGGGTGAGTGGGGGTGAGTGAGGGTGAGGGGTTGAGGGTGAGTGAGGGTGAGGGGTTGAGGGTGAGTGAGGATGAGGGGTTGAGGGTGGGTGAGGGTGAGGGTGAGTGAGGGTGAGGGTGAGTGAAGGTGGGTGAGGGGTTGAGGGTGATTGAGGGTGAGGCGTTGAGGGTGAGTGAGGGTGAGGGGTTGAGGGTGAGTGAAGGTGAGGGTGAGGGTGAGTGAGGGTGAGGGGTTGAGGGTGAGTGAGGGTGAGGGGTTGAGGGTGAGTGAGGATGAGTGAGAGTGAGGGTGAGTGAGGGGTTGAGGGTGAGGGGTTGAGGGTGAGTGAGGGTGAGGGGTTGAGGGTGAGTGAGGGTGAGGTGTTGAGGGTGAGTGAGGGTGAGGGTGAGTGAGGGTGAGGATGAGGGGTTGAGGGTGAGTGAGGGTGAGGGTAGGTGAGGGGTTGAGGGTGAGTGAGGGTGAGTGAGGGGTTGAGGGTGAGTGAGGGTGAGGGTGAGTGTGGGTGAGGGTGAGTGTGGGTGAGGGTGAGTGTGGGTGAGGGTGAGTGAGGGTGAGGGTGAGTGAGGGTGAGTGAGGGTGAGTGAGGGTGAGGGATTGAGGGTGAGGGGTTGAGGGTGGGTGAGGGGTTGAGGGTGAGTGAGGGTGAGGGTGAGTGAGGGTGAGGGGTTGAGGGTGAGGGGGTAGGTATTTTGGGATGCGAGGTGACACCGCCACGAGACCTTGTCATAAATGCATAACACTGTTCACAAAGGAAGCAGCTGCTCTGCCCCATCTACCCTCCCTCCTCAGTTTGTTAGCACGCCATCAGCATCCACATATCTGAACAGACAGCTCCCTATCCAGAGGGCATTAGGCAGTTATATAAGTTATCATGTTATTAAAGCCCGAGTGGCCTCAGATGGCAGTAGCAACAAGACGGACGGACGGAAGAGAGGGGAGGGGGGAGGAGAAATGCGACACGGAGGGAAGGGGAGGGGGCGGAGCGGGTTAAATTATACAAACAAAAAACAAGCCTTTCACCGTAACACGGCGGGCAGGGGAGGTGGCGGGCAGGGGAGGGGGCGGAGAGGGGAGAGGTGCGACACGGCAGGCAGGCAGGGGAGGAGAGTAGAAGGAGGAGGGGGGAGGAGCTGTATGTGTGAGTGCTCCCGAACAGGACAGGAGGCTTGTAGGAGTCTGAGGGAGCATGTAGACAGCACAGGGCCGAAAGGAGACGTGCATGTATGTGTTTTTAAGAGCAGTAAGTGTCAAATGAAACAAGCAGCATGTGCATGCCGGTAGGGGCAGGTAAGGAGAAAAGGGCAGAGGGTTTGCGTCTGGTGTGCGCGCGCACATGAAGGGGTAGGTGCAGGCAGGCAGGCCTGTGAGTGTGAGGTGCAACATTTATTACCACCACTACCTTCTTGTGTTTTTTTATCTTTGACGTAAGCCCTGCCATTTTCATCCTGCTACTAACAACTGGGAGTATAGCACCAAAGCATATGATTTGCTAGCAAAGATGTGGTTCATTGTCCTTGGAAAAATGTAAATGTGCTCTCATCCTAAATTCAAGGCCAGATAGCTGGATACATGCAGTTCTTAACCAACATCCAAAGGTCGCTACCTCTAAATTGGGATGCCACGGATTCTGACACTTAAATATGCTTGGGAAACATATATGTAAAATGCAGATTCCGTCATCCAAAAATATGAAGTTATTTACTCCAGACACACCTCCTTGTTAAACATCGAAAATACCCATAGCTATTTGCCATCATGCCCTAGGACAGTGAGTGTGGCCGGACAGTGGCAGGACAGCAGGGTGCCGCTGCCTGAGAGGAAGCTACCGAAAGGCCGAGATCGGAGGCACCGCAAATGCGGTTACGGCCTGAAAGGTGAACAGCAGGATGATGTAGGCGATCACAGAGGGGGGTCTGCATGGTGAAAGCAGCGGAAGAGACAATCGAGGCTCTTGCAGAGAAACGGGCCTGGAGCAGAGCTTCTCGAATACTGGAAAGACAGAGAGACGTGCGGGGGCCTGACCCTGTGACAGTGTGGAAGTGAACCGCGGGGGCCCAGAAACCCGAGTCAGACCCCCTGGATTCCTGAAAAAGTAGAGACACTGCAGGCAGCCGCAGAAACCACCAAGAACCCGCGGATCAAAGCCCGGACAGTGCGTGCGGAGGCCCAAACAGGCTGGCAGTGAAGGGAGGGACGCTGGCAGATACAACCAGCAACGAGCAGAGGAAAAAAAGGAAAAGGCGATCTGACCCAGCGAACGGGGAAGTATGTACAAATGGCGTGAGGCCTGAACCAGTGAGGAGTGTAGCGGTCCCGTAGACGGAAACAGCGAGGTTGTGACAGGACTGGGGCGTTCTCCCTCTGCAGCCTTACCCTTGGACATCTAAAGCAGACACCACGGGGTGAATGGAGTAAGGAGCCGCTGCCCTCACTGAGACAGGCCGGCCCTGGGAGCTATAAGCGCCTCCCTCCCCCACAACAGAAGCTGACCAGTACAATCTCGGAGGACAGAACCGGGTGAGCACGAGACAGGGTAAGACTGTCCTGTTCAGTGAGACACTGAGGGGCCAAAAGAAGGTGGAAGGGTTGGACGAGCACAATCAGGGGGGAAAAACAGAGGGCGAAGGGGGCGAGGCTTGGGACCCTAGAGCCACCACAAGATGGTGTGCAGGAGAAGTAGTAGCACATAATTGGACGCCTCCTGGCGGACATGGCGCAGGCACATTGATGAGCCCACAACAGACATAGATGGTGGAAGACGGGGTGGCCGGCCTGTGTTCCACTGGACTACCACTCGGAAGAGCACAGGGGATGCGACCACAGCGGAAGGAAGAGAGGGGAGGGGGAGGAGAAATGCGACACGGCGGGAGGGGGCGGAGCGGGTAAACAAAGACGGACGTGCACGCGCACGCGCTTTTAAGGTCAATGCGCATGCGCATAAGCTCAATGCGCATGCGCATTGACCTTAAAAGTCACGGGCACTGCAAGGAATCGCCACGATTCCTTGCAGTGTAGATAAAGAGTGGATAAGTCGCAATACTCTCGCTTGCTCGATGCGCATGCGAGACCTAAAAAGGGAAAACAGAGCAAGAAATGAGCGGAGGAGGCTTAAACAGAGAGCAACAGATAGACCAGGCAACAGAGGGTAGCAGACTGCGGGCAAGCTGGACAAGAGAACTGTCACAAGATGTGCTGGCCCTATGAATTAACTGTCTTGACCACCTCTGTAGCTTCATCACACATTGTCCGCTTTAAGAATGAGGCCAAGGGCAGAATGGGCACAAAGTCTTTACTACCTTCCCAGCCACCTGTGTTTTCAGTCTGGTGTAGCTGACAAGCAATATATCTTGGCAATGTATTTTGCTAAAATACAGGCAGGCAATGTATTTTGCAGTGTGCATCAGTGCTCTAAATGGAAATACAAAGGTGCTGCTACTCTCTGTTCAGAGTACCTACTTGCTCATGAGAAATGCAGGTACTCTCCAGTTAAATGTATTGCAGCAGAACTCAAAAGTACCAGTACTCTTCCTTTCAAGTGAAAGAAGTCCAGGTACTCAGTACCGGGCAGTACCTGCGCATTTAAAACACTGGTGTGCATAACAAAAAAATCTCACAGAGGCACGAAAACACATCCACTCGCAATCTGTTGTTGAGTATAAGATCTGACTTGTATTTAATTGAATTTCAATGTTTCTGCTTCACTGTTGCAACATTAGAATCCCTAGAAAACGAAATATTTTTTTATTGGTGATCCCATGTGTAGCGGAAACAATTGTAAACAATTCATCTCTTTCAGGTGGAAGAAATATGTGCCGTGCCATTTAGACAGAGGGTCCCAGTTTCCAAAGTGTTTAGAGGACCTGAAACACGTTTAACACTTGGCTCGTTTAGTGCAGGCAGGGCAAGCTTTCAAAAAAACAAAGAAAGGACAGGTCCTGAAGCGCGCAGACCCCGTCTATGGCATGCGTGAAGCGTGCAAAATCCCCGGCCCTCCTTCCTTGCTCCGCTTCCCTGAGAGATTCGACACACTTGCATTCAACGCAGCTGACTCTCCCTGGGAACCAGCCCGGTGCCTTAAATCACACGCACGGCTGGTGGCAGCGCCGGGCAAGAATAATGAGTATGATGAATCGGCCGTTGCCTTTCAAATAAATAAGGTTTAGCTATCTGCCCCCCTTATGGAAGAGTGTCCGGTAGCTTCAGTAAAATCTCTTCACAGAATTATGTATCAGATGTTTACTTAATTTGTAGCCAATGGGGCCTTCCTCCTTAAGAGTGGGTTCAGCAAATCAAAAGACAATCAGAAGGGCAAATGGTGGAGGCTATCAACTTTCACGACAAAAGGCAAGTGCAGTGCTAAATGACATGTAGTGCAAAATGTCTTTTAATTCATATAAAGGGGGCATACCTGGGTAAAACAGCACATACATACCTAGGATTCCAGGCAAAGTCACATCAACTAAAGTCACGCAAAGGGGTGCTACCTGCCTTTTCATGGAAACCCAGCACCAGGTCAACACAGGTGAAAATAACATGAAATTGCATGATATTTCCAAATGCAATATATGGCAATTTCTGCAAAAGTTACATATTAGGCTATTGCCGCTTAGGTGGTAGTGTATGCAAGAAGATTTGCACTCAAGGTCATGCCTTGAGTACAAAACTGACAAAAGACATACCTCACTCAGTTTAGCCTCATGACCCAACACTCTTCATTTTTAGTGTTAAGCAAACATAGCATATATAGTGCGTGCTTGGTGATGACATAATCAGCACGTGCCATATTTTATATATGGTGCCCATCTAGCCTGCTCAGCACGGTATACTTCTCTGTTCCTTTCCTCAAACCCATGTACTGGAAAACTGCTCTTCACTATCCTTAATGCATTATTTATCCATTTTCCTTTGAGTATCTTCCACACAGTCGCATATCATGCTATATCTATTTCTGGCAGCCTTCTTCCAACAGAAAAAATAAATAGCTTTTTTGGTTTTCCCTGTCACAATTTTCAATATTTTATCATTTATTCGACGAAATTCTGCTACTGATTATGTCAAACACCAACAAAATACATTGTGTTTGGAACTGAACTTGAAATAAGGAAAACACTGATAACGTTAATTAAAAAGTTGTGTCCCAATCAATGCTCTGAGCACATTGTTGTTGTAAATGTAAAGTCTTCCTGCCGACTTTGCTGCAAAAAATTGACAGAGGAAAGGCTGTCAGCTAGTTCTATTTACTCAACTTGTTCGTTTATACTTGAATTCATGACAAACGTTGTAGCCAGCGTAACATAGAGACACCCCCTTTACGTAGGAATGTTCACGTGCAAAGAAATACGTGGATATTGGCAACCTACATCTGACAAAAGTGTGACGACCGCCCTAGTCAACAACCAGACGTGCTCTAATTGTGTGGCATGTTAGTGAAGAAGCAGGCCGTAGGACACGAAGAGGGAGGTTGAGGAAATTAGGAGCATAAAATTGTGATTTTGTTGGGCGTGGAAGGCCCCTCCGAGGTAGGGCCTGTGTGGGTGGAGAGAAGATGGCGCCCTGCATGGAGGCAGTGAATGGAAGCTGATGGCTGCCTGCTGGCTCCCCTCTCACAGCCCACCCAGACCATGACAATCCTATTCTGCCAGCAATTTTCCGGTAAATTTTACCCTCTTTCCTGCTCCAGCCCCCCACATGCACATTCAGGGAAGCCATGCCTTTGCTTCTGTGAAGACAGCCCAACATCGAGAGCTAAGCAGTTGAATTAGTGATATGGGCAATAGAAAGAGGACAACTCGGTTTAGTGTATTTGTGTCCACTGCTGCTTCTTGCAATTATTTTGATCTATTCTAGACTCTTCTGTTCTGATACATTACATTATGTGCAAGCAGTGCTGAGTGCTTAAATTCCTCTCTATGGGTTTAGGCGCTATACACAAGAATTCTGATGGCGATCTGCCCTAACTGCAGTTAAGATTATTAGGCACAATTACATTGTAACATTGACGACAAACTCTAACTTTATGGTTGGTTCAGCTTCACTTTTTTAAAAAAAGTATAATTTCATCGTGTGCTACAAATAATGCAGTTGTACTCTATAAAGTAGGAAACTTAATGTACACAAATATCTGATTTTGTATTAAGTGACTTGCCCCATTTCCTGCTGTGACGTGCATTATGAAAAATAATCCGGATATTTCTGGTCTATCTCTATTGCACACAGGTGTAGATTATTTTAACACACTTCACTCTGTAAATAAGTGAGAAAAGGTCAAACGAGATGGGCAGCTGCTGGCTTGAGTGGTAAGAGAGACACAAAGGAGACAAAAAAGTGCACCAGAAGGGCTGCAGAGCATCAGAGAGAAAGAAAACAGAATTGCGAGATACGGAAGAGAGTGAGAATGAGAGAGGAAATGTGACAGAGGGACAACATAGGGAACGACAGATAGGAGGAGAGACAGGGAGGAAGTTATGTGAGAAAATATAGCTAGAAAAAACAGACAACACATAGCGTAGACTGCAGGGGTCCCCAAACCGGTCCTGGAGGGCCGGATCCATGCCAGATTACTACATGTATCTCAATGGGGATATCCAAAAAATCTGGCATGGATCTGGCCCTCCAGGAACGGTTTGGAGACCCCTGGCGTAGAGGATATGGGGATATTCAAAGCAGATCAGGTGACTGAAAAGATAGAAAGGCAAGCAAGTAGGAAGATCAGTACGTGGAATAAAAAAAGTGTGTGAGAGAGCGTGACAAGAGATAGGTGAGTTAAATAAAAAGAGGAAGGCCAATCAGAAAATGGACATGAGTGGAGAACGAATGAATGGAGTACGAAGGGAAAACAACAAGAAAATGGTAGATAAGAAAGAACAAGAGAAAGACAGCTGAGACAGTGAAGAAAATAATTGAAGCATAAGGGAAGGAAGGATAAGAGAAACATACACCATAAACGAGGAAACGAGGGAGAACTACAGGTAAGGAAGAATAAGAGCAGAATAGAGGGGTACAGCAAAGCACTGCCATCCATTCATATGCAAACCACGCTCACAATAAAAAAGAGCGGGATCATGCATCTGCATTTTTTTCTGGACACTTTAGTTGTGGAAGAGCTGAAGACAGTAAGGGGATGTCCCCACGTTATATAGGCCATTCGGAGTCTGCTGCTAAAATCAACTATAAAACGCCCTGATGCATTACATCTGCAACAGTTTCCCTGTCGAGTCTTTGTGTGCATTACACCTTTGCATGGATAATGGTGATTCTGCACTTTCTTAAGCTTTGCACCATCTCAAATTTAACTCACATTTTTCAAGTTTGTAGTAGTACACTGTTTGAAAGTTCTTAGTAGTGATAAGATCTCTAAACAGGGCAGCTGGGGATTTTGTAGATTTTAATACTATCTGTTCTGTTTTTTACCTCAGCAAAGCAATGGCTGTGTCACCAGAACATTTATGGACAATGGTTATGTTCTGCAATATGAAAACTAACTTTTTTCTTTACATAGTGTTGCAATATGAAAAACGTGACAAATCAATGATGTTTGGAAAACGTTTGGAAAACGGAAAGTCTTCCTGTTAATACAACTATAAGGTAGTAAGTATTGTTTTTGCCATTAGTTGCTGGCCCATGGCAAAACAATGCAATTGAACAACATATGAGAACTACAGCCTTTGCTAAAATATAAACCTCTCTTACTCTATGCAGTTTGTTCCTCTTTTTCAAAGATGCTCAGTGGACCGTGAAGGCAACACATATGCTATGCTGGGCTCTTAGAAACGCTACCTTCTCTTAAATCTTAAATGTCACTACTTATGCAGTGGAATGATCCTTTCACTGTTTTCACTGTGCAAGGAACGTCAATCTTTCAACATAGCAAAGTAATTATTCAGCACAAGTCATAGTCAGGCCAATCCCTATTTACTCTACTTATAGCTATGCTTGACAAACCTCTCTAATTGCTTCAGTCCTGATGTAAGAATAATAGGGGTGCTAAAATGCTCAGAGGGATCAGCGGGTATCTCTTTATTGAAGTCCGGGTGTTCAAACATCTGCAACTCGAGACCTTTCAAAAATATTTTTCGGTGGAGCTGGAGCACACACTACCGGGTACCCCCTCACCACCAAGCCAGAAGTTCCCCTGTGTCCCATCCTCGCTCGCAATTTCAACTATCGGGACCGAGATGTCATCCTTCAGGCTGCCCGAGATGCAACCCCGGTCAAGTGTGACAATGCCATGCAATGGCTGTGCCGGTCCTTTCTGGAAGTTAAAAAAATAACTGAGACAGCGTGACATTAAGTATTCCATGATCTTCCCGGCAAAACTAAGGGTGGTGTCGGATGGTAAGACCTGGTATTTCACCAACCCTGAGGAGGTCTGCGAGTGGCTGGAGGGTTGGAGAACATTGGAACGAGGTCTTCAATCACAATCACAGCAGCAGCAGGAATATGGAGATGCCATGCAGGGGCCAAGAGCCGAAGCCAACTAGCAACACCTCTCTGATCGATAGGGGCATCGTCCCTTCATGGTGGTCCCACCCATCAAAACTCTGATTATAGATGGTGCGGACAAGGGGTATGGTGCCTCTCTGCTAGTGGCAGCAAGCAACAGTGAACTGCAGTCGAGCATCAGGCATTGGCTGCTGAGTATTATTGCTTACAGATTCCTGTGGTGAGAGTGAAGAGGCCCAATCCATGTCCATGATAACTGTGCTAACATAACAATTTCTCTTATCTATGGGTGGGTGGAGTGGTCCTGTGGTGGCACCAACAGTCTTCTTTGGTTTGATTATGTTTTGGGGTGACAGGCACTCTGCACAGTTGGGGAGGCGGGCAGTTTTAGGTCCATCATGCAGGGAGGCAGGGTTTGAGGATGGTCTTGGGGATTGCGCTAACAGTTCACTATGTTTTTTTCTTGTACGTGCTTTCAGTTTAATGGTGACAGCTCTTCAAAGTCACGATAGCAGACCAAAATACTGAGCCCGTTTCCTTTCCTTTTCTGCTCTACCCAAGTTGGGAGCCCCAGTGTAGATTGTCATGGTCCCCGCTGCACTGTATCTGCCCGTTCAGCATCTTGCAGGGGCCCCCACTTCAGGTGCTCTCTGTCTTTTTCTCTAATAGCCCCCCATGGCAGCTGACATAGATGTTTCCAGTTTCAGGGTGCTATCCTGGAACGTCAATGGCCTAGGTGAGAAAATTAAACGAGGAATGGTTTTCCAATATCAAAATTGCTATTCGCCAGTGGTAGTTTTGTTGCAAGAAACACACCTTCAGGTCAACGTCTGTCGAGCCATAGATAGATTGGGGTACAACATGGGTGCCCATGTGTAATTTACAAGGGGTTCCTGGGGTTTTGGAATTCGCATTCATAAATCGATCCCCTTTATTGTGCAACTGACCAGGCCAGATCCATAAGGGAGATACATTGCGTAGACAGGACAATAGGAAGAAAGGACCCTCAATATAATTTCCCTATATGTCCCTCCTAAGCTCCACAATAATGCTTTTGTGTACTTGCAACGTTCAACACTCCGTCCATCATCCCCTTTGGTTTTGGTTTGTTCACCCTAAGTTGGCACGGTATGCCCAGACGTGGGTCCCTTGCTCACTTTGCCACTGGATTCAAGCTAGCCTGGCTGATGATGGCTAATTAGCCAGAAACCGGTCCCAGGATGCTTGTTTCCAGTCCAGGGAAGACATGGCTTGGCAGTTCAGGCTGGACTGTTCCCATGAGGCACAGGGCCAGACTGATTTGCATATGGCCATGTCTGAACTGGGGTGACGGAGTGAGCTAAAGAATGATGATGGATTAAACCCAGAGCAGTTGACTGGGGGTGAGTGTTTGAAATGTTCAACACTTCGTCCATCATCCCCTTTGGTTTTGCTTTTATGTACTTAGACACACTTCTCTTGCAGCTCCCTGATGGTAGCCTAATAATAGGGAGAGACTTTAATGACACCATTTGTAAGTTTACAGAACGCTGGCCCCCTTTACACAAGAGGGTGACATGCTACCCGCTGACTGAGAGAGAGTGTTCTCTTATCTATGGGTGGGTGGAGTGGTCCTGTGGTGGCACCAACAGCCTTCTTTGGTTTGATTATGTTTTGGGGTGACAGGCACTCTGCACAGTTGGGGATGCGGGCAGTTTTAGGTCCATCATGCAGGGAGGCAGGGTGAGAGGATGGTCTTGGGGATTGCGCTAACAGTCTCTATGTTTTTTTCTTGTACGTGCTTTCAGTTTAATGGTGACAGCTCTTCAAAGTCACGATAGCAGACCAAAATACTGAGCCCGTTTCCTTTCCTTTTCTGCTCTACCCAAGTTGGGAGCCCCAGTGTAGATTGTCATGGTCCCCGCTGCACTGTATCTGCCCGTTCAGCATCTTGCAGGGGCCCCCACTTCAGGTGCTCTCTGTCTTTTTCTCTAATAGCCCCCCATTGCAGCTGACATAGATGTTTCCAGTTTCAGGGTGCTATCCTGGAACGTCAATGGCCTAGGTGAGAAAATTAAACGAGGAATGGTTTTCCAATATCAAAATTGCTATTCGCCAGTGGTAGTTTTGTTGCAAGAAACACACCTTCAGGTCAACGTCTGTCGAGCCATAGATAGATTGGGGTACAACATGGGTGCCCATGTGTAATTTACAAGGGGTTCCTGGGGTTTTGGAATTCGCATTCATAAATCGATCCCCTTTATTGTGCAACTGACCAGGCCAGATCCACAAGGGAGATACATTGCGTAGACAGGACAATATGAAGAAAGGACCCTCAATATAATTTCCCTATATGTCCCTCCTAAGCTCCACAATGCTGCTTTTATGTACTTGCAACGTTCAACACTCCGTCCATCATCCCCTTTGGTTTTGGTTTGTTCGCCCTAAGTTGGCACGGTATGCCCAGACGTGGGTCCCTTGCTCACTTTGCCACTGGATTCAAGCTAGCCTGGCTGATGATGGCTAATTAGCCAGAAACCGGTCCCAGGATGCTTGTTTCCAGTCCAGGGAAGACATGGCTTGGCAGTTCAGGCTGGACTGTTCCCATGAGGCACAGGGCCAGACTGATTTGCATATGGCCATGTCTGAACTGGGGTGACGGAGTGAGCTAAAGAATGATGATGGATTAAACCCAGAGCAGTTGACTGGGGGTGAGTGTTTGAAATGTTCAACACTTCGTCCATCATCCCCTTTGGTTTTAATAATAGGGAGAGACTTTAGTGACACCATTTGTAAGTTTACAGAACGCTGGCCCCTTTTACACCAGAGGGTGACATGCTACCCGCTGACTTTATGTCAGCGTTTGGAGTAGCTGACTCGTGGCGCACTTTCCATCCCACAGTGCAACAGTATACACATCTCTTGGGAGCGCATGGGAGGTTATCACAAATTGACTACATACTTACCATGACTAAAGACTTCCCTATATTTACGCAGCCCAGCACCTCGCCTGGGGCATTTCAGACCACTCCCCAATATGACCAACTTACTGCTCCCCAGGCCGTGGTGGTGGATGGAAGGTAACACTCAGCCCCAGGTACCTGAAAGTACCCTGTATCCATGAGGGTATCCGAGAAGCCACAGAACACTACTTTCAGGTAAATGAGGGCTCAGTAGAAGCGGCTTGGACATTGTGGGAAGCCTACAAAACCATAGGTCATGGCATAACACAGATAGCGGGCCATATAAAAGAAAAACGAGCCCGGTGGTACTACTGGGGAAAGATATCTGCAAGTTGGAATCTCAGCAGGTGTTCGCTGATCAAGTAATTCGCACCATGCACTGTCCCTCAAACAAAAAGAATATAGGGATTTTGCGGCGGATGCCACCAAAAACCATTATTGAGTCCCCCAACATCGCCTATATGAGGTCGGAGATTGGGCAGGAAATTGCTAGCCTGGCTAGACAGGAGAGAAGCAGTGTTTTGATGGGTCCTGTAGATCTGTGATGATTGTGGCGAGCGGATTATGGATAGATAGGGCATAGCAAAAGTGTTTGCACATTAATACACTCTATTCAACTCACCGGCACAAGCGACCACAATCAATAGGTCCCGTGAACTACTCACAGCTATTAAAATGCCAGAACCTCCCAAGATGACAGACAGGCCCCAGAAGAGGATCTGACGGAAGTGGAGGGTGCGCAGGGAGCGGTGCGGAGGGGCACCAACCCCTAAGGGGTTGGGCTCTAATGGTCTTCCAATGGGACTTTACAAGTTGACAGCTGAAAGTGTTGTCCCACCTCTCCTGTGCATGTTTCTGGAAAGCAGTGAGGTCAGCCAACTCGCTCAGGACCAAAGGTTAGCAAGCATAGTGCTTATTCCCAAGGAGAGCAAACCACCCGATGACTGTAGCTCCTATAGGCCTATATCACTGCTGAATGTGGAAGTAAAAATTCTTGCAAAGATTTTGGCCATGCAATTGTTTAGGGTCATCAGATCATTGATTCATCCCGATCAGTTCCGATTTATACCAGGTAGAAATTAAACATGGGCGAATTTTGCGAATTCGCAATTCGCAAATTTGCGGATTTGCTAATTCGCGATCTGCAAAATTCGCGAATTTGCAGATTTTTTTTGGGGCGTGTTCGCGGGGCGATTTGCGTGTTCGCGGGGCGCTTTGCGTGTTCGCAGGGTTTTTTTTTGCGAGACCGCTCGTTGTTGTGCCCTTCTGCCCTCTGCCCCACTCGTTTTTGTGCCATTCTGCCCTCTGCCCCACGCGTTTTTGTGCCCTTCTGCCCTCTGCCCCACTCGTTTTTGTGCCATTCTGCCCTCTGCCCCACTCATTTTTGTGCCCTTCTGCCCTCTGCCACACTCGTCTTTGTGCCCTCCTGCCCTCTGGCCCTCTCCTGTTTTATTTTAGAATGGCGCCGGCAAGCTGCCAGCGCCATTCTAAAATAGTTACTAAGTTAGCTTTATCAGGAAGCACTAATAGATAAAATAAAGCAGGTGCTCGCATTCAGTTAAACTCGAGCACCTGCTTCTATTAGTGCTTCCTGTTGAAGCTAACTAAGTAACTATTTTAGAATGGAGGGGGCGTGGCCACAAGCTGAGCAAGGCGGACGTGTAGCGCGTTAGCTCCGTCCCATGCCCGCAATACTTGCAGTATATCCTGTGATCCCGGGGCCAATACCGACCCATCGCGGCGCACCAAGATCGAGGTGGAAGTAACCGACCGATACAGACCAGCTGCGGGTCCCGAGGAAGGACTGTGTGCAAGGGAAATGAGCGACGCCGGTGCGGCCTAGATACACAAAGCGAAGCCGCGACCTCGATTGCCATCCAAGCCGGGCCGAGGTCAGGCAGCGGAGTCCGCAACACGCGGGTGCCGGCGGCGACGAGCGCTGTCTGGAAGAGGTCTTGGCAGGAAGGACCGCGGAAGCGAAAACGACCCTACGCCCGCACTTGCGCAGGTACCGGTGACTCACCAGGGGAGTATACACGAGGCGCAGATGCTCTCACCGCCAGAGGGCTAGAACTGGGGTGATGCTACTGGGTGTCTGGCGGGCGAGTAGCGCATGGTGCCTGTCTGTCCCCAGATAGGAGAGCAGACGCACGAACACCGTGGCACTGGGTCCTGGCGCTGCACCGACGAGTCGCTCCTCGCATTTCTTAGGGCACGGAGACCGGCGCCATTTTGATGATCAACATAACGGCGGAATCGCCGCCCTTGCTGTTATAGGGGCTGTTGGGCTGCGGCGTCTGGTATGGGACTGTATTAACGCCGCCCAACCACCGGACTACTGGCGATGCACGGTGGATGGCCCGCATGACCGCCTACACCTAACCTACGAAGGAGCCCCCCCGGGGGACGCATCAGTGACGCTGCTACGCGGAACACGAGGGCACACCGGACTACTGGAGATACGTGGTGGAGGGTCCGCGTGACTGCCGACGCCTAACCTACGAAAGAGCCCCCCCCGGGGACACATCAGTGACGCTGCTACACTGGAGGTGCTTGCGGCCCGTCGGAGTGGTAGACACGGCGCTGTCTTTCACTGGGATCCCGGCGCGGTTCCGGGTGTGGCGAATGTGCGCAAACTATAACGAGGCGCTGGGACATTTCTACAGCAAGGGACCTTCCTGAGTAGCCTCACTTAACAGCCCCATTACGCTGACCACTGTGCTGCTTGGTGTGACGCCGGACGCTGAGTGTTAATAACAGGCGAACGCTATCCTGCTAGAACCGAGAGGTACCGTACCGCCGCCACCCTGCAAACGAGAGCCATGGGGAAACACAGGACCAAAATGCAACAACAGGGCGTGGGCGCCGACACCCAGTCCACTGGTTCGGAGGACCCGTTGGCCTCCTCTAACGTGGAAATTATACCACGACAGGAAAATGCACGCAAGATGCAAAGCTGGACCTAATCCTAGCCGAAATAAAGGCCTCTCGGGAAGCGTTGGAACTCCGCATGGACAATATGGCGACGGGTTTGTCGCTACTTCGGGCGGACCATAATAAACTGGCCGAAAAGGTAACAGAGCACAAACTCGCACTTGATGATCTTATACCTCAGCAAACAGACCATTCGACTAAGCTGGAGAATATGGAGAAGCAGATCAAGCGGGGTGCCGCTCGTAGTCGTGTCAGTGTCCTGAGAACGTGGAGGGAATCACCTTGCCATTACCAGCCCTGAAGTCGGGACCCTCGAGCATTGAGCCCGTGTGCTCCTCCTTTACTTGGATTAATTTGCCCTGGAAAACGGAACTCTGCCTGAGCCCGTGCGCTCCATCTCCGGGTTTGCCCAGCAGCTGAGGGAGTCGAGGCAGTCAGCGGGAGCGGGACTGCGAGGCCCAGAGGTGCTTGCGCCTGGTCATCGCGCGCACCTGGTGCCTCTTCCCGCCCCCTCCTCCCTGTCAGCTCTTAACGACTCGCGGCCCCCGCTTCGCGGGTGCCGCTCATAGTCGTGTCAGTGTCCTGAGAACGTGGAGGGAATTACCTTGCCACTACCAGCCCTGAAGTCGGGACCCTCGAGCATTGAGCCCGTGTGCTCCTCCTTTACTTGGATTAATCTGCCCTGGAAAACGGAACTCTGCCTGAGCCTGTGTGCTCCATCTCCCGGTTTGCCCAGCAGCTGAGGGAGTCGAGGCAGTCAGCGGGAGCGGGACTGCGAGGCCCAGAGGTGCTTGCGCCTGGTCATCGCACGCACCTGGTGCCTCTTCCCGCCCCCTCCTCCCTGTCAGCTCTTAACGACTCGCGGCCCCCGCTTCGCGGGAGCCGCTCGTAGTCGTGTCAGTGTCCTGAGAACGTGGAGGGAATCACCTTGCCATTACCAGCCCTGAAGTCGGGACCCTCGAGCATTGAGCCCGTGTGCTCCTCCTTTACTTGGATTAATCTGCCCTGGAAAACGGAACTCTGCCTGAGCCCGTATGCTCCATCTCCGGGTTTGCCCAGCAGCTGAGGGAGTCGAGGCAGTCAGCGGGAGCGGGACTGCGAGGCCCAGAGGTGCTTGCGCCTGGTCATCGCGCGCACCTGGTGCCTCTTCCCGCCCCCTCCTCCCTGTCAGCTCTTAACGACTCGCGGCCCCCGCTTCGCGGGAGCCGCTCGTAGTCGTGTCAGTGTCCTGAGAACGTGGAGGGAATCACCTTGCCATTACCAGCCCTGAAGTTGGGACCCTCGAGCATTGAGCCCTGTGCTCCTCCTTTACTTGGATTAATCTGCCCTGGAAAACGGAACTCTGCCTGAGCCCGTGTGCTCCATCTCCGGGTTTGCCCAGCAGCTGAGGGAGTCGAGGCAGTCAGCGGGAGCGGGACTGCGAGGCCCAGAGGTGCTTGCGCCTGGTCATCGCATGCACCTGGTGCCTCTTCCCGCCCCCCTCCTCCTCCTACTTAGCCCAGCCCCCAGACGTGTACGTGGGACGCGCGCGGACGGAAGCGCGGGCGAAGCCCGGGCAAAGGGCGGGCCGTTGTGTGGCCGTTAGGTGGCTGAGGGAGGCTGGGCTGGGCCCTGTCTCTTTCTCTCCCATTTTGCTTCCCCATAGACCTGAGTTCATTATACATATAGCTGTGCTGACAGTTTCCCTGTGTGTAGCACTGCGTTTGGTGATTTCACCTATTCTGGGCTAGTTTTTGTCTCAGTACCACTGCTTGGATAGGTTTTCTTCTCTCCTATGTCTTCTACCCTTCCCAGGGCCAAAGTTTTTAAAGTATCTTGTGTTTCCGATTTGATATTCCTGCCCAGGCTCCATAGTCGTGTAATCCCCTGCCAATATGGACACTGCTTCACCTAGTACTCCGGGGGGAAACCTCAATAAGGGCACCTTAGATAAATATTTTAAGAAATCGACTTCTGAAATTGACAGGGAAGAAGCCTTAGCTGAGAGAAGGGTGGAGCGCCGCCGTTCCATCGAAGGTTATAAAGCTAGACTCTCTCTGACATCAACCCCGCTTACTTTAACATCTAGTTCAGGGGTGGCCCCTATTACTGAGGATTCTTTTGCAACCCAGGGAATTCCTGAACTCTTAAGGGACACTTCTCCTTTACCATCTTTACCTAGGGCCCTAAATAGCTCCCCTACTACCGTTCCCTCTCCATCCTGTAATTCTGGCGTAGGCCAGGAAGTTACATCAGCTGCCCTCCACACTGCTAAAAACATCGCTAAAAATCAATCAAGGAAGATAGAGGTCCCGAAAGTTCATGGTCCACCTCCCAATAAGAGAAGGAGGAAGGGGGGTTCTCTTCAAAAGGGCAGAATTAGCCACTCTGAATTCGGCAAGGGGAAAGGGGGAGATTAGTTCCTGCCCCTTAACCAATAGTGGACACAAGACCCGAAATTACTTTAGTGACTCCACAAGAAACTTCACCTACAATCGCCATTGCCTCTTCAAGTGCTAACATCACGGACACTCAGCCGACTGCCCCCACCCTGGAGCTTCTTGAGCAAATGCTCAGGACGTTCACTTCTCCTATCTTAGACAGATTACTGGCTATCGAACACCGGTTGGGGAATTTGGAACTGGCTATTCTTAACAAACCGGACAAACAGAAGGCCCCTCCCATTCCTACTCCAGCATTGGCTGCGGTTGGTTTACCCAATACCTTAAAACTTACTTCAGCCAAGGCGGCTCACACTGTATCCACTACCACCACAACGGTCTTATTCCCAAAGCCTAATGCTCCTACCAAAACAGTGACCCATAATCCTCAAGGGACTACAACCTCTATTATTCCATCCCGACCAGCCACGCAAGCGGATGGTGCCATCCCGAAGGGTGGAAACAGTTCAGCTGCAAGACCATTGCGGCTGGCTGGAGAGAGGGAATCCCTAAGTAGAGTGGCAAAACGTAGGATTCCTCTGGTTGAACTTCCTCCTGAAGCACTACCCTATGTGGTGGTGCTCACAGGTGTTCCCACACTTGACCCAGACAAGCGAGAAGGTCCTCAACAGCTTAAAAATAAAACTATGTACTGGTTGTCCAAGAATAGACCACTCCCGGGCAATATTAACGGGGACATTGTGCACGTGCGCCGACTCCCCTGGTTGGGGGGGCGGGAGAAAGACATTGAGGGCGATTTGATTGTGGTCAACTTTAGGGATCCTGAAGCTGTTAGGCATATTTTGAGCTGGATGCCTGGGAACCTAGGCAAATCAATTATGCCCTGTGACCTCACTTATTTGTATCCAAGAGCCTTAGTAGCTCCCATGTCATGCCCCTGGCCACCTATGGCCCAGCCAGGCACCTTAGGCCATAAACATAACCATCATTATTTCCCCCCGTTGCCTAGCCCCATGGCCCCAAAGAATGTATCTGGGTGGGAAACCATTCCGCAAAGGGGCTATGGAATCAACTTTAGGAGGTCGGACTATGCTCTTGAAACAGGGGGATCACCTGCTCCCTTTCACTCCCTTGGAAGTTAG
Source organism: Lissotriton vulgaris (assembly GCF_964263255.1). NCBI lineage: Eukaryota > Metazoa > Chordata > Amphibia > Caudata > Salamandridae > Lissotriton > Lissotriton vulgaris. The sequence goes on along the minus strand of NC_141693.1, from coordinate 371,723,127 downwards.
CAATAGATTCAAAGCTTTTTCTGGTTTGGACTCCTGCGATTGACGCCTGGGCACCTCCCCTAGTCTTCCTGCTCCAGAGAGGGGGTTATGTGTACAAGATGATAAATCTTATTTCTCTGGTGCACACTCCCCTCCACAGACTTCATGTGATTCCCCTGGCCCGACTCCAACTCCTCCAGCTCCATCTAACCAGAGTCCATCTCCTCTTCCTGGGATCTCTATCTCGCATGCAAACAATGATAGTGGCATTACGGGGACGCAGGGACCTAAACCTAATACTCCTTCTAAAGCCCTGAAGGTATTGTCATGGAATGTTGCAGGCATCGCCAACAAAATACACACTGAAGATTGGGATTCCCTAGTAATAAATAGTGACATCTGTCTCTTCCAAGAGACATGGGCGAGGGAACCCATGCCTAAAATTGGTTACGCAATTTTTGAAATTAAGGCTACCTGGAATGGTAAGGGGAGGCCCTCGGGTGGTCTGGCGGTGTGGATAGCGTGTCACATTGGTTGCATAGCGGAGACCATAGCCACGTCCTCACAAGACATTCAGTGTGTTGTACTGAACTGGCCAGGTGCCCCCAAATTGGCAATTATAAATGTCTACTCCCGCCCTGTTGGCCCCACGGCGGAGTCCACCACACTAGAAGATATTTCGTCCTTTCTGGGTCAGTTGCCGACTGATTATAAGGTGGTAATGGGTGGAGATTTTAACTGCCACTTCGAGCCCATAGAGGGCTTGAGGGAAGGGGCTCTTACGGCAGAAGACGATTTCTGGGGTATTCCAGTGTGTCAATCGCCCCACCCCAGATCCTGGTCCCCACTTGCGGTCCAAATTACGTCCCTGACCCTCAATTTTGCGTTAAGAGCTTGCAATGGACGAACAGCCTCAGACACTCCCTCAAAATGCACATTCAATAGGAAAAATCACGAGTCACGACTAGACTACATTTTCGTAGATATTAGTCTCTGGCCAAAGGTAGAGGATTTTAAAATAATCCCCCGTACAGATAGTGACCACAATGCTCTCCTACTTTCCTTGGTTCATCTCCCAGCAAATCCCGGACCTCTACCCCTTGAGGATAGAGACGATCTGGGTAATCTGGTATTAACCTCCAATAGGCGTAGGGTGAGATGGGAGAAATTTTCAAATTCCGAAGAAAATATTAGGAAAATCTACGAGCTCGTGCTGCCAAAATTTGAGGCTCTGGGTGAGCTAGTTAGCCAATCTAGTTCTCAGGATTTTGACAAAACTTTAGCTCTTATTCATGAAGACCTAGTGGGAGCTCTAGGTGAGGTTCTCTACCCTGAGGTGGTGAAGCCTAAGCAAAAGACCCGAACCTCCTCCTGGTATAACTCTGAATGTAGAAAGGCTAAATCTGACCTAATCACCGCAGTTAAAGAAGGTGTTGCTCGGACCAGGGTGGCCGACCTGAGGCGCCAGTACAAGGCCACAATGGCCCGTGCGAGGTCAGATTGGGACTGGGATAGATGGCAAGACCATTCAACAGCCCTAAGAACCAAGGACTCTAGAAGATTCTGGTTACTAGTTAATAATGGCTCAGGAGAACCCAAAGCTGCAGTTGAGCCCAATATTGCAGCATCCATATGGGAAGATCACTTTAGTAAACTTTACGTAGATACCTCAGAGAATACCGATGATGTTGTCGCAGCACTCCTATCCCTCCCTGGAGACATCTTGGAGTTCAGTCTGGGGGAAGTGGCCAGTGCAATAGACGGTCTAGCGTTGGGAAAGGCCCCGGGCCTTGATAAATTACCAGGCGACCTTTTTAGGTCCCAACCAGAGATCTGGGCGCCTTACTTTCACATCCTTTTCAATTCAATTGCACGTGGAATGGCGATCCCCTGCACTTGGTTGGGGGCAGAGATAGTCCCTATCTTCAAGAAGGGCTGTCCTCTGCTCCCATCCAACTACAGGCCGATCAGCCTCATAGATGTCCCCCAAAAGCTTTATTCTCGACTTCTATTGGACTAACTCCTGGACTGGATGGAGGAAAATGAAATCCTAAGCCCCCTCCAGGCTGGCTTCAGGAAGAATACGTCCACCATGGACCAAATCTTCCGCCTCGTCCTCCTTTTTTGGAAATCGGTGAGGATTGAGGGAGGGAGATTGTACATGGTGTTCGTAGACCTGAAGTCAGCATTTGACTTGGTACCACGGAAAAAACTCTGGGAGGTCCTTAAGGAGATGGGAGTTCCCACCCACCTACTACAGGCCATAATAAGACTCCATGTGGGTAATTTTGCCCAGGTACGATGTGGGAGGGGTGGAGTTCTGTCAAAAAGGTTTCCTGTTTCCAGGGGGGTTAGGCAGGGATGCGTCCTGGCCCCTACACTCTTTTGTCTTTACGTTAATAGTGTCATCACACATTTAGTTGACGTTAGGGACAACGACGCCCCGGTTTTGGCTGGCAGGAGGGTGCCGGCAATCATGTTTGCTGACGACACCCTCCTGCTCTCCAAATCCCCTATGGGAATTCAGCGAATCCTAGATGGATTTGGTCTTTTCTGTAGGCAGTATGGTCTTGAGATCAACACAGGGAAGACCAAATTCATGATTTTCAACCCCTCCCCCATAACTAGACCCAACCCATCCCTGAATTTCACAGTACTGGAGAGGGTTAAAACATTTCAGTACCTGGGCGTAACCCTGCATGAGAACCTATCCTGGGGACCACAGATCTCAAGTTCGCGAATAAGGCTTTCTCAACTGTCCGGGGCTATTTTAAGGGTCACGAACACCTCAACTTATAAACCCATAGCTCCTGCAGTTGAAATGTATAAAACACAAGCGAAGTCAGCTGCACTATACGGCAGCGAACTATGGGGACATCAAGCTGCAAATGAGTTGATGTGTGTGGAAAATAACTTTCTGAGGCGTCTTCTGGCCCTCCCAACTGCAACTCCTCTGTTTCCCTTACGCCTAGATTTGGGTCTACCGTCTATTAGGGAGGACCTTGAATCTAAACCATTAAGATTCTGGCACAGACTTTGGTCAACAAATGAGCTAAAACACTACAGGCAAGATCTTGTGCATGTCATGAATTTAAACCATAGTGACAAGATCCCTTGGCTATCCTTTGTCAAGCAAGAACTGTTCCGGCTGGGCTTCAACGAGTTGTGGGAGGCCCCGGAATTAGGCTGTAATAGGGTCCCCCGGAAAAGACTCGTGGAAGCTTACAAGGAACAAAGTCTTGCCTCCCATGTGCTTGCACCCCGCACTGGCATTTTAACCCAACGTTTTATTGAATCCAAAAATTCTTATAAGTTTGAAACCGTTACGGACTTTATTTACCCGACTTTGGCAAGGAAGCTATTTATACAGTGGCGGTTTGGCACCCTACCTATTAAATCCTTTACTAGCAAATGGACCAATGGAGGAGACAAAATATGCCCTGGCTGCGATGAGGAGGAAATCCATGTTCTGTTTTTCTGCCCTTCCTACAAGTCACCTAGGAAATATTGGCTTGTGCCCCTATGTAGGAACATGGGCATAAGGAACTGTGTAACATTGTTCAGAATACTGAAAACTGATTCCTCCCCTCACATTGTATTCGCAGTTGCAAAATATCTTTTGGCCATGTGGCGCATTAGGTCCAAGTTGCTCAAAGCAAGACCACCATAGGACTGTATGCCTACCCCCCTGTGCCATTGTAACCTTTAGCTTTCGCGGTCACTGTCTCCCAATACACTATGTCTTACCCTCACACCCAATGTTATGAAATGTTGTTGTTTGTATGTTTTTATGCATTTCATATGCCCAAATTTTAAATGTCATCAAACGATTGTATGTTTGTATGTTTTTATGCATCTTTTATGGCCTAAATGGCCGAAATAAAGAATTTTTGGATTGGATTGGCTAATATGGGACAAACTGGATGACGCAGAAGGGCGGGCTCGCCGCAATAATGTGCGCATTTTGGGTATTCCGGAACGGAGTGAGGGGAGGAACCCAACACAATTTGTCGAAGACTGGTTAAAGACAATGGTGGGACCGCAAGACCTGACCCCATTGTACAGTGTCGAGAGAGCGCACAGAATGCCAGCAAGACCTCCTAAACCAGGTGCACCGCCGAGACCACTGATAGATCGCCTCCTGAACTACAGGGATAGGGACGCGGTCTTCAGAGTGGCAAGAGAAAAAGCGCCAATACGATATGAAAATAAAACTATCTCGGTGTACCCTGACTTCACCCCAGCAGTACAAAGGGCCAGGTTGACGTTCATGGGCGTGAAACGCAAACTAAGGGAGAGGAACTTGAAGTATGCCTTGCTGTTCCCTGCCCGACTTTAGATCATGTACGAGAACAAATCACACTTTTTTTACTTCCCTGAAGAGGCGGCGGAATGGATGGAGGTGACTCTGACGCCCACGACCTCCCAAGAACCTTTTGGAGAAGATACTGAGGAAGGCTCCACGCGCACTGCAGGGCGGCAACTAACCGGATCAGGAGGAAGTCACGCGAAGGCACTGGCGGCGACTAGGAGGCCGAGTATGGACCGCTCTGGGAAATCGACGGACGTGATCCAGCTGACGACAGCAGCAGTGGCAGCTCACAATGCAAGGGATTCCTTCGACATGGGCAGTAAAACAGGCACACAGACGGAGGCATCTGGATACGCGGACAGCCTACAGCTGTTCCCCAAGATCACGGCACAGATGGCTGAGGAATTCTGAGGGGCCCGCCGTAGCGATGGTCGGTAACGTATGAAACTAATGTATGACCGACGATGGGTTTGTGGGCTTGGGACACACACAAGCTTAGGGCACGCTGTGGTTCCATCGACAGGCTCTGAGCGAGTGTGAGTGGGTCTCTGCCCCCCAACGAATAGACATGTTTCTGTATAACTTTCACCCACGTTGGGCGGCAACGTTTGGACCTCGGGGTTCTTACTCGGGGACCTTGATGTTCAGGAGTCGCAAGTTCAAGGGGCACTCAACCTTATACTTACCTTACACATGGCCTCCCTGGCACGAGGCTTAATGACTATATCATCTGCGGCTACTAATGGGGGCCCTTACTGACTATAAACTGTGCACCTGGAATGTGAGGGGGATGGGGTCCGTACAAAAGAGGCACAGACTCCTAGCACAACTTAATAGACGTAAAGTAATGGTGGCCTGCCTCCAGGAAACGCATCTGAACAGTGCGGAGGGTGTGAAACTTCAAAAAAAGTGGAAAGGACAATTGTTTGCCACCTCCTACTCAGCGTTTTCTAGAGGGGCAGCTGTATGGTTTAGAAACTCGATGCCTTTTAAATTGGTGGAAAAACGAATTGACCCTGAGGGCAGATATGTGTTTGTACGTGGTGTGTTAGATGGCCTCCCCATTGTGTTTGGTAGTATCTATGCACCGAATTCAGGTCAGTCCGATTTCTTGTTGAGCATTAATGGTGTCCCGGCGGAATGGGTAGAATACCCTTGGGTATTGGGCGGGGATTTTAATGCGGTTCTAGATCTGACATTAGACAGATCACACCCACCCCTACAGGCTACTGAAAGCAGGCGGCAAGCGGAAGCACTGACGCATTGGGCTGAGGGTTGGGAACTAGCTGCCGTGTGGCGTAGTAAACACACACTGGACAGGGAATACACTTTTTACTCCCCGCCACATAACCTACATACCAGGATAGACCGGGTTTTCTGCGCCAAAACCTTACTTGATGCAGTTCCACTAGCAGAACACATGGGGAAAACGTTATCAGACCATAATCCTGTAGAAATTACAATGCAGTGGGGGAGGGCCCGACGCCTATACCGACCTGGCGAATCGACACGGAACTACTAGAAGATTCTGTATTTAAAACAACAATAGCAGAGGCGATTACGCACTATTTCACGGTAAACACGAATACTGCCAGTTCTCATCAGATCGAATGGGATGCCTTTAAAGTGTCGATCAGAGGGGAAGCAATGGGTGCGCACGTGGGTATGCGAAGGAATGTACTTGAGAAACTTAGGGAGGTGGAGGGGCGCCTGGCTATGCTGGAAAACGAAGCCGCGGGCACGAACTTGCCATTCACACCACTGTAAGAGGCTCATATACAACATGCTATACTGTTAGAGGAATTGCGCGTACTAGTCTACTGGGAATACACATGTAAACAACACACACAAGCAGATAGATCAGGCCCACTGCTGGCGCGTATAGTGAAAGATGTCCCGGCGTACATGCCCATACTGGAGGTCACCGATAAGGAGGGGGCTCAAGCCACGACACAAACATCCATTAACACCGCCTTCAGGGATTACTATGAGACACTATATGGCCCACAACAACTCCTTACAGACACAGCATTTGAGGAGTTTATGTCGGAACTCGATTTACCACGCCTAGAGGACAGACAGGGAGAGGCACTGGCACGACCCATTACAGTTGCAGAAATTCGACAGGCTATCCGCTCGCTGCCACGAATTAAAACTCCCGGGACGGATGGCCTCCTGGCCGAGTTTTACGCGGCCTATATAGATATACTTGCCCCACGCCTGCACACTCTTTACCAGGAAGCGCTGCGTACACTCACCCTGCCGCAGTCATCACTACAGGCTTTAATTGTCTCCCTACTGAAACCAGGAAGGAACGAAATGCAACTGGCCAATTACAGACCCCTATCTTTATTGAATACGGACTATAAGATATTAAGCAAGATACGGGCAACGAGACTAGCTCAATACATCCCACACCTTATACATACTGACCAATGTGGCTTTGTACCGGGCAGGAGCACAGCGCTGAACCTGCGGCGCCTGAGTCAACTAATGCTGAGTGGCCAACCACAAGTGGGGTCAGAGGGATGTATCTCCCTAGATCTAAAACAAGCTTTTGACTCCCTCAGATGGGACTTCATGTTTGCGTCGCTCACCGCTTTCGGAATACCACCTGCTTACGTGGCATGGGTTATGCTGTTATACACCCACCCAACGGCTCGGGTGCGCACAAACAGGTGCATCTCTGCCCCGCTGACTATAGAGAAGGGAACCAGGCAGGGCTGCCCACTATCCCCACTCCTTTTTATACTGGCCCTTGAGCCATTACTTTGCAAACTTGGCACACTGGCCCAACACCGGGGCATACAGAGGGCAGGTACAATACATGTGGTCTCAGCCTATGCAGACGATATCATTCTATACCTGCGTGACCTGAGAGGTAACCTACACCCTATCCCCAGCATTTTCGAGGACTTCCGTATGCTTTCAGGCCAGACTATCAGCGAACCTAAATCATACAAGTTCCACTTCCATGACACAGGAGCAAGCACCCCGCTGCTGTTCGCGCCACATACCTTCCAAATAGCTGAGTCCACCTTCCGATATCTAGGGATACAAATCTACAGGGAAGCGGAGGCCATGATCCAAGGCAACCTAGGCAAGGCTGTTACAGCACTAAAATCACAGGTTAAATTCTGGACCGCGCTACCACTGTCGGTGGCTGGCAGAATAGCCATATCTAAAATGGTGGTCCTACCGCGATTAATTTACTACTTCACGGGGTTACCATTTATGATCCCAGCAATTGTCTTCCAAATATTGAATACAACACTGACGGAATTGGTATGGGGGTCGGGACGTAGACGAATTAGTCTCTCCAAATTGCAACTTACTACCGCGTCAGGCGGAATGGGTGTACCGGTTTTTAGAGCATATAACTATGCTTGCCAACTGCAGTGGCTGGCCTACTGGCTGGCGGGCCGCAACCTACACGAACTTAGCATGTCAGAAACAGAAAGGTCGAAAGGGATCATCCACGCACTGTTACTACCGGGGGCGGAGATACCTAGACATGCCCACCCACTACTACGTCTAGCTCTCGCCTACTGGAAAAGAGCGGTGAAGTATACATCCCCGACGTCCTCATATGCCCCCACGATACCACTTCTGGGGGTCCCGCTAGGCACGGAATTGCTCTCATGCCAGTCGCTCGTGACATGGCAGACGCGGGAGTCACGCAACTAGGATACCTGTTTGCGAATGGCCAGGTTATGTCATTCGAGGACTTTCGGGAGACCCACCATGTGCCAGGGGGCACGTTCCTCTTACATGCTCGAGTGAGAGGGTACATAGCCAGGACATGGGCGCCCGAGGGCACGGAACCCCCCACAAACTCCCTACTGACGATGCAATACCTCATGGGTACGGGAAGCCAATTAACGAAATGGCTCACAAACGGAATAAGGACGGGGAGGGCGGTTTCTTTACAACCCTTGAGAACTAAATGGGAGGACGACGTGGGAAGAACGTTCAGGGACAAGGAATGGGAACGTATACTCAAATTCCCCAAAAAAGCCTCCAGGAACCCCAAATTCAGGTTCATACAACTCATGATTTTGCACAGGGCTTACCTATCGCCACAACGTCTACACGCGATGTTCCCTGCCGCACTTGATAGTTGCCCACATTGCGGTATGGCGAATGCGCGTCTGACACACATGCTATGGGAATGCCCGAAGCTGGGGTATTACTGGAACACGATACATGGTGCTCTAATTAAACTGGCCCCGTCCAGGCCATATACCACTCTAGCTTACTCTATACTCGGGCTTGGTCCGTCAGAGCATAAAAAAAGTGTCACCACCCGCTTCACAGATCTAGCCTTGCTTCTGGCGAAACGCACAATCACCATGCGCTGGAAGTCAGCTAGACCCCAAACCCAGAGGTATGGAGGGCGGAGGTAATACGATGGGGGAAGGCGGAAGGAGAGGCGCTTCAGCTAGAAGAGCGTAGAGGCCTAAGGAAGAACCTATCCTCACTAGAATGGAATACAACGCTTGGGGCATTCGAGGCAGAAGGGTCCCCAGATACAAGCTCTGAGATCTCAGATGTGCAGAAGCCGGGAGACGGCGGGAGTGTCAACAAGCTACCAAAGTGTAAATGCTATTGTGTACCTCGATGGCCCTGGCAGACCTGGGTGCACAGACAAAACAGATAGTCTGTATGTTTGATGTACAGTCCCCAACCATGCCGTGATGTATTGTAACTTAGGGCGCCACAATGCCAGTTATAGCCATGTAATATATACTTTTCAATGTACCTACCAGAGTGCTGGGTGTGGGTGGGCGTGGGTGGGGGGAGTTAGTTTGGTTTACCTGAAGTTGGGATATAAAGAAACTAAAATGAAAATGTGATAAGTTGCATTGACACCTGACCCGAGTATGTGTACATTTAAAATGTCTGTAATATGTTTCTACTGAAATGACGTATTAAGTGCACAATGATACTGCTAATAAACAGAATTTGAAAAAAAAAAAAAACTATTTTAGAATGGCGCTGGCAGCTTGCCGGCGCCATTCTAAAATAGTTACAAGCTTGAAGCTTGAACTTTTGCGCCCCGGATCCGTTCCGCTCGCGGATTCGCGGATTTTCGGCAAATTTGCGGGAGTTTGCGGATTGCGAATTTGTAGAAAATCCGCAAAATCCACGAGCGGAACGGATTTTGCGCCCATGCTTAGTAGAAATGTGGCACTAAACGCAGGACGATTGCACTGGGTATTCGGACGAGCATCCGAAATACAATATGTCATGCTCGTGCTGTCCTTGGGTGCACGAACCGCATTTGATACCATGGAATGGTCCTTTATGTACACAGTCCTGGATAAGATGGGATTCAGTCCTGCTTTGACACTTATATCCGATTGTTATGTTCGGACCCTCCAAGACAGGTGGCGGTAAATGGGGGAACATCAGCACCGTTTTCCCTTTGGAGAGGTACCAGACAGGGCTGTTGCTTTCCCCCTGATCTTCTCCTTAATATTGGAACCCCTGGTGGCCTGGGTATGGAGCACTCCATGGTCAGGTGACTGAGATGGACCACAGATTAGGAGGACCATATCTCCATCTATGCAGATGACATCCTGCTTTACATGAGCAATCCCCTCTCCACACTTGACAGGGTGCTGCACATATTTGCACTCCATCGCAAGTACCCTGGCTACACTATCAATTGGAATAAGTCCCTGATCTATGACCTTCATGGGGAGCCTCCAGTACTCCCTGATGACTGTGAGGTTAGGCTGGTTGCAGAGGAATTTCGTTACTTGGCCATCTTTATCACAAGCAATCCGGAAGCGTTTTCACACATAACCTTGAACCCACATTGCGGCGTTTGTGGATAGATGTGAAGCACTGGAAAGCTCTTTCTCTTTCCTTACTAGCAAAGGCACCCCTCTTCAAGATGATGGCCCTGCCATGGTTTCTGTCCTCACTTCAAAAAACGCCCTAGCCAATACTGCAGTCCTATTTCCGTGCCATAGAAAGCGAGGTCTGTACACTCCTTTGGGACGAGGGTCACCCTTGAATATTGCGCCCGAAATTAATGAGAGGCTGTTATGATGGGGGAATACCCTTCCCTGACATTCAGAAATAATACTAGGTGTCCCAGCTAATTGTCGTCACTCACTGGGTTAACCCTCCGGGGGACAACCCGGCCTAATGGATGGACAGTAGAAACATGCATCCAGGAGGCTACCTATGAGCCCTCTTTGACCCTACAGCCATCACTATATCCCTGTGTCATGCGGCACTGGCAGCCATGGGCTGCTGGAGATCACCCAAGCAACACCCTTGTGGGACAAAGCATGCCTTGGCACCCTGACTCTCCAGAGGGGTTTTGACAAATGGGGTCTTATAAACCTGTCCCGAGTGGTAGATTTATGGAAAAATGGTAATGCGCTCCCCTACTCGGAATTGCAAATTACTACCAGTTGGTGCCCGCGGAAGCCTATAGAAACTTGCAAGTCTGCCACACCCTGTATAAAGCGATCCCAAGGGGGGAGGACCTTCTTAAGTCCTTCCCTCTAGAAGACAGATTACACAACAATTACTTACCCAAAAGGGCGATCTCCATTACATATCAACAATTGTTAAATAACACCCCCAGCACCCTGATCAATCAGAGGGAGGCCTGGGAGAGTGACCTAGGTGGAGTGGAGGAGGGCGAGTGATTTGAGGTGTTGGCTTCCCCATGGTGAGGTGGCCATACGCTTGCGCTTCCGTCTCATGCAACTCAAGATCCCCCATAGTAGTTATTATGCAGCTACAATACTACTGAAAATGGGTAAAATAGATGTGGCACTCTGCCCCAAAAAGTGTGGACAAGAAGGTACATTCTACCACATGATATGGGACTGTCCGGTGCTACAGAGGTGTTGGGTGGCAGTGGTTTCCTGCATTACGAGTGTTCATAGGGGTGGCTTAGAACCTGTGGCGAAGTGGTGTCTATTGAACATTTGGGGCGAAACAGATCTCACCCGCATGGACTGCCTCTGGGCCACTCTGGGGCTGATGGTGGACAAACAAAACATAGCCAGACTTTGGAGAGTTGACACTGAACCACAGTTAAGGGACTGGAAGAGAAATATGGACTGGTGTATGCAGTAGGAGAAGGCAGTCTTTGAAAGTAGATGGTGTCCACACATATGGATTAAAGTATGGTGGAAATTAAATGCCTATCGGGGAAACATATGTACTCCTATGGTAAGTGCCACTCAAAATACTTGGGACTGGGAGTGGCTGGACGCATTTGCAGATCTGAAAGTCACTGGGGGCTGGGCGAGGGACAGGGAAGTGTGGGATTTTACCTGGACATGTCCTATAACGTGCCACCCACCTTACTGTTTACCATTGTGCTTGTACCTGGTTTCTTTTTGTTTGGCATGCAAATAAATAGAATAAACAAAAACATTGGGGTTGAATTGTGGTTGATGTTCTAGTGTTTTTTTTAACTGCCTTGTGCTTCGGGGTCGGACCGAGTTGTCGGAAGGGTTGGCAGGAAAATGGGAGTTAAAATATAGTGAAGATTAGAGATTCTATTTCATTGTAGGCAAAGGCCGAAAGGCTGCCACGCGGAAGAGCCTATGGATCACTTTATATGTAAGGATGTCTAAGGATTTATAGACTATCAGATGGAATGGTGATAAACGAATTATACATGAATGGTTACTTTGTTGGGTACACTGTAGGTATTTTATTGTGTATTACATTACAGTGATTAAAATTAGATATTATCATGAAAAAGTGTTGGAGCATTATTAGATGTAACATTGCTTTGGTAGTTAATTGTGTAATGAACATAAGTGTATTGTTTAATTGCACATTTGAATATTTGAGAAAGACAAGCAGACTTTCTGGGATATATCACTTTATAGGGACCATACTGGTAAAGTGTGTTTTGTATAATTAATGTGAATGAAGAAGTGAATAATTGGAGTGGAATTTCTTTTATGTGGCTTAGAATTAGAAATGTTATGGGATATTGATATTGTTATTGGGAACTTTTATAGACTGTATTGCTCTAGATATACCAATGCAATGTGGATATTAACATTTAAACCTGGCGCATGTTCAGTTCAAAATACTTTATTCGGTTAAAAACAGAGAATAACCATAAAAGTAGCATGAAAAAAAAGTACAATTTACAATGGGTCAAACTGCCTTGTGCTTCGGGGTCGGACCGAGTTGTCGGAAGGGTTGGCAGGAAAATGGGAGTTAAAATATAGTGAAGATTAGAGATTCTATTTCATTGTAGGCAAAGGCCGAAAGGCTGCCACGCGGAAGAGCCTATGGATCACTTTATATGTAAGGATGTCTAAGGATTTATAGACTATCAGATGAAATGGTGATAAACGAATTATACATGAATGGTTACTTTGTTGGGTACACTGTAGGTATTTTATTGTGTATTACATTACAGTGATTAAAATTAGATATTATCATGAAAAAGTGTTGGAGCATTATTAGATGTAACATTGCTTTGGTAGTTAATTGTGTAATGAACATAAGTGTATTGTTTAATTGCACATTTGAATATTTGAGAAAGACAAGCAGACTTTCTGGGATATATCACTTTATAGGGACCATACTGGTAAAGTGTGTTTTGTATAATTAATGTGAATGAAGAAGTGAATAATTGGAGTGGAATTTCTTTTATGTGGCTTAGAATTAGAAATGTTATGGGATATTGATATTGTTATTGGGAACTTTTATAGACTGTATTGCTCTAGATATGCCAATGCAATGTGGATATTAACATTTAAACCTGGCACATGTTCAGTTCAAAATACTTTATTCGGTAATAACCATAAAAGTAGCATGAAAAAAAAGTACAATTTACAATGGGTCAGGTGATCATTATTTAAGATCTCAACAGAGAAACATATAAAAAAACAAAGACATAGATACAGCATACAAATTAATTCATGTAAAGGGATTTACGACATTTAAAAACGAATTAAAAAATTCAGCGAGTGATGCTACCATAAAAACAGTTTCCATTGTTTGAAACTCTAAAAATGCTAAGCGACATCTATATACATTTAAGTCTTTAAGAATGGGGATAATAAGTTTTCTACGATAAAAAGTGTAAAATTTACAAAAGAATAAAATATGAATATCGGATTGTGGGGACACATCATCACATGGGCAGGGACATAAATCTTTCGACCAACAATTCATCACAGGAAAAGATAATAACCTAAAACGATGTTAAATCTAAACCGGGTTAAAAGGAAACGTTCATGGTTGGACATGTATAGAGATAGGTAGGGCTGTAGTTTCTCTCCACTTATAATTGCCTGATGGGCAAAAACAGTCTTTTTTTTCACCTCCTCCATTTGTCTTTTTTCCCTGAGGTGAGCAATACACAGATTTTTCAGTCCTCTTCTTGAGATATTTACCATCGACAATGGATCCTCGAAATATTGGGCACAGCTTAGTTCTTCGAGAAAATTTCTGACATAACATATCCATTTAAAATTGTTAATATTGTCCAGTACTAGAACGTCCTTTAAAATAGCCCGGTTAACCACACAGTCATCATTTGTCCAAACCCTGTGCCAAAGAAGAATCGGCTGGATCTTGATTGTGTCAGTGACAAACACCAAACCCAATTCAGCATGGCATATAAAGGTCGCAGTACTTTCAGGGACGGACAAGATGTGGCGTAAGAACTTATTTTCCATAGTTTGAATTGTACTGACAATTGAGTAACCCCACAATCCTGAGCCATAAATAGCTACTGCTATGCATGTTAAAATTTCCTGTATGGGTCTTTTTCCTAGCTTTTTTTATAAAACACTGTAAGGCCATGATGGTTTTGGAAAATAACAAGGTTCTAGCATTAATTGCAGTAGTCCATGAGCCACTTTCATGAAACAAAATGGCCAGGTATGGGAAAGTAGAAGTCTTCTCTAAGGGATTGGAATTTATAAAAATAGGCTTCAAATGCCTGCTTGTTCTTGTCCCACAGTACATAGACAGTGTTTTGGAGCAATTAATTTTCAAGTCCTAGCTAAGCATGAAACTATTAAAAGATGTAACCAGAGTTTGAAGTGCCATTGGGGTGCGTGCCATCAGGACTGCATCGTCCGCGTACAGTAGGGCAGGGACAGGCCTCCCACCCACCATAGGCATGTCCCTGCCCTCCTGCACGAGGCGATGCTCCAAACCATTTATGTACAACAAAAATAAAAAAGGCGCTAAAACGCACCCTTGGCGTACGCCACGACCAATCACAAAGTGTTTGCTGCATTCTCCCTCTTTCCCATACCGGACAGTTGCAGTGGCCCCAGAATATAAGTCTCTCAGAAAGCATATAATAGCATTATCTACCCCCAATTCGGCCATAATTGCCCACAATTTGTTATGTGACACGCAATCAAAAGCAGACGATAAGTCAACAAAAGTGAGGTATAGACATTGTTTTTTAACCCCTATATGCTTCTGTTGCAAAATAAACAAATTTAGTCCTTGCTCTATAGTCCCTAAACCCCTTTGGAACCCATATTGGAAATCACTTAGTACCCCATTTTCTTCTGCCCAGCTTTGCAACTTAACTAAAACCACTCTCCCAAGAATTTTTATGGAGGAGTCCAATAACGAAATTGGCCTATAGCATGTGCAGTTCTGCCTATCCCCTTTCTTGAAAAGCGGGACTATAATTGATGTAAACCACGTAGGGATTAGGCCTTTTGCCAAAGCAACATTAAAAAGCTGGACTAGCATTGGCCCCCATAAATCAGTATTGGCCTTATAAAGGTCAGCTGGTATGCCGTCCGGTCCAGCCGCCTTACCCCCCTTAGTTGCCTTCAGGCTCACAAGGACTTCAGGAAGAGTCACCACCAGTGCTTTTGGTAGATCTAAATTTACCATCGTGGAATCATAACCTGTATTGGGCACTGATTCAACAGCCCTATAAAGGGAGGAAAAGTGAGCCACCCACTCATCTTCTGTAGCGGCGATTTCCATGCATGCTTTTTTATCATACTGGAGCGGAGTATTTATAACCCTCCAGAAAGCAGCCGGATCCTTTGATTGTGACGCCGAGCATAAGTCGTCCCATACCTCCCTTTTTATCAGGTCCTTCCTATCCTTCAGCACTGTATTGTAATTCCTCCTTAATTCTCTAATTAGAGTTACATCCCGCGGTCTTTTGTGAATCGCATGTCTAAGACTTGTTAAGGCTTTAGTGCACTTCTTGTCAAACCATTTCCTATTAGACTTTAGGGAATTTTTTCGTGTTACCCACAAGACCTCCTTAATTGTGGTAGCAATAATATTAAAATGAGCTAAAATTTCATTACTCTCAGCATGTTCATCCAGACAAATCGAAAAGCTGTTCATACACTTATTCATTACTTTGGACAAAAAGTCATCCAGGACCACTTTACTCCATTTAAGAGTATAACCATTTTAAGAACCTAACTTCACATCCTGCGCCATATGCTTAGAGCTTGCTACATTTTTGGGTGGAAAAAATAGGTTCTCCATTTTTACTACCTGTGGAAAGTGGTCACTTAGAGCTAAGTCCATTATGCTAGAGCTAATCAATCTTCCAGCAGAACTATTTGTACATAGACTAAAATCAATGATAGTCGAGGCCCCCCGACCCACAAAGGTCGGAACAAATGACATTGTGTGGTTGGCTATCTCATTCGTAAACCCAAAATCAAAATTAAAAATCATCTCGTTTAATGAATCTCCAAGTAGGGTATGTTGAAAGTGAGTTAAATTAATATCCTGTTCCAACATCAGGCCGCATATACCCTTCTGACCTTTTTTACACAGTGTACAATTAAAATCACCCCCCCATATTATCATTACTTCACCCCTCCTTTTTTTATCAATTTCAGACTGCATATCTACAGTTATTGAGGCGAGTACTTCCTTAATCATGCTACTTGGAAAATATTATAGAAATTTAAAAAGATAATCCTTGGACCCTTCCTTGTATCTATCACTATTTTCTGATAGTAACTGGATCCAGGAGAAAAGGAAATCTTATCATATACTAGCAGGTTAGATATATACATAGTCAATCCACCCTTGGGTCTACCATATAAACCCCCACCGCAGGAGTAAAATAGGTTTTGTAGCCATTTAGGTGTATCGGTGCGATGGCCCAAGTTTCTTGTAAAGCTAGTATGCCTACACCAGTAATTACATCATCCCAAGATGGATTGAGGATTTTTTGTTTTAGACCTGCCACGTTCCAAAAGACCACCTTACAGAATTCTTCTATGGGTAACGCTTCTACAGCAACCCCAGCTTGGCCACCCAGCATCCCTTGTGTTATCCCGGGCACCACTCGAGTTTCAGGTGTCGCATCATACCCTGATAGATTAATCAACCCCAAGTTTACAGGAGTAGATGCCTTAAGGACCTCTTTTGCCTCAGGGAGTCAATCCACCATTTCCAGGCAGTCAAACCGATTGTAACAAGGAGTAATGGGAGGAAGTTGCTGATTACCAAACCATCCCAGATCGTACCTTTGCGGGACAAAGTGAGGAGTCCTCCCCCTATATTTCACCACATTCCATCCATCTTCATTCCCCCTTCCCCATTGTAAATTATACTGATTCCTATCAAAATCCACACCATTTCCGCCTCTTTGGTGTCGGTTGTCCCTAGTCCAGCTCCATCTATTGTCCGGATGTTCCCCATCAGGGTAGAAATATATTCCGCAGTGCGTGGATTCTCAAAGGTTATCACCACACAGTCGCCCTGTACCCTTTTTTTTATTATTCCCAATCCATGGTACCCTTTCAACCATTAAAATATTGCTTTTAATAGCTGGTGGGAGAGGGTAATTATTATTAAGCCAATGTATGGTCTTATTTACAAGTGCCCCGTTGTTTTCAAATGATTGTGCATCTAGTTCTGGCACTCCAGTCAGAACCACAACATATGGTGAGGCTTTTGGAGGTAAGTTTATATTTCTGCACACTTCCTTTTTAGCTGATTGGCCTTTGTCCTGTAATAGATTAGGAGTTTGTAGAACTGGAGCCTCCTTGTCAGGTAGGGCCGAATTTTTGGGTATTGATACAGTTTTTGGCGGTTGATTATTAGGGAGTTTTCCTTTTTCAGGATTAGTTGTACTTAAAGAAGTACTATTTGGGACACTCTTTGTCAGTGTAGGGCCGGGTTTATTGGATGTTGTTACGGTAGCCTTAGCCTTGGGCACACTAGCAGTGACTATTTGTTTAGCCAGGTTCTTATACTGCATTTGTGTGTCTTTTTTCAAGTCCTGAATTTGTTTCTCCGACTCCTTAAGAAGTTCTATCAGTGGGGTTAATAGGGTTTTCATTGAAGGCTCCAACAAATATAGCATTGTGCTCTTTCTTACCCTGCTAGCATTAAGGCTATCCTCGGCAGAGCTATTCCTAGAGCTATTGGAGATTAAATCGGCCATCGAATCATCCAGAATGGTATCATCCGGGATGGCTAGGCACACTGTGTTAGGGGGCAGAGGATCTTCTCCTTGTGTATCATTAGCATTAACAATAAGTGTGTTACTTGTGTCTATTAGTGGATCTTTACCACATGCATTAGTAAGCATATTTTGATTTGTTCTCTTTTTAGGAATTGCCCCTTCCTTTATCCCCTGTATCACAACATTTTTATCTTTAGGGGTCACTGCTGCATGTATCAAAACACTAGTGGATGCCTGGGTAGATGTTAAGGTTTGGACTAGGGGCACCTGAGTAAAATTAGATGTTTCAAGGGGAGTTTGCGAAACCGCTGTACTAGTCCCATCCAAAGGTAATATGTTATTCTCTCCTCTATTTGGGCTCTGTACATTAGCAAAATGGCCCATAGAAGACCTTTTTGCATGTTCCAAATCCTGCGATACCCTTCTTTCCATCAAGGAAATACCCTCATCAATCAGTATATGAGTTCTTACAATAAAGTCATCTAGGGTGCCTGTTAGTTTCTTCCCCCCTGCTGCTGCCCTACTTCTAGTCTCACGCATCTCCATACTATAATGAGAGTCAATTTTTTAGATGTCCGTAGGACGATGAACCCTGGTATATTAATGCAGTAAAAATACAAGAAGAAATATAATAGGGGTTTTATCACTCAACACGCAGCTTTTTTAGCATATAAATGGACAAATGTCAAATATAGGTACCCCGACAGATTTTCGGGCAGAGTAACTGGCCCGGTCCGGTCTCTTCTGGCCGATGAGGGCCGTAGAGGGCCCGCCCTTTGCCCGGGCTTAGTCTGGGTAGCCCGCTGTTTAAGGCGCCTGGTGTCGCTCTGCCCCGTGTCACTGACGCGCCGCCGCTATGCCTGCCGGGTAGTGTAGTTCCCGGGGCGGCGGCGCGAGGCTGGTAGCTGTGTGACTCCTGGCGGTGGCGGCTTGTATTCCTGGGCTTTGTTCTGACTCCTGGCGGTGGCGGTGCTTCAATGGACAAGGTAAGGTCTCCCCCGCTCTGCCGGGTAGCCCGCTGTTTAAGGCACCTGGTGTCGCTCTGCCCCCGTGTCACTGACGCGCCGCCGCTATGCCTGCCGGGTAGTGTAGTTCCCGGGGCGGCGGCGCGAGGCTGGTAGCTGTGTGACTCCTGGTGGTGGCGGCTTGTATTCCTGGGCTTTGTCCTGACTCCTGGCGGTGGCGGTGGCGGCGCTTCAATGGACAAGGTAAGGTCTCCCTGGCACATGTATTTCTTTTTCTTTTGCTCTGTTGTCTATGTGTCCTTTATTTAGGAGGTATGATATCAATCACTTTGCAAATTGTGTCATTTGGAGTCAACTATGTTAATTATAATGTATGAACGTAAAAAGGGCATTTTACTAATGCTATTATTATATGAATTAATTAAATCTCTGTTAGGCTCTTGGAAAGTCCTAAATTAATAATTACATACTAATGTACTGAACAATGTTCTTCATCTCCTCCTACTCTCTTCTCTCCTTTATTTGGTATTCCTTAATATATGTTGTAAATTTTATTTTCTGGCAAAATCGTGTTCTACAAGCGCTCTCTATATGAAAGTGGAAGTGTTATTCTGATTTAATACAGACTAACATAATGATTGCTGCTAGGATGTTTATTGTTCTTTTATGTTCTCTCAGCAGCCTTGAGGATGCAGTGAGTCAACAAAGAGGTTTACAAGATTGGAAGTGAACATAGATTTTGTGGAATCATAATTGATCTATCAATTGTGAAGATCTCTTGACTGAATATTGATTGTAAAAACTTTCTCACTATTTGAACATGAGGATGAACTATACATTGAAAAAAAACCTCATCCAGCAGAAGTCCACCAGGAGCCAGCCCTGGTCTCTAGACTACTGTGGGAGTTCCTCAGAAGCCAGAACAACCCCAGGCTCCCATAGGAGTACAGCGATATCGAGAAAACAATTTAAAAAAAGGGGGAGTTGGTGTCTGCTGGGTTTGGGGGAGTTGGCCACCCAATGATGTGGGGCACACGGCCTGGCCACAGGCCCGGCCCATACGCCAACCCATGCTATGGACAGTGAAATTCACATGGTAAAGTTAACTCAAGTAACTATAAAATGTGGCCTTGTCATGCACCGCGTATGACCTCACATATACTTATGATATGTTCTATGACATATTTGAGATCATCGCTGATGACAGCTGAAATTACAGAATTGGTGACAATACTGTGCCTAGTGAGGGTGCAAATTATAGTTACTTGAGTTAACTATAACTGGCAAATTTTAGTGGTTTAAGAACAGTAAATCTGTGCTTACCTATATATACTTACCATCATGATATATTGTTAGTCCAGATTCTTGCTACAATATTTTAGTACTCAAATTTCTAGCATAAATCGGTCTCCGTAGTCTGTTTAATGCAGATATGAAACCACTCCTATCTGTTTAAAAAAATAAGATCAGTATGCATCAGCCTGCTCAGACTATCTGATCGACTAAAAATGTCTGTCAATGGAGTATCTCCTTTATTAGTTTTAAATGAAAAGTGTATTTATGAATAAAAAAATACAATGTAAAGAAACACAAGATAAAATACATGTATACAAATTTGCTGAATCACTAAATAAAAAAGAGAAAAAGGAAATATTGTCTATAACTATAATCAGCATAACCACTGTGTAATACTTATTGTAGCGCAGAGAGTAAAGTGAGACAAAATGAATAGTAGACAAAATAAATACAATAGAAAGGGTATTCATGGGGGTTTAGGCACTTCTTTAAATCTGTTGTTATGAAAACCTGTTTTATTTGCAGACAGATTAAAAAAATTATTTATGGGTAACCATAATACATCTCGCTTGATAGCTAGAGAAATTGGAGAGACAGATACCCTATCTAATCTGTGATAGTAACAGACACCACAACACCAAGCTTGGTAAGACACCTTAGTATAGTCCTTCCAAGCTTTCATAGTCTGTTGAAAGGCAACAGCAAGAACTAAATATATGATGTGAAAATTACTAGACTGAGAAGCCCAATCTTCAATAAACACTACATTGAAAAATATTTATAAAATGAAAAGGGATTCATGTGTGAAAAATGTCATTAATTTGTTGCCAAACTTGTAATCAAAAAGTGTAAACATGGGAACATTCAAAAAACATATGTTTGAGATCTGCTGGGGTAGCATTACATGACCAACATGAAGAAGAAAGAGTAGAATAAATGTTATGTATGAAACAGCAGTATACATAAGCTGATTGTAAATGAAAAATAAAGTTTGAATGGTATTAGCTGCTCTAGCAGATTTACTTATTTTAGTCCAAATCCTATTCCAAACAGAAATTGCAAAAGAAGTATGGATGTCAGATTCCCAAAAAAGTTCCACCTCTTTTTTATTTTGAATATCTGGAAAAGAGGTTAGATGTTTATATAATTGAAATGCAGAAGGAGGAATAGGTAAAATTGAAAGTATATTAGGATTTGAAGGGGTAGAAATTGGAATAGGGGAAAGTTGGTTATAAGTGAATTGAATCACGGAAATTAAAGAAATATATTTAGATTCATAGGAAGAAGGTAAGGAAAACTGTGTTTGAGCAATTGTGAAATGGATACAAACATCCTAATGAAAAAGTTGATAAACCCAACAAATTCCTTTAGCATACCAATCCTTCCAGAGTATACATTTGTTATTAATTTTAAGATGTTTGTTGTACCATATTGAGCATTGTAAAAATTGATCCTAAGCATTATGATTAGAAATAAAAAAGGATGTAGAATTTTACATGTATTGTTAAAAATAGGAAGCGATAGTGGCATAGGCCTATGGGTAAGCAATAGAAATTCTTTGAAAGAAAATGGCTAAAAATAATATTTTTCAATATCAGTCCATAAGAGTAAATTAAATGAACCATCCTCCTGTAAAACAAAGAAGATTGTTTGAGGGAGAATGCTGTATGATTGGAGAGAAAATCTGGAAAATTACCTCCTCCCAAATGTTTGGAATGTTTACGTTTATGAAGAGACATACACGTTTTTTTGTTATTCCATAAGAAATGAGATCAAATAGAATAAAGTATCTTATATACCATCAGGATTCAAGCAAGCCGGGCCGAAGAGGCTGAAATGCCAGAAACCGGTCCCCGGTAGCTTGTTTCCTTCCCAGTGTAAGAATTGGCTTTTGTAGTTTGGTTTGCCCTGTTCCCATCATGCACTGGGACAGGAACAGACTAATTTGCATACAGCCAGGTTCTGAAACTGGGATGGTGCAGTGAGCTAAAAAACGGTGTTGGATCTAGCCCTGATCTCTTGACTGGGTGAGAGTATTCTGTTTAATTCAGAGACTCTGTCCCTCACCACCCCTTGTTGTAAATATTTTTGTCCACCCTAAGCGTGGAAGGGTATACTCAGATGTGAGTCCCTTGCTCATTGCACCATCAGGATTCAAGCAAGCCGGGCCGAAGAGGCTGAAATGCCAGAAACCGGTCCCCGGTAGCTTGTTTCCTTCCCAGTGTAAGAATTGGCTTTTGTAGTTTGGTTTGCCCTGTTCCCATCATGCACTGGGACAGGAACAGACTAATTTGCATACAGCCAGGTTCTGAAACTGGGATGGTGCAGTGAGCTAAAAAACGGTGTTGGATCTAGCCCTGATCTCTTGACTGGGTGAGAGTATTCTGTTTAATTCAGAGACTCTGTCCCTCACCACCCCTTGTTGTAAATATTTTTGTCCACCCTAAGCGTGGAAGGGTATACTCAGATGTGAGTCCCTTGCTCATTGCACCATCAGGATTCAAGCAAGCCGGGCCGAAGAGGCTGAAATGCCAGAAACCGGTCCCCGGTAGCTTGTTTCCTTCCCAGTGTAAGAATTGGCTTTTGTAGTTTGGTTTGCCCTGTTCCCATCATGCACTGGGACAGGAACAGACTAATTTGCATACAGCCAGGTTCTGAAACTGGGATGGTGCAGTGAGCTAAAAAACGGTGTTGGATCTAGCCCTGATCTCTTGACTGGGTGAGAGTATTCTGTTTAATTCAGAGACTCTGTCCCTCACCACCCCTTGTTGTAAATATTTTTGTCCACCCTAAGCGTGGAAGGGTATACTCAGATGTGAGTCCCTTGCTCATTGCACCATCAGGATTCAAGCAAGCCGGGCCGAAGAGGCTGAAATGCCAGAAACCGGTCCCCGGTAGCTTGTTTCCTTCCCAGTGTAAGAATTGGCTTTTGTAGTTTGGTTTGCCCTGTTCCCATCATGCACTGGGACAGGAACAGACTAATTTGCATACAGCCAGGTTCTGAAACTGGGATGGTGCAGTGAGCTAAAAAACGGTGTTGGATCTAGCCCTGATCTCTTGACTGGGTGAGAGTATTCTGTTTAATTCAGAGACTCTGTCCCTCACCACCCCTTGTTGTAAATATTTTTGTCCACCCTAAGCGTGGAAGGGTATACTCAGATGTGAGTCCCTTGCTCATTGCACCATCAGGATTCAAGCAAGCCGGGCCGAAGAGGCTGAAATGCCAGAAACCGGTCCCCGGTAGCTTGTTTCCTTCCCAGTGTAAGAATTGGCTTTTGTAGTTTGGTTTGCCCTGTTCCCATCATGCACTGGGACAGGAACAGACTAATTTGCATACAGCCAGGTTCTGAAACTGGGATGGTGCAGTGAGCTAAAAAACGGTGTTGGATCTAGCCCTGATCTCTTGACTGGGTGAGAGTATTCTGTTTAATTCAGAGACTCTGTCCCTCACCACCCCTTGTTGTAAATATTATATTGAGTTTTAGGCATATTAATAGGAATATTAGAAAGATAAAAAGTATTATAGGAACTAGCTTCATTTTTATCATGTCAAGGCGACCCCTCCAGGATAAAAATAAAGGATTCCACCTGGACATAAGAGATTTTAATGTTGGTTGAAATTCTTTGAAACTAAGAGATACAGTTTCTTTGGTAGAATACTTAACCTATAAGCCAAGATATTTAATTTTATCCGGAATCTAACAAAAATTAGAAAGAGTAAAATCTACATGAAAACAGAACTTTTTTAAAGGAAGAATTTCACATTTGTCAGTATTTAACTTGCATCCTAATACGGAAGCAAAAGTATTTATCTCCGATATAAAGGCTGTTAATGACATTTGTATATGTGAGATAGAGTAAAATATCATCAGCATAAACTGAAAGTTTTCATTCATTATCACCATATTGAAAGCTTGTAGTATGAGAGTTAATATGAATTTGTATTAGAAAAGGTTCACGGGCAAGATGAAACGGAAGAGGGAAATAAGAGCAACCTTGTTGAATGCCTCGTTATAGAGAAAAGGATGAAGAAAGTAGACCATTCACTAAAATAGCAGAAGTAGGAAAGGAGTACAACAAAGAGATATAATTAATAAACGTAGGACCAAAACCAAATCAGGATAGAGTAAAAAAGATAAAATGCCAGCTAACACAATCAAATGCCTTTTCAGCATCTAAAGGGATATCTGCTAATTGATGTTTATAAAATGTAGATTTGCTAAGGACATCAAAACATAATCTAGTGTTGTCTGAAATATATCTACCCTCAATAAAACCACACTGTTCCTTACCAATCAATTGAGGTAATAAGGTTCTATGTGAAGAGCCAACATTTTACAATCTATACTTTTTACATAGGGTATGGTCTTTGTTACCTTTGGGAAGAAGACAAATTAAGGCATCCTGAAAAGAACCACTGGATTTTTGAGAATCCTTAAAAAGAGAATTAGTTGATGTAATTTGGGAAGAAGGTCAGAGAAATGAGAGTAAAAATCAATGGTAAATCAATCAGGACCTGGTGCTTTACCATTTTTTTTAGTACGGTTAGCATTAGAAATAACTTGAATGCAAATGTCATCTTCTAATGATGAAAAACTATATTAATGGAGGATAAATAAAATATTCATATCATCTTAAGATATAGGAGAGTCCGGAGTATAAATGAGTAAATTCTGATAATATTTCACCATTTTTATAGACCATGCGAGATGAGTATAGGATCAAACTTGGTGCGTTCTTTTTTAACTTTAAGGTAATTGCCAAGCATTTTCCATCTTTATTCTGACCACCATAGTATTTAGCAGAAGCTCTAAGTAAAAATTAATTGGCAGTTTCTTTAGATATTTAATTAAAGGCAAATTTATATTTAATGAGTTCCTCTAAACAAGTTTTTAAAATTGGTATATTAATAAGTGTTTTCTAAATGTTTAATGTGTGCTGTAGTAAGTTCAATGTATTTAACAAAGCTTTCTTTTTATGTAATACAAAAGAAATATTGAAATCCCTAGAGACAGCTTTAAAGGTGTCCCATATAATTTTGGGGAGATAGTCGGGTCTCCATTTTAATGAAAAATGGTTGTGGCAAAAGATTTAAACTTTGAGTAAAATTGGAGTCCAATAAATGCGAGTTATTAGATCTCCACGTTCTAGCACTGGATTAGGCGGGAAAAGTTCCACATCCAAAATGACGGGGGTATGATCCGAAATTAATATGGGACCAATAGTGAAATTAATAATATGTTGTGCTACTGATTTAGAGAGGAAAACATAATCCAAATGATATTGGGAGGAATACACAGGAGAGAAGAACATATACTCTAAAAGCGTGGGGTTACAAAGTCTCCAAGCATCTATTAGAGACCTTTGTTGAATAGTAGATGTAAACTGAGAATGCTTGCAGGAAGGAATACGTTTAGATTTGGAATTGCAATCAATATTAGGATCAAAGACCATATTACAATCACCACCTACTAATAAGTAATCATCCTTGTAAGTCATTAATGTAGAAAGGATGCTGGGCCAAAAGGAGTTGTCTGGGGAAGTTGGTGCATATAGGTTAAAAATAGTCATGGGGATTTTGTTAACCAACCATCTTCCCAACACATCAGAGTCGTGTGAGCACCCGTATATCCAAACATTTATGACATAAAATAGCTACGCCATTACTTTTGCCTGTGCCAGGAGAAGAAAAAAACATGACCAACCCATTGACGTTTAAGCTTAGAAATTTCTTTGTGCAGAGTTTGAGTTTCCTGCAATAAAGCAATATCACATTTTAAATGAGAAATATGAGTTAGTACTCTCCGACGTTTTATAGAAAAACCCAAACCGTTAACATTCCAAGAAATAACTCTTAAAGACTTCTATAATGTAGTGAAGAATGCATAACTTTGATGTACATAAGAACAGCAGTTAAAGTATAACAAAATCTATAAAAAGTAAAGAATATTAAAGAACAAAATTGATTGGCATATGAGAAAAGATACTCAATCATGAATTAAATATTTCATTTACGCCATCTAATGCCAGGCAATCGACCGGCTAAGATCTAACTAGGGGGTCCATTAGGATGGCGGACCGATCGCCACCCCCATGCAGGCGGTGGCGATCCGTCCGCCATCCTTGCCGGTCCTCCACCTTTCTTCCCCCCGCCATATTACAATGGTGGCGGGACCGTGGCGGAGGGAAATACCGTCCGCCGCTTTTCCGCCGCGGTCGCCTTGCGGCGGAAAAGGCCTGATATGGTGGCGGTGTCTATCAGACACCGCCAGCCATATTAGGATGGCTTTGGAGGAATGCCTTTCCGTGGCGGCAATGCCGCCACGAAAAGGCATACGGTTCCTGCTTTGGGTGCCCGTTGCGGGCCCCCATGGTGAAGGGGGGTGGGGGTGCACATGGTACCCCCCTGCATTTGCATGCACAATACGGCAGGCACCGCGTGGTGCCTGCTGCTTTGTGCATGCAAATGCACAGCATGCATTCGTAACTTTACGGCGGGTGCTGCTTAAAGCAGCACCCGCCGCAATGTTAAATATACGGGATGTGACCGCCAGGGTGGCGGTCACATCCTAATTCCAACAGAGGGAACGCCGCTGCCCCTGCAGACGGTCCCTCCACCTCGGGGGTCTGCGTCCGTCCGCCATCATAATCGACCCCTAAGTTTTCTTAAGGATTCCCCCAACACTTGATCCATGGTAAAAGTGGTGCTAATCCTATTTGGTCCTCAGTGTATGGAAGGGCTAGTTCCTTGTGGACAATAAAAGTTGCTGTACTTTTTGGGCTGCCAGCAATCTACGAACGAAAGCATTTTCAGACCGCTGAATAGGCCATGCGTTTCCATAGTCCCAGACCCCTGCTCCACACAGGACAGCTCACACACCTTTACTTCTATAAAAATTGAGCATCTGTTTAATAGGTTTATTTTTCTGTTTGCTGGCAAATCTAAATATTTCTTCCACGTTCCTTCCGAAAAGCTGGGCTTTTAAGTTCATTAATGCATTCCAGCCAAGTGTGATGCACAAATAAGAACAGGTGTCTACTCTCTCCAGGTGTGTAGCCCCCCATTGTAAAAATACTTGTTTTCATGTTGGATTTCCTAACTGACATAATGTATTTTTTAGTGTAGTGTAGTGTAGTGTAGTGTAGTTGACTTTTAAATCTAGAGAGACCATATAAGTCAGAAATTAATGCACTATTATTTGTAAACCATTTGCTGTTTGGGACATGATGACCGCGTCATCCATGAACAGCAAAATAGATATTTGGTAATTCCCCATACTTGGCATATCCCAGCCTGTTTCTATCAGATGTTTATTCGCCCTGTTAATATATAGGAGAAACAGGAAGGGCGCAAGAATACACCCCTGTCTAATGACCCGTAGTGAGTTAATCTGTTCAGTCTTTTCCCCCGCCGTCCATAACATATAGACATGAATGGAGCTGCTTTATAAGATCTTGACATAATTATACCATAGAAAATAATCATTACATTCGGTTAAGTTGATTTACTCTAAACCAAGACTGAATCTGTATTGTTAATTCAATAAGTAATACTAGCCCACATTGACAGAATGTCACACAGTCAGCACCAACAAACCAATAGAACCGAGAAAAAAGTCCAATTAGGTCGGTCTGTTTAATACACAGTATAACAAAGTTTAGAATTCAACGTATCTCTATACATGTATTTACATAGATAATAAACCAAAATATATTTCTATAATAAAAGAGAACGTGCACAGAGAAAGAAGAAAAGTGTGTGCTCAAGTGAATGATCAAGAAGATCGGAGAAACATAGTGTAGGTCATTTATATACAAGGAAAAACGAGCCTGCCTGGGTAACGCTTGTAAAAAATGTACTTCTTTTTTACTAGCTAGTATGCTATATACAGTTCCGTAGTCCTTAGTTTGCACGAATGGCAATGGGATTTATGGAAATGGGGCAGGGGACAGGGGTCAATAGGTGCAGGCTCCCAAAGGGGAATGTCGTCGACGTTTCGACCCAACCATACAACGGGTGGTTCAAGTCCTCAACAACAGGTCTTCATCAGGACGGGGTAATAGGGGAATGTCTTTCAGAGTGCACGTCAGTTAAAAACTGGTATCATTGGGCACCTGTAATGATAAATGAAACAATGGGGCTAAGTATCACTAGATCATATCAAATGAGTCCAATAGTGACGGTCATGGAAATGCACTCACCCTTTCGTGGTGCTTCGACGTCAGTGCGACGATTGGTCCGCACTAAAAATTAGATAGTTTCCAAAATATTACTGTGAAATGAAGAAAGGAAAGAGTAGCCATTAGTGCTACGCAGGTTATTTCCCATGTGATTTACTACATACCAAAGGGGAAAAAAAAAATTCTCATTAAATAAAAGCGGCAGATTCACTTACATAATGGCAACTTTCGCAAATTAAGTCAATGATTTAGGGTTTCAGCCATAATTAGAGAGTCACCCATTCATGTACCAGGATCCTAATTTATGGGGCTTGTTGCATACCGATTGGATTGGCTGTATATATAATTCAATCGTGAGGGATCAATATAACCACACAGTCACACATGTAAGTACTCACCCACCGCGTTAGTTCGGGGATGTTTTCAAAGTCTCTGACATCAAGTGCTAAAAAAGAGAGATGGGGCGAGAAACGTCTCTGTTAGACGCTGTGGTTGTAATTATACACAAAGTTGCTTAAAGGCACGTAATCTAGTCAAGGTTTCAAATTTTTAGCCTACCCCGTTTCGCTGTAACCAGCGTAGAGCAATAAATCCTCTAGCTCAGTGTGGCGCACAGCTCTCCAACTCCAACTTGCGTTATGGAATGCGGAAGCAAACCAACGCGACGTAGCTACCCTAGTAACCGGGCAACCGACGCGCATACGTCATGGCGTCCGGCGGGTTGCTAGGAGATCGTTCGTGTCTCCATATCCCATCGAGACAACAACGCGCAATGCTATAGGACAAAACCTCACACAATTGTGAAATTACTGTTTCAAGATAGAACGTATCTCCCTATTTCTTCAGGATGTGCGCATCAAATCAACGTGCAATGTTTTTTAAAAAAGGAGCCTCACTAAATCATGAAGTTTGTGTTTCAAACGACCAAATGGATAGTTGATCATATTTGCAATAGTGCCTTAATTGATTAACGCCTTAAGTGTGCAGCGTCAACCCACAAGTCAGTGATAGTTGGATGAAAGAAAACAGAGGCAATGTGACTAATAAGGCATCACAGTAAATCCAACAGGGTTATACATTCCGGGATATAAAGGTACATATATTCAAAACATTAGCAGTATATATGTCACACACAGAAAGACTCAGGAATGCAATATTCAGTTAACAATTGCAGCAAGGAGAATCACAGGTTACACACAAAAGGAAATTCAGCCATTATAGAGTGTTGCCATTTGTCTCGTTATTTCCTCATACTCATTGAGGCCTTTGTTCACAGTATCAAAAGTGTGCATCCATTTACATTCCCGTACACTTAAACAGTTTGAGAAATTACCTCGTCTTACATTGACAGTAACCTTCTCTAGTACCCACCATTTCAAACTTTCAGGTGAGTGACCAAATTTAGTAAAGTGTTCCACCAGTGGGGCCCCCTGAACCCTACAGCGAATCCTACTGCAATGCTGTAGGATTCTGGTTTTTACTTTTTGTATTGTTTGACCTATGTACCAAAAATCACATAGGTCAAACAATTTTGAAAAGTTTGAAATGGTGGGTACTAGAGAAGGTTACTGTCAATGTAAGAGGAGGTAATTTCTCAAACTGTTTAAGTGTACGGGAATGTAAATGGATGCACACTTTTGATACTGTGAACAAAGGCCTCAATGAGTATGAGGAAATAACGAGACAAATGGCAACACTCTATAATGGCTGAATTTCCTTTTGTGTGTAACCTGTGATTCTCCTTGCTGCAATTGTTAACTGAATATTGCATTCCTGAGTCTTTCTGTGTGTGACATATATACTGCTAATGTTTTGAATATATGTACCTTTATATCCCGGAATGTATAACCCTGTTGGATGTACTGTGATGCCTTATTAGTCACATTGCCTCTGTTTTCTTTCATCCAACTATCACTGACTTGTGGGTTGACGCTGCACACTTACAGCCTGATTCATGTACCGGCCGTTTTGCGTGTCCCTAATAGCGAATCATAGCGATTCGCTATTGAGGACACGCAAAACGGCATTCATGTAGGAATTGCTACTTAAATAGCGATTCCTACATGTTCTTTATTTGCGAGTAGCAATTTGCTACTCGCAAATACTCCCCATTCATTCCTATGGGCCAAGAGGCCCATTGGAATGAATGGGGATTTGCGAGTAGCAATTTGCTACTCGCAACTGAGATAGCGATTTTAAGGGTGACAGGGGTGTCCAAAGGACGCCCTGTAGCACCCCTAAAATGCACTTTTGGACTGGTGTTGCGCACACACATGTCCAAAGGACATGTGTGTGTGCTACATGCAACTTTGAAAAATGCTTTTAAAAGCATTTTTCGGAGTTTTTGCTATTTACCGACAGGTCTGACCTGTCGGTAAATAGCGGCCCCAAAAGTCCAAAATCGCTATTTTGTTGTGTGTCATGAATAGCATTTAAGGAATCTCTATTAGAGATTCCTTAAATGCCATTCCACGCAAATATGCGAATTCTTAAATAGCGATTTTTGCATTTGGTATCATGAATACCAAATGCAAAAATAGCGCTCGCAAAGGGCCAGATTCTGAGAATCTGGCCCTTTGCGAGTACAATTTAGCTACATGAATCAGGCTGTTAAGGCGTTAATCAATTAAGGCACTATTGCAAATATGACCAACTGTCCATTTGGTCGTTTGAAACACAAACTTCATGATTTAGTGAGGCTCCTTTTTTAAAAAACATTGCGCGTTGATTTGATGCGCACATCCTGAAGAAATAGGGAGATACGTTCTATCTTGAAACAGTAATTTCACAATTGTGTGAGGTTTTGTCCTATAGCATTGCGCGTTGTTGTCTCGATGGGATATGGAGACACGAACGATCTCCTAGCAACCCGCCGGACGCCATGACGTATGCGCGTCGGTTGCCCGGTTACTAGGGTAGCTACGTCGCGTTGGTTTGCTTCCGCATTCCATAACGCGAGTTGGAGTTGGAGAGCTGTGCGCCACACTGAGCTAGAGGATTTATTGCTCTACGCTGGTTACAGCGAAACGGGGTAGGCTAAAAATTTGAAACCTTGACTAGATTACGTGCCTTTAAGCAACTTTGTATATAATTACAACCACAGCGTCTAACAGAGGCGTTTCTCGCCCCATCTCTCTTTTTTAGCACTTGATGTCAGATTCTTTGAAAACATCCCCGAACTAACGCGGTGGGTGAGTACTTACATGTGTGACTGTGTGGTTATATTGATCCCTCACGATTGAATTATATATACAGCCAATCCAATCGGTATGCAACAAGCCCCATAAATTAGGATCCCGGTACATGAATGGGTGACTCTCTAATTATGGCTGAAACCCTAAATCATTGACTTAATTTGCGAAAGTTGCCATTATGTAAGTGAATCTGCCGCTTTTATTTAATGAGAATTTTTTTTTTTTTCCCTTTGGTATGTAGTAAATCACATGGGAAATAACCTGCGTAGCACTAATGGCTACTCTTTCCTTTCTTCATTTCACAGTAATATTTTGGAAACTATCTAATTTTTAGTGCGGACCAATCGTCGCACTGACGTCGAAGCACCACGAAAGGGTGAGTGCATTTCCATGACCGTCACTATTGGACTCATTTGATATGATCTAGTGATACTTAGCCCCATTGTTTCATTTATCATTACAGGTGCCCAATGATACCAGTTTTTAACTGACGTGCACTCTGAAAGACATTCCCCTATTACCCCGTCCTGATGAAGACCCGTTGTTGAGGACTTGAACCACCCGTTGTATGGTTGGGTCGAAACGTCGACGACATTCCCTTTGGGAGCCTGCACCTATTGACCCCTGTCCCCTGCCCCATTTCCATAAATCCCATTGCCATTCGTGCAAACTAAGGACTACGGAACTGTATATAGCATACTAGCTAGTAAAAAAGAAGTACATTTTTTACAAGCGTTACCCAGGGCAGGCTCGTTTTTCCTTGTATATAAATGACCTACACTATGTTTCTCTGATCTTCTTGATCATTCACTTGAGCACACACTTTTCTTCTTTCTCTGTGCACATTCTCTTTTATTATAGAAATATATTTTGGTTTATTATCTATGTAAATACATGTATAGAGATACGTTGAATTCTAAACTTTGTTATACTGTGTATTAAACAGACCGACCTAATTGGACTTTTTTCTCGGTTCTATTGGTTTGTTCGTGCTGACTGTGTGACATTCTGTCAATGTGGGCTAGTATTACTTATTGAATTAACAATACAGATTCAGTCTTGGTTTAGAGTAAATCAACTTAACCGAATGTAATGATTATTTTCTATGGTATAATTATGTCAAGGACCAATTGTTGTCTATACTACTGAATACCCAGGTCCTTGGACTACATTGGGTCAACCCCTGTTTTATAACAGCTTTATAAGATCTAGCAGGTTGAGATCCACCCCCAGGTTTTCCATAATGTGCCATGACTTTGCCATATTTACCATGCCAAAAGCACTTGTTTAATCTATGAATGTCATTTGGAGGGAAAAAAACATGACCAACCCATTGACGTTTAAGCTTAGAAATTTCTTTGTGCAGAGTATGAGTTTCCTGCAATAAAGCAATATCACATTTTAAATGAGAAATATGAGTTAGTACTCTCCGACGTTTTATAGAAAAACCCAAACCGTTAACATTCCAAGAAATAACTCTTAAAGACTTCTATAATGTAGTGAAGAATGCATAACTTTGATGTACATAAGAACAGCAGTTAAAGTATAACAAAATCTATAAATAGTAAAGAATATTAAAGAACAAAATTGATTGGCATATGAGAAAAGATACTCAATCATGAATTAAATATTTCATTTACACCATCTAATGCCAGGCAATCGACCGGCTAAGATCTAACTAGGGGGTCCATTAGGATGGCGGACCGATCGCCACCCCCATGCAGGCGGTGGCGATCCGTCCGCCATCCTTGCCGGTCCTCCACCTTTCTTCCCCCCGCCATATTACAATGGCGGCGGGACGGTGGCGGAGGGAAATACCGTCCGCCGCTTTTCCGCCGCGATCGCCTTGCGGCGGAAAAGGCCTGATATGGTGGCGGTGTCTATCAGACACCGCCAGCCATATTAGGATGGCTTTGGAGGAATGCCTTTCCGTGGCGGCAATGCCGCCACGAAAAGGTATACGGTTCCTGCTTTGGGGGCCCGTTGCGGGCCCCCATGGTGAAGGGGGGTGGGGGTGCACATGGGGGGTACCTATGGTACCCCCCTGCATTTGCATGCACAATACGGCAGGCACCGCGTGGTGCCTGCTGCTTTGTGCATGCAAATGCACAGCATGCATTCGTAACTTTGCGGCGGGTGCTGCTTAAAGCAGCACCCGCCGCAATGTTAAATATACGGGATGTGACCGCCAGGGTGGCGGTCACATCCTAATTCCAACAGAGGGAACGCCGCTGCCCCTGCAGACGGTCCCTCCACCTCGGGGGTCTGCGTCCGTCCGCCATCATAATCGACCCCTAAGTTTTCTTAAGGATTCCCCCAACACTTGATCCATGGTAAAAGTGGTGCTAATCCTATTTGGTCCTCAGTGTATGGAAGGGCTAGTTCCTTGTGGACAATAAAAGTTGCTGTACTTTTTAGGCTGCCAGTAATCTACGAACGAAAGCATTTTCAGACCGCTGAATAGGCCATGCGTTTCCATAGTCCCAGACCCCTGCTCCACACAGGACAGCTCACACACCTTTACTTCTATAAAAATTGAGCATCTGTTTAATAGGTTTATTTTTCTGTTTGCTGGCAAATCTAAATATTTCTTCCACGTTCCTTCCGAAAAGCTGGGCTTTTAAGTTCATTAATGCATTCCAGCCAAGTGTGATGCACAAATAAGAACAGGTGTCTACTCTCTCCAGGTGTGTAGCCCCCCATTGTAAAAATACTTGTTTTCATGTTGGATTTCCTAACTGACATAATGTATTTTTTAGTGTAGTGTAGTGTAGTTGACTTTTAAATCTAGAGAGACCATATAAGTCAGAAATTAATGCACTATTATTTGTAAACCATTTGCTGTTTGGGACATGATGACCGCGTCGTCCATGAACAGCAAAATAGATATTTGGTAATTCCCCATACTTGGCATATCCCAGCCTGTTTCTATCAGATGTTTATTCGCCCTGTTAATATATAGGAGAAACAGGAAGGGCGCAAGAATACACCCCTGTCTAATGACCCATAGTGAGTTAATCTGTTCAGTCTTTTCCCCTGCCGTCCATAACATATAGACATGAATGTAGCTGCTTTATAAGATCTAGCAGGTTGAGATCCACCCCCAGGTTTTCCATAATGTGCCATGACTTTGCCATATTTACCATGCCAAAAGCACTTGTTTAATCTATGAATGTCATTTGGAGGGTACCTTTCTTGGCCAGTACATATTTCCCTGCTATAAGGTACAGATTCAGTGATTTCTTGACTGTGTCGATAATCCGCCTGAAGGCACACTGAGCCTCAGTTAAGAAGTTATTTTCAATGGCCCAGAATTCAAGTTGAGACAAATGAACTCTCTCCAGAATCTTAACTCTATTTTCTTATAGGGAGATTGGCCTAAAGCATGCAGGTGAGGCTCTATCCCCCTTTTTAAAAATGGGGACAATTGTAGTTGTCCTCCATGAAGCTGCGATGGAGCTTGCGACAGCACTCCTCAATACATTGTTAAGCAATGGTGCCCACGGATCACTGACATAATATCGATGACATAAATATCGATGTAGCAAAATATAGAGTAAAAAATATAGAATACCAAAATATTGACTTCCTATCTCCAAACAGGTAAGTACAAAAATATTGAATCAAACATATTGATGTAAAAAATATAGTTAGTCAAAATATCGAATTTTTAAAATATCTTAAAAGTAATGTAAAAGTAATGAAATAATAAAGATAATTAACTTAAACATACTTAAAATACTTAAATAACCTTAAAATAATAAATAATTAATGTAAGTTAAAAATAAATAAACATACAATTACATTTTTTAACACTTATATATATATATATATATATATGTGAACATAATATTAATACAAAATATACAATATTTATACCATAGGATAGTAGGAGGGTAACATTTACTATTACCACTCCAGTGAGTGCAACGGTAGAGAAAGCGTTGGATAGCGGAAGGGTTAAAATTACTATTCCTACTCCAGAGAGTGCAACAGTAGGGAAAGCCTTGAATAGCGGAAGGGTAAAAATTACTATTCCCACTCCAGAGAGTGCAACAGTAGGGAAAGCGTTGGATAGCGTAGGGGTAAAAATAACTATTCCCACTCCAGAGAGTGCAACAGTAGAGAAAGCGTTGGATAGCACAGGGGTAAAACTTACTATTCCCGCTCCAATGAGTGCAACAGTAGGGAAAGCGTTGGATAGCGGACGGTAAAAATTGCTATTCACACTCCAAAGAGTGCAACAGTAGGGAAAGTAAATACTTCATATATAAATAAAAATTCAATTAAATATAAATATCAATTACAAATTAATTAAACGTAATTACCAATAAAAAATATTCACTTAAAAATAATTACCTATTAATACAAATTAATCACCAATTAACAATTAATTAATTAACAATTGAAAAATAATTAACAATTATTTCAAAATAAATACCAAATAACATTTTTTTTTAAATTAATTACAATTAAATTACTTCTCACCCAATTCCCCTATAAACCCACAACCCGCTACAGAATATAATTTAATAAAATTACCATAATTATCAATTAATCAATTAATAAAAATAAATTACCAATTATATTTTAATTCATCACCAATTATAAATTAATTAACAATTAATTCAAATTAAATACCAATAAATAAATAAAATATTTAATTAATTACAATTAAATTACTTCCCACCCTATTCCCCTATAAACCCACAACGCGCTACAGAAAATAAATTAATAAAATTACCATAACTATCAATAAAAATAAGTTACCAATTATATTTTAATGAATTACCAATTAAAAATTAATTAACAATTAATTCAAAATAAACACCAATATATAAATTAAAATATTTAATTAATTATAATTAAATTACTTTCCACCCTATTCCCCTATAAACCCACAACCTGCTACAGAATTAAATTACGCAAAAATTAAATACCAAAAAATTCATTACTTTAAAAAAATTATAAAACTAATATACACTTTTCACACATATACTAACATAAAAACACACTTTAAAATTTTTGATTTTATTAAAAAATCGATATTAACTTACCTCAAATTCAATATTTTTGTTGTCTATAATCTGTCCATTCGATATTGTGTCCATTCTATATTTTGGATTCGATATTACTGCTATTCTGTTCGATATTTTTGTAGTCTATATTCTGTCGATATTTTGCCCATTCTATATTTTTTACTCAATATTTTGCCCATTTGAAATTTTTTACTCGATATTATGACAGTATACCATGGCTAATATACACTCAACTATTCTAAAAAGCGACATGTCATACCTACTTTTCCATCCCACCTTAGGCCCATCAATTGGGGACCTTTTAATATGTGATGGAATGGCGTCTTACTGAAAGATTTCCATAAAGTGGAAACCCATTCATCAGCCGAGATTACACACTCCACCCTTGGGGCTTCTGTATTAGTAAAAAAAAGGTTTATTTACTGCTGCCAAGAACTTAGCCCTATTTTGGTGTTGGCCACACATATGAGATCGTCCCAGGCTGTGTTCCACATTTTTATTTTTTGTTTCCTTGCCTCATGAGTCATCCTGTAGGTGCTCCTTGCTTCTGTCACTTGAGCCACTTTGCAGGGTTTTGCTCTCAGGGTGGTTTTCAAGTGTCTATGTGCACTGGTGCAGGCTTTAATAAACCAACCATTTGGTTTGGCATCTGGTCTGGCCTAGGCGATAGACAATTTATTAGGAATTGATCTACAAAGGCTATCGAAATCTGCTAATATGGTGAGGTAAAACTAATTGCTCTTCTAAACAATTTGAAACTGACTGGATATCTTCTTTTATGATCCACTGATTAAAAGTAACGGGGTTCACTTTTTCCCACTTGATTCTCAATCCCTTGTTTCTTCATGACAATTTAAAGTAATTATGAGCTGGTTATGATACTTATTACACTATGAGGTATTTTTGAAATCTGAGAAAAAGGGTGAGTATTTTGCAGCGAATAAGATAAAATCAATGTTACTGCTGCCACGATTTTCCACAAAAGTAGGGATGCCGTTTGGGGCATATCTACTATATCACCCGCAAATAATAAGTCATATTTCAAAATACAAGTAGTCAATGCTTTCCCAAAAATTGTGTGCCTGTAATGTGGCTGATCTTCTTCCTTCCACAGGAATCCACAAACCTTTTCCCTGCTGAGATGGCATAATGAAATATTAAAGTCCCCAATCTACTTCATTAGAACTTTGCAAGCGAGCTGTGCAGTAAAATCCTCTAGAAGACAATTTAAATCCTCAACCACATTACATATTCTCTGGTTAAAAATATTGTCATAAAAGGTTATTATGACAATATCCAGTTCCAAGGGGAAATTTAATGGACTAACCAGATACAAAGGGGAAAACCCTACAGAGATAGTTTTGACACCTACAAGCTGAATAGACACGATAGTGGCAAGACCACCCTTTGCTCTCCCCGAGGAAGATGGGCAGGCGGGCACTGCCAACGTTCAAAGCAATATAAAGTTGCTCAGTTGCCCATGTAGCTTGGCAGCAGATAATGTCATAGGAGTTCACAAAACCTAAACAATCAGGATTTCCTATCTTGGAACTGCTGCCAGCAATATTTCATGAAATTAAATGTAAACACTTAAGGTTCACAGGTGCCATAACTGGGAGTAGAGACTCTTGAGTCCCCACAATTTCTGGCGCCTGTTTTGCGTGGGGAAAACATTTTGAGAGGCCCTGGCCCCAGAAGATCGGCTACCCAATCCTGGCTGATACTGTCAATCTATTGTATCCAAGTTGCCTATTGGATCAAAATGGGAGCTCACATTAACATTATAATTCCACTGTCATTGTGAGGGGAGAATTATTGGTCTGTAGTTGTGAATTGAGTTAGCAGGAAGCACTTGATCAGATTTATAAAAAAGCCTAATGGGTGTGCACAAATTCCCTTCTGACCTAAGGCCTGATAACAAAAGAGGCACAATTTCTGCATCTCTAAAATCAACTATGACACAGTCTTCAGGAAATGCCTTAGACAAATGGCCTATTCAGTCCACCTCTTGAGTTTAAATGTCATTGTTTAAATCCAGGTGGACCCCAGATTTATTCCTTAACCATCTTACCACCTTTCGTTTTAAAGACTCATCATTTTCACTGAACCCTTGCTCCAGTAGAGGAACGTTTTCTAGAACAATGATGTTTGGGGCGCAGGCAGGTGGAAGTTGTAGATGACATTTACCTGGACTTTCTTGTCCTCTAATGGGTCTAAAGCCTTGAGAGGTGGCCTCTGAATTTTGCTGGAATACTTTAGACTTCCCAACATAGGCAAATCCGACTTCCTAGTAAGGCACCCCCCTTGGAGGTTTCTCTCACATGTTTGGTTCCTTGCTCTGGCAGTGGGTATTTGTGGCGGGATTACTCACTTGCCTTTTTGGCTGAGCTGGCTGTATACTCTTGCCATACACTGGGGATCAGAAGCCAAAGGAGGAGAGGGGCCAGACCTGAGTTCCAACTCCTTCTTAATATTGGATGTTAATTTAATTTCCAGTTGCCTTAAAAAATTCAATTTTAAAAAAGTTTAAAGTAACTTTCGTTTTAGATATGAACTGTACAAGAATGGTCGTGAATGGCAGTTACATTCTCAGTGTCCAGGGCTATTGACTTTGCTGGTAGGTCGCTCCCCCACCACACAGCTCCGCCTGTGTGTCCTGACCCTGCCCAAGCTGCCGCTGCTGTAGAAGATGAGGCCCTCCTCCACCTGCAGGCTACCAGCTGTGCCTCATCCCTGGTGGCGAGTGGTAGGCCTTAGGTTTGTATCACTGTCGCTGTCTGTCTGTCTTCCCTGTACTGCCCATACTGTCTTCTGGTGTCTGTGACCGCTGTTGCCTATCTACCCCCTGTGCCTGTATTCTTATCTGTGCCCGTTTTCTTGCCTTCTGTTCCCTGATTGTGCTCCTTTTCTTGCCTTCTGCTCCCCTGATTGCACTCGTTTTTCTTGCCTTCTGCTCCCCTGATTGTGCTTGTTTTCTTGCCTTCTGCTCCCCTGATTGCACTCGTTTTTCTTGCCTTCTGCTCCGCTGATTGTACTCGTTTTTCTTGCCTTCTGATCCCCTGATTGTGCTTGTTTACTTGCCTTCTGCTCCCCTGATTGCACTCGTTTTTCTTGCCTTCTGTTCCCCTGATTGTGCTAGTTTTCTTGCCTTCTGCTCCCCTGATTGCACTCGTTTTTCTTGCCTTCTGCTCCCCTGATTGCACTTGTTTTTCTTGCCTTCTGCTCCCCTGATTGCACTCGTTTTTTGTTGCCTCTGCTCCCCTTATTGTACCCTTTTTTTGTGCCTTCTGCTCCCCTTATTGTACTCGTTTTTCTTGCCTTCTGCTCCCCTGATTGCACTTGTTTT
Organism: Lissotriton vulgaris; assembly: GCF_964263255.1. NCBI lineage: Eukaryota > Metazoa > Chordata > Amphibia > Caudata > Salamandridae > Lissotriton > Lissotriton vulgaris. Next base: position 371,683,380 of record NC_141693.1, on the reverse strand, counting down.
TCTTGCCTTCTGTGCCCCTGATTATACCCGTTTATCGGCCTTCTGCTCCTCTGATTGCACTCATTTTTCTTGCCTTCTGCTCCCCTGATTGTCCTTGTTTTTCTTGCCTCTACTCCCCTTTGTGCCTCTGTGCCACTCGTTTCCCCCCGTTTTTGTGACCTTTCTGCCCTTTCTTGGGACCTTTGTGCCTCTGTGCCACTCGTTTCCCCCTGTTTTTTGTGACCTTTCTGCCCTTTCTTGTGACCTTTGTACCTCTGTGCCACTCATTTCCCCCCATTTTTTGTGACCTTTCTGTGCTTTTTTTGACCTTTGACCCTGCTTGCAGGCAGGTCGCCCCCACGCCGCTGCTCGTCACCTGACTGCCTGGTTCCTGCCTCCTTGCTGCCTCCTTGTTTCCTGGGTTATTCCCTCCCCTCTGCCCTGTGTACCAGTTCCCCCCACCCCCCGCCGCTCCCGATCCGACCCTTTCCTGCCGCTGAATCCCTGCGGCCCCCCCATGCACACCCATTCGCCTCCCAGCTCCTTCTCCCTCCCAAGCCACCTCATGCAGGCCCAGAAGCAGCCGCGCAGTGGACACGCCAGAACCCCTGGACCCCGCGAACGCCACAACACCAGAATCCACTACAACGCCAGCACCCTCCACGCACTCAACACCGGCCGAAACCACACCTGCTTCCAGGCCACCCGAAACGGACCCTTCTCTTGCCACACCTGCAGCTTCACCTGCGACAGAACCACCAAACCTTCAAAATTGGACCCAACCACCTCCGCTGCATACTCCTCAACACCCGCTCCGCATGCAAACACGCCGTCAGATGACACCCTCAACACCGCCAAAAACCTGCACTTCCGGATCCACACCGACCCCAACACCACCCTAGGGGAACACCCATCTACACACTCCCCGGACCCCGGGCTCAGTTCAGCGACTCCATCGCTGACCTCGCCAGCCCCCACGCACTCGCCTCCACAGACTACACCTCCTCGGGGACTTGAACTTCCACCTCGAGAACAACAACAACGCCAACTCCGCCACCCTGATCGCCAACCTGGGCCTCAGACAACTCGTCACCGCACCCACCCACGCCGCCGGCCACATGCTGGAGCCCGTCTTCTCCACAGGCTCCCACGTCGCCTTAGACCACACCACCGAACTCCACTGGACCGACCACCGCTGCATCCATTTCACCTTCAAGAAACCAACCACACACCACCGCACCCATCAGCTGCCTCGCCGCTGCTGGAGCAAAGTCACCGAAGACCAGCTGATCACCTCCCTCGCCAAGAATCCACCCACCGACCCCCACCGGAGAAGTGTGGCTCAATGGTTTGAGCGGCAGACCTTGATGCAGAACACTGGCCAGGGACCAGGGTTCGATTCCCGCCTCGGCGGGATCGGGCTTAAATTCCTCTGACCGGATATTCTCGCCTCAGTGCCGAATCTAAGCATGGGCCCCACGCTGCAACTCTGGGCAATAGCTTGCTTAGTCTCCACAACGGCCCCCGATGCACAAGGGATGCCTGGTTTCACCATGGGATGCCCAGGAGTGGACACCTCACAAGGAAAAGCCAGGAGGGGTTCCCTTGTGGTAGGAGTACAAGCGCCGGGATGCCTCCGGGTTACTGTTCGCGCTATACAAATACAACACAAATACACAAAACCCAGACGCCGCAGCCCGAAACCTCCGACAGTGGATTGACGACTGCGCCAACACCCTCGCTCGCTCAAGAAACCCTCCAACAGCCACGCCAAGAAGAGAGCAACCTGGTTCACCGACGACCTCCAGACCTCTAAACACGCATGCCGGAAACTGGAGAAGACATGGCTCCACGAACGCACACCAGACACTCACGCAGCCCACAAGGACGCCACCCGCAGACACCACCACCTCATCAGATTAGCCAAGAGATCCTCCTTCAAATATCGCTTGGATAACAACACACACAACAGCAAAGAGCTCTTCAGCATCGTAAAGGAACTCTCCAACCCCAGTGCCAACGCCAACAACATCCCGCCCTCACAAGAACTGTGCGACTCACTAGCCATCTTCTTCCACCGGAAGATCGCTGACATCCACAACAGCTTCAACACCATGACCGCCCCGACTACGCCAGACTCCACCTCCCCTGTGAACACCACCAGCGCCAACCGCCTGACCTCCTGGTCCAACGTCAACGAGGACGAGACACGCAAGGTCATGAACTCCATTCACTCATGATCTCCGTCTGACCCTTGCCCACACCACATATTCAACAAAGCAGACGCAGCCATCGCACCCCAACTACGGAAGGTCATCAACATCTCCTTCCAAACAGTGACATTCCCGGAAAGCTGGAAGCACGCCAAAACCAACGCCTCCTCAAGAAGCCCAAAGCGGACCCCAAGGACCTCAAGAACTTCCGGCCCATCTCCCTGCTCCCGTTCCTGGCAAAGATCATCGAGAAAATCGTCAACATGCAACTGGCCCGCCACCTCGAAGACAACAACATCTTGGACCCGTCCCAGTCCGGATTCAGACGAAACCACAGCACAGAGACAGCCCTCATCTCCACCACAGACGACATCAGGCGCCAACTAGACAACGGCAAAACATCAGCCCTCATCCTCCTGGACCAGTCAGCCGCCTTCGACACGGTCTGCCATTGCACTGTAAAGACACGCCTCCTAGAAGCCGGAATCCAAGAGAAGGCTCTTGACTGGATCACCGCCTTCCTCTCCGGCAGAACTCAGAGCGTCCGCCTCCCACCCTTCCGATCCAAAGCCACCGACATCATCTGCGGCGTCCCCTAGGGCTCATCCCTCAGCCCAACGCTGTTCAATGTCTACATGGCCCCCCTCGCACAAGTGGCCCGCCATCATGACCCCAACATCATCTCCTACACTGACGACACCCAGCTCATCCTCTCCCTCACCAAGGACCAACACGCCGCCAAACCCAACCTCCACGAGGTGAATGAAGGCCGTCGCTGATTGGATGAGGAGCAGCCGTCTGAAGCTGAACTCGGACAAGACGGAAGTCCTCATCCTCGGACCCACCCCCTCAGCCTGGGATGACTCCTGGTGGCCGAACACACTGGGAACAGCACCAACACCCACCGACCATGCACGCAATCTAGGATTCATCCTTGACTCCTCCCTCTCCATGTCTAAGCAGGTCAACGCTGTCTCCTCCTCCTGCTACAACACCCTCCGCATGCTCCGCAGGATCTACAAGTGGATCCTGACCGAAACAAGAAGAACGGTGACACAGGCCCTCGTCAGCAGCAGACCGGACTAAGGCAACGCACTCAACGCAGAAATCCCAGCGTACACCTACGACGACTACAACGCATCCATAATGCCTCCGCCCAACTGATCATCAACGTCCCCGGCCGCAGCCACATAACCCCCCACCTGAGAGACCTACACTGGCTCCTCGTTGACAAGAGGATCACTTTCAAGCTCCTCACCCACGCACACAAAGCACTCCACAACGCCGGACCAGCCTACCTGAACAGCAGACTCAGCTTCCACACCCCCACCAGCCAGCTCCGCTCCGCCAGCCTCACCCTCGCCGCTGTCCCCCGCATCCAACGAATGACCTCTGGCGGCAGATCCTTCTCCTACCTCACCGCCAAGACCTGAAACACCCTCCCTACTCACATATGGCAGACCCAAGACCTACTCGCCTTCAGAAGACTCCTCAAGACCTGGCTCTACGAGCAGTAGCAGCACCCCCCCTCAGCACAGCGACTTGGGACCCGTACGGGTAAGTAGTGCACTTTATAAGTACTCTGATTGATTGATTGTGGGATCTGTGCCCCTAGTCACCAGCTTTTCAGCCCCCACTTTTCTATCTCTATGCCAACCTTCATCTGGCTTTACAGGGGGTCTTTGCCCTACATCCCACTTTTTCATCAGGGCCTTGCTGAAGCAGGGGACACCTTACTGCTAGATGTAGGCAGGATAACTGATAGGGGCACTTCAATGGCTGAGGAGCCCTCTCCTTGCGTGTGAGGCAAACTATTTGTGATTATTACAGGGGGAATTGGGCCTTAATTAACAATGATTACCTCGGGTTCCAGGGAGGGATGTTGGGCCTGCTCTCTTGAGCAATCATCAGGCCAGGGAATGAAGTCCCACCTCGATCCAAGAACTACAGGCAAGTTGGCGAACTGGTTGTGCGTGTTTACTATGTGGTCCAAAAAGGCGGGGGCTTAGAGGGGTGGCCCATCCCAGCCCTGGACAGATGCAGATGGGTGAAGACGGGCCTGCCCTTGGCTGAGACTAAGTCGTGGGACTGCAGCACGCTATAAGTAGCATCGAGTCTGTGGATAGATTGATCACGGGTGCTGCTCCCAGCAGGTATTCCCCAGTGGCTGCCGACTGCAGTGGCTCTTCCGATGGTGCTTCCCTGGTTGACAGTGGTGGGAGGGAGGATGCAATCCCCTCACAGAAATTTCGATGAATGGCTGGTCCGGTGTGCCCCTGTAGCACAATCAAAAGCAGCCCCTTCATCCCAAGGCCAATAAATATCTGTGAGATGTGGGAGACTTGGGGGTCACTCTTCACGTTTTCCAGAAGGCCCCATCATTTTGCATTACACCACTGCTGCAAGCCCCTGTATATTCTTGGTAACCCCACAGTATGTCTTTCACAACCAAACATCTAGTGCTGTCTGGTAGGCTCGACCTAATGAAACTTTATATTCTCTGATTGAGTTTTAGATGAGCATGTTTGTGAATACTATCTGCTCCTCGCAATCCAAGCAGCTGCCATTCACAAAATGGCAGCCATCCACTTTGCTTCCACTTTGCAAGTGCCTTGTCATCCCATTTTTGGAGTTGGCAACAGATCAATGATAAGAGACCGCAATTGCAGTTGCACATCATTGAGAAAGTCCATATCAAATCACAAGAGGGGGGGGGAGGGGCGTCCATCACCTGCCCCATATACTTTTTAATTGATTATGGATCGCAAGGTGCACTTTGTGAGTCAGAAAAGAAATTCGCAATGTGCCTTTTGCATATTGCAACCTGTCTTTTGCAGTTGAAAAATATGTGATTTTGCAAATCACAAGCTTTGCAAATACAAAAATGCTTTGGAGATCGGGACAAAAACATTGAAAAGAATACACTTTTGATTATGTGTTTTCCTGATTTGTGCTTTCACTGATCCTTTGTTTTAGTGACCAACTCATAAAAATGTTTAATGTAACATTTTCTTTTCTAATTAGCTCTTACTAACATATTGTTGCAGTAGATGAGAGGTTCTGCTCTAAACAAATACTGCAAACAAATTTAAAGTATTCTAATGGAGGTGACAAAAACCATGCATTAAGTTTAAAAATATCTTACCCAGCTATGCAGCAAACATATTTTCTGAGTCGTGTTCACCATCAAGATAAAGGAAACAAATGTTGACTACACTGCTGTGAGGAAGAGACATTTTTAAGTAGTTTTTATAACTGAATTGTGTGTCATTTGAAACCAACACAGGACAAATTTCAATTTAAAATGTGCATCCTAAAATCATACTGTTTTGTACAGCAGAGTGCTAATTAAGGCCTGCTGCAGGGGATTTGTTAAGGTTGTGTTATGTTTTTTTACCGTATTGTATTGAACTGTATTGTATTGAAAAATGCCATTAAAATGCCAAGCGAGAACCACCTATTTGATCATACCAAGTTCAGTTTGGACACCTTAAAATTGCAATTCAGTTAAAAGCAGTGCTAAAATGTCAATGTTTTTTCTAGGTTGGTTATCTCAAATCCACAATGAGGGTGCACAGTACATGCACAGATGAGTATCTTGTACCCGAAAGTGTCAAACAGGCATGGAAATCTTTAGGTTCATTTTTGTCCTACAAACATGTACGACAACGTTGGCAGAACATTGCTTTTTAGTTGATGCATAAGGACCATTACCACGGTTCTGCCTCAGGAATGAAGCGTGAAAATGGGGAAAATTAGATCTGAATAGGCCTTCGGACTTGATGCTGAAATGACGCTTCGTGCGCCCACACTCAGAGCAGAACATTTTCAATTAGCTGGATTTTTCGGTTAATGTTCCACTTGTTCATAATCCCCATCACAGAAGAAGCTAAAATAGCGCACAGGCAAGACAGTTGACTGTTAGAGCATCACAACTCATATCTTAATGAGCAGACACAAAATATTTGTAAGAAATTGACTGTGAATTAATCCTTTTTACTTTAAATAGAGTTAGTTATTGATATCTTAAAAACCCAAAGTCAGGGAAATAAACAAACCTCATACATTTGTAAATTCTGCATCACTGCATAAAAAGTTCATTTGTTCAATGGTAAATTGATTAATTTGGCATTAAAGATTTTGACATTTGACTTACTTTATGAGAGTTAGGTATGGGACTCTGAAAACTTGCAAGTCTGAATTATGTTAACAATTTGATATGAACTTACAATGCATGTTTAATTGTACATGGTACTAAAGCATCTTTCTATAAAACTGTGCATATCTAGATATCGATCTTGTGCAAATATTTCTTAAACTAAATAAATTATTGGTTTTTGAAAGCGAGTTTGTAGTACACAATCACAGTGCACCATAAGAGTGAAATGTTTTGTTTAGATAACTAACACATGTTTCAAGTCGGATCGGTGCAATTTACTCATCCAATAAGGTCTGTACCCCAAATATGATCATCTCATCGATATATTAGAACTCCTTGTTCCATTTCATGTATGTGATCCTCAGGGTAGATCTTAAAACAGTGAAAGTGATGTATAAAGTGACCTAATCATCAGGGTGGATAAAGACATTTGACAAAAATAAGGAGGTGGGTGGGCAGAAGAAATAATTGTCAATGTTGACTGGGAAATTTCCTGATATAAAATTTGGATTAATAGCAATGTTTGCTGCCAGGTATAGGACAACTTACGATAGAAAGATATTGATCACATTTGATAGGTCTTTTGCACCGCACCTAAATTGAGGGCTGAGACTGGGGACCGATGACCCTAGGTTGCAGATTGGGTCACGGCAGCAGGAGGCCGTTCAAGTTGTTGAAGCATTCTTAACACTGTGACTAAGCACTGATTTGTGGTTGGAGTGCCCATTTCATTGGAATAGTCTTGTCTTCGAGGATGGTGCGTGAAATGGTGGGAAAATTGAGCTGAATGGGAATCCAGGGCAGGACACCAGGACGTTGCTTCTCACCCACAGACCAGCGTGCCAGGAGCAGAACGATTCCAATTAGTTGGATCATTCAGTTAAAGTTCCGCTTATTAATAAAATACACCACACAAGTTGCAAGTGACAGACAATTAATTCAGCTCTTTCTGTGAAATATGTTTGAATCAACCAGTCAGTCAGACTTTTGGTTCAATATTTCTGGCCGACCTTGAAACATCAGAAGACTACGTTAAAGGAGATTATAATTCTTTTATTAAAAAAAGAAGAAGAATCAAATCTCAGAAAATGAAGTGAATTGGTAAGGTAACCCACAAAGACTATGGAACCCAGATGCATCCATGAACACAGAAAACAAATCAGAAATGGCTGGATAATAATTCACGAATATTTAAATCGTATCTAAAATTGGCAATCTACTTAAAAAAAGCCTTATATTCAGTTGTCCCTGTATTGAGAAGCAGCCATTTTAATTCAGCCTTCAGTAATTGTATCTATCCATTCCTCCATGTGTCTGTCCATCATCCTTTGTGGTCACTTGCCTTACCTAAACTGTCGAGTTCGATCCTTTAACTCTCTAGTTCTAGTACCTGCCTCTTGCATCAACCCATGCACCTAACACTGAGATTTAAATTGAGAAAGAAAAAGCTTATTATAAAGCCAACCGAGACACCGAATGACTTTAATGTATACTGCAATTGGTTAAAGACATCAAGACATTTGCAGCCACTTCTAGGTTTTGGTCCCAAACTTTCTGTGATAAGCGCACCTTGCTTAGTTAAAGATGTATGCACTGTCATTGTGTTGTCATGGCTTAGTGTGAGTGGCATTTGTCAATCCAGCGCCTTGACAAATTGCCATATCTCAAGTGCTGCGGTAGCTGTCTAGTTGTTGTCTAGCACCCAGTGGGCGTGATGAGAGATGTGTCTATGAGGAACAAGTAACAGGCAGCTTGAGTCTAAGCAGGCGCTTCAGATTTGAGTTGGTGAAGCATGTTTCACATCATTGGCAGGCTCCTCATTTCAGCAGGGGCAGAGGGGGCGCCAGAAGGGTCCTGTTGCCAAAGCTGGAGCGTGAAACTGTGGAAAATTAAACTGAATGGGATCCGCGGAGCCTGACAATGAAATGGGACTTCTCAGCCCACACTAAGAGCAGAAAATTTCAAATTAGCTGGACTTATTGGTCGACGTTCCACTTGTTATTAATGCCCACTGCACACGAATTTAACAAAAAAAAACCTCGACGTGACCAGATGGTCTTTTTTCTTTGGTTCTTTTCATCCAGCATACTGACACACAATATACAATCTCACCAGGATTGTGCATCTGTGGCTGCATATATATGGGATGAGGAATGCAAACAAACGGGGCTTAAACTGTTAACTTTCAGTGGGTCAGGCAGGTGCCTCGTGGAACCTTGTGTGCCTCAGTCCTTTACACTGAAGTGCTGGTTCCTAACTTGCCCACACCTCTTTGCACTCTACCACAGGTCATTTTCACACGTTCCCAACCACAATTTATACCAACACATTAGCAAAACCTACCAGACCACCTTCACATTTCTGGCAGTATTACGTTCAATTGCCTAATTGGGGTTTAATACTAAACTGGAGCAGTGGGTAGATGTTTATGATATATAATTGTGATGTGATTTTTTTTATCGACTGCAAAAATAAAGAATGTAATAAATTGATACCCATAAGCTAAAAATGGGCTAACCTTTTTTCGTTTAAACAACAAACACATCCGAAAAATGTGGTATGTGCTCACGAGTTGCTACCATATCTTTATGTAAAACAGACTCCAATAGCTACATATAATTGCATTAGATTTAAGAGACCTAAGTAATATGCCATCAGGGAGCTTTAGAGCATAATTACTTCTGTAACAAGGAGGATAGATGCAACATTTGTCATGTGACTACAATGAAAAGATCCAAGGAGTGTGAATATATAGCGAATATATAGTTCCATGTTGTTTTCTTAATAACGTTGGCAACATTCAACAAACATGCACAAAACTTACTAACTAAATGTACATCCACGTTGGGTTCTTCATGACAAGCTGCGTGGAAATCCTTCAAGCTGCCTCAAGAAAAAGAGGTGTCTCCAAAACTGCTGTTTCCCGTTCTGATTTCCATATGATTCTTTGCCCTTCAACAGTGACAAAATGGCTGAATGTAATTATGCCAAATTTGGTACAAAGGTAGAACTTGACTCAAAGATTGTGCTTTTGGTGTAAATCCATTGAGTAGTTTTTGAGAATGTAATGTTGGAAAAAGTGCTCTGATTGAGAAGAGGTTAGTTTTTAGAAATATCTGGCCTGTTAATTAGCAGATCTTCTGCAGATTCAAGTGACAATAGTGCATCCCAATAAAAAAATAAAGGCACTTTTTTGGACGAGGGAGCTTTTTCTAGATTCATCCATTGTGGATACACAAATCTTGCTGCAGATTCATGAATCCATGTGTTCTGGTTGGCTGGCCGTCATTGAAAAATGTTATTTTAGCCCTAATTACCCGTCAAACTCTGTTTGGGAACAATCAAAAAGAGGTCATTAGTGGTTAGGGTGAGCCAACCATGGCCCATGCAACCATATGTAGGGCCCCAAAGGGACTTCCCTGGTAGGTAAAAAAATACAAATGTTAGAAAATATTTTAATTGCAGGATTTGTGAATTCTATGTTGGATCCACAGGCTCTGGGCTTCAGGATTCCCAAATGTAGCATATGATTTCTGAATCCTGGGGAAAAATGAAGGGAAACACAAAATGATGGCATTACGGCCCTGCCTGCCCAACAGTCCCATGAAGGCTGCACACTTCAGGGTGGGAGCAGGGTCTGGGCGCAGGGCCTGGCTGAAAGATAAACCCTGTAGCCGGCCCCCTGCTCCACAACGCTGAATGAGATGCACACCATGCCATTCACAGCAGGAATGTGGCCCTCATGGAGTACTGAGCACAGGGCGTGACAACAGGCCCTGCAGTTAACCATCACTGCGCCTTGGCCAGAGGCCATGCACCGTGAGCTCGCCACTCATGATGAGTTCCGTGCATGCACTGACACCAGGCCCTGCAGTAAATCATGTTACACAAGACCAAGGCCGAAGGCCATGAGCAGCAGTGGTTGGCTGCCTGTGGGTGGTGTGGTGCAGAGCCTTTAGGCTTGTCCATATTGTTAACCCCAGTGCGCACAGCCTTCAGCCTTGCAAAGCAAGGGTTGGCTGCCCATTGATTGTTGGACACCGATGGAGTGGCAGGCACAGGGAACTCTAGGATACGGTATATGATCACAAAACACCCAACACTCACTCACAAAAAAAAGGTTAAAGTGAAGCTATGGTTATCATGTCTGCGGGCAGGGAAAGAGATAAAAGGCCTGCTTCCATCTGAAACTGGAGTGTTTGCTTTTGCTTGGCCGGAGCTGTCAACTTCTGCAAAGAAAAAGGAAACAGCTATGTCCAGGGGGTGGGCACCCCGGGACATAGCAGGAGCCATCCATGAGGGGTGGTGGTCCTCAGCACCAAATATCGCACCCCCCATCTTTTGTTGTTCACTGGCTAGTTGTGGAGATGTAGTGGTTCTCCTGGCCGTATATAGCCCGGGAGGGGAGCCGTGCAGTCTCCTCCCACTTCAAAATCTATTTTTGGAGCTGGGGAAGTGGTGGTCCCTGAGGTGCGAGGGGGCCCTCATTATAGCCAAATTAACCCAGGGGAGGTGAAGGTCCCCGGGGCATGGCGGTTTGAGTGAACTCCCCTATATTATTTCATATTTTTTGCCCCTGGGGAGGTGATGGTCCCTGGGGCGTGGAGTTACTGTACGGCTCCTGCACTATCATTCTATTAGCCTTGGGGAGGTGGTGGTCCTCGGGGCTTGCAACAGTCTAGGGAGAGGTCCATGTGGCACCCCTCCTTTAATTAAATAAGCACTTTGGAGGTGGTGGTCCTTGTGGCTCATTTGAGCCCTTGGAAGTGAGTCTGCGGTGCCCTTTCCTATATTAATATAAGCCCCACAGAGGTGGTGGTCCACTGGGTTCAAGAGCCTCAAGAGGTGGGCCCTGCATGCCCTCTTACTTTTGTTAAAAATTGGCCATGGTACCTGGCCCACCCGGGGGCCCTTTTCAAAACAAGCACAGGAGGCTGCACTTGTTTTTTAAAAAAAATGTTTGCCACAAATTTGCTGCAAAAGTAAACAAAAAAAGCTTTTTTGCCCTGCTGGGGGTCTGGGTATTCCTACCCTGCCCACTTTTCATTTTTTAAATTTGTTTTTTTGTGGGAGTCCCAAGATGGATGCCAACACTTCCTGATTGAAGTGTTGGCAGCCAATCAGAGCTCGGCAGATCTCTGCACGAGCTCATCATTATTTGCAAACTCATAGCGATCCGAGATATACACATCTGAATTTCCTTTAATATCTAGAAAACTACTGAATGGATTACACCTACTAACAAAAAGCAAAATCTGTGTACAGAAAGTTAGCTTTCTGCAAAAATTGGTTTTGGCTGCAGGTGTGTCTAAAACGTCTATGGGAATTAACATGGGAAATGCACTTTTTTTAGCCCCCCTCTTCTCATCCCCCGCTTGACAGATCAACGCAAAACTTTCCATGCGCAACAGGAATCACCAGCAAACTTTCTTAGGAACATTTCGGGAACATTTGTCAAATGGCACCAAAGATATAGGCAAGTCAAAAAAAGCTTTTCATAAGGAAACATGGTTCTAACTATGACTACCTACTGGCAAATATAAATATTCAATAAAAACAAATGTGAAGGAACATTATTTGCAGTAATATTCCATATAAATAATGTAGATGATGGAGTTATTGTTTGAAAGCTGAATAGTGCTTATTAGGTTTGTGCAGCATTGTAACCTCTACATTTAGGAAACATTTTCGACACCTTTGGTGTTTAGTTAAAGCACAGGGTCATTCATTACCACGGGTCTGCCTCCCTAGATGTAGCGTGAAACTGGTGAAAATCAATCTGAATGGTACCCGGTCAGTTTGACACAAGAAAACTCCTTCTCGGGCCCACACAGGAGCAGAACATTCCCAATTTTCCGGATTTTGCGGTCAATGTTACACTTGTTAATATTTCCCACCGCACAAGAAGCTGAACGTCCTCCCTAGACAGATCTCCTAATCTACCGACGGCTGTTCAGGAAGAATTCTCATATTGAATTGGGATTTCTGTACTTTTCCACTGTTTGATTCTGACTCAGATCTCATGCTTAATCAGTAAATATTTGGCCACATATAGATTTTTAACGCTCTCCTGCAGGGATAATTTCAACCTTTGGAAAAGTGGAAGTGTGACGCCTTCCCTCCTTGAAACAGAGGAAGCAGCCGTCATGGGTATTAGATGGTTCTTTTTTTTTTTTAGTTCAAAAGCGTTTTATTTATTTTGTGCAAAAACATTAGCATTTCTCGACACACCAGTGGGTCTAAGTGAGATATTTCCTGGCCTCCCACACACATTGCAGAGAGTGCACACAGCACAAGCATTGGCAAAGCAAATAGGCCTGACTTTTCTTTAATAGAGCACTCTCAGTTTTTTACACATGTCCACATTACCCTTTGTCATAGAAACATTCGCAAAGCTGTTAATCACATAATGCTCATATATACAAACACACATGCTAATTTTTTGTTGATCATGGTAGGGGTGGTAGTAGCAGATATAGCATTAGTTGTAGCAGTGATGTAATACTGATAGAAATGGTGGTGATAATATTAGTAGTGGTAGTAGTCAGGATTGAAGTGGTAGCTGTAGTGGTGGTGGGAGTAGCTATGGTAGTGTTGGTGGAACTGGTGGTGGAAGTTGCAATGATGGTGGTAATAGAGGCAATAGTACTAGTGGTGGTGATAGCGATGGTGGTGATAGTGGTATTAATAGTGGCGATAGTGATGGTAGTATTTATGGTCGTAGTAGAAGTGGGCCTAGTAGGCGGATTGGTAGTGTCACACTGTTGATGATAATGTTTGTAAGAGTTGTGGTACGATAATAGTGATGTTGGTGGTCGACGTGGTAGTAGTAGTGTATTTTTTTGTGATAGTAGTAGTGGTGATGCTAGTGGTTGGTATAACAATGGGAGTGATAGTGGTGATGACAGTGATAGTCAAGGTGCTGATAGTACCAATAGTCTTTGTAATAGTTGTAGTTGTAATTCTACTGGTGATGGTGGTAATAGTTGTGGTAGTGGCGGTTGCGGTGGTGTTTTAATGGTGGAGTCCATCATAATGGTAGTGATGATATTGGTGATTTTGGTGGTAAACGTTGTTGTGAAGTTAGCACACCAGTAGTTGGGAGTGGGAGGAGCTAGGGGGCCAGAGGAAGAGGAGGAGTGGACACAGGAAAGGGTTAGTTAGAGTAGGGACAGGGCATAGATAAGACGTGTTTAAATAAAGCTCCAGTTCAAAGGCAATTATAAGTGTTTGTGTTTATTGTAGCTGGACGCTACAACTGGCGACGAGGGTGGGATCTCGTTAACTGCAGCCCACGAGACCACCTAGAGACACCCTGTCCCCTGCAGCGTCGAGAGACGAGCTCCGCTGCCAGAAGAAGCTGAGGCCGGCCGAGGAGGGTCAAGAACAAGTGACCGCGGCCCCAAAGACGCTGGAAACCCTAAATACATTGCGACCTGGGAGCGCTGGAACGCTCGGTCGAAGAACCGCCTCAGCGCGATTCCCGCCGGGGGTGTGTCACCCAGCCGTTGTAAAACAGGAGTCGGGAGCCCACTCCGACCCTGTCCAGTGCCCCACAGCAAGTCAAGAGGTGCCCTGGTGAAAGGGGCGCTGCCCCGAAGAAATCGCCGCCCAGCGCGATTAAGCGCGCCAGAACCGGAGCCTGCGCCGGTGAAAGTGCCGACCTCACGCCTGATGCGTGGGTTTTGGCACGCGATCGGCCGAGAAAAGCGGGAAAGTGCTGAGCAAGGCGGGAGCCCACCCCAACCTTACCTGGTCGCTGTGGTGGCCAAGGAAGAGTGATTCCTGGAGCGCGCTGCCCTGCAACTGCTGGCTGGTGAGTCTGGAGTGCCTGAATCCAGAGAGAGAGAAACCTCGTGTGATTGCAGTGACGGCGGCCATCTTAGAGTCAGGCGCTCGTCAGGACAGACCCCTTGGTTATCATAGAGCGGCCATTTTGAAGTCAGGCATTGTGAAAGTAAACAAGCATTGGCGACTGAAAGGAACAAGCATTGGCAAAGAAAACAAGCATTGGCGACCGAAAGAAACAAGCATTGGCAAATAAAACAAGCATTGGCGATTGAAAATAAAACAAGCATTGGCCAAGTAAACAAGCATTGGTTAAGTAAACAAGCATTGGTGACCGAAATAAGACAAGCACTGGAAAAGAAACAAGCATTGGCGGAGACAAGTGAGATTGCTGCAAAATGTCCGACGAAGAGAACGCTCAGCCTCCCTCAAGTGGGTCGCTTCTACGGGCACCCGCACCTCTCAAGGTGACAACGGGAGGGAGCATGGGTCCCAAATGGCAAGAGTGGCTGGAAGAGTTTGAAGATTACACTGACGGCTCGGATATCGTAGACGAAAAAAAGAAGCTGATTGCTCTGCGCAACCTGGCGGGGCGAGAGATAGTCAAAATACTCAAAGACCTTCCTGCTACCGACGTGGATACTTATGTTAAAGCATGTGAGGTTTTGAATAAAAAGTTCCTTCACAAGCGAAATGTAGACTACGAGCGCCACTCATTCCACTCCGCTCGGCAAGGGAAGGATGAGCCCATGAGTGCCTTCATGATGCGTCTGCGGAGGCTAGCCAAATACTGTGAATTTGATAATTTCTCTACAGATGACGCCATCAAATCTCAAATAATAGACGGATGTTATTCGGATCAACTCAGGAGGCGCCTGCTGAGAAAAGCACATGGACTGGATGAAATAGAGGAAATGACACGAGCTTATGATCAGGCGGAGAAGTACGCAGCCGTCATGGAAACGGAACACAAAGGGAGTCATGAACAGGTGCGACGTGTGCACGCCAAAAGTGACAGTCGGAGAAGCTCAAGTGACAAGCAATGGAGATCGCACACGTCGTCCCGTCAAGAGCAATCAAGATATCAACGACGAGAACCATGGAAGAAGGAGAAAAGATCGGAAAGAGTGAGAAAATGCTACCGATGTGGGTATGATTACCCTCATGTGGATAGCTGCCCGGCCATGGGCCAGAGATGTCGGAAGTGTGGTCGAACTAACCACTTCGAAGTAATGTGCGGGGAGTACAATAAAGAAAAACGAAGTGGTCCCACAGGGACAACACGATCTGACACACGAAGCAGAGCCCCAAGAATGTCTCGGTCCGACACTCGAAGGCACCACGCGCGAGCTGTCCAAGATCAGACGGAACAGTCCTCTGGATCATCACATTCTAGCAGAGAGTCACGTCGGTCCAGGTGGGAGCGGAGGTCACCGTCCAGAGAATCCAGACCGTCGTCCCGAGACTCGGCATACACCATTGAATATCTAAATTTGGCAGCAGATCCAGACCAGCTTAAGAGATAACCTCGGCTGGATATCAAAGTTGGAAATCACGACACAAAGTTTGTGCTAGACTCTGGTGCATCCTTAAACTACATTCCAGTTACCGAATACGAAAGAATGAGTCCACGACCCCCTTTGACATTTGCACCGGTGAGGGTTTTCACGTGGATGGCCAAGAAGCCACTCCCCTGCCTGGTGAAGTTCTCAACAACCCTGACACACGACAACACAACTATATCAGCGGTCATCCATGTTATCAAGGGCCCCGAAGCAGACTGTCTTTTGAGCCTACCAACCGCTGAACGGCTTCACCTGGTCGAAATCCTTTTCAAGGTCAGCGACAACCAAGACGTGACTCGCCAGTTTCCCGGATTGTTTCAGGGATTGGGCAAATTGAGAGACTGTCATGGTGCGATTGCATATCAATGAACAAGTCAGGCCTGTCGCCCAACACCCTCGACGGGTACCATTTCATCTACAGACTGCTGTTGAGGAAGAACTTCAAGACTTGTTAGCTGCAGACATCATCGAGCGCACTGACGGCCCGACTCCATGGGTATCACCAGTCGTTATCGTCCCAAAGAAGGGCACGGCCAACAAAGTCAGACTATGTGTGGACATGCGCCTGCCCAACAATGCAATAGAAAGAGAACGACACCCGGGGCCACATTTGAGCGACATGATCGCAGCGCTTAATGGAGACACTGTGTTTTCAAAATTAGATTTGAATAAAGGGTACCATCAATTGGAACTAGAAGTGGGGTCCAGATATATCACCACCTTTGCAACCCACCTGGGGTTGTTCAGATATAAAAGACTAAGCTTCGGAGTCTCCTCAGCGGCCGAAATATTTCAAGAAACAATTCGGTAAGTCATTCAAAACATTCCTAACACGCTCAACTATAGCGATGACATCCTCGTCTATGGTTCTGACGTTCGAGAACACGACATCGCGCTCAATCGTGTCTGCCATGCCCTACTGGCAGCTAACCTGACTCTGAATATAGAAAAATGCGAGTTTCACCAGGCCACGCTGAAATTCTTTGGTCATATCTTTTCTGGAGCCGGCATGAAACCTGACCCTGACAAAATTGTGACCTTAAACAACACCAAGAGTCCCCAAGATGTCAGCGAACTCAGGTCGTTCCTTGGAATGGCAAGCTAGTGTGCTCGTTACATTAGGGACTACGCAACGATCAGCCATCCCCTCCGCATGCTGACCAAACAGGGTCAGTCATTTGAATGGACTCCCCAGTGTGAGCAGGCATTCAAAGAAATCAAGAAAGCGGTGGAATCAGCGGACCATTTGTCATATTTCAACCCAAAGCGAAAGACTGAAATAACTGTGGATGCCAGCCCCGTGGGGCTTGGAGCGATTCTGGCACAGTATGAGAATGATTCGGATCAACGCCGCATCATTGCCTACGCTAGTCGCAGTCTGACTGACCCAGAACGGGCATACTCCCAGCCCGAAAAGGAGAGCCTAGCCGTAGTGTGGGCATGTGAACATTTTCATGTTTTCATTTATGGCAAACATTTCACTTTAATTACAGACCATCAAGCTCTCATCACTATTTATGGAAATCCAAGATCTAAGATGCCCCCGAGGATTGAAAGGTGGGGCCTACGATTACAGGAATATACATTCACCATAATTCACAAACCAGGGAAGTCTGAAAATCCAGCGGACTACATGTCCCGGCACCCCCTTCCATCGTCAGCTTCCAAGTCCTCCATCGCAGAAGAGTACATTCATTTTGTAACAGATCAAGCTCTACCGCCAGCTATCCCTATGGAGACCATTCGAGAAAGTACAGCACAGGACGTCATCCTGCAGAAAGTCCTTCACAGAGTCCGCAACAATCGATGGAGACACGATTCTCAGGATGATACTGCCGACCCCTCGACCCAACGTGAGATGCAAGCCTTCCGGCACGTGAGTGGTGAGCTGTCGGTCACAACTGATGGCATACTGTTGCGAGATCAGAGGATTGTAATTCCCACCAAACTAAGACAAGGAGTGGTTGCTCTGGCACATGAAGGGTATCGGGGAATCGTGTCAACCAAAAGAGCGCTAAGGGAACGAGTGTGGTTTCCATTCCTCGATCACCTGGTGGAAGCCACCCTGAAGGATTGTCATCTCTGTCAACTCACTAGCAAGAGCGATCCTCCGGCACCATTACATATGACCACCCTACCCAGTGGTGTGTGGCAAGAAATCGCCATAGATTTTTATGGACCCCTGTCATCGGGCAAATATGTACTGGCCATCATCGATGAGTATTCCAGATACCCCATTGCCTACTTTGTGCCGTCCACTAACACCGCCAGTACTCTTAAAGTACTCAATGAGGTCTTTGCAACGTGGGGGGTTTCCAAGATAGTTAAATCAGACAATGGGCCCCCTTTCAACGGAAATGACTTTGCAGCTGTTGCGAAACACCTAGACTTTCACCATCGCAGGATTACACCCCTCTGGCCACAGGCAAATGGGACAATTGAGAGATTCATGGCCACACTCAAAAAGACCTTCCAACATGCTACCGCGGAAGGGAGAGACCTGCAAACAGCACTCAATGAAGTCCTTCGAGCTTATCGTACAACTCCTCACGCAACGACTGGCCAATGCCCGGCGACCCTTATGCTGGGACGTCCCATGAGGAATCGCATTCCAACGTGGGATGGAGCCTTGGAAGCATCATCATCTGCGAAAGATCCGCGTGAAATAAGAGCCACTGATGAACGCAACAAAGGAAAAATGAAGGCCTACGCAGACCACCGGAGAAGAGCGAGGTCTTTATCATTGCATGAAGGGGACCATGTTATCGTCAAGCAAGAGACGCAGAAAAAGACCGACTGTCCCTTCAAAGACGAACCATTGGTGGTCACAAGAAGAAAAGGAAGGATGGTAACCGCGGAGTCCGAGCAGCGGCGAGTCACGAGAAATATCTCGCACTTTAAGAAATTGCCACCAGATACCTCAAGAACCATGACGAGTGAAATAGACAATCCCAGAGTGGAAGAACTACATTCAAATGATCATGAGAACATTGCTCCAATCATTGAGACACTGAGCACTAATAGTCCGAGAGCCAAGTCGCCACGACCTCATCGTGACGTGCGTCCACCCAAGAGACTGATCGAGGAGATGGACTGAGAAGTCAGTATGTCTTGTTTGTTTGTCACAAAAGGGGGAGATGTTGTGAAGTTAGCACACCAGTAGTTGGGAGTGGGAGGAGCTAGGGGGCCAGAGGAAGAGGAGGAGTGGACACAGGAAAGGGTTAGTTAGAGTAGGGACAGGGCATAGATAAGACGTGTTTAAATAAAGCTCCAATTCAAAGGCAATTATAAGTGTTTGTGTTTATTGTAGCTGGACGCTACAAACGTGGTTGTGGTGTTGATGGTGGTGGTGCTGACTGTAATGTTATGATGGATTATGGGGTAGTAATCAGCAGTGGCTCCTCCGTTATGGAGGAGGAGCATCGCACCATTGCTGGAGCCCGCAGATGAAAATATGAAAAAAAGTGAAAATAAAACTATGTTATATCATTTTACTTTTCATCACAGAACCTGAATCGAGTCTTGGGGACATGCACATCCTGCTGAGAGCTTCAAGCATGGAGGAGGAATGGTGAGCACTGCAAGTGCACATACCTGTTTGGTTGCACTCAGATTTCTACAGACTCCAACGTGAGCTGTGTTGCACAGCTGGACTGAGAACAGCAGGGACAGGCTTCCAGTTTCTGTGGGAGCGCAAAACCAGCCCACTCAGACCAATCCCAGCACTCTTTCATGCTGGGTAATAGTATTACCAGCATGAGAGCAGCATCTGGATTGGTGCAGTCTGGGAGCCTGTGAACCAGCAGAAGAGCACCGAGGTGGCAAGGCACTAAGTAAGTTATATATATATATATATATTTCTGTTATTGTACCCCACGCTCCCCCACCACTTTTCACTGACAACAGCCACCACTGCTAGTAATTGTAGTGCTGGTGGTGGTAGTGGTGGTGATGCTGGTGGCAGAATGTATGGTCTTAATAGTACTGAATGTAATAGCAGTGATGGTGATAGTTATGATTGTGTCCATGGTTAGTGGTGAGGGTAGTGCTGGAATATGTAAAAAAAGATGATTAGCAGTAAAAACGATTTGGTGCCTCTACCAGCAGCGTTAGAAGCTCCTCTCAAAACTAATGCTGGCTGCCAATGCACCACCAAGCTATGAAATCAACAACATGTTAGGGAAGAGCAAGAGTTAGTACTGCTGAAGGAATGGCTATATGGACAGTGGATTGGAGTGTGAACCAGAGTGAGAGTTGGAAATGCATACTTATTTGGGGATGTGAGATAGAAGAAAGAAATTTAAGGTTGTAAATTGACATGTTAGGCCTATCCTGTGCACAACGCTAATTTTGGCTGTTGATGACAGTATATAGGAAAATAAGGGTGCATGTTGCAGAGGTGCCCTGACGTATACTAATTTCCCCTTGCAGGGAGAGGGGAAAACATTAATTAAATCTATCCTGTAGGAGCTGTGCTCCCCATGGGCTACAGAAAAGGAGCACACTACCCAATCTGCACAAATGATGAACCTTAGACCATCGAACAATAGATTAAAGTTTGTGTGAGTTTGGTTCCTTATCATTTCATAACTTAATATGCAATTTTTGTGCATGGGATTTGCATGATTTTATGGTGTTCTAACTTTATATTGTATCACGAATATTGTCAGTCTTTAATATCGTTGCTGTAATATTGTGATGTCATTTATATTGTGGAATATTTTATTGCAGGTAAGAAAATATTTTTTTTTGCATTCATATTTAGTATCATTGCACTTATATTGCGTTTTCAAACATTGTTATATATTATGTTGTTCATATGTTTGTATCTATTATTTAAATAACTTTCAGTATAACGGTTTAATTATATTATTATTATGTTTGCTGTTTTGATTTTACATATTTTAGAAGAAAGTCAGTAGGGGAATAAGGTGGAAGTTTGTAAAATATTTTTTGTTAATTATTTATGTTATTTTGTAATTTTTCTTTTTATAAACTGTACGTATTTAATTACATTTTGTAGTTTGAATTGTTTAAAGATGTTCTATAACATTTTGCTTTTATTTAACTGTTTGAATTTATTCAATTTGTAATTTTCCTCTCTAGCTTTTAGTTTAGTTATTATGATTACATTTTTATTGTTTTGTACATTTGTAATTCTTATTTTAAGAGCAGGGTAATTGTTTTTCATGTGAGTTTTTGGAGTTATATTTATTTTAAATGTTTTAAAATTTCAGTTTTAATTTTTTTTAATTTGTATTATACTTTTGCTTTTGACTTTTTTTTAAAAAGTGTTTTATATTTCATTGGTAATATATTTATTTTATTGTGAAATTGTAGTTTTTATGTAATGTGTTTGTACATATGCATCTATAGGTGTACAAATTGGCTTAGTTTTAACATCTAGGGCCTAATTACGATATGTTTATCAAGGCTTCCTAACGGCATTTGCGCCATCTGAATCGGATCGGGAACGTGCCTTCCCGACCGACTCGGAAAGGTTTCCTACCAACCAAGTATGACGCGAGTTAGGCATTGCAGCCATGCACAGTGTGGCAGGCATCAGGGGGTGCCTGCCACAGGGTGCCCGATTTTCCCCAGCCACACCTTTCTTCAATGGGAACCTATGCATTCGGTTGGAACATAGGCTCCCATTGAAGTCAATGGGAGTCCAACTGAATTGCATCTGGAAGCATCCAAATGCAGTGTACTTGGTCGGTCGGACTCTCCCGTTCCAAGTCGGTCAGAAACCATTCCCAAACCCATTCAGTTGGGAAGATTTCCAAACCGTATCGTAATCGGACCCTTAATAGTACATTTGCCATTTGTATGAAATCCAACACTTTCCCCAATGTGGTTACATTTGGAGTGAGAACACAAAATGCAACCCCCCCAAACCCTAAAAATTCAACAGTTTTCCAAGCGATTTTACATTTGAAGTGAAAATAGTAAATGTAAGGCCTCACAATCCAACAGTTTCATCAATGTGCAGAGAAACAAAGGTTGCAGTCAAGCTGATAATTACCTTTTTTTTGGTGCTAAGTTTGATCTAGACACACCTTGAAGATTGAGAGCAAAATTATTTAGGTGCTTAGAAGTAATTCGACCTTCTGGGTTATGGTACATTTTGTGGATGCTAAAAATTATTGATTAAAAGGTGAGCTGTGTGGTATTCGAGTTATTTGGGTACACTTGTTTATAGTTGTGTTGAGTAACAGAGACGCATACATTTTAATCCGGTCAACTAATTGAGGACATTTGGATTTTTCTAACAGAAAAATATATTCTTTTACTATGAGGTTGCAGCAATAAGGTTCAATGACCAAGTGGATGTTGATTGATTCAAGGTGAGATTTCCAACCTTTGTTGTTCAGTTAGATAAATCTAAGAGTGGTGGGTTATGACATTCTTCCTCCTGGGATAACTCATTCTTTCTATATACTTACTATGTTTATGAAGACTAGATTTAAAGGGAAACTCTGAGAACTCCATAACATAGGAGAGTTATAAGATAGGGGCCGGTATAGAGAAATATCTCTTCCCTGAGACTTATTTTCTGTATAAAAATGTGTCTTTGCCTTGACCTCCTTTTTCGGTTGTATACATTTGGCTGTGGTATGCTATCTATAGCAATGTAATATTCTAAGATTGTTATATAGGCAGAGTCAGAATTAAATGCTCCAGTTGATACAATCTGCACTTTATGATACATTTGTTGGTGAGTTGTACTGTATATCAATTATGGCAATGGTTGGATTTTGTACTTTTTACTTTACAGCCATGATGATGTCCCGGAAGGGGAAGAAACATGTTGGCTGTGACGAGTATTAACTGTATTTCAAGTTGGCTGACATTGATGATTTGATTGGATGAAAAATAAAGAAAAAGAACTTGACAACGTACATCTGGAGGATCTTCTTTTGGACTTTCATATTTAATTGTGATATCATTTTTTCAATTGTGACAGTACTTCTGTATTAGAGTTTCAGCAATGTGGTCACATTAGTTGTGGGAATAGTAAATCTATTTAACACTTTTACCAAAGTGGTAACATTTAGAGTGGAACTTATAAATCTAACCCATCCTCCCAAATCCAACTTTTTCTCCAAAATGGTTAAGCTTCGATGTTTGGAGTACTAATAGTAAATGTAGCCTCCCTAAAGTGAAACACTTTCCAAAATGTGGTTACGTTTGGAGTTGGAATTGCAAATGTAGACCACCCCTCAAAATTGAACACTTTTACTCATGTTGTTAGGTTTTGAATGGGAGTAGTAAATCTACCCCGCCAAAGTCCATCACTTTCCTCAATGTGGTTATGTTTGGAGTAGGGATAGTAATTTTAACTCCCCTCCCACAAAGTCCAACATTTTCCCCAGTGTCGTTGAGTTTGGAGTGGGCACAGTACATTTTAGCCCACACCCCTCCAAAATCCAACACTGTCCCAAATGTGTTTATGTTTGGAGTGGGATTAGTAGATTTAAGCCCCATCCCCAAAGCGCAACACTTTCCTCAATGTGCTAGACGACGTTCTCGAGATTTGGAGTACTCTCCTCATCTTATCTTGTTTCTTTGTGCAGCTGGATCATTTACACTCTACAATAAAACAAGTCTTATTGAAATAATTTGGTGTCGTTTGGCTGTAAGATCTGCAAACCAGTTGGGTATTCTCTGGTTTTTATGACGACTTCATAGTTTCTGAACAACAGACATCACAAGTTTGATCCTTTTATAAGCTTTCTGCGTGTGCCCCGAGGAAGTCTTGGGTGAATGCCCACATAAGACGAAACACTGTTGGCACATTGACTGTTGTGTGTTGGAAAAGACAAGGAAAATAAGAACTGAAGCATTTACTTGAAAAGATTTGACACAATTAAACGACGAGAAAAACACTGGAGAAGAACACTGAGTGAACTTAATCTTTTGCGTTACTATATGAGTTTTGCTCAGGACATTGAATTTGTTTTTTGTATGTCATATGGGTGTGGATCTGTCTACATCCATTTAGCAATGCTGGGTGGTCATTGTTCTGTGCCCTAGTGAGTAATCTCATTAATAAATATAGTGAATCACTAAGCTACTCAAGTCCGTAAAATTGCGCAATTTGTACCCCACTGCCTGTTTATCTTTTAGCTTCACAGTACATTTTGGCCCACACTCCTCCAAAGTCCAACACTGTCCCGAATGTGTTTATGTTTGGAGTGGAAATAGTAGATTTAAGCCCCATCCCCAATGCGCAACACTTTTCTTCAATGTGCTTACATTAAGAGTGAGAATAGTAATTGTAGCCTCTGTAAAGTACAACACTTTCCCCATGTGGTAATGTTTTGAGTGGAAATTATAAATCTAGTCCCCTGTCCCCTCACAGTCTAATGCTTTCCCCAGTGTGGTTACGTATGGAGTGGGATTGGTAAATTTAACACCCCAAAACCAAACACGTTCCACAATAAGTTTAAGTTTGGAATGTATATTTTAAATTTAACACCTCCAAAGTCCACTGCGTTCCCCAATGTGGTTAGGTTTGAATAAGGCATAGCACATTTAACCTCCAAAGTAAAACATTTTACACAATGTTTGTTTGTTTGGAGCTGAAATAGGAAATCTAGCCCCCCCAAATCCAACACTTTGCTTAATATGGTTATGTTTGATGTGGCAACATTAAATATAACCATCAAAGATCTACAGTTACAAGTTAATTTGGCTGCGTTAATTACTTTGGAGTGAGACTATTTATATTTATATTTTGTTTACTAAAAAGGCAAACTTAATTTACATCTTTAAAATGTATCACTTTTTAAACTTGTTTTTAAAAATAAATAAATAACACAGTTTATCTTAACCCCTTCCGTGCTCAACGGGAGCACTCCCCCCTGGTGCTGCCCAAAACCGTTGGCCGTCGCACTCCCGCCCACCCATTAGAAGGCCCGCAATGGTTATTGAACATAAAACATCTTATTTTTTAACAAACATTTAAACATTTTGTATTCATAAAAAATATATTTTTTTTGCATTTACATTTTTTGTTCACTTTGTCATGTACATTTACAGGCATATTGTTGTTCACATTTTACCAAGAGTTTTAAAAAAATCTTCATTTTAATTTTTATAATTAAAAGTACTGTGAATGAATTATTTTTCATTTATTTCACAGAATTCCTATATATATTTATATTTTTTAGAAGACATTATTTTTACATATATTTACACATTTTAAACATTTTGTACAACTTTTGCAATCTGTAATCGTTATTGGCATTTATTTATTGCATTAGTTAGCATAGTAAGAAATCTTTTTTATTTCCTTTATTCCACCATTTTTATTTACAACATGCTTTATTTTGTGGTCTGTGTTCATCACTTTTGGTTGCCGGCAACTCTGCAGTTTAGTGGTTCATAATTGCAATTCTCTGGTAAATTTAAGCTTAATTGTATTCCTTTTATCATAGTTAATAAGTTTTAGGGAGGTGGTAGATTGCTGGTAAAGCTGTTATTTGTATGGTAATGTGTTTGATGTTTTCGTATTTGTTTTAGGTGCATGTAGTAAGCCTAATTCTGTTTTATTGGTTATTGTGTTTTTATTGTATTTTGAATCTATTTTTAGGTAATTTGTCATGTGTGTTATTCTTTTTGTGGGATATGTTCGTTTTGAGGGTGGGTTTTTCTTTGGTTTTTTTGACAGGTGATTTTATCGAAATCGAACATACATTTTTAAGTGGTGGATGTGTTTAACTTTTTGATATAGAAACATCTTTGGGATTTTTGCTGTTTTCCTGGAGCAGTTTTTGTCTTTTTAATATTTTTCAGAATTTGAGTGGCTTCCCTGAATATGTTTGTTGGGTGGAAAAATTTAATTGCATTTTTTGTGTATTGTGTTTGTGCATATTTTTTAATGTTGAAATTATGTGTAATATTGTGTTACATTATGTACTGTGTTTGATCTATATGTGCTTTATTTATTTATTATTTTTTTATTTATTTATTTATTTATTAATCTTATAAAGCGCGACAGCTACCCGTAAGGGTTTCCCGGCGCTGATTGACAATGATAGCATAATGAATCCAAGGGGAAAGTTATTGGGTAAAAAGCCAGGTCTTTACGGCTTTGCGGAAGCGAAGATGACAATGCTCCACACGTAAGTCCAGGGGAAGAGAATTCCAGAGTTTGGGTCCTAAAGTAGCAAAAGAACGACCGCCCACTCTGGAAAGCCTGAACTTAGGCACACAGAACAGATGTTGGGAAGAAGAATGGAGAGAACGTGCAGGTACATAAGGTTTAACGAGGGACTGGAGATAAATGGGGGCGGCTCCGATTTTAATCTTATGCATAAAGCATAGTGTCTTAAATTTTACCCGGTTGTCGAGATTGAGCCAATGCAGTTCCTTGATGCGTTCAGTAATTGGATCGTATTTGCGGCAACCACAGAGAAGCCGTGCAGCGGCATTCTGAACAAGTTGGAGACGGCGCATGACCGCCCTGGTAGCCCCCAGATAGAGCACGTTCCCGTAGTCCAATCTAGAGGTCACCAGGGCCGTCACGACAGATCTCTGGGTGTCGGAAGGCAGAATCCAGAAGATTTTTCTCAGCCATCTTAGAATAGTAAAGCAGGTGGCTGCGACTTTATTGGCCTGGTCTTTCATCGATAGATCCCTATCGATAAGAACCCCAAGATTTCTCGCTCGCTCAGAAGGAATGGGTAAATCGCCCATGGTCGAAGGCCAGTGTCTCGAACTCCATAGATCAGGTTTGTTACCAAAGACAAGCACCTCAGTCTTGTCACTGTTTAGCTTGAGAAAGTTGCGGCTCATCCAACGAGAGATATCACTAAGACCTGTTTGTAAAGATGAAGGTGAGGAAGGATCCGCTTGGGATAGGGAAAACACAATCTGGGAATCATCAGCGTAAGTAAAGAGATTAAGACCAGAGTGATGTGCAATATGAGCCAGAGGAACAACATAGAGATTGAAAAGAAGAGGACTAAGGATAGAACCCTGGGGCACACCATGTGGAGAAAGGTAGGTGTTGGAAGTAGATGTGTTAGAAAAGATTTGAAAAGTCCGGTCAGTGAGAAAGGACGAGAACCAGTGTAAGGCTTTATCACATATGCCAAAAGAGGCAAGGTTACTGAGAAGGATACTGTGCGAGACAGTATCGAAGGCTGCACTGCTTTATAGTAATGTATGTTACTTTTGTCATTTTGGAAAAAGCCTTTTCTTAAATACCAGCTTATATATTTCTTGTCATGTTCAAATAATGTTTAGTTTTATTTTATCATTTTATTTGGAGCTATAACAGTTATTTAACAAGTTATTTTTTATAAAATTGTGTAGGTTATAGTTGTTTTCTTTTTTTAAGTCAGGTTTTATTTCAATATCATTTCTGGTGATTGGTTTACAAAAGTGTTTTGGCTATTGTTTCGAGGTAAGGTAAGTATTCATGTTAATAAATAGTCATACTTTACTTGCCAGAATTTGAAGCATTTGTTTTGTTTGGATATTTTGGGTTTCAGTTGTGTTAAGGATTGTTCTAGTTGCTGTTGATAGCTTTGTTCTTTTCTAAATATTTCTAGATATGGATAGAGTGCTGGTTAGCGTATTCCAAGTGTTTCTAGAAGGGAATGGTTTCGCCCTTCCACTGCATTGTCAGGGTTTGCTTCATCAGAGATGGTGCTGCCGTAGACTTTCCCCCATTGAATATGAAATTTGGGTTGAAGCTTGCTTACTAATCCTGGATCCTTGACTGCCATCAGTTGAGCTCCTCCTGTGCAGAAAGGTGAAATCTTGACGTTTTGGGCTCTTCACGAACACGTTCATTTGCGCCTCTGCTGCCTATGACGATCTACAACATGACTCTCTGGTGAACCGGACTCTTCGCTCTCTAGTGTCCTCCAGCGATGACCGGCAATGCAAAATCAGCTCTTTGTGCTACTCCAACGATGGCCGGTGCCGACTATATTTGAAGCACCAGTAACGACCATCCAGGATACCTGATCAGATCTATGTGCTATAGCGATGACTGTCTGCAATGTCAGGCCTGCTCTTTGTGCTTTTGTGCTTAGCGATGACCATCTGCAATGCTCTCCGTACTCCTTACAGCCCTCTCCACCACAAACATAGCTCTTCGCACAAGACTTTAAGAAGGTACCATTTTTTGTGAGACTAACCTGGTCTCTGCATTCAGCCCAAACAGGACTTGTGTCTTAACCCTGGTTTAGCATGACCAGACGACTGTGAGTGGCACTTTGTGCTTTTCGGTGCTTTATATACCTAAAACCTTGAAATTGCATATCTATGATTCTCCTGATTCTATTTTTGTCTTTCAGGTATCATTTTATCCATTAACAGTCACTTTATTTTTCTAAATTGTTTTGTATATTTCTTGTGCTGTGTTTTCACTTTAATAATGTTTGTGTTTGTGTACTGCATAAATACTTTGCACATTGCCTCTAGGTTAAACCTTCCTGCTGTGTGCCAAGCTATGAGAGGGTTAAGCATAGGTGAATTTTCTGAATCTTGTAGTTCACCTGGACAAGCATTGTGATTGTTGACTGAGTGGGCATTTCACCCCCTCAACCAATAACCCAATATCTGTCACCTCCAGCCCTGCCCCCTCCCTGCACCACTCTGCAAACACGCCCCTGGCACGTTTGCAGAGGGGGAGGTAATTTCCCTTGAATACTGGGGGTCCCTGGTACCTCCAGTAAGCGCCACAAAGCTGCTTTGCAGAGTGTTGTAAAAAGAGGCGTGGCCTCATTACACCTCTCTGCAATGCAGCTCCCTGGCGCTTACTGGAGGTTCCTGGTGGGCTAGTTGGCCCCCAGGAACCCACAATATGCGAGTGGAATTAGTTCCCCCTCTGTAAACATGCCATGGGGGTGCGTTGCTGAGTGTTGTAAAAAGGGGGCGTGCCCTCTGAACACCTCTCTGCAACACAGCTCCCTGGCGCACACTGGAGGTACCCGGTGGGCTAGTTGGCTCACAGGGGAACTCAGGATTGAAGAGGAATTAATTCCCCAATCTAAAACACACCACAGGGCGTGTTTGCACACATGTCACCCCAGGCCTCGCCCCTTCCTTCAGTATTGAGCACAATATTCCTCTAAAATCAGCGGAACTACGAATTCTGATTTACTCACCTGTTATCACGAGAGACGTCAGTGCTGCATCTTTCAGCCCACTACTGATCCTGAAAAGTAATTCTAACAATACTTACAGTAACTTGAATTTCCTTCCATAGGCTAACATTGAATGGTTTCACTTGGAAATTCTTCTAAGTGTGGAGTTTTGGAAATTAAAAAAATCCTCAAAAATCAGCCGAAATACGAATTCCGATTTACTCACTTGTTATCAGGAGAGACATCAGAGCTGCATCTTTCAGCACACTACTGATCCTGAAAAGTAATTCTAATCGTAGTTACAGTAACTTGAATTTCCTTACATAGGCTAACATTAACTGATTTCACTTGGAAATGTTTCCGATTTACTCACTTGTTATCAGGAGAGACCTCAGTGCTGCATCTTTGAGCCCAGTACTGATCCTGAAAAGTTATTCTAACCATACTTACCAGTATCTTGAATTCCTTCCATAGGAATCCATTTTCTGGTTTTCACCAGAAAAGTTTCTGTGTCTATTCTCACAAACTAAAAATAGTACTAAAAAATCGCCTGTATGACTTAAACACATTCTTTCAACTGTTTACAGGAGATGCACCAGTGCTGGAACCAGGATCCACCACTGAGTAAGAAAAAGTAATGATAACACTACTTACCTGCTAAGTGAATTTCCTCTCATAGTATAACATTGGTGATTCTATGTGAACAAATTTCTGTGTCAACTTTTAAAATACAATAATATTCCTTAACAAGCATTGGAAATGCAATAGGTCTCGCAGCATTAGAGTTAGTGCTTTTAGAATTGTTTATGTGTTTTTTTTGTAAATCTTTAGCATTTTTGTTTCCTGTAGCCAATGCTAAAGAATTACAAATAAAAAAAGCCATAAACAATTCTAAAAGCTCTAACTCAAATGCTCCGAGACCTATTGCACTGTGTGAGGGTGAGGGGTTGAGGGTGAGTGAGGGTGAGGGTGGGTGAGGGTGAGTGAGGGTGAGTAAGGGTGAGTGAGGGGTTGAGGGTGAGTGAGGGGTTGAGGGTGAGTGAGGGGTTGAGGGTGAGTGAGGGGTTGAGGGTGAGTGAGAGTGAGGGTGAGTGAGGGTGAGTGAGGGTGAGTGTGAGTTAGGGTGAGGGGTTGAGGGTGGGTGAGGGTGAGGGGTTGAGGGTGAGTGAGGGTGAGTGAGGGGTTGAGGGTGAGTGAGGGTGAGTGAGGGGGAGTGAGGGTGAGTGAGGGTGAGTGAGGGTGAGTGAGGGCGAGTGAGAGTGAGGGTGAGTGAGGGTGAGTGAGGGGTTGAGGGTGAGTGAGGGTGAGGGGGTGAGGGGTTGAGGGTGAGGGGTTGAGGGTGAGGGGTTGAGGGTGAGGGGTTGAGGGTGAGGGGTTGAGGGTGAGGGGTTGAGGGTGAGTGAGGGTGAGGGGTTGAGGGTGAGTGAGTGAGGGTGAGGGGTTGAGGGTGAGTGAGGGTGAGGGGTTGAGGGTGAGGGGGTGAGGGGTTGAGGGTGAGGGCGAGTGAGGGTGAGGGGGTGAGGGGTTGAGGGGGTGAGGGTGAGGGGTTGAGGGTGAGTGAGGGTGAGTGAGGGTGAGGGTGGTGGCCCGATGGGAGAGAGCAGCCAGGATGGGAGAGAGTGTGGGAGAAATGGCAGGATGAGAGAGAGATGGCAGGATGGGAGAGAGAGATGTCAGGAAGGGAGAGAGATGGCAGGATGGGAGAGAGAGATGGCCGGATGGGAGAGAGTGTGAGAGAAATGTCAGGATGTGAGAGAGATGTCAGGATGTGAGAGAGATGGCAGGATAGGAGGATAGGCGAGAGGGCGTCAGGCAGACAGAGAGAGAGAGTGGGAGGAGCAGTGACTCTGTTACAGACAGATCGAGGGAAGAAGGGAGAGAGGTGAGGGGAGGGAGAAACGGCGGCCGCGATTACTGACACTTCAGGAGAGAGGGCGTTCTGAATTGAAAATGTACATACTGGCTGGTTTGTCACTCCTTGATTCTGGTGGTGAAAACCCTAACAAGACGAAGAGAGCGAGAGTGAGCTGGCCCTGGAAACGCCTCCCCTCCCTGCTGTTTGTTTCAACAGAAAGAGGAGAGGAATCAGCGCTGCTTGCCAGCACAGCCGCCCATAGGCAACAAGACGGAGGGAAGAGAGGGGAGGGGGGAGGAGAAATGCGACACGGCGGGAAGGGGAGGGGGCGGAAACTAAGGAGAGCCTATGTGCACTACAAAACAGATACCTTCGCTTAGGAGAGACAGATCCCTCAACGCTTAAGGATAATACCCTGCACTACGGATCAGAAGCCGCACCCTGAGGGAGAACCAGCTCTGTGGGACAAAGACCCTGAGAGGCAGTGCACACTAGGCGGCAGAGGACAGAACACTAAGGTGCGAAGGCCTTTCTAAGGCGATGAGGTCTTAGCACTGAGGGACATGGTGCTCCAAAGAACAGTCAGTAACACGTAGGGGCAGATTCCTAACATGAAGCGGAGATACAACGATTACAATCAATTTTCAATCAATCAACGATTACAGCTGTGAGTTAATGCATAGAAATTGCAATGCACAAGTGAAATGTTAGCAAGGCTTAAGAGCAGACTCCTCACAATAAGGGGAGACAGCCGGCACAATGGGGCACATGACGTGACATTTAAGGGCAGAGCCCCGACACTAAGGGAAGACAGTCAGCACTCGAAGGCAGGTGGTGTGACACTTATGGGCAGGTCCCTAACATTAAGAGGACACAGCTAGTGCCTAGAGGCAGAAGACATAAAACGCAGGAGCAGATCCCTGACATTAAGAAGGGACGATAGTTGTTTAAAGAATGCAGCTGTGAGTCAATGCATGTAAAATGCAATGCACATTTTAACAAAATAGCAACACTTGAGAACAGATCCGTAATATTAGGGGGAGGCAACCAGCACTAGAGGGCCGAGGACGTAACTCCCAGGGGCAGATCCCTAAGATCAAGGGGAGGGAGACGACAGTGACGGAGGGAAGAGAGGGGAGGGGGGAGGAGAAATGCGACACGGCGGGAAGGGGAGGGGGCGGAGCGGGTAAACAAAGACGGACGGGAGGCAACCAGCACTAGAGGGCCGAGGACGTAACTCCCAGGGGCAGATCCCTAAGATCAAGGGGAGGGAGACGACAGTGACGGAGGGAAGAGAGGGGAGGGGGGAGGAGAAACAGATACCTTCGCTTAGGAGAGACAGATCCCTCAACGCTTAAGGATAATACCCTGCACTACGGATCAGAAGCCGCACCCTGAGGGAGAATGTAGTTCCTTGAAATGGAATTCTGCAGCTCCTTGACAAGTACAAAATGTACCGCTTTCAGCGTCTCTTAGCTCTAATCATGGTGACTCCTTGAACTCTGCAGGCGTAGTTTCCCGCCTGCCAAGAACGCGCAGGACTCGGAGAAGTGTCAGTGGAGCTAGGGGTGCGAAAGGTGCAGCCGCACCTTCGTAAACCACTTGAAAGTTTCGATGGCGAATGAGACATAAAGGAAACCTTCAAAGGTTTGTCCTCTGGCAGCATGGTTTGTGTTTTAAAATAAACACTTTCAAATAAATCCCTATGCCTTTGGTGAGATTATGTTATTGGACAGCCCCCCCCCGCTATTAGAATAGTACACTTGAGCACGTCTCTAATGCATCACGTGCATTCAAAACAGCGTCAGATTGGAAACTGCTCCGCGAGGAGCCTGTTTACATTCAGCTGATGTGCTAAGTCTGTCATCTCCCGTCGTGCTTGCTGCATGTGTCCTGACACGTTCGCTGGTTTCGCGTGTTTACGCTGTTCACAAGTGTGTGCGTGCGTGTTTCGTAAAGACACAGTGAGGAGCCAGAGGGGGGAGTGGGGGAGGTGGGTTGGGGCCCGGGAAGTCAGTAAATCTTTGTTTACTTCAAAACCTTTTTTATTTGTCTAACAAGAAGAAATTACAAATAAACTTGAAAGAAGAAAATGCGACATGGCGGGGAGGGGGCGGAGCGGGGGAGAGGGTGTGTGTGTTAGGAGGGCATTGCGAAATGCGAGACGGCGGGAAGGGGCAGACATGGCGGGGAGGGGGCGGAGCGGGGGAGAGGGTGTGTGTGTTGTTAGGAGGGCATTGCGAAATGCGAGACGGCGGGGAGGGGGCGGAGCGGGTAAACAAAGACGGACGTGCACGCGCTTTTAAGCTCAATGCGCATGCGCATTGAGCTTAAAAGTCACGGGCACTGCAAGGAATCGCCACGATTCCTTGCAGTGTGGATAAAGAGCGGATAAGTCCCAATACTCTCGCCTTGCTCGATGCGCATGCGCATCGACAGGCGAGACCTAAAAATCACTACTGTAACTAAAACACTTTTACTCAACCGTTTACAGGAGATGTCCAAGGACTGAATCTAGGATCCAATTCTGTGGTTAGATCCATAAAGTAACTAACTGCATTTAGCTAGAAAAACACATTGAGGCCAATGTTGCATTGTGTTTGAAATTGTGTTGCCCATTGCAACCACTGTAACTACTGTACTTAAAAGTCTATTGCCTATTTGCAAAGTATTTAAACTAAAGTAATTCATTCTGAGAAAGTATATTTTGTAATGTAATGTATAATGTAATTACAATGTAATTTAAAAAATAAAAATATCTAAAAATAAATAGTTTAAAAAATGTAGTAAATCAGTATAAAAAAATATAACAATTAATACATTTAAAAATTGTCATTTACAAAACCTTTGAAATTCACTGAGAAAACCAAAGGTTTCAGGCCTGATATAGTTAGGAATTAGCCGTTACAAAACCTTTGAAATTCACTGAAAAAACCATAGGTTTCAGACCTGATATAGTTAGGAATTAGCATTTAAAAAACCTTTGAAATTCACTGAAAAATCTTTAGCTTGCGAGGCCTCACAAAGGGAATCTAGTGCCTCCTTATTTAACGCGGTTTTCCTTACTTTCAGGGCCTGAGTATATGTGTATCTGCACTCTCTTATTTCATATTTATCCCTAGGGCATCTGTGTACTGCCTGTTTTAGATTTTTCAATGCCCTAGTGCATGCGTTATTAAACCAACTCTTGGGTCCCTTACCTCTACGTTTTGCCTCCACCCTTAGGCTGCTTTTTATGTTTATAGCTATTATTCCAAAATGCTCAATAATTTGATCATTAGTGGAGTTGTCACTTAGGCAAATCCTAAAACTATTTGAGCACACCTCCCAGAGTTCCTTAAAAAATTCGGCGGAAAAGCTCTAACATGGCTGGCGGTGTCTATCAGACACCGCCAGCCATATTAGGAAGTCAGCGGTCCTATGCCTTTCCACGGCGGCATTTATGCTGTGGAAAGGCATACAGACTGCGGGCCCCCAGGGGTGAAGGGGGGTGGTGGGTGCACATGGGGGGTACCTATGGTACCCCCCTGCCTTTGCGTGAACGAAGCGGCAGGCACCACGCAGTGTTAAAGGTAGGGGATGTGACTGCCAGGGTGGCGGTCACATCCTAATTGGGATGGAGGGAACGCCACAGCCCCTGCCGACGGTCTCTCCACCTTGGGGCGCCATCCTAATCGGCCCCTAAATCGGAGGAATTTCAACGGTTTTGTACGAGTGAAATGTCCAGCTAACTATAACACCCCTAAAACCTACAGTTTTTTCAATGAATTTCTAAGGTTTTTTAAATGCTAATTCCTAACTATATCGGGCCTGAAACCTATGGTTTTTTCAGTGAATTATCAAATATACTTATACACCTATATCGACATTACACACCAGCACACATCCTATTCACTTATAAAGTCATCCTTTTTCACTTATGCAAACAATGGATCATACTTACATTTACATAGCTATACACTTATACAAACACCACTTTATCTATTCTTATAGATAGTAAATTATACTTAGTGTGTTATAAAATCACTATTGCAAGTATACAGTTATCCATACAGTCACACATACAATCACTGAGTCTTATGTATACTTATTTATAAACAACAACTGAGGCATATATTTCCTTTTATTTTTCTACTTTGTTGGACATGTACCATTAAGAGAGATATTTGCTCATCACCACACCCATAGAGATATTCACTCACCCAAACAACTAATATAACATGTAGTCTGAAAGTCATATACCTACTAAATCAACTATTCACACATCTTTGGGCAGTGACACACCTCCCACCGAAACACATACACATTCACTCTCCCATACAAATACTCAGTTAACTAATCAATAACTAATATAGACTTTCAAATAGCTAGTAACCAACTGAAGAAGTAGTTTTTACAACAACTGACAAAGTGATACAGATGTTCACACAGTTTAGTCAGTATCCAACACATTTAGAGAGACACTTTAAATTAGTCAAGTAAACAGTCAATCACACTGCTACTAAATCCTCCATCCAGATATTTATATTTATATATCCACTCATTTTTCAATGCAAATTGCTATATATATGTGACCAAGGCCTCTGGGAGGCCGAAACGTTATGCTGTCCGTGTGTTGCAGAATAAACTAAAACTTACTCACGGAAAACTTTGGGTCTGCTGTTTTCTGATGGCGTTGGTGTGATATGATACTTCGGCGCTGTTTGGTGAGAACCTGTGTGGATATATATATATATATATATATATATATATATATATATATATATATATATTACTTGTTATAGTTAGGATTGTTTTCCATAGGAAATCTGCAACATTCTATTGGGAATAACTTTGGCGCCTGTTGAGGAATCTGCCTGTAATTTTCCTTAAATTTGTCTCGCTGCGCTCCTCTCCTTCCATGAAAGTTTGGGGGGGATTCGTCAAGCGGGGGCCGAGATAAAAGGGGGGTCCCAAACGTGTTTTCCCCATCTTAATTTCCATAGGGCGGTTGGACTCACTTTTAGCCTGAACGGCTGAATGGATTTCCACAAAACTTGCCAAAATTGTAGGGACTGGTAGCCCGATGTGCCTTTGCTATGTCTCAAGATATGTGCTCCAGTGGATTTTGAGTAATTTAGGTTCAACAAAATATATATATCTGGGCGGAGCCTAACCACACATCTGATCTGATTGGCTGTCAGCACTTCATCCAAGAAGTGTTGGCAGCCATCTTGGGACCAATATACATGATCGGTACAAGAGGGGGTGGTGATGGACGGAGCATCTGAATCAACCAAACACTCACACCCAGTCAAAAGATCTGGGTTTAATCCATCACCGTTCTTTAGCCCACTCTGCCACCCCAGTTCAGACATGGCTATATGCAAATCAGTCTGACCCTGTGCCTTATGGGAACAGTACAGCCCGAACTGCCAAGACATGTCTTCCCTGGACCGGAAACAAGCTTCCGAGGACCGGTTTCTGGCATTACAGCCGTCTTCAGCCTGGCTTGCTTGCATCCAGTGGCAAAGTGAGCAAGGGACTCACGTCTGAGTATACCCTGCCACACTTATGGCGGCCAAAAGCGGTACAAGAGGGGGTGGTGATGGACGGAGCATCTGAATCAATCAAACACTCACACCCAGTCAAAAGATCTGGGTTTAATCCATCACCGTTCTTTAGCCCACTCTGCCACCCCAGTTCAGACATGGCTATATGCAAATCAGTCTTACCCTGTACTCATGGGAACAGTACAGCCCGAACAATATACATGATAGCACCTCATTAAAAAGCATTGTAGTTAATAGAGGGTTTTAGGACTTTAGTTACATTATAAATCATCTGTTGATGGTACCATACTCATTTTAGGAATTGTGGTGTGTTCTAAGGTGATTTTACCATGTGAAAAAGCCTTCTGCTGTGATATCATGAATCATGTTTGAAAGAAAACTAATATCTCATGATTTTCCCACAGTGGTTTGGAAGGGGATCTATAAGCTAAACTGAAAGCATATTTTCTGTAAATTCACATAATCTTTCTCAGTCATGTGAGAATGAAGTCTGACATTCTCAGTAAAACATGTACATCCAACAAGGACAGAGACTGTCAGTTGATTCCTTTGTGTTCTACTGCAGCCTCCTAGAGTGTTCTAAAGAACAACTAGAGCGCTAACAGTCCTACTTATTACAAAGGTATAGCACACCTGAAGCCATTGTGATGGGAATAAAGTGGTAACTCTTAAAACATTTAATTTAAAAAGGAACAAAATGAGGGGGTATATTATGCCATAGAAAGTATTATTAGTGCTGCAGAAAGAAAAATTAGGGCACATTTTGAGTGACTTCTCAAATCCTCTTCTATTTCATTAAAAAATACTGGCATGCAGTCTCCCAAGATGGCCACCAGAGACAAAAGAGCCCAAATGTAGCCCAAATATCACCCAGATGTAGCCCAAGTATAGCCCAATGACAGAATGTCCCAGAGTGTTCTAAAGAACAACTAGAGCGCTAACAGTCCTACTTATTACAAAGGTATGGCACATCTGAAGCCATCTTGATTGGAATAAAGTGGTAACTCTTAAAACATTTAATTTAAAAAGGAACAAAATGAGGGGGTATATTTTGCCATAGAAAGTATGATTAGTGCTGCAGAAAGAAAAATTAGGGCACATTTTGAGTGACTTCTCAAATCCTCTTCTATTTCATTAAAAAATTCTGACATGCAGACTGAACCATGCACTTTGAATACCAGCAGCAGACTGCCCTGGTGAGCAGTAGCTTTACTACAGTGATCTAATGAGCAACTAGAGTGCTAACATTCAGAATTTATGGCAAATGTGTGACACATCTGATGGAACCAAAGTAAACAAGCATTGAAAATGCAATAGATCTCGCCCTCGTTTAAGTTAAAGCCATTCTGTTTGTAATGAGGTGGCTTTTTAGCTTTGCTTTTATTAGTGTTTTTTAAACTTTTATGTAAATAACATGCATATGTATGCATATATGTATATGTATGCATGCATTTATATTTGTATTTATATAGATATACAGATTATATATGTTTATATGTGTATTCACTGAAAAAACCATAGGTTTCATACCAGTTATAGTTATCTGGGAATTTTACTGACATAAAACCATTGAAATTCCCACGTTATAGTTAGTTGGACTCACTATAACTTGTGCGTGTAATGCACTGCTGATGACATCACATATTACATCACTCATGACATGGTCAGTGACATCACTCATGACATCACTGATGACACCATCCAGTGAATGTGTGTCTTTCTGAAAAATAAACATGTTTTATATATGTATATGTAAAGGTCGATGGAAGAATAAATGTTTCAATAAGTGTCTTAATGGATGTTTTTAAAAAAAAAATTGATTGGTTAACTGGCTTATTAAGTGTATCATAGTGAATACATATATTAGCGAGTATTGTTTAAATATTTAAATGTGTGTATCAGTGTTTCACTTTGTGTATAAGTGGCTGCATGGGTTGGTGAGTAGCTACATGTGTGTGTATATGGGTTATTAAATGTTTTTTTTAGTATCAGTATAAGTGTCTGTATGATTTGGTGGGGGTGTTACTTAGCACATAGATGCATCAATGACTGACTCACTGTTTGTATGTGTTTTGAAGACAGCATATGTGCCGGACTGTATGGGTGAATGAGTGTGTATATGTATGTGTTAGTAAGTGAATGACTGTCTCACTAGCGTCTTTATCAGTAACTACATATGTTTTAATCTAGTATGTGTGAGTATTGATGTATATAAGTGAGTATATGTGAGAGTGAGAGATTGAAAGAGTTCTTGTTTTAATAAGTATGTGTTTCTATAAGTGATTGTTTAAGAGAATGTGTATGTGTATGTATAAGTTTCCTTAGAAGTAAGGTGGTAGTGTGTGTATAGCTGTATATGCAAAAAAGTGATGTTCAATAGTTTATTTGCATGTGTGAGTATGTGTGTGAGCAACTTTTGGAAGACTGTCAGTGTGTTAACGGATGTATAGGTGTCTCACTACATATGATGAGTGAGTATATGTATGAATGGCTATATAGAACTGTTGGTGAATGAGTGGATGTGTATCTAGATGGTAGAATTACTGAATTGGTTGTTGTAACTGGTATAGGTATCTCCACTTTTTTGAAAATGTTAGTTTCTATTTTTGAATATGTGTTTCAAGGGTTACTTTACAGTGAAAGGAGGTCAGTCACTCTGTCACAAGGATGGTGTCATCAGTGAAGTCATGAGTGATGTCACTGACCAGTCATGAGTGATGTAATATGTGATGTCATCAGCAGTGCATTACACGCGCAAGTTATAGTGGGAATTTCAATGGTTTTATGTCAGTAAAATTTCCAGGTAACTATAACTGGTATGAAACCTATGTTTTTTTCAGTGAATTTAATAGGTTTTTTAAATGCTAATTCCTAACTATAACTGGTGTGAAACCTATGGTTTTTTCAGTGAATTTCATAGGTTTTTTAAATGCTAATTCCTAACTATAAGTCTCACTTTATAAGTAAGACTGTTAACGCTCTAGTTGTTCTTTAGAACACTCTGGTACATTCTATCATTTGGCTATAGTTGGGCTACATATGGCTGATATTTGGGCTACATTTGTTTTTTTTGTCTCTGGTGGCCATCTTTGGGCTTCATTGGGCTACATTGGGCTACATTGGGCTACATTGGGCTACATTTGGGCTACATTTGGGCTCTAACATATATATAGCCCAATGTAGCACAATATATATTTTTTTCAAAGTTAATTTTCGTAAAAACCACTTGAGTATAGCAAAGGCACATCGGGCTACCAGTCCCTACAATTTTTTCAATTTTTTTCCCTTTTTTTTTGCCTTGGAGCGCTCCCGGAGCGCGCCCCGGTGAGCGCCCCGGAGAGCGCCCCGGAGAGCGTACTCGGTTGAAGCGCCCCGGTGCGCGAACCGGGAAGCGTCCCGCCAGTGTCGCGAACGAAAACATGATCGTGACGTATCGCGTAGCCGCGTCCGCGTGATACGCACGGCGTAAACGCACCCGGAAGCATTCGACGCGCTTACGCGACGCGCCCCTGGGCGCGCCCAGGGACACGCCCCGGGGCGCGTAGCGTAAGCCCGTCGGGTCATGTGACCTGAAAATAACACTTTTGATTGGTTCACAACAGTTTTGTTTTCCAAATGATGAAAGACCCCACCTTTTTTCCTAATTTTCACTTTGTTGTTTGAGTGAAGAAGACCTGCATTCTGTGAGAAATGGCTTCACTGGTAGCAGCTGCAGGTGCATCTGCACCACCACCACCTCCACCACCACCACAAGGACCACCACAAGACCACATTGGTGGTCATGAAGAAGAGGAGGACGAAGAGGAACAGGAGGAGAGGCAATATCTGCCTGAGGACAATCCCCCATACAAACCCACAGAACATTGTATTTGGAGTTTTTCAAAATGCCAAGGGGTGGCAAAAAAGTAAATGCAGCAAAGGTGACTTGCCTCATCTGTGACCAAGAACTGTCAAGAGGGAACCCAAACAAGAAATATTCATTTGGGAACCACACGATGATAAGGCATATGCAGAGGAAGCACCCAAACAATTATTCAAGAGCAGAAGCCAGGCAACTGACCAAGAACCCTCCCCATCCTTCAACTTCAAGCACCTCCAACCAACCCACTCCATTGGGTGCAGAGGCTAGGGAGATGGTCCCTAATGTCCAAACCAAGTTTTCAAAATTTAAATTTGTTTGCATATATTGCAACAAAACAATATCATATGGTGAGCAGAGCATCACTTTACTTAATCGGGCTGCAGACAACCATCACTGCAGCAAGCAACCTTAATTTTTTTCTATTTTTTTGCTCCAGTTGAGCTGTTTGCAACTCCCTGTCTTTTGTTTCACCCCAGAAAAACTACAAAAAAAATATAAAATTGTTCTGAAAATCCCCCCCAAAAAGTTCCAAAAAACAAAAAAAATATAAAACAACAAAACAACAAAAAGAAAAAAAACAGTTCTTTTCAGAACTACCTCCAATTTATATGAAAATGCTACATTTTTTAAAAACTGTATTCCTTTTTTCCCCCATTGTACGCTCCCAGGTCCGCTCCCCGGTGCGTGTACCGGGCGCTCCCCCCGCGAAAATCAAAAACAATAATAATAATTGTATCCCCCGCGGGGCCCTTTTATGACCCCCACATCAAACCTAGGGGGTCAGGGGGGGGGTCTACCCCTGCCCCCTTATGGTCATTTCCCCCTTTGTTTTTGCCACCTCTCGTGTCTCGATCCTACCGAGACACAAGATGGCGGCCGCTCCGGACTGTTTGGAATGTTTACAGACACCCGAGAGCCAATCAGCTTTCTGTACGCAAGTCGCGTGGCGCACCCGGAACGCTCCCCGGAGCGCGTACCGGGGCGCGCTTATAGATATATATATTTTTTTGAACCAAAATTACTCAAAATCTACTGGAGCACATATCTTGAGACATAGCAAAGGCACATCGGGCTACCAGTCCCTACAATTTTGCCAAGTTTGGTGTAAATCCATTCAGCCGTTCGGGCTAAAAGTGAGGTCGACCGCCCTATGGAAATTAACATTGGGAAAAAGTGTTTTGGGACCCCCCCTTTTATCTCGGCCCCCGCTTGACGCATCCCCCCAAACTTCCAGGGAAGGACCGGAGCTCGACGAGGCCATTTTGGGGAAATTTTCAGGCAGATTCATCAACCGGCGCCAAAGTTATTCCAAATAGAATTTTGAGATTTAACATTGAAAAAAATCCTAACTATAACTACCTACTGGCGACCGCCAGTAGGTAATGTATATATATATATATACATACACATACATATATATAAATGCATATGCATATATATGCATATATATATGTGTATATGTGTGCGTGTAGAGAGAGGTACAGAGGTAGAGGTGTAGAGGTAGAGAGGTAGAGGTAGAGAGGTAGCAGTAGAGAGGTAGAGACTAGTAGAGAGAGAAGTAGAGAGAGGTAGAGAGGTAGAGAGTGAGTAATAGAGAGTAGAGAGTGAGTAGTAGAGAGTAGTAGAGAGCAGTAGAGAGAGTAACATAGAGTGAGCAGTAGAGAGTAGTAGAGTGAATAGTAGAGTGAGTAGTAGAGAGTAGTGGAGAGTGAGTAGTAGGGAGTGAGTAGTAGAGAGTAGTAGAGAGTAAGTAGTAGAGTGAGTAGTAGAGAGCAGTAGAGAGTGAGTAGTAGAGAGTAGTAAAGAGTGAGTAGTAGAGAGTAGTAGAGAGTGAGTAGTAGAGAGTTAGTAGTAGAGAGTAGTAGAGAGTGAGTAGCAGAGAGAGAGAATAGTAGAGAGTAGTAGAGAGTGAGTAGTAGAGTGAGTAGTAGAGACTAGTAGAGAGAGAGAGTAGTAGAGAGTGAGTAGTAGAGAGTAGTAGAGAGTGAGTAGTAGAGTGAGTAGTAGAGAGTGAGTAGTAGAGAGAGAGTAGTAGAGAGTGAGTAGTAGAGAGTAGTAGAGAGTGAGAAGTAGAGAGGGAGTAGTAGAGAGTAGTAGAGAGTGAGTAGTAAAGAGTGAGTAGTAGAGAGAGAGTAGTAGAGAGTGAGTAGTAGGGAGTAGTAGATAGTGAGTAGTAGGGAGTGAGTAGTAGAGAGAGAGTAGTAGAGAGTAGTAGAGTAGTAGAGAATGAGTAGTAGAGAGTGAGTATTTGAGAGTAGTGGAGTAGGAGAGAGTAAGTAGTAGAGAGTAGTGGAGAATATTCCAAAGTTTGGCACAGCACCACTTGCACAATAAGTCCAATCAAATCATATCACTTAGAGTCCTTATTGAAGCGCTGAATCTTGGTGTATATTCAAATGCTTTTATTTTCCTTAAGTTTATGTACCACAGCCAGCCGAAACGTTTCGTTCTGTACAACAGAACGTCTTCAGGGCTGTCTTATTTCCTTCAAGTTATGTCGGTATCCTGTTGTCATATAACTAGATATTTCTTCCAAATGTTAGACGAGACGTAAGTACATTCTTATTCAAAGTGACTAGGTATCAATTTTACCCACACAATTCGGGCAGACTTGAGTAATTTATAGCATCCTCAAAGTCAGTCTTTCAAAAATTCCAAAGTATAGGACATGATAATCCAAATCCAAATGTTTCTCAAGAAAAGTCATTTTCAATCGTTCTGAATATCGGTGTTTGGGCAGATATGACCCAGGGACCCCCAGTATGCAAGGGGAATTAGTCCCCCCTCTGCAAACGCGCCAGTGGCCTACGTTGCAGAGAGGTGTAAAAAGGGGCATAGCCTCATTACACCTCTGTGCAATGCAGCCCCCTGGCGCATACTGGAGGTTCCAGGTGGGCTAGTTGGCCCCCAGGGACCCTTGTATGCAAGGGGAATTAGTTCCCCCTCTTCAAACATGCACGGGGGCTGCGTTGCAGAGAGGTGTAAAAAAGGCTGTGGCCTCAATACACCTCTCTGCAATGCAGCCCCCTGGCGGATACTGGAGGCTCCTGGTGGGCTAGTTGGCCCCCAGGGACCCCCAGTATGCAAGGGGAATTAGTTCCCCCTCTGCAAAAGCGGCAGGGGGCTGCGTTGCAGAGAGGTGTAACAAGGGGCATAGCCTCTTTACACCTCTGCAATGCAGCCCCCTGGCGCATACTGGAGGTTCCAGGTGGGCTAGTTGGCCCCCAGGGGCCCCCAGTATGCAAGGGGAATTAGTTCCCCCTCTTCAAACATGCATGGGGGCTGCGTTGCAGAGAGGTGTAAAAAGGGGCGTGGCTTCATTACACCTCTCTGCAATGCAGTCCCCTGGCGCATACTGGAGATTCCTGGTGGGCTTTCAGGTCTTATATAGTTAGGAATTAGCATTAAAAAAAACCTTTGAAATTAACTGAAAAAAACATAGGTTTCATGCCTTATATAGTTAGGACTTATCATTTAAAAAACCTTGCAAATTCACTGAAAAAACCATAGGTTTCAGGCCTTTTATAGTTAGGAATTAGCATTTAAAAAACCTTTGAAATTCACCTAAAAAACCATAGGTTTCAGGCCTTATATAGTTAGGAATTAGCATTTTAAAAACCTTTAAAATTCACTCAAAAAACTTTACGTTTTAGGGGTGTTATAGTTAGCTGGACATTTCACTCATACAAAATCATTGGAATTGCTCCTATATAGTTAGTTGTACTAACTATATTTCGCGCTTATATCGTATGCGCTCGGGTGCTTCCGGGTGCGCTTACCCCGTGCTTATCACGCGGACGCGGCTACGCGATACGTCACGATGATGTTTTCGTTGGCGGCAATAGCGCAAACGGGACGCTCACCGGTGCCCGCACCGGGGCGCGCCGCAAGACTGCGCTTTCCGGTGCGCACACCGGTACGCGCACCGGGAGCGCTCCAGGGCAACAAAAAAAAAAAATGAAGAATATACGTAAAAAAATTGTATTTCATAAATATACAATATAGGATTCATTATAAAAAATATTATATTTGATAGCAATAGAAATTTGCTATTAAAAAACCTTTGAAATTCACTGAAAAAACATAGGTTTGAGGCACTATA
Organism: Lissotriton vulgaris; assembly: GCF_964263255.1. Taxonomy (NCBI): domain Eukaryota; kingdom Metazoa; phylum Chordata; class Amphibia; order Caudata; family Salamandridae; genus Lissotriton; species Lissotriton vulgaris. Next base: position 371,639,196 of record NC_141693.1, on the reverse strand, counting down.
TATAGTTAGGAATTAGCATTTACAAAACCTATGAAATTCACAGAAAAAACCATAGGTTTCACACCAGTTATAGTTAGGAATTAGCATTTAAAAAACCTATTAAATTCACTGAAAAAACCATAGGTTTGACACCAGTTATAGTTAGCTGGAAATTTTACTGACATAAAACTATTGAAATTCCCACGTTATAGTTAGTTGGACTCACTATAACTTGCGCGCCTGCAATGCACTGCTGATGACGTCACCCTGGTTTTACTGAGCCCAACTGGAGCCAGCAATTTCTAGACGGAAGGCTGTTCGCATTGTTCCTCAAACCAAGATCAACATCTTTAAAGCAGACCATATCGGCAGACCGTAACGATAGCCTCCAGCCAAGACGTATAACAATTGGCAGTCATGATGAACCCAGGGAGACACTCCTAAAGCAGACCGCAGCGATAGCTCCCAACCACAACAAGTATCAAGTGGCAGTTACTATCAAGCAGGAAAGATTTAACCGTTCAGGAGTCAGATACATTCTTCATGCATCTGCAGGGATTCCTATTTCATGCATTTTGACATGCCAACTGAGCTGCAATCACAGCATATCTCTGTTTGACATCTTTATTATGAGTAGTGGACGGCTACCTGATGAAGGCCGTGTGCCGAAATGCGCATTGTAAGACATCTGCCGCACTGCCCGAATCAACGTTTAAATCTATTGCATGGATTTGTATATAATGTCTGATGGTGTATGAATTGATTTACATGTCACTTATTTTTGATTTTCAAATGCACTTTTGTACCATTGATTCATATATCTAAATATGAACCTTGTATAAGCTAACAAAAAGAATAAATATTTCAAATAAACTAATCAAAATAAGTATATAAAAGATCTTTTTGTTTATCAGGTTGTTATAGAGTGCTTATCTCATATGTCTACAATTGAGACATAGAAGGGTATTCTTTCAGTCAACAATAGTTTAATATCCTCGCTAGCTATGACTTCCTTTCACTAATGACGTCACATATGACATCACTCATGACATGGTCAGTGACATCACTCATCACATCACTGATGACACCATCCACTGAATGTGTGTCTTTCTGAAAAATAAATAGGTTTTATTTATGTATATGTAAAGGTCGATGGAAGAATAAATGTTTAAATAACTGTCTAAATGGATTTTTTTTTATTGATTGGTTAACTGGCTTATTAAGTGTATCTTAGTGAATACATATATTAGCGAGTAACTTTTAAATATTGAAATATATGTATCAGTGTTTCACTTTGTGTATAAGTGGCTGCATGGGTTGGTGACTGACTCACTATTTGTATGTGTTTTGAAGACAGCATATGTGCAGGACTGTATGGGTGGATGAGTGTGTATATGTGTGCATTAGTGAGTGAATGACTGTCTCACTAGTGTCTTTATCAGTAACTACATATGTTTTAATCTAGTATATGTGAGTATTGAAGTATATAAGTGAGTATATGTGAGAGTGAGAGATTGTAAGAGTTCCTGTTTAAATAAGTATGTGTTTCTATAAGTGATTGCTTAAGAGAGTAAGTATGTGTAAGTTTCCTTAGAAGTAAGCTGGTAGTGTGTGTTTAGTTGTATATGCAAAAAAATGGATGTTCAATAGTTTATTTGCATGTGTGAGTATGTGTGTGAGTAACTTTTGAATGACTGTCGGTGTGTAACAGGATGTATAGGTGTATCACTACATATGATGAGTGAGTATATGTATGAGTGACTATATAGAAATGTTGGTGAATGAGTGGACGTGTATATATATGGTGGTATTACTGAATTGGTTGATGTAACTGGTATGGGTATCTCCATTTTTGAATATGTGTTTCAAGGCTTACATTACACTGAAAGGAGGTCTGTCACTATGTCACAAGGATGGTGTCATCAGTGATGTCATCAGTGATGTCACTGACCATGTCATGAGTGATGTAATATGTGACGTCATCAGCAGTGCATTGCAGGCGCGCAAGTTATAGTGAGTCCAACTAACTATAACGTGGGAATTTCAATGGTTTTATGTCAGTAAAATTTCCAGCTAACTATAACTGGTGTGAAACCTATGGTTTTTTCAGTGAATTTAATAGTTTTTTTAAATGCTAATTCCTAACTATAACTGGTGTGAAACCTATGTTTTTTTCAGTGAATTTCAAAGGTTTTTTAAATGCTAATTCCTAACTATAACTGGTGTGAAACCAATGGTTTTTTCAGTGAATTTAATAGTTTTTTGAAATGCTAATTCCTATCTATAACTGGTGTGAAACCTATAGTTTTTTCTTTGAATTTCAAAGTTTTTTTAAATGCTAATTCCTAACTATAACTGGTGTGAAACCTATGGTTTTTTCAGTGAAATTCATAGGTTTTTTAAATGCTAATTCCTAAATATATATAGGGCCTCAAACCTATCTTTTTTCAGTGAATTTCAAAGTTTTTTTAATAGCAAATTACAATAACTATGAAATGTAATATTTTTTATAATGAATCCTATATTGTATATTTATGTAATACTATTTTCTTTATGTATATTGTTTTTTTTTTTTTTTTTTGCCCTGGAGCACTCCCGGTGCGCGTACCAGTGAGCGCACCGGAAAGCGCAGTCTTGCGGCACACCCCGGTGCGCGTACCGGTGAGCGTCCCATTAGCGCTAATGCCGCGAACGAAAACATCATTGTGACGTATCGCGTAGCCGCGTCCGCGTGATACGCACGGCGTAAGCGCACCCGGAAGCACTCGAGCGCATACGACCGCGCTACGTAAGCGCCCTGGGGCGCGCCCTGGGGCACGTAGCGTAAGCGCGTTGGGTGCATTGGGCGCGTCGGATCATGTGACCTAAAAATAACACTTTTCATTGGTTCAAGACAGTTTTGGTTTACAAATGATGAAAGCCCGGGTCATGTGACCTGAAAATAACACTTTTCATTGGTTCAGGACAGTTTTGTTTTCCAAATGATGAAAGCCCCCACCTTTTTTCCTTATTCTCACTTTGTCCTTTGACTGAGGAAGACCTGTTTGGAAATCTATTAGTACCAATTTGTACTGAAAAATGGCTACAGTAGCAGCAGCAGCAGCAGGAGCATTTCAGCCACCACCACCACCACCACCACAAGGACCACCACAACACCACAGTGGTGGAGATGAAGAAGAGGTGGAGGAGGAGGAGGAGGAGAGGAGGAGGTTCCTGCCTGAAGATACAACCCCATATAAGCCAAAGGAGCACATTATCTGGGAGTTTTTTTCAATCCCAAAGGACCTCAAGAAAGTAAATGCAGCAAAGGTTACTTGTTTAATCTGTGGCACTGTACTTTCCAGGGGGAACCCTAACAAAAAGTACTCTTTTGGCAATAACACCATGAATCGCCACATGCAACGCCGGCACCCTAACAACTATGCTGCGGCAGAGGTCCTAGAAATGACCAGAAACCCTCCCCAATCTTCTCCCAGCACCTCCCAAAGTGAGCAACCCACTCCATCGGGCCCAGAGACAAGGGATATGGTCCCAAACATAAAAACCCAGTTTGGACAATACAAAATCGTTTGTACATTTTGTGGAAAAACGATTACCTATGGTGAGCAAAGCATTAAACTCATCAACCGTGCTGGTGACAACCACAATTGCCCAAAAAAACCTTAATTTTTTCCTGATTATTTTTTGCTCCAGTTGAGCCGTTTACAATTCCCTGTTTTTTGTTTGTCCCCATAAAAATAACAAAAAAAATATAAAATTGTTCATAAAAGCCAAAAAAAGTACAAAATGTTCCAAAAAACAATAAAAAAATATAAAACAACAAAAAGAATAAAAAAACAGTTCTTTTTAGAAGTACCTCCAATTTATAAAAAAATGCTACATTTTTAAAAAAATCTGTCATTCTTTTTTCCCCATGGTACGCTCCCCGGTTCGCTCCTCGGTGCGCGTACCAGGCGCTCCCCCCGCGCAAATCGAAAAAAAAATATTTTTTTTTTGCCCCGTGGTACCCTTTTATGGCCCCCACATCAAACCTAGGGGGTCAGGGGGGTCTACCCTGCCCCCTTTTGGTCATTTCCCCCTTTGTTTTTGCCACCTCTTGTGTCTCGATCCTACCGAGACACAAGATGGCGGCCGCTCCGAACTGTTTGGAATGTTGACAGACACCCGAGAGCCAATCAGCTTTCTGCTCACGAACTCGCGTAGCGCGCTGGAGCGCGCCCCGGTGCACGTATCGGGGCGCGCATATAGATATATATATTTTTTTTAACCTAAATTACTCAAAATCCACTGGAGCACATATCTTGAGACATAGCAAAGGCACATCGGGCTACCAGTCCCTTCAATTTTTCCAAGTTTGGTGGAAATCCATTCAGCCGTTCAGGCTAAAAGTGAGTCCAACCGCCCTAGGGAAATTAACATTGGGAAAACACGTTTTGGGACCCCCCTTTTTTCTCGGCCCCCGCTTGACGAATCCCCCCCAAACTTTCAGGGAAGGAGCGGTGCGCAGCGAGGCAAATTTGAGGAAAATTTCAGGCAGATTCCTCAACCGGCGCCAAAGTTATTCCCAATAGAATGTTGCGGATTCCATATGGAAAACAATCCTAACTATAACTACCTACTGGCGACCGCCAGTAGGTAATTCAGTGAAAAAACACAGGTTTCAGGGGTGTTATGGTTAGCAGGACATTTCACTCGTACAAAACCATTGAAATTCCTCCGTTATAGTTAGTTCTACTAACTATAACTCGCGAGCCCGTAATCCACTACTGATGATGTCACATATTACATCATTCATGACATGGTCAGTTACTGGTAAGTATGGTTTGAATTACTTTTCAGGATCAGTACTGGGCTCAAAGATGCAGCACTGAGGTATCTCCTGATAACAGGTGAGTAAATCAGAATTCGTAGTACATCCAGTAGGCGCCACAGAGCTGCGTAGCAGAGTGATGTAAAAAGGGGCATGGCCTGCACCACCTCTCTGCAATGCAACACAGTGGCACATCCTGGAAGCACCTGGTGGGCTACTTGGCCCCCATGGTCCCTCAGGTTTGAAGTGGAATTTTTTCCCCAACTTAAAACGTGCCACAGGGCCTGTTTGCACACATCAGGTCAGGCCCCGTCCCCTCCCTTCACCACTGTGTAAACGCGCCCTGTTGCCCTTCTCAGTTGAGAGATTTAGTCCCCTTCAATCCTAAGGGTCCCTAAGGTCAAACTAGCCCACTAGGTACCTCTAGTAAGTGCCACAGAGCTGCGATGCAGAGAGGAGTGAAAAGGGGACACCTGTCTGCAACGCATCTCCCTGGTACATACTGGAGATACCTGTTGGGCTATTTGGCCCTCAGGGACCCTCAGTATTGAAAGACAATTAATTCCCCAACTTAAAACGCGCCACGGGGCGTGTTTGCACAGTGGTGAACGAAGGGGGCGTGGCCTGAGGTGACATGCCTGCAAACACACCCTGTGGTGCATTTTAGGTTAGAGAATTCATTCCTCCTCAATCCTGTGGGTCCCTGGGGGCCAACTAGCCCACCAGGTACTTCCTGTATGTGCCAGGGGACTGCTTTGCAAAGAGGTGTTCAGAGACCACGCCCCTTTTTAGAACACTCTGCAACGCAGCTCCGTGGCACTTACTGGAGGTACCTGGTGGGCTAGTTTGTCCCCAGGGACCAGGGGGCACGTTTGCAGAGTGCTACAAGAAGGGGCGTGGACTCCGGGGCAATGCCAGTCTTTTTCTTTTTTTTTTGGTTTAAGAAGGGGGGCTGTGTGGCCCCCCTTCTTTTCCTAATATTTTGGTCCTGTGGACCCCATCCCCCAGAGCCTGCCCCCTAATTAATGTTTTTAAATTAACAATTCGGGAAGGGGGCCGCGTGACCCCCCTCCTTAGGCCATTTATGGCCCCGGGGACCCCATCACCCGGGGCTGGCCTTTTTTCATTTATATATATATTTTTTTATTTTTCATTTTGGGGAGTGGGGCGTGTAGCCCTCCTCCTGGGCCACTTGTAGCCCCGGGGATCCCATCCCCCGATGCTGGCCCTCTTCGCTCGGGACCGTGGGGGGGTCCCCAGTCCCCCCACGGTCCCAGCCGGCTTCCCGCGTCCCCGCTAACATGCTGCTCCCCCTGTGGAAAAGCAATCTGCTTTGCTATTTGGAAGAGAGAGCAGGTTTTCTGCTTTCTCTTCCAAATAGCAAAGCAGCTTGTAATGACAGGGCGGGAGCCGCTAGGCTCCCGCCCTGTCATTGCAAACGGCAGTGTCCCGGGGGTGGGCACCCGGGACACTGCAGGAGCTGGCCCTGGGGGGTGGTGGTCCCAGGCGCCAACAAGGGCTCTAGGAGGGGGACCGCATGGCCCCCTCCCACCATTTGAAAAGCCCCGGGGAGGTGGCAGTCCCCGGGCTTGTGGGGGGCTCAAGCCCCCCACAGAGGTTTTTTAATAAAAAAAAAAGCCTCTGGCGGAGGTCCCGGGGCTGCGGGGGGGCCGTGATCCCCCACATATATTAGCGAAAAGCGGATGGCGGTCCCCGGGCTTGGGGGGGCCTTTGAGCCCCCACCCTCTTATTTGGAAAGCCCCAGGGGGGTGGCGGTCCCTGGGGCTGGGGGGGCTATGAGCTCCCCCGCACAATTTATAATAAAGCCCCGGGGGCCCCCCACCTAAACTATGACACTGCCGCCGGGATTTGGCCCCCGGGGGCTAATAACTAATGTAGCGCGGGAGCCCGTGCACCATTTATTTTTTCCATCAGCAAGATCCGCGCACCCTGCGTGGATTTTGCCAATTTATTTGAACCGAGGCACAAGATGGCTGCCAACACTTTCTGATTTGGAGTGTGGAAAGCCAATTAGAATACAGCTCGTGCACGGCAGGGTGTGCGGATCCTGCGCAGCCATAGATATATATGTACTTTTAAATGTCATTTTCTCAGGAACTACTGAATGGATTTACACCATTTAAGCAAAAGGCATGAGTCTGAGCCAAGGACTACCTCTTTGCCAAATTTGGTGTAATTCCATTCAGCAGTTCAGGCTGTAGCTGCGATGAATGGTTCCTATGGAAAATTGCATGGGGAAAACAGGTTTTGGGACCCCACTTTTTTCTCGACCCCCGCCTAATGAATCACCCCAAGACTTTCAGGATAGGAGCGGACTGGAGCGCCCCACGAGTTTTGACAATTTCGCGAAGATTCGTCAACCGGCGCCAAAGTTATTCCAAATAGAATGTTGTAGATTTCCTATGGAAAATAGGTACTAACTATAACTATCTACTGCCGACCACCAATAGATTATATATATATATACACATCATGAAGTATATACATCATTATATATGTACATATATATATTTCTTCCACAAATCTAATAGAGTGATCACTCAAGAGGTTATTCCACCATCAATTGATTTATTTTCAGTTACCCGTTTCGACTGACACAGCAGGCGTGCTGACACACTGAATTCTGGGACAATCTAACATACATAGTGCAAACTATGGAAAGTGAAGACAGACTTCCTGCTTGTTGTCATACAAGAAGGGAACAATGGCATCCATTTTGGAGTGGTGCACGTCGTATAGAAAATAATACATTTAAAGTAAATATTTCTCATAATATGCAGTTAAATTTACTGGTTGAGGATCAAGATTGTATCTCGTGTCAGATATGTATCACTAATCACCTCTCTTATTGCAGAGTGTCAGCCACATCAGTCCTGATGTAAAATTTCAGAATTAGCATCCATCTTGGAGCGGTGGAAAAATTACATTACCTCTAAGTATAAGGCCTGTTCGAACCTGGAAATTCAAACACCCCGGTGGAGTGGCAGATATAGCCCCTTGGCTTTAATTATTGTTATTAGACCTAGTGCCGTTGAACTGCTAAGTACTGCATCTACTAAATGGGATTGGGAATACATCAAAATGCATATAGTAATTGTGCTTAGTGCTTGATTCAAGAACCCAAACAATCTGCAATCGACATAGCGTTGTGGGTTCAACGATGTGATCTACAGTTCAGTTATCATGTGTTGTCTGATCATGAACAAAGTCCATTCATATTACATAAAGAAGTCGTAGTATGTCAATGTCCCAATAACAGCCAAATTTCCTATAAGACAATATTAAATAGAAAACAATAGAACAAAATATAGTGTTTTTAACCACCACCAAAGGCACATCTACAGAATTGCATATACAGAAAAGAACTCTGGTTGTAATATTAGGAACATAGGGTTCGATAAGCTGTCTGTTGTTACGTGCTAATCCTGCATCAGTCTGTCTTATGATGTTGAAGAAAAGGGTAGGGTGGTTCGACGAGTCCAACAATGGGTTCAGCCTCTTCCTTTTCTCCTGTGATTTAAAAAGAAGAAAAAAACATACATTACTAATGTGGTCAAGGTTAAAAACAGGGCTTATTGTGCAAATAGAAAAACCGACTACATATTCCTTTCTAGTAATGTACTCCTATGCAACTAGACCTGTACTTCTACCTTCTAGTCTTGTATTCATTAAATGTTTATTATTATTATTAGGAGTTTATAAAGCGCACTTATACCCAAGGGAGTCCTGGCGCTGCAAACTGACTCCCTAGAGTGCACGAATATCTAATACCTGAATAACCAGGTCTTTAGCCCCTTTCTGAAAGAGAGGAGCTTCGACATATTTCTGAGATGGGTCAGTAGGCTGTTCCAGGCTTTTGCTGCACCTTATGAGAAGCTGTTTCCTCCCCAACTGGCCTTTTTTATACGTGGCACCACAACTAGTCTGCCTTTGGCAGAGCGCAGTGATCTCCCCGGCACGTACCATTTGAAACACCTACTCAAAAACTCTGGGTCCCTTGCTCACTTTGCCACTGGATTTACCCAAAAACCGATTCCATGATGCTTGTTTCTGGTTCAGTGAAGACTTGGCTTGGCAGTTCCTGTTGGACTGTTCCCATGAGGCACAGGGTCCAGACTCATTTGCATATGGCTGGGTCTGAACTGAGGTGGCAAAATGAGCTAAAGAATAATGATGGATTCAACCCACATCTTTGTCTGAGGGTGAGTGTCTGAAAAGTTTTAGCACTCCGCCCATCATCTCCTTTTGTTTGCTTTATTCGTCTGCTTATAGCTCAACTCTATCTCTGCCCCTTCATGTGGATGTTTCAGACCATCATCTAGTTTCTCCAATTCTTTCTCAGCCATGGGCATATCTAGCACACTTTTGTGAAATGTGTGGCGACAAAAGAGTTTGAGTAGTAGAGACTATTGCAGTTGTACTTTTCTCAGAAGGAGTTTGTGCAGTGGTCACAATTCCTGAGGCAGGTTGGCTATTGTGTCATTGGACCTACCTGTGAACATAATTATTTTGTTCTTGAGAGAGAACTCTTGGGCATAAAACATGCCTGCCAGAACTGGAGACCTTTTCACACTCTGAGTGAAATACTGCAATTCATAATCTAGGTATGTGGCTCAACATATTCTATTTATTTAGTAATAATATATTTTTAAACATTATTTGAAAAGCATGAGAACATATTTATTTTTCAACATGCCACATAGGCCTACCTGTTGTAGTATTGCATATACCTTTATGGTAATATATTGTCAAGCAATCACCTGATTTCTTTACACCACAAGCTTCTGCTTTTTCTTCCATTCCCTTAATACTGGTTTCATTTGTTATACTCAGGACATCTTCCTCCCTTCTTCTTAAATGAACTTAGGAAGGTTAAAAAATTATCAAGGCATAGATTTGGCTCCTAATTATGGAGTGACCCCAGACAGGGGTGTGATAGAGGATAGAAAGACTCCAATAAGGTATCCTTCTTTGAAGCAGTCAGAAACACATTAAGCCAAGTCAAAGGCCAAGTGGACCAAAAGAGAATCCAGAACTTCCTTTAGTTTAGTTGGCTCTACAGGTAATCAAAGAGTACTTGGTCTAACTACAGGAAGATCTTGAACAGCAGGAGTCTATCTTAGTACTTCAAATTAGCTTCTCAATTGTTGCAGTACTGGAACTTGTTGTACAACTGTTGCAAAGTTCTACACAGGATCCATTTCTGTATCGACATCTAGATGTCATTAGCATTTCAATCTGTCAATAGATGAGCGCAACGGTTGCACCTTCTACCATCAACGAAGAAGTAGGGAAGCCTCCTTCAATGATTAAAACTTAGGGTTGTCACAGTGAAGCAAACTTTGTTTGCTTGAAGTGTCACTAATTGAAGGCAAAAGCCAAGCAGCATAACAAATATCCAATCAGAAATCAGAGGGAGAGAATTGTAGAGGAATCCGGCATTCACAAAACCTAAATTGAAGGCTGGATCCAATTGGAACAGAGCACCAGGAGCAGATAAAGAAATCCAGATTCTATGAAGAAGTCTCTGAAGAAAAAAAGCAGATAACAAAATCAGTGACACAGGGAAAAGAACCTGCTGATAAATAGTTACTGAATCTTTTGCAATGTATGTACTTACATTTTCCAGCATCTTGTATGAGGAGAAACAAGAAGTAAGTGTGAAGAAGAAGCAGAAAGTGGTGTATAAGAAACTGGCCTGCTATGAAGGACTGAAAAATAAATAATCAGTGACCTTACTAAGAAATTAATGTTGGGTTGGGGATAACATACTATATCACTTATTTCTACTTTTATGAAGAGTGCACACTGCAGAAAGAGACATCTTGGACCTTAAAGTAAAGGCAGAAATGGTGACTGAATGTTCTTTCCAGGTAGGAGGGTTTCAGAAAGAAAGCAAGTGCACAGGTTTACCCTTAGGCAGTCCCCAGATAGAACACGAAGGAGGCATGGATCTGAATTCATTTACTGTGCTGAGCCTCCAATGTTCTGCCCCATAGAGACATGCCTAGGAACAGGTACTTCTGGAGAGGGAACGAAATGAACACATGATCTGTGGAACTGGGAGATCTTACTCATGAACTTCTATGGAAAGCTCGAATAACCAGAAGTGTGCTCCTCAAAGAACATGTGTGGGCAATCACAACCTGACCACAGACCGCTACCCGTGTGACTTAACAAAAAATTATAGGTTTGACTGGACATGGAGTATGCTATGTGTTATTTCTGTCTCAGATCTCAGTTGTACCACCTGTTTTGAGTAAACTTCCTGTTGGAGTAAACTTTAACTGTTCTATGTAGCTACCCATAGAATTTCAAGTGTACAAAGAAAATGAATTGGTCACCCAATTGAAACAAGGAAATGTACCCACTAACAATGTTATTCAATGGCCGTATACTGACCCAGGATACAGACAGAAGGCCTGACAGATGTCTATTTGAACAAGAGATCATTTTTTATTTCCATGAGGTGTGCCATGTCCTGTGTGTTTTTAGTTAATATCAGCACATTCTTAGAGTGCATGGTTATTAGAGAATATGGTGCAAGCACGTAAATTATTAAAAAGATGACTTATTTTTATTACCCACACTTAGGGCATTATTATGAATTTGGCGGTCTTGGAGCAGGGCCTCCTCACTGCCGCCCTGCTTCGAGGCTGCCAAAGCCATTAAAGACTGCCCACTAGAGTACAACTTATTTTTGCTCTGGCGGGCAAATCTTTGGCCGACCCACTGTACTGCCTTTGCAAAAAAGGCACCGCAATAAGATCGTCAGAAGCAGTTTTGGCAGGGCATGGAATGTCAAGCCTATGCCCTGCAGGAACTGGGGGTGCCTGCACACAGGGGGCACAACATGTGACCCTCTACATGCAAACCCCACGGTGCAGAGGCAACAGGGGTTCCAGTAGGGCACCCTTTGTTTCCTCACTGCCACACGTTTCATGGCAGTCGCAAGGCCATGAAAAGTATGGTGGTGAGCAAATTCTCAATATGCTTGGTGGTGCCACAGTAGCACCACCAGCATATTAGAGGCCTCAGACCACTGCACCACTGCCAAGGTCAATCATTTTGTTTGTAAAGCTCTGGCTACTCACCCAGAACGGGTCTCAAGGCGCTGAGGGAGAGCGTGCTCGGGGGGTGGTTCCGCCGGTCCGGCATGTTCACTGTGTACCATCAAAGAGCCAGGTCTTGAGGTCCTTTAGGTACTAGGGGAGTGGAGCAGTCTGTTGGAGGTGGAGAGGGAGTGAGTTCCAAGCCTTGGCCACGAGGAGGGAAAAGGAGCGCCCCCCTGTTCTGCTTTTCTTGAACTGTGGTACAGTTGCGAGGGAGAGTTGGGCGTAGCGGAGGGAGCGATGGGGTGCATGGAACACGCGGCAGTTGTTCAGGTTGGCTGGTCAGTGTTTTGTAGAGCCTTGTGTGCGTGGGTAAGGAGCTTGAAGGTGATTCTATTTTCTACGGGAGCCAATATAGGGTCCTCAGGTGTTGGCTGAAGTGGCAATGACGTGGTCAGTTGAGGACTAGTCAGGCGGCGGCGTTCTGGACATTATGGAGTTTTACGGGTGAGGTTCTTGTTGATCCCGGCGTGGAGTACGTTGCTGTAGTCCAGTCTGCGCCTGATGAGGGCATGCGTGACCATTTACCTGTGTTGGGGGGGATCCACTTGAAGGTCTTGTGGAGTAGGCAGAGGGTGTGGTAGCAGGAGGAGGTGATGGCATTGACCTGGTGGTCCATTTTGAGTTTGGAGTACTGATAGCAGCAGTGGTCCCGTGGCGGCTCAATGCCACAGTCCTAATGTGGATCTGCGCGTTTGGATAACATAAAGTGTGGCATTGGTCGACCCTCTCCCAATCTCTATACTCAAACTCCTTGACTCCCAGCAACTCTCTGTGATCTGCAAGGCACTAAATCAGTCTCTGTCCATGGCTACGGTTCCCTCTTTGTGGAACCACGCCATGGTTTCACCTCTGCTGAAGAAACCAACGGCAGACCCTAAAATACTGCCTAACTTTCATCCTATCTCCCTTCTGCCTGCTTTCTCCAAAATATTGGAGAAGCATGTTCATAGTCATCTCGCCCATTATACAGAATTCAATGACATATTCCATCCTACGCAGTCAGGTTTCCGGTCGGGTTTCTCAACAGAGACAACTCTACTGGGAGTGTCCGAATATCTGCGTCACTTAATAGACAAAGGGGACTCTGCTGCGCTGATCCTACTTGACCTCAGCGCAGCTTTTGATACCATCTCCCATAAAATTCTGTTAAAATCCCTCTTTGACATGGGCATCAGAGGCAAGGCTTTGGATTGGATTGCCTCTTTTCTGACTCAGAGAACTTTTCAAATTACCTCGAACACCGGGTCCTCCAATATCCACCGATCCCCTTATGGAGTCCCTCAGGGCTCGGTGCTTAGCCCTTTGCTTTTTAATTTGTATGTCTCCCCACTTGCGCAGATTGCTGAATATGAAGGCTTGACCATGTTTACTTATGCGGATGATTCGCAAATTATTTTCTCACTTTCGAACGTAGAATGTGATTCTGGATCTCCGCTGCAGGCGCGTCTAAGCAAAATCGCAATTTGGATGAGGGAAAACCTGTTGAAGCTCAATGGTGACAAAACGGAGGTTTTAATCCTGGGCCCTCACCCGGATCTTTGGAACACAAGACATTGGCCTCCTGAATTGGGATCTCTTCCCATTCCGTCGGACCAAGTGCGCAATTTGGGCATTATCCTTGATAAAGGCCTGACTATGCTGCCTCAAGTTAAGACGCTAACAGCCAAGTGCTTCACCATATTGAGGTGGCTTAGAAAAATCATTTGGATGCTGCCTGAGGATACGCAAAAGTCTGTAGTCAATGCCCTCATCACCTCGCGGCTTGACTACAGAAACGTCCTTTATCTAGGATCTTCGCAGGCTGTTTTGAGACGTCTTCAGCTCGTGCAAAATGCCGCTGCTAGACTGCTGTGCAAGTGCAATAGAAGAGAGCGCATGTCAGGTCATCTCAAGACATTGCATTGGCTCAGAGTTGAAAACAGAGTCTAGTTCAAGACCCTGAGTTTCATGCACAAAATCAAATTCGGCTCCGCCCCCAGATATCTTCAATCTTTGGTACACACCTATCTCCCTGCCCGCTGTTTGAGATCCTCATCGCAGGGCCTTTTCAGCGTGCCTAGGTTTCGTTTAGCCAGAATGGGTGGTAGATCCTTCTCGCTTTTGGGACCAAAGTTGTGGAACTCTCTCCCTCTTAATTTACGTACAGAAACAAGCTATGTACAGTTCCGCAGAGCCATAAAGACCTGGCTTTTTAATCAATAATTTCCTGATTTGGCCTCGTATTCGAGTTTTATTACCTTTTTATCTGCTATCTTTTTCTTTAGCACCGGGAAACCCTTTTTGGGTAGCTGTCGCGCTTTACAAACCTAACAAATAAATAAATAAATTGGTGGCAGACTGGTTCCATGCGCCCCACCGGATATGTTAGCCTGTCTGTATCAGCTACCTCACAGTGACGCTAGAATCTCTGCTTATCGGGGAGAGAATAGTTTTTGGCAACCTCGGGACATGACAACCCTGATCCCTCAGAATTGTGGACTCAATATACTACCTTTCGCTCAGTCACTCATGCTCACTTAGTTGGCCACAGAGATACACAGAATAAACATACTGGGCGTTTGTCAATAAGAATTTATTGAACAGTTGTTATTCTAGTGTAGAATAGATGAGCTGGAACAACCATTAGACAGTAACAGAGATATATGATTAGCAGTACTACGAAAGTAAAAGGATGGTACAGTTCTACCATTTTGCAGTAGTCATGAATATATTCAAGTACATAATAGACATGATAAAAGGTGCGTACTACTAAGATGCCTCCCTAAGTAGATGTACCTAAATGTACCTAGCATCCGTGTAGGTGTTATGCCAAGAATCCCCTATGGATTTAGTCAACCCCATTACCTGCGAATAAGAGAATATGGGGCCCCGTCCTGGTCTCGAGTTGGACACTCTGCAAGGGATGTTAGACCACTGCATGCTGGAGTGTCTGCATGCAGAAACCTCAGCATCTCTAGTCAGTGTCATCCGGGAAGTCACGGTCTCCTCTGTCTTTCTAAAGGAAGACATGATGTATATATACCTATAGGTCTCACCAGGGGTCCTATCTTGCTGTGTTAATGTGTTGGCCTTAAGGATGACTTTGGGCCTGAAATTCATACAGAGATACTATACAGAGTTGGTAGTCCTGCTGTGCTTCCAAGAAACCTCATGCATAACGTATGAGATTCGAACTAGGGAAAAACCTGCGTTGTGAATGCAGTGTTGTATCTATGTAAAAGGTCAGTCCCTAAGAACCCTTATGTATGTAATGTAGGGAAGAATATAGGTAAAAGGTTGTGATGTTACCTGTCCCTATATAGGGTACCTATATGGAATATAACAGTGGCAGGCGGGTGGACAACCAGTCTGGCGGTCTACAGACTAACACCACAGGTTCGGCGGTCCATTGGACTGACAGACTCATAATAAGTGCCCTAGTTTCCCTTTTTGGGAGATTTTGCCTGGTTCAAAATTGTTTACCTGACAAAAAGATACAGGTTTTTTGGGAATCCTTTACGTGCCTGGTGGCTATGAAAATCATGCCTCATCTACACCGTATTTTGGTAGCCGAATATTTTAGTTGTTGGCCATTTGAGAGGTGGCGGTCACGCAAATGCTCTTTGAATGGCATTGCTGCGGAAACAAAAAGGCTGAAGTACCTCTTCCCTTGGGCTTGTCTACTCCCAATGGTGAAGCATGAACCACCATTCCCATAATTCCTACACCATTGTCCTGACTTCAAGCAGAAATGTGCAGCCCACTATTGCTGCAGACGCTCGCTGCCCCTCACTCTTCAGATATGCTTGGTTCCCAATAATTGGCCCTGCATCCTAATGCAGTCCTGCCCGCCAGTCCTAATTGTGCTTATCTCCATAGAATGAGTGCACTATTCAGTGGGAGTTTAAGATTAGCAAACTGGGCACCAATACTGAAAAGGTAGACTCAGTAGTTGCCGGTTACAAGTAACTAAGAAACGCTTACAATCAACAACTTCATGTCAAAAAGGAGGCTCGGAGAGCCCGTCAGCCGTCCGGAAATCTCTCAGTACTCCCCCGGTCACCTCTTTGCGACCGAGGTAGTACGATGACAGTTTTTCACTGATTTTTCATGCCGGTTTTTCTGGCATGAAAAGGCAGTCGGAAACTGTCTTTGGGGGCCCCCAGTAGAGCCCCCATGGGTGCGAGGCTGCTAAATGGTGGCCTGTGGGCGCCTATGGTG
This sequence comes from Lissotriton vulgaris, assembly GCF_964263255.1. Taxonomy (NCBI): domain Eukaryota; kingdom Metazoa; phylum Chordata; class Amphibia; order Caudata; family Salamandridae; genus Lissotriton; species Lissotriton vulgaris. The sequence continues at coordinate 371,623,071 of NC_141693.1, read as the reverse complement.
CCCCTCTGTGGACCACTGCACCCGGTGGCAGGCACCTTGGGTTGCCGGCCACAAGGTGCAGGGATGAACTGCGCCCCTGCTTTTCACAATGCAAGCATGCATTCCACTTGGAATGCATGCTTGCATTGTGAAGTATATGCGTGCGACCAAACCCTGTTCGGGTGCATCGTACAAGCAGGGCCATAACCGACGACAGCAGGTCAGTCGGTTACGGCTCCTGATCGATGTCGGATGGACCTGAGTCAGTCCAACATCGGAATCGGCCCCTTGGGGCCTCATTACGATGTCGGGTGGAAAGCCTCCTCCTGACAATCAGAATCACCTAGACCGCGTTAGAACCCTTCCAACCAACTCGCTCAGTTTACATTCCACCCGACCGATTATGATGTTCGAGGTCGAAAAGTAAACCACGTGGTCATTCCAAATCAGTTCAGACTGGCTCTTGGAGTATCCGTGTCAGTCGGAAACGCTTCATGCTCCTCTATGGACAGCATTTCCTACTGGCCGATTACGATGTTGAAGTCTAACACCCTTTCCTAGCTGGCCAGTCCGACATGAAAAGGCTGTCGGAAAGTGACATCCTGCAGCCGCTGGTTGGGGGCCGTGGGGGTACCTAAGGAACCTCCCTATAAAACACTGCACTGTGTGCCAGGCACAATGAGGTGCCTGCAACAGGGTGCACTGTTTGCCGCAGACATTCCATTTCCCCATAGGAGTCCATGTTAAGGCCGGTTGTTGGTCGGAACACAGGCTCCTATAGGAAACAATGGGACTCCAACCGAACAGTGTTCGGTCGCATCATAATCGGTCTAGTGGAACTGCCGACCGCGAGTCGGTTGGTTCCTAATCCGAGACGGTGTCCGGAGGAGGCTTCCCACCTGACATCCTAATGAGGCCCTAAATTGAGACTGTTGTCCTAATCGAGAGTGCAACTCACTTTTCTGTTGAAGACAAAAATATAATGGCTTGGTCCTAACATGTGAGTGCGCACATCACAAAAAAAGAGTGCCACACCGTCCGACAATTGTGCTAAACAAGTATTTCTATTTTTCAGGGCGTTGGCTGCCGCCGCTGAACATTGCAGTTACCAGTGAGTCGATTTTACAAAAAAAGTACAATTTTGGTGAACATTAATGGAAAAATTGAGAAAGATGCATGATATAGTTACAACAATGTTAACAGTGTGAAAACAGTGCAAACTCAATAGAGGACGGCAAAGGAAAAAATTGCTAAAGTGACCACTAGTACCAGATTGCTTGTGGTCATACATATATATGTATATATATATATTACTTAGTGGTGGTCGCCAGTCGGTAGTTAAAGTTAGGACCATGTTTCCATAGTAAAAGCTCTGGCCAAGCAAAAGCAAACACTCCGGTTTCAGCTGACGGGAGCAGTCAGAGTGCCCCCACCTGCTGGAAACAGAGGTTTCATCTCTTTCCCTGTCCACATACATGCGGGCAGGGAAAAAGATGAAATGTTTGCTCGTCCACAGTGGAAGCTGCATTTGCAGCAGCACCTTGTCCTTGTATACAATAGCAATGTTGGCTACAGCAGGAGTCAAGGAGCCGACTGAGACCGTGGGGGCCTTGAGGCTCCACCTGTGGCCCCGTGCTAGACACTAGGTGCCCTGCGGAGCACCCAGGAGACATTGCCAGCCCCTGGGGTATGGGGTCCCTAGAGACAAAATTGTCCCATGGAGGGAGGGCAACACCGCCAACCTCCCCTATTCAATGGAGGCCAGGCCCCGGAGATGAGTTTACCACGCCCTGGGGATGGATTCCCCACAGTTGAATTTGCCTACCGAAGGAGGTCACATGGTTCCCCTCCCTGCAGTCATAGAGGCCGGACCGCCAAGGTTGCTTCCTACCCCGCTGCCACGAAACCCACAAATCAATACTTGATACCAGAGCTGGGGGTAAAAACGGCCATGTTTATTATACACCATAATCATGACAAATTAATTTACTAATCACATTTTAAGATACAGATCTCATCAATTGGTCATTAATCAATATTCAATCCATATTTACATTTTTAATTTTGCATCCTAAACAATCAACCTAAATGACTGACTAACTTATCTACAACACATATTCTCTTGTTCCAGCACCAAGGGGCCCTCTGGCTCGTGCCACCCAACTGAGAACCACACAAGGCACAACCCACCTGCATCCTTGAGAGGTGAGCCCCAGCCCTCTGGTCCTTGTCTGCCACCTTAGCCAAATTTGTCTGCTACAGATAAATGCAAGGGTAGTGAAATTAGGCAAACAAACAAGAAAGAGGCAAATGTAAAAGTTGCTTTAAAAAAAAAATTGGAAAAATTACAAAAAACAGAACTGACAAAATGGTGGGAGAGCAAGTCCCTTCAAAAGTACAAGGAAGCCAGGAGAGTGCACAGGGGATTAAGAGTACTGATAGCACCATCTTTTGAAAAACCCAATCCCCAAATGTTAAAAGAATGGGCAACAAACAATTTGAATGTGTCGGTAAATATGGTATGCTTACTCTTAAACTACGCTGACATTGACAGAGCGGAAGTAGTAAAAGAAATTGACACAGTATTACTGGAATTAGACGCTTTTGAAGACCAAGATTTGATCAAAAAAGAAAAAGAAAATATAAAGAAACGTTTGGAAAAACAACAGGATACAATAAAGAATAGAAAAATCTTCAAATTTGCAAGAGGTAAAAATGATCATGTGGCTGGAAAAATATTCACATTCTCCAAGAAATTTGATAATGTAAAAAGAAAAGCTCTCATTCCCAAATTAACAGCTGTAGCAACCGGAACTGCAAATATTGACATTGTATCAGGTGAGGAAACCAACTCCACCACCTCATTGAGCAGCAGTGGTGTGGAATCAATAGATGACATGGGGATCAATTTAGGTGAAGCTAGTTTCACCCCATCGGAGGAGTTGGGGTTTATGGTGGAAGATCGCAGATACTCCCTAAGATCGAGGGTACCGCAACAGAAATCACACAATCCAAACATAACAAGCATCGTAACCAGAGGCGGAAATGCAAGAGGCAACTGGAGAGGCAAAGGAGGGAAAGGGAAAACACAGTTACCCCAGTGATCAAGAACAATGGAAATAATAACAATACTGTGATAAATTTGAGCGACCTTAACCTGGATGCTGCAGAACTGCAAATTATTATCTTTAGGCCTTTCTTTTTGCCCCAAATCCGTTTTTCAGTAAACACAGTCAAGAATTGACGTTTTCAAGTTGGTAAAGTTTCACAAATTAAAAAAAGCTAATGAAAGGGCAACCAACATCGCTGATATAAACACACCCAGCATACAATTTCAGGTCTCTGACATCCCGGGATTAAGAACAGTACAAGCATTGGCCGACATGACAGATGAAAAGGAATATGAAAACACTCAACAGGAACTGAGAGAAATGGGCATTGCTTGCGCTAGTGCCGCTATAAGCCCATTCAAACCAACATCAACGTCCATGCCTGTCATGCCAAGGGATGCAATTGACGTATTTAGTGAGGTTGTTATAGATAACCTAAAGAAATTGAACAGGGATACCATCAACAGAAAATCCAATAGAAGCTACAGGGAACAACAGTGCACTAAACTGATGAAGAAAATTAAGGAAACAGGCAGTATCATTGTGAAAAATGCAGACAAAGGGGGCAACATTGTTCTCTGGCCAAGAGCGATCTACATTGAAGAAGCTAAAACCCATTTGAATGATGTTTTATGTTACAAAAAAGTGACATTTAATGAGCTCAAAACAGTTAAAGAACTAGTGCTTAAGGAGCTAGCCGAATGGAATCGTGTGGGTCTTATCAATAAAGAGGAGTATAATTTTTTGAAAACGGATTATCCCATCACTCGGACTTTATATTTCTTACATAAAGTCCACAAACAGATCAATCCAGTGCCGGGGCGTCCCATTATATCGGCACAGGGAGGGTTGATGGAACCCATTTCCAAATATGTTGACTTTTTTATTAGAAACTATGTGGAGACTCTTGGTTCATATATCAAGGACACGGGTTATTTTCTTGGAAAACTTAACAAAATAGTATGGTGTGAGCATTACTGTTTTATTGTCATGGATATATGTGCCCTATATACGAGTATAGAACATGAACGGAGTCTGGCAGGAGTGAAATTTTACCTGTCCAAACGAGATATTAAATTCCATGAGCACAACAAAATGATACTGCAAATGATCAATATATGTCTTAAGAACAATATTTCCTATTTAATGCATCAGTGTACCAGCAACTCCGGGGTGTGGCTATGGGGGCATGCTTCTCCCCCAGCTTTGCATGCTTGGATGTAGGCTAGTGGGGGGAGCATGTCTTAGAGCACATCCTAGAGAAAGATTTCTCTAATAAGGTAGTTGCTTGGTGGCGATTTATTGATGACGTATGTGTAATTTGGCAGGGCTCTGTGGAATCGGCACAGACATTCATTGATAATATCAATGTTAACGATTTAAATCTCAAGTTTACGGCCAACATTAGCAAGGAAAGGGTGGAGTTCTTAGACGTGGAAATTTATATTGCAGATGGCAAGATAAACACGAAATTACATAGAAAAGCTATGGCTGGAAATTCGATCCTCCATGCCAGTAGCACCCACCCTAGACACCTCATAAAGATTATTCCATATGGAGAATTTCTAAGGAACAAAAGAATTTGCAGCAATAGTGATGATTTAAAGGTATGCCTAGATGAAGCAGTGCAGAGATTTTTAGCCAGAGGATACAAAATAGAGGACCTCAAAAAATCTTTTTTTAAATTGGATACCCCTATAATTAGGCAAAATGAGAACCAGTTTGATATATTGGAAGAATTCAACACAGAATCAAAAGATAAAAAGGCTCCCATCAGGTTGATAACTACGTATAATTGCCAACACAAAAAAGTAAGACAAATAATAGCTAGGAGTTGGCCTATTCTAAAATCAGATATAACTTTAGCACCTGAAATTGAGGACTCTCCAAGCATTACTTACAGAAGAGCTCCATCCATGCGGGATGCCTTAGATAGGGCCAGCTGTTCTGCGTGCCGTGACACGCCGGAGTGTGGGGGTAGGTTCCCAGAGGTATTGGCCTCGCGCTGACCAGGTAATCACCTAGAACCACAGGTCCCACAAGAACAGTCTGCGGGGATTTTCCTATGGTTTATTAGGGTCTGACTTTTACGCAGGACCATCGGCCTGCTCTGGTTACTGACCCACCAGGTTGTATATTGTATACACTGTAGCCCATCCTGAGCCCCTTATAAGTTTATGAGCACAATTAGGTCCTGAAGAATTGCCTATAGGGCATGAAACATGTTGACCAGAGGCGAGGGTTGAACGAGGCCATACTACATTGACTGTGGTTCTCGGTACCCCTCCTTTCACTTTTTTAATAAGGCAGTTAGCCACGTGAATAAAGTTGACTTAGTGGACTAAACTAACCTTTTTTAAACACACTTTCCCTTGATCACTACTTCACCTTCCCAGGCCCCTCACACGCACTCAACTACGGCAAGGAACAAAAGATCTCCATAAAGGTGTAGCACCTTGTGTTACCCGTCAGGCTTGACGTTGGAGCAGGAAGCCGTTGATGAGGCAAGACAACCATTGTGCGGGATGAAACAAGTCATCCAGCTAATTAGTTGTGTGAGGCTTCTTAGTTCCGACAAGGGACCCCTTTGGTTCCCTGACTGTTGATTTCACATTTAAACGTAGAGAGAGAGACTACCCTGCCACACTAGCTTTACCTCTTGGGGAACTTTGTACATTTCTTGGTTGCATTGCATGTTAGATAGGGCCATGCCTGAGACTCAAATTAAAACTAAGAGTGATTGGTTAACCAAAAGTAAGGGGTTTTACAAATGCAGCTCGTGTAGAGCGTGCAAATTTGGAATTAATATAAGGGAAATTCAAGATGCTTTTTCCACTGATTTATATCAATTGAGAGGTTTATTTTCATGCAAAACAGAGTTTGCAGTTTACGTTCTGGAATGCACTTGTAAACTAAAACATATAGGCAGTATCAAGTTACCTGTATCTACACGCATTTTACAGCACTTGCGTGCTATTGTCAATTCGGACGCCAGCTACCCTGTGGCCCGCCCTTTTAAACTTGTACATAAGAATCATCTTAAAGATTTAACTTATTTTTGTATTAGATGCGGTGACCAAAGAACTAAGAGGAGGTAACAGGGATAAAAAATTAAGACAGCTTGAAAGTCGTTATATCATGCAGTTTGACACCAAAATGCCTAATGGATTAAATACAGGGTAAGATTTGTACAACTTTTTATAAATATTTTATTAACGGAATGCTTTATAAAATTGAGACCATTGTACATCAAATCACAGTCTGCATAGTTGCATCCATTGGGATCAATGGAAGGACATTATATCTTTGGATCCGGAAATTCTTTTGTATGGCTCCCTCACCATTTTTTTATTCCTTTTGTGTGTGTAGATAGTGTTTTACGTGAACATTTAGCTTCATTTATACTGTATTTTTCGCTGCTTTTACTAACTAGTTTGGTTTTACTGGTTTTTATCTGGTGTCTTTGGGTGGAATGTTTACAGTTCTTTGCTATTTGCACATATGTGGGGAATATAATATGTGACTCATACCCAATTTCATTTTGTGAGATGATTATCATACCATTTTGTTTTACACTAGTCACTTTCACTCCAGCACTCACACAATGACATATGCAGGAAGCTTAGTTGACTTATACGGATGTATATATGCATTAGTTTAGATTGTCATGAGAAATGAAGAAGTGCGAATAATTAAAAATGCTTATTATCTGTTAGCATCAATTTGAATTTGAATTTTCACAAACACCTGTTTTGTATAACACAGATCGAAAGAAACAACTGTTCCATTTGTACAGCTACCTATGGGATAGGGCTAAGAAACAGACTATGTATAATATACTGTCTCTATCGTGATAAATGTATATTGTGGATAATTAGGGCACTTGCCCATTATCTTGTTGAACTTATGGTTTCAAAAAATGTATTTTTTAAACATCTTAGCCAATATGGGCACTTGCCCATTATCAATTTCAAATTTCATACTATAATTCTCTTTAAAGCAAATTATGTCATTTTTATAGGTTACAATTTGTAAGATAATGTATTTGCTTTTACTCATTTGAGACATATATACATATATACTGAAATAACGGAAAGTCTGTTTTCTATGCCCATTAAAGGAAGAGGAGGAGCTGATGCTCTTGAGAAACAGTATTTATGCACTTTGGTGGTCACGACATGTCATGTGATCAAGTCCGGGGGTTACCGGACAAAATGCGTCATGTTTGCCTAAAAGGGAAAATAAAGCACTTTAATACCAACTTGCCGTGTGGTCCGCGTCCTGACTTGGAGCCGTTTGAAGCGGTGGAATTGGAAGTTTGTTTGGTATATATATATATATATATATATATATATATATATATATATATATATATATATATATATATATATATATATATATATATATATATATATTCACAGAAAAAACCATAGGTTATAGTGGATATATAGTTAGGAATTTGCATTTACAAAACCTTGAAAATTCAATGAAAAAACCATTGGTTTTAGGCCATACATAGTTAGGGATTTGCATTTACAAAACCTTATTTTACTCGCATAAAACCATTGAAATTCCATATATAGTTATAAGCGCTAACTATATATCGCGCACCCGCAATCCACTGCTGATGATGTCACATATTACATCATTCATGACATGGTTAGTGACATCACTGATGACATCACTGATGACATCTCAAATGACATCACTGATGACATCACTGAAAACATCTCATTTGACATGACTGATAACATCACTGATGATATCATTCATGTGATAATACCATGAACCTCTTCAGACTCTAATATAACCTTAGATACAATCAGTGTAAACAGACAGTCACAGACTGTCACTCATCCATGGAGTTACTCACACACCTAGTCAGTTATGCCAAAAATCAATCACACCTCCATTTTCTCAACTATACAGTTATACACACCTTACTTATTCAAACATATACTAACACATATTTACTTTACTCTCTTATACAATCTCTGATACATGTTCACAATGATCCATACAGCCACTCACACATTCACTGGCTCTTATGCACAGTTATTTATAGATGTCAACTCTCACATGTACTGTGTTTTACATATGTACTTAATTTGACATGTAGCACTGAGATATCCATTCACTCACTAATACACTCATGCACAGTCAACCGCCCATACAGCTGTTTGCACATGCACTTTTGAATCTATACATATAGTGAATCAACTACTCACACATCTATGTACAGAGTCACACACCTTCCAGCCACCCATACACACACACTCAGTTTCCCATACAAATACTTGGACAACCAATCAATAACCCATACAGTTACTCATATAGCTACTGATCAACATATGCAGCAGTTTGTAGAACAACAGATATAATGATGCACAAATTAAAACAGTTTAGTCACTAACCCATGCACTCAGTGAGACACATTTAATCACTCACTCAATCAGTCAGTCATGCACCTAGTAAATCCTTCATCCAGACACTTATATATCCACTCATTCTTCAATATGTAAAACATATTTTAACTTTACAGAAACATACAGTCACTGGATGTTGTAATCAGTGATGTCATCAGTGATGTCATTTGAGATGTCATCAGTGATGTCATCAGTGATGTCACTAACCATGTCATGAATGATGTAATATGTGACATCATCAGCAGTGGATTGCGGGTGCGCGATATATAGTTAGCGCTTATAACTATATATGGAATTTCAATGGTTTTATGCGAGTAAAATAAGGTTTGTAAATGCAAATCCCTAACTATATATGGCCTAAAACCAATGGTTTTTTCATTGAATTTTCAAGGTTTTGTAAATGCAAATTCCTAACTATATATCCACTATAACCTATGGTTTTTTCTGTGAATTTCATTGGTTTTTTAATAGCAAATATGAAAAGCTTTAAAATGTCAAGTACGTGATAGATAAAAACATTTTCGTATTTATGCACGCTGATGTGCTTTGAACGCTGCCCCCCTCCCCTCTTTTCTCTTAGTAGTACTCTCTCTTTGCAGATAGTGAAGAGTAGTTAACGCAGGCCTTTACCCCCGTTGTAATCCGTCCTGCCTGCTTGTCTCTCCATTTGATTGATTATTATCCAAGCATTTACTGTTTTTCAATTGATTCTCTTTGGTTCATTCTCTATTTACAAACAAGCACAAAGTCGCAATACTCTGTTTAGTCTTTGCAGATCGTGAAAAATCGTGTAAAAAAATAAAAGTAATCGAGCAAAATCAGTAGGCCACTAATTGGATCTCTTTTTGACCTCGCTAAAATAGAAATATTATAAACAACCCTTCATGAGAAATACGAAAATAGTGAGATGAACTGAGCTCCACACCATGAGGGCTGCAAGACAGCTCGGCTCCGTCACCCACCCCGCCCAAAATAACGACAAACCCTATGCAAATATTAAAAATATAGACAACACACCAGCAAAGAAACAGGGTAAAACATTTTATTAAATAACTATTTACATAACGTTGGTTTATAAGATGATGTCAGTAGTGGACCGATGTGTGAATAGGTCGGAAGCAGCACAAGGCGCCAAGATCCGGATGGAAAGTCCTGGATGTTGGGTGCCATAGTTCAGAGTTCTGAGTTTGAGCCTTTTTCAATGCCTGTGCTTTGTTGTTTCCCCTCCATCAAAAACAAAAAAAAAATATAAAACTGTGCAAAAATACAAAAAAAACAAAAAATGTTTACAAAAGCAGTGCTTGTAAGACTGTCTGAAGCTTATTTCCACCTACTGCAGCTTCACTATTCTCAAAGTAAGGGAGGGTCGTTTGTGGACCTGACTGCATTTGAAAACAATGTTATATGGTACCTCCCTAAACCGCTTGACGGAGGCCCCCGAGGGGCGGTGTGATGGCACGGACTCGGAGAAGACGCTTGGCTCCGACCCCCTCCCCAAGTCTTATAGCACTGGTGTAGCCTGAGATCGCCCCCGACATAGGCGGCCGGCTCCCGGGGTCCGGCGGAACTTTTTGCCTTTTGATGACTCTTCTATTCTGGACTTTGTCCCACAATCCGTTTGACCTGAAGACACGCTGTAGTGGGGCGCCCCTTTACCGTTTTAGTTGCCATTCCGCCTGCTTTTGCTACACTGTGCCTCTTCCGCCATTCAGCTGTTTACCGCCCGCTCTTGCGACTACAGCGTCTCGCTCACCATGTAGTTAAGTTGCTCCCGCTCTTGCGGTGCAGCGATAGGCGGCTGCCACAGGACTCTCAAAATGGCGGCCGGCTCTTCGGTTTTGGGCCTGGTCCACTAAAATGGCCCTGGGACACCTTGGAACTCGGACGCTTCCCTGATAGGGCTTGGGTCCCATTCTCGAAAGCGTCCCCTCAGCCGTGAAGATTCTACAAAAGTCTTGGGGGCCCCCGACTCCCGCAGGCTTCTGGTGGGGAGCGGCTGCCATGTCTGCTCGTGGAATGGCCACGACGGAGCTACGAGATGGTAGTGCTCTCATGCTGACGCCAGCTTTAGTCTGAAACATCCAGAAACACTGTAGACTACCAATTCGATCAGTTCCGGTAGCGCCCCAACATGACCCGGAAGAGAAGAACTTGCCCTCCCCTCTTTGACTGATGGTTCTTGTTGCCTGTCCCCTCTGTTGTCATTTAACAGAACTTTTTGGACTGCTGAAAGGGGTTGTGTTCCGAACGCTGGTTGGTGGAGACATTTTGACTATATTCTTGACCTACGTTGTCGCGTAATGCGTTATATGACACGCCGCGTTAGCGCACCCGGAAGTGATCCGGGGCGCGGCGCGCAGCGCGTAACGTAAGCATACCAGGTCATGTGACTTGTTAATAAAACTTTTCATTGGTTCATTTTACTTTTGTTATTTTAATGATGAAAAGCTTGGTCATATGACCTAAAAATTACGCTTTTTATTGTTTTCGAACATTATTTTTTTTAAAACATATATGTTATAATATTCCAGGCTAATGTACTTTCCCGGAAAATTTACAACTGTCCTGCAAGTAAAATATATTCCTTTTTCGAGAAAAAGGGCGTTTCTTCGTTCCATGACGGAGCCGTTGAGTAAAAGAGACTGGGCCTGCTGTCTTAGTCGCCGATACGCCTGATTATCAGATTCTTATCGATCACTTTATGTTGCAGGAGTGGAAAACACAACTGCCCTTGACCATTTATCTTTACTACGTTCCTACATATTATACCTTTTATCCGTCATGTAATTGGACTGCTTTATTTCACTTGCCTTTTACTGATTCGAAAACAGTGACTAAAAGTAAAAACTTTACCAATGTAAATACTACTACCGTGTTTGATTTAAAAACCTTTATTGTGAAAATGTCAGTATACAAATACGGGCCTATAACCACCTGGGCCGGCCACGGAGCAAACTGAAATCGTATATGATGAGGAGACATTTACACTGTAGAGGAACGTAACGAGCGGGCCATTAGGTTGCAAGAACTAAGGTGTCTAACAGTTGCGGAATCGGTGGACGTACATTTTGTAATTAAAATAAGACAGGGTCACTTACAATAAAATTTTCTAGATATACATTTGCGGGCAAGGAGTTACGAGTCCCATTTATACCGGCGCCATTTTGGGCGAGGCCGGGCAGGTCCAAGATATAGTCAAAATGTCTCCACCAACAATCGGCCAGACCAGAACCCCTTTCGGCCCTTTATGCTACAAGATGGTGTCTTCCATTCAGAAAATATTGTTGGCAGCATTTTGAAAGGAAAGATAAACAGCCGTTCTCCTAGTGAGTCTCACATTGTTACATTTAGGAAGAATGTTGAAGAGTAATATGTGGAAAATCTGAAGCCATTTTTCTACAAACTCTCAATCAGCCTAAGTCATGGGCGATCTTTGTCCACACCAGGGCAATAGTGAAGCTGCAGCAGGTGCAAAAGAGCTTCAGACAGTCTTACAAGCACTGCTTTTCTAAACATTTTTTTGTATTTTTGCACAGTTTTATATTTTTTTTTTGTTTTTGATGGAGGGGAAACAACAAAAAACAGGCATTGAAAAAAGCTCAACAGTGCAGGGCGCCTTGTGCTGCTTCCGACCTATTCACACATCAGTCCACTACTGACATCACCTCATAAGCCAACGGGGCACCCCACACTGACTTTCGGCGCAGCATTGTAGGATGGCCACACCAGTGCGGCAACTTGCTGGACACCACCTCGGTGCCATCCGGATCTCGGAGCGTTCGAGTCACTGTACCGCAAGAGTGACCGGAACTCAGCTGGTCACGCCGTCTTTCGGCGCAGCATTGTAGGATGGCCATACCAGTGCGCCAACTTGCTGGACACCACCTCGGTGCCATCCGGATCTCGGCGCGTTCGAGTCACTGTACCGCAAGAGTGACCGGAACTCAGCTGAACACGCCGTCTTTTGGCGCAGCATTGTAGGATGGCCACACCAGTGCAGCAATTTGCTGGACACCACCTTGGGCAACAGTGAAGCTGCAGCAGGTGCAAATAAGCTTCAGATAGTCTTACAAGCACTGCTCAGAACTCTCAACTATGGCACTCAACATCCAGGACTTGCCATTCGGATCTTGGCGCCTTGTGCTGGTTCCGACCTATTCACACATCGGTCCACTACTGACATCACCTCATAAGCCAACGGGGCACCCCACGCCGACTTTCGGCACAGCATTGTAGGATGGCCACACCAGTGCGGCAACTTGCTGGACACAACCTCGGTGCCATCCGGATCTCGGCGCGTTCGACTCACTGTACCGCAAGAGTGACCGGAACTCAGCTGGACACGCCGTCTTTCGGCGCAGCATTGTAGGATGGCCACACCAGTGCGGCAATTTGCTGGACACCACCTCGGTGCCATCCGGATCTCAGCGCGTTGTGCTGCCTTCGGCCTATTCGCACATCGGTCCGCTACTGACGCCGCCTCACGTGCCAACGGATTTTCTACGCTTTTTGTAGCCCTATGCCGCATAACAGGTCATGTGACTTGTTTATAAAACTTTTCATTGGTTCATTTTACTTTTGGTTTCCTAAAGATGGAAGGCTTGGTCATATGACCTAAAAATAACACTTTTCATTGGTTTAGAACATTTTTTTTTCCCAAACGATGAAAGCCCCACCTTGTTTCTGGATGTTTCAGACTAAAGCTGGCGTCAGCATGAGAGCACCACCATTTCGTAGCTCCGTCGTGGTCATTCCGCGAGCAATCATGGCAGCCGCTCCCCACCGGAAGCCTGCGGGAGTCGGGGGCCCCCAAGACTTTTGTAGAATCTTCACGGCTGAGGGGACGCTTTTCGAGAATGGAGCCCAAGCCCTAGCAGGCAAGCGTCCGAGTTCCAAGGTGTCCCAGGGCCATTTCAGTGGACCAGGCCCAAAACCGAAGAGCCGTCCGCCATTTTAAGAGTCATGTGGCAGCCGCCTATCGCTGCACTGCAAGAGTGGGAGCAACTCAACAACATGGTGAGCGAGACGCTGTAGCCGCAAGAGCGGGCGCAACTCAGCTGGATGGCCGCCACCTGGGGAGGCCCGTTCATGCCGCCTCCCCCACGCCCGGGCCGCCCCACGCCAATTTTCGGAGCAGCATTGTAGGATACCAAAACCAGTGCGGCAGTTTACTGGACATCACCTGGGTGCCATCAACATCTCAGCACGTTCTGCTGCCTTGGGACTATTCGCACAACAGACCGCTACTGACGAGGCCTCCCCCCGCCCCACCCGGGACGCCCCACGCCAATTTTCGGGGCAGCATTGTAGGATACCAAAACCAGTGCGGCACCCAGGCGACATCACCTGGGTGCCGTCCAGAACTCAGCACGTTGTGCTGCCTTGGGACTATTCGCACAAAAGACAGCTTCCGACAATTGTTGCTTTTTTGGGTGAAAAATGTTTAAATGTTTTTACAGTTTTTGTTCCGTTCATTATAGTTAAAAGTTAATAAAGTTTTAAAATCTAACTTTGTTGGAGTGCTATATATGTTTAAAAAATCGGGTGAATGGGGCCTTGAATCGGGTTATTGTCATGTGTGGGCTTTGCAAGTGTACTGCTACAAGATCGGACATTTCAAACTCAAATGCACGTTCTTTTTCTTACCTTTCCGAAGCATGGAGCGCAATAGCAGGCAGAGAAAGGGTGATGCACGTGTTGAACACTGCCTGGCCTGGCAAGTTGCTGGCAGTGCCACCCCCGCCCGCTCCTGAAAGAGGGCACACACACACCGCCGCCCCGAGTACTTCACAAATCTTTAAAAGACCATGCGCTTGTTCATGAGGCTTAAATGGTTTATCACCCCTTCTAGAACCCCTGCATCGACCCTCTGACGTTTCCTGGAAGAATTAGCACGTAACACAATACCAAGCCCTGTCAGCTGAAACCCCCGAGAAATCATGGGGCATATTATCAAGGGGGTTTATTTCCGCTTTTTGGGCTTTAAAAGCCAAAAAAAAAGAGATAAAATTATCTCCCTATTACCAAGCTGTCGCTAACACCAGTTAGTGACATCTAAAAGGAGATAGCGACCATCTTGGGCCCCGCTTTGCATATCAGTGATATTTATCACTAATGACATGCAAAGTGGGCGTGCCAAGATTTTAGCGACTGGAAACAGTCCCTAACCATCGCTATCTCCTATTACCAACTTTTGGAGATATTCGCGCTAAGCGCGAATATCTCCAAAACCTAACACCTGCCCTGAGCAGTTTTAGCCATGTTATCCAATGGGAAGTGGATAACATGGCTAAGAGCATTTGCTGGATAATGCATGAATATCGCTGACTTTTCAACGATATTCATGCATTGCGGCCGTTTTTTATCGCATTTGCGATAAACCTTGCTAATAGCAAGGTTTATGTGCGATAAAATTCGCCGATGTGCGGCGATAATTTTTGTCTCTAAACAAGTTAGAGACAAAAATTATCGCTAGTTGTTGGTAATATGCCCCCGGGTTTTTGCTTGCAGGAATCGGGAGGCGGGAGACTAGCACTGAAATCAGTAGTCTCACGCCTGAATCGGGAGGGTTGGCATGTCTGGATATTCTACAGCTGGGGCCATAAACTACATCCGCAGGGCTAGGTGATAGCCTAGGTCCGGCCTGGACAATCGGACACAGAGGAAGAGGAGTGTCAGAGGGTGCGGTAGTGAATAGGGTGAAAGGGAGGTGTCGGGCGGGCACGGGGTGTGATTCTCAGAGAAGAGCAGCGCAGATGGGGGGAAGTATATGGCCCATGCATGAGAGAAAGAGCGGGGGTGACCAGTGCGTGGGGGAGATGCTTGCGAGGGTGGGGAGCCATGCTGAGGATTGGCGGCGTGCAGAGAGTGGCCCTGGTCAAGGCATCTAAAATGGCTGCCGTGCACGACAAAATTGTGGCATTGGACAAAAACGCAAGATGGCGCAGACAATGTTTATCAATAAGGATTCATTTATAACAAAATATTTACTCGCAGTGACAAAATGGTGGTCAACACTTCCTGATTTCCATCGAATCGAACGTTAACAAACGTCACGCAGCAAAAAAAAAAAAAAAAAGCTCACGCACAGAGCAGTTTTTAGCCATGTTATCCAATGGAAGGTGGATAACATGGCTAAGAGCATTTGCTGGATAATGCATGAATATCGCTGACTTTTCAGCGATATTCATGCATTGTGGCCGATGTGCGGCGATAATTTTTGTCTCTAAACAATTAAAACGAAGCACAAAATGGCGAATTCCCGTTTCGCTACCAGTTTGCGGCCCAGTTTGCGGCCCGTGAAGCGCTTCTACCGTGAAAAATCATTTTTTTTTTATTTTCCCCACGGGACCCTTTAATAACCCCAACAACATTCCTAGGGGGTCAAGAGGGGTATACCTTGCCCCCTTTCAATAAATTCCCCCTTCGTTTTTCACCTCTTCTTCTCTCTCGATCCTACCGAGAGATAAGATGGCGGCCGCTCCGGACTGTTTAGAATGTTGATAGACACCGGAGAGCCAATCAGCTTTCTGCGCGCAAAGTTCCGTTTCGCGAAAAGTAAGCGGACCGGATCGCTGCCCGGAGCGCTGTTACAGATATATATCTTGTTTTGAACGTTAATTTCTCAAAAACTACTGGAGCACATATATTGAGACCTAGCAAAGGCACATCGGGCTAACAGTCCCTACAATTTTGCCAAGTTTCGTGCAAATCCGTTCAGCCGTTCGAGCTAAAAGTGAGTCCAACCGCCCTATGGAAATTAACATGGGAAAAACGCGTTTTGGGACCCCCCTTTTTTCTCGGCCCCCCCTCGACAAAACCCCCCCAAATTTTCAAGGGCTGCTCAGAAACGAAATGTGCCATTTTCCTGAAAATTTCAGCCGATTCCGTCCACAAACGCCAAAGTTATTAGACATAGAATTTTCAAAAATGCCATAGGGAAAAAATCCTAACTATATATACCTACTGGCGACCGCCAGTAGGTAATATATATATATATATATATATATATATATATATATATATATATATATATATATATATATACGCTCAATTTCCTAACAAATTTGCAGCATAACAGGACGCGTTTCGGCTTCGCGCCTTCCTCCAGCTGTTACTGCACAGCAACTTATTTAGTTTTAAATAAAGTTTTACGTAGTTGCTTGAAATTACATAATTTCCTCTATTTCAATAAAACAAACGATGCACTTACACTTGATTTCTTTTAGTGTGGCCATCTTAGAGTGTGTTTCGTTTAACCAACATTTAATCTAAGGAGTATGGCCCTAGCAACTCAAACGAAAATTAAGCCCTGAATGGGCAAATGATCAGAAAAAATAATCAAAATAATCTATTCAAGCTTCCACATTAATTATAGAATCAATCCCCGTAATAATTTCCAACACAAATTCAATTATATATATATATGTTCCCCGAGGTTGCTCCTTCTGACTGCGGTGGCCCCAAGGGAGGTGGCACGCCGGTAATTCATCTCCAGACAAAAAACTTCCAATACTGTGCGCTCTCAGTGATGCAAAATCCACAAGGTGTCCAAGGTTCAAGGGTGTTTATACAAACACAACATGTTTCGGCTTACGGAAAGCCTTGATCACGTGATTGTATGTGCGGAAAGACAGGACTAATAAAGCATATATTCACTGAAAAACCATAGGTTTTAGGGGTGTTATAGTTAGTTAGACATTTCACTCATACAAAACCATTGAATTCCGCTGTTAAAGTTAGTTGTACCAACTGTAACTCTTGCGCGAGCACTCCACTGGTGATGATGGCACATCGTTCGTGACATGGTCAGTGACATCACTGATGACATCACTGATGACATCTCAAATGACATCACTGATGACATCACTGATGACATCATCCTGTGAAAATAGTTTGGTTCGGTATTTAAATTTGTATGATATATATAGCAATCTGCATTGAAGAATGAGTGGATATATAATTATAAATATCTGGATGGAGGATTTAGTAGCAGTGTGATTGACTGTTTACTTGACTAATTTATAGTGTCTCACTAAATATATTGGATAGTGAATAAACTGTGTGAATATCTGTATCACTTTGTCAGTTATTGTGTAAACTGCTGCACCAGTTGGTTACTAGCTATGTGTAAGTATATATTAGTTATTGATTACTTAACTGAGTATTTTTATGGAAGAGTGAATGTGTGTGTGGATTTGTGGATTGGTGGGGTGTGTGTGACTGGCCAAAGATGTGTGAATAGTTGATTCAGTAGGTATATGAGGTTAAGACTACATGTTATAATAGTTGTTTGGGTGAGTGAATATCTGTATGGGTGTGGTGATGAGCAATTATATTTCTCAATGTTACATGTCCAACAAAGTAGAAAAAATAAAAGGCAGTGTATATCACAGTCGTTATATATAAATACCTATACATAAAATTCATTAATTGCATGAATGACTGTATAGATAACTGTATACTTGTAATAGTGATTTCATAACACACTAAGTATCAGTTACAATCTATATGAATAAATGAAGTGCTATTAGTATAAGTATGTAGCTGAGTAAATGTAAATTTGATACATTATTTCCAAAAGTGAGTAGGATGACTGCATAAGTGTATAGGATGTGTGCTGGTGTGTAAAATCAATATAGGTGTATACGTATATTTGATAGTGTTCTATTGATCATTGACAGCATGTATGAGTGAATCTATAGGTAATTGATTAGATGTTTATGTAGATCTAGAAATCACTAGGTAGGTTTTTAGATACTTGTATTGGTGTGTCAATGGATTCAAATATGATACTCTGTATATTTTAGTGAGTAATGAAAGGTTATACTAGTGTATGATGAGGTGTATCTGATTGTCACGTGGCTGATGTAATCAGTGATGTCATCAGTGATGTCATTTTAGATGTCATCAGTGATGTCTCTGACCATGTCATGAATGATGTAATATGTGACATCATCACCAGTGGATTCACGTATATCACTTCGCACCACTAGCTTTCACAACCGAATAAAAACATTACTACTATAGTAATTTTTCAAAAAACGAAGCCTATTAAACAAGTTTTTAATTGTACAAATAGTTGTTTTTAAACGCAGTAGTGAAAGTGTATGAAAGAGCGATATAATTCTACTCCACATTAAAATAGTAACAATTACCAATCATAACATCTTTCTTTTACTGTCTTTTAGATGTAGAGCTTCAGGGTGCATTATGTCCCGGCACATGGTGAAAAACACACCGGTGAGAGAAAGGTGAGCTGCAAATATTCTTTTCAGTCACTCTCTCACTTCCTCTCTCCTTTGATAAAAAAAATTACACACAATCTTAACTTCCTTTTTAGGTCTCCTGGCGTTGAACGGCACGAAAGCGCGGTCTCGCCAGAGACCTATTGTGAGCGACTCTGCTTTCCAGGAGAGGGGACAGGAGCTGGCCGCGCGATCGGAATTGAGCGGGCCACGCGAACGCGCTCGCTAAGGCCAGCTCCTGTCTCCTCTCCTGGAAAGCTGCCACACAGCCACATCTCCCCCTGCACGCATGCGCACAAACAGAGACACACACACAAGCGCACCTACACACACGCACGCACACGCACATACAGAGCCCCCCCGCTGCCGCTACACACACACACACACACAAGAGCATCCCCCTCCAACTAAGCCCCACTTACCGGCTTTGTTGACTTCTGCAGACTCCGCAGGGCTCTCCCTCGGGCATGGGAGCCCCGTGCCACCAGCACTGCTTCTCTGGTCATCCGTGGGTTCGTGCGCGGGCTTCCGGAGTGCGAACTACAAACATCTACGCTATGACGTCATTTTGTAGTTCATCACACGTCAGGACATTGCGGCGCATCTGGGGAGCATTCGGATTTTAAATCCCTACACTCGTTTGCGGAGGTGCGGATTTGACTGACAGAGAGTTTTTGGGCTCAGGTTGTCTCCCCTTTTGAATTTTCCTAGATACACATGCCGCACGTTGCTTCTGTACAAAGACTACAGACGCCATATTGCTGACATCACTTTGCAGTTCTAAATACGGGCGCAAGCGGTGGCTAGTACCGAGTGTTGATCGTTTTTACACAGTAGACTGCTGTCCACTCCCTGGGGTGCTATCCTGTGATCTTGAACAGGCATTTTGTGGTTGGCATGGGAATGTGCACATTTAAAAGGAACTTTCGTTGCAATGTCCACGTTTTGATTGTCCACTGAGAACAGATACTTAGTGGGGCAAAGCAGGTAGTTGAAAGTCGAATTTTGAAAACGTATGTAGGCACTCTGAAGTGCTACACCTGAAAGTTTAAGTGTATATATTGACATCCGATGACACATTCCTTTGCATTCATTAGAAACTTTGTTTTTTGTATTGGCAGATTTAATGCATCTCAGTGGTTCATAATTTGCACCGGTCTTTATACGCACCCTGCAGGTTTTGGTACCTTTTTATTTGATTAAAGAAAACTAGCATAGGGTGTATTTTATTTGGTTTTATTCGTACGGTAGTGTTCTAATATAGTGGTGCCTGACCTCGAAAGGGGAGTGAATTTATTTATTTTTCCATTGGTTTGTGCCTCTCTAACGTGAACTTCTGGAGTGTGTGTCCTCTATGAAATACCTAGTCCATGAATTCCATTCCCCAAGTGCACACATCACATTTTCTGTAGAATTGACAGGTGTACTTTGACTAACAATGATTTTTTTTCTTTTCAGGCGGGGACATATTGTATATTTATGTTCTAGCATGTTGGCCGTGTGCCATGCCATTGAGTTTATTAGCAATGCGCACTAATCCTTTTTTTTCCGCCAGTGTCGACTTGTGCGAGCTGTAGTACGTCCTCAGAGGTAGAATATAGGCCGCCCCTTTCGAGTGTGGCTTCTGTGCACATTTGACATTTCTAGAATACTTCTATTTGTACTTTATCAACTTATTTATCGAGCACAACGTAGGTTTGCCCTTATATTAGGCTTTGGGTTTGTAAATCATTAACGCGATTGTTTGAATCAAATGCCTTAGGCTAGGCGTTTGTTTTTATACAGACGGCCCGTTTATTTAATGTTTAACATAGCTTTGTTTACAGTATTTACTGCCTGTTTTGGTTTATGGTAGGTGTCCCCTCATTTGTTAGTTTTTTTTCTGTAGTACTCATTAGAAATGGTTGTACCCCGTGATTTCACCCATTTGTTAACTTCATTTTTCTGTTTTGACACTTCTGAATACTGTGATCACGAGGCAGGGGCTTCATTCATGTCGGGTGCATTTTATAGATCCCTCTTTGGGAAGAGGTCGATGTCTGACATGAACCAGCTGGTTACTTCTTGATGCCTGCCAACTGTTTTCTGAATGCGCCGGGCACATTTTCTACAGGCACACACACCACCAGCCATCAGTGCACGCATCAATTGTTAACACATCCACAATTAATTATTGTAGCAATCGCAGTAGGGCGCACTTTACTTTTAAACATGTCAGTGCACGCTTTTCCACCATGCACACACACCACCAGCCATCAGTGCACACTTTCAACAGGCACACACACACCACTAGCCATCAGTACACGCTTTCATCATGCATAAACACGGCCTGCCGTCAGTGTACACTTTCAACAGGCACAAACACCATACGTCATCAGTGCACACTTTCACCGGGCACAAACACCACCAGCCGTCAGTGCACGCTTTCACCGGGCACAAACACCACCAGCCGCCAGTGCACCCTTTCACCAGGCACAGACACCATAAGTTGTTAGTGCATGCTTTCACCGGGCAAAAACACCACCATCCGTCAGTGCACGCTTTCACCGGGCACAAACACCACCAGTCAATACAGAGTTTGCAAAAAAATTCATGCAACACATTGTCATATACAATGCCAATAACTCAAACTTGAATGCTGCGAGACCTATTGCATTGAAAATGCTTGTTATCTTACAGGTTGTGTTTCACAAATTGGCGTCCCCCCCAAACACCTCCAAAGCTCAACATTCATGCATTCTGCAATGACGCGTGGCCATCGTAACGACGTCTGAGAAGGCTGCTTCGACACATGGTGCACCCTCTTTGAATCACGCCAATGGCACAATGTGAGCAAAGAAGATTGTTTCCGAAACAACGACAAGTCACCTGTGGGCGGAGAGAGTGGGTAGTGTGAAGCAGCTTCATTGCGTAGGAATGTACAATTACCTCAGAGCAGTGAGAATAGATAGGTTACAGCAGTCTGCGGGGCAGATTTACAAGCCCCCTTGCGCCACTTTGTTGTCACTTTTAACATGGGAAAAGTGACGCAAGGAGCTTGTAAATCTGCCCCTACGTGCGCAAGAAAAAGCACTCACCTCCGGACTCTGGGAGTCAATGGAGTGCAACAGTCTGGGTACGCAGTATTGAGACCTCACCGCTATGCAGTGGGAGTGCATGGGATATAGTACTTTGGAAGAAAAACAGCGCACAGACACGTCCTTACAGTGGAAGTTGATGAAATACAGTATCCTGAGTGTACAAAGAAATAAAGCAAAAATATACTTGTGCAGTTGTATGTACTATGCTATTACTAACTCTATATACTATCTTTCAGATCACTAAACTAGAGGGTGCACTATGAACCGGCACGTGCTTGGACACACAAAGGAGGCAAATGGTGAGCTACGAAGATTTTCTCCAGTATTAACTGCTCCATCTATAACATTCGCTCTCTCACAGTTTTTAATGTCGTTTTTTCTCTCTTTCTCTCTCTCACTCTCTCTCACATTGTTTCTCTTTCTCTTTTAAAGTTATGGACGCTGCTGTCCCCTCTGCCGAGGCTGAATGTAAGACAGTTTGCAGTGTACAACCAAAGCTGAGTTCAAGTTGTGAACTCTTTTGGTCACAGTGTTTACAGAAGGTAAGCAGAGCGGCCTAGATACACAATGCCTCCGATTAAATGCGTTAGAAATAAAGAGGCTTATTTACAAGCCACTTGCGCCATTTTTACGTCACTTTTAACATGGGAAAAGTAACGCAATAGTGGCGCAAGGGACTTGTAAATAAGCCCCAAAGAAGATTGTCCTGCATAATGACTTGCTCTCTCACCTAATTCTATCTAATCTCTGAATTATTTTAACACATTGGCTGCTAGTGGTTTTCCCCTCCTGTGCTGCTCCTACTAGAATCCCATTGTTCATGACAAGGTCAGCTCGTCATAAGCACAGCTCCACTGTGCCTCATGACGAGCTGAGCTCGTCATGAGCAGCGAAGGGGTTAAGGACATGTTGGTCCATACTTTAAATCTGACGCAGTAGGCACTTCCGTACAGACATCTCTTGAATGCGGGCCTATAAGAGAGGTGGAATGTATCAGGCACACTGCAGACGTGCAAATTTACAAATATTGCCAAGTATTACCTTAACTTGTAATCTTTGACTACCTTCAGTTTCATTGATTTAATTTTAAACACTTATTTTCATTTTTGTTTTGCAGATTACCTACCCTTCTTCTATTGGAGTCAATATCACATTTTGTTTATTATATTGTTTTGTTAAAGTTATGTTTCTAGTTATTTATTATATTGGTATCTTAAAGTTACGTTTCTGGTTATTTAATGTTGTTTTAATAAATGTTAATAAACAAAATATATACGTCTTCTTTTTCAGATAACATTTCACCATTATTTAGTGTGATAATAATACAGTTAGAAAACATTTAAAAATTGAAATGATATTTATAACTACAAGTATATTACTGAGGCTAACTCTTTACCAGCTCTTTACCAGAGTCTATAGCTACGACTAACGGTTCCTATGGGAAAACTTTTAAAACTCCAGCACAGTATCTGTTTTGATTAGCAACATAGTGTGGTCAACTTCTAACCTCTGTGCCCACTTAAGTGTTCCGTAAACTGTTACTATGATAAGCAGTAAGCAGTTTGGGGTTAGGGTTGAAAGGTACAGGCTGTACAGAAACCGTTATATTTACCCAGGATCCTCTACATGACAGAAAGGAAAGCAAAGTAAAACAGAACACTGTGTACCAGATTTACAACCCCTTTGCGCCACTTTCGCGTCATTTTTCCTATGTAAAACGTGATGTAATAGTAACGCAATGAACTTGTAAATCTGCCCCATGCACATTACGAGCAAAAGAAGTACGCAACTCATTCAATTCTTTATCGATCACAATTAGACAGTGTTGCTTCACGATTCACAATGCAATTCAATAAATACTTCGTACCTATTTAAATGGGAGACGAGATGGACGATATTAAAAACTTAGTGCCATATTTACAAATACAGAGTTAAAATTGCTGCCGTTTTAATTGCTGCAAACTACAATAAAAACGCTGAAAATGGGCTTCAAAATCCTTTGTTATCTTACTGGAAGATTTTCTCAACATTGCTGTTTGCTATGCAAGAGTGAGAGCCACCCCCCGGGCTATAAAATAAATGGTTGGGGGGGCTCCAAGGCCCCCCCTGCCAAATTAGAAGTGGTGGGCCTCAACAACCCCCCTCAAGCCCCAGGAACCACCACCTCCCGGGGCTTTATGTATTGTGGGAGGGAGGCTGCGTGGCCCTCCGCCTGGAGCCCTGTAGGGCCCTGGGGACCTCCACCCCCATGGCCGGCTCCTGCAGTGTCCCGGGGTGCCCACCCCCGGTACACTGCTGTTTGCTATGTGAGGGCGGGAGTCTCGCGGCTCCCGCCCTCCCATAGCAAACTTGGTTTGGATTTTGAAAGACAGAGAAGTGAAATTTGTTCTCACTTTCAAAATACAAAACAGATAGCTTTTCCACATGCAAGTTAACATTTCTCCATGTGAAAAAGCAATGCCGGCTCCCGAAGGACGCGGAGAGCCGGCGGGACCGTGGGGGCATTGGGGCTCCCCCCAAGGTCCCCAATGTTTTTTATATTCCCCAGGTGATGAAGTCCCAGGGGATATTAGAAATTACTGACAGTGGCTATTTTTTTACGGTAAAATTTGAAGTTGCGCACCCACCACGGTGCTCAGTGCGGCCTCCTGGTGTGCACGCGTTGGATGCACGAGTCATAATCAGTAGGGTGCGCAACTCCAGCGCCTCCCATATCAAACTTGGTTTGGATTTTGAAAGAGAGAGCAGGTGGATGGCAGTCCCCGGGGCTAGGGGGCCCCTCTGGGCCCCCATACATTTTTAAAATTTGCCTCCGGGATTTGGAACCCAAAATCCCCCCCCCCCCCCATCCCTCCCTCCCCCGGACAAATTATAAAAGAAGCCCCGTTGGGAAACACCTGCCGGTTTAAAAAGAAAAAAACAATATTTTGAGCCCTGGGGGTCCCCTAAACAGATCTAGACGAACAGAATATTTCTACCCTGCCCCCTTTCTACGTTTTACACACTTGTTCCACTAACTTCTTCAGCCTTGCTTCTACCGAGGCACAAAATGGCTGCCAACAGTTCCTGGTTTCGAATGTTGACAACCACTTCTGGAACGAGACGCCGACATACAGCAAACAACCGGGACGCTACTCCATAAGACTCCAAGTGAAGCCTACATCAATAAAGCTACAAATTCTTGAATATGAAATAATTTTGGAGTCATCTACAAAGGGGACAACAGCGTGCACAAAGAAGCAAAGCTGAGAGAAATTTTAAAAAATCCAGATGATGTATGGTACTCTTTAAGCAGTGAGGACATAGTAGCTTTCCATCGTCATAGATTTGGATGTGAAGGAATCATGTACATACATCCTGGCTAAAGAGGATTATATTTCCATTGCGTCACAACTATAGGAGTGGTTTACCTATTTTTGAAGTCGGATTCCACGCTATCAATACACAGTTATCATTGATACAAAGAATATATACAGAATTCCTGAGGAAAGCCATGCCGAAACGCGTTGAAGGAAACTTTTTCTGTATATATTTGTGAATAAGAAAATTGTATCTAATGAATTGTGGATTTGGATATGTACTTAAGACTTGATAAGTTGCACAGATAAAACAAAACTATAAAAGATATAAGAGAAAAGAAAATAACAAAAAATATTTTTAACAAAATACATTTAAACAGAAAGAATTAGTGTCAGTTGAATTATATTATATACATACAGGCGTCTACAGGATGTACTAAAGTATGCACAAAACCTGGTGCGAATTTTCCCTTTTTCTAAAAAATAGACAACCACTTGACAGCCAATTAGCATTCAGCTCGTGATCGGAAGGGTGCGCTTATGGTGCGCTCAGGGCGCGCGGATCCACCATGGCCATAGATATATAAATGATTTTAACTGTCATTTTCTCAGGAACTACTGAACACATTGACACCATTTAAGCAAAAGGCACTAGTCTGAACTGAGGGCTACATCTCTGCCAAATTTGGCGTAATTCCATTCGGCAGTTCGGGCTGTAGCTGTGGCTAAAGGTCCTATGGAAAATTCCATGGGGAAAACACGTCTTGGGACCCCCCCTTTTTTCTTAGCCCCGCTTCACGAATCACCCCAAAACTTTCAGGGAAAAAGCGCAACGGAGCTACCCATTAGTTGTGAAAAATTTGCAAAGATTCATTGACCAGCGCGAACGTTATTCCAACTAGAATGTTGCGGATTTCCTATGGGAACTATAACTATCTACTGGCAACCATATATATGTATATATCGTGAGCATCAACGCTCCTTCCAGACATCTGGCTACCCGTAGACGGTGGCACACACGCCAGCGGAGCAAGCTGGCAACAATCCATTCCAAATAGTCACCACATACGTGTGCTCTCAGCTTGAAGTAAACACCATCCAAGTAGAATTGCAACTGGGTTTATTCCACCACAACGCATTTCAACTGCGTCCGCAGTCTTGATCACGTGAATAAGTGCACAAAAACAAACAGCCATCTTATAACATCAGTTATCACGTCACAGGCAGCAAACATAGTAGTAGGACAATGCTTTACATATGTGGCAGCCATATTGGAGTGTTCAAAAGTAAATTGTAAACATACGTGTAATGCGACATGTTTGTAACCACAGTACATTGCAAGTGCTCACATTACTTTGGTTGTAATAGAACGTAAATGTATGTCAACAAAAAGGAAATATTGTAACAATTGCTGGTAATGGGAAAGGTTGGGTGACTGCAGACAAAATGCCTGTTACTCTAAAAAAAAGTGATGTGCCTCGTGCTCAATTCCTGCGCACCCACGCAGTATCCTCAACTTCCATTCCTGAAATTTATTGAGAAGTGTTTAAATAACATGCAGTGTGGCTACACGCGACTCGCTCCACCGTGTAATTCAAGGATATTCCAAAACGCTCATGTGTGATGAAATCACACTTACTCAATACCTATCTGGTGTCGTTGGTCAATCCTGTATACATGATACACCAAGTCAGTTGAAAGCATAATGTCCAAATCTTTAGGTGCGCTCTATGTATCCTACATATAGCTCGGCGGGAGCACGGAAATCAAATGGTAATTGTCAAAGTGCCCAAACCATACTGCGTATACCGTAAAATGTACGATTGAAAGCTTATAAGAAATGTAACAGAAGCTGCACCTCGTGCCTTTCACCCAACTGTCCCAAGGATCAGAAGTCTTCAAAGTATGGACCAAACAGTAGTTTCTATCCGTGGTGCTAGTGATATCAGTCAGATGTAACTAATACAAAAAAGTTGAATCCCAAAGTGATGTCGAAGAAAAGGTTAGGCGACCCGTGTAGTGGATAGATACCTTCCTTTCCTCCTGCAAAAGAAACAAAATAAACAAAAATTAAAAGGTTAAATATGGTGCCAAATGTACCACCATAGCTTACAGTTTCTTATGAACAAACTTTTAGAGGAGAAGGCTCATCCAGATGATGCAAAATAACCCAAAATCTAGAAAATGCAGAGAATACAGAACATGAAACCCAAGTAGTAAAAAACAGTAAACACACCTGGTCTACTCTTTCCTAAGATGAATGGAAAGTTCCTCGTCCTGGTTCAGACCAAAAGGGGCCCTTGTCTGTAGGTCCACAATGTACCTAGATTCCCTCTGTCTGGGTCTAAGGACCCTATTGCCACCTCTGTGATCCAGCCGGATCTGTTCCAGAATAAAATATTTCAACAGAGAGGAGTCTGAAAAGTGTTTATCAAAATAGTGACGTGCTACCGGGTATTTGTGATCTTTGTTCGTGATTGCCCGTTTGTGTTCCAAGATTCTTTTTTTGGCCATTAGGGTGGTATTCCTATATATTGTAACTTACAGGGACACTCAATCACATATATCACAAAAGTAGTGTTGCATGTTAAAAATTGTGTTACCCTTTTGCTACTTGAGGCATGTGAGGATTCATTGCGAAAACTGCTGGACCTTTCCCATAGTAAATCCGCAACATTCTATAATAAATAAACCCAGTTGCAATTCTACCTGGATGGTGTTTACTTTAACCTGAGAGCACACGTATGTGGTGACTATTTGTCTATATCTATCTATATATATATATATATATATATATATATATATATATATATATATATATATATATATATATATATATATATATATATATATATATATATATATTACCTACTGGCGGTCGCCAGTAGGTAGTTATAGTTAGGAT
Organism: Lissotriton vulgaris; assembly: GCF_964263255.1. Lineage (NCBI taxonomy): Eukaryota > Metazoa > Chordata > Amphibia > Caudata > Salamandridae > Lissotriton > Lissotriton vulgaris. The sequence goes on along the minus strand of NC_141693.1, from coordinate 371,595,025 downwards.
TTTTTTCAATGTTAAATCTCAAAATTCTATTTGGAATAACTTTGGAGCCGGTTGACGAATCTGCCTGAAAATTTCCACAAAATGGCCTCGTCGAGCTCCGGTCCTTCCCAGAAAGTTTGGGGGGGATTCGTCAAGCGGGGGCCGAGATAAAAGGGGGGTCCCAAAACGCGTTTTCTCCATGTTAATTTCCATAGGGCGGTCGATTTCACTTTTAGCCCGAACGGATGAATGGATTTCCACCAAACTTGGCAAAATTGTAGGGACTGGTAGCCCGATGTGCCTTTGCTATGTCTCAAGATATGTGCTCCAGTAGAATTTGAGTAATTTAAGTTTTAAAAAATATATATATCTGTAAGCGCGCACCGGTGCGCGCGCCGGCGAGCGCTCCGGTCGCGTCACGTGAGGTGCGCACTGAAAGCTGATTGGCTGTCGGGTGTCTGAAAACATTCGAAACAGACCGGAGCGGCCGCCATCTTGTGTCTCGGTAAAATCGAGACACAAGAGGTGTCAAAAACAAAGGGGGGAATTGACCATAAGGGGGCAGGGTAGACCCCCCCTGACCCCCTAGGTTTAATGTGGGGGCCATAAAAGGGCCCCGCGGGGTCAAAAAAAAAATATATTTTTTTTGATTATCGCGGGGGGCGCGCATGGTACGCGCACCGGGGAGCGCACCGGGGAGCGCACCAGGGAGAAAAGAGAATGGCAGAGTTTTAAAATTTAAGTCATTTTATATAAATGGGAGGTAGTTCTGAAAAGAACTGTTTTTTTATTCTTTTTGTTGTTTTATATTTTTTTTGGGAGTTTTTAAACTTTTTTTGCTTTTTTTGGTTTTTCTGAACATTTTTTGTTTTTTTTGTATTTTTTAAGGAGAGAAACAAAAACCAAGCATTTCAAACGGGCTCAACAGGAGAAAAAAAAAAGGGCAACAAATTAATATTTCCTTTGGCACTTGTGGTTTTCCCAAGCACGATTAATAAGAGTGATGCATTGCTCACCATAGCAAATCATTTGACCACAAAATTTACAAACCATTTTAAAATTTGAAAAGTTGGTTTGTATGATGGAGCATGTCTCCCTAACTTCCGGTCCTGATGGGGTGGGAACAGTAGTTTTGGAGGTGCTGGCAGAAGATTGTACAGGGTTTTTGGCCAGTTCCCTGACCTCTGCCCTAGAATAGTTGTTGGGATGTTTTCTTAGCATATGCCTAATCATTGTGTGGTTGCCGAAGGAGTACTTCTTGTTGGGATTCCCCCTTGACATCTCCTGATGACAGATAAGGCAGGTTGCTTTAGGTGCATTCACTTTTTTTTTGTCACTCGGGATAGAAAAAAATTGCCAAATGATGTGCTCTTTTGGTTTGTATGTTATGTTGTCCTCTGGGACGAATCTACTGTCCTCTTCGTCCTCATCCTCCTCCTGTTCTGGATCTGCACCACTGTGAAGTTGAGGAGGTCCTTGTGGTGGTGGTGGTGGTGGTGGTGGTGGTCCAGAAGATCCAGCAGCTGCAGCTAATGTAGCCATTTTCTATAGATAAAAGTAAAGGTCTTCCTCTCTCAAAGCAAAAAGGTAGAATAAGGAAAAAAGGTGGGGGCTTTCCTCATTTTGAAAAAAAAATATCCTGAACCAATGAGAAGTGTTAATTTTAGGTCACATGACTAGGGGTTTTATCATTATGAAACCAAAACTGTTATGAACCAATCAAAAGTGTTATTTTTAGGGCACATGACCCGACGCGCTTACGCTACACGCCCAGGGGCGTGCCCGGGGGCGTGCCCCGGGTCACGTAGCGTAAGCGCGTCGGTGCGCTTACGTCGTGCGTTTCACGCATACGCGGCTACGCGATACGTCACGATCATGTTTTCGTTCGCGATATTGGCGCTTACGGGACGCTCCCCGGTGCACGCCCCTGGGCGCTTCCTATAATTGCGCTTTCCGGGGCGCTACCCAGGGCGCGCTCTGGGAGCGCTCCCCTCCCCCCCCCCAAAAAAAAAAAAAAGAATAAATTAAAAAAAATGGGGAAAATTGTATGGACTGGAAGCCCTATTTTTAAGTTGTTTTTACGAAAATTAACTTTGAAAAAATATATATTGGGATACATTGGGCTATATATATGTTAGTGCCCAAACGTAGCCCAATGTAGCCAAATATAGCCCAATGTAGCCAAAAGATGGCCACCAGAGACAAAAAAAAAATTGCCCAAATATCAGCCAGATGTAGCAGAACTGTAGCCCAATGACAGAATGTACCAGCATTAAAAAAAACCTGACAAAAAAAAAATTGCCCAAATATCAGCCAGATGTAGCAGAACTGTAGCCCAATGACAGAATGTACCAGCATTAAAAAAAACCTATGAAATTCACTGAAAAAAACATAGGTTTCACACCAGTTATAGTTAGGAATTAGCATTTAAAAAACCTATTAAATTCACTGAAAAAAACAGAGGTTTCACACCAGTTATAGTTAGGAATTAGCATTTAAAAAACCTATTAAATTCACTGAAAAAACCAGAGGTTTCACACCAGTTATAGTTAGCTGGAAATTTTACTGACATAAAACCAATGAAATTCCCACGTTATAGTTATTCGGACTCACTATAACTTGCGCGTGCAATGCACTGCTGATGACAACATCCTTGTGACACAGTGACAGACCTCCTCTCACTGTAAAGTAACCTTTGAAACACATATTCAAAAATAGAAACTAACATTTTCAAAAAAGTGCATATACCCATACCAGTTACAACAACCAATTCAGTAATGCCATGTCATGAGTGATGTAATATGTGATGTCATCAGCAGTGCATTGCACGCGCAAGTTATAGTGAGTCCGAATAACTATAACGTGGGAATTTCATTGGTTTTATGTCAGTAAAATTTCCAGCTAACTATAACTGGTGTGAAACCTCTGGTTTTTTCAGTGAATATATATATATATATATATATATATATATATATATATTGCAAAATCAGAAATCCAACAGAAGAAAGGAAATCAGGCGAGCCCTCAAGGTAGATGCAGGGAAGGTTTATTCCTGTCAAGAAAGACGACGCGTTTCGATCACGTCCGTGGTCTTGGTCACATGACCCACGACTCCACAGTGCAGACATTTTAAAGGTGCATTACACATTGTCATTCTATAGACATAGAAGAAATGAAATTTCTTTCAGCATGTTAATCGTCACATTTTGAAAATAAATATTGAATTTGGTAAAGACAATTGTGCACAGGTTAAAAATGGGGTACTTTTGTGAAAGCTAGCTAATACACCGGGTTATGTGTATATTTCCTGTACTCTATCACACATTGATATTATATAGATTGAAATACCATGATTTATGAATTTATAAAACTTCTTTTTAATTATTTTTTTCCTCACAAATGTTATGTGGCTTTTTATCACTTTTTTTAAATCACAATTTATACACCTTTTTACAATAATTCATATAGATTTCTAAACATAAATATATTTCTAATCACCAATATTTATAATCCATGCACTAGTATATAGGTCAACAATTGATTATCAATGCCAAATACAAAACTGAATCCAACGCATTTCGGCGAGTGGCCTTCATCAGGAGTTCTGTATATTCAATTGCTGGTATGATACTTAGGTTTCTACTGGGTATATATGCACGGTATATATATATATGCAGTATATGGGTATCCGACGGAAGGATCCTGAACAAGATTAAAATCTGTTGTGTGGTCTGAACTAACAAAAGTCTTGTTGCTCAATTGCACGTCACGTTCTATCATATGATATGTGATGCTGCCGTGATATAAGGTTCTAGCGAGAATAGATGATTTTTATAAATCTTGTGTTTTGGATTTCCCGGCTTAGACGGACGGCTTAGCAAGTTTACATGGCGCGAAAGGAGATGCTTTAAAGATCGAGGTCTGTTACTATCCCTTTTGAAAGGCTGAAGGGTATAGCTGGGACAGTGATAGTTGATATATCTATGCACGCTGGTGATGATGGAATCCTCTTTGAAGTGAAGCCGTAACGCGATTCCTTCTAGCCCGTACTGCAATCTTATTTACAATGTTACAGGCAAGGTATATGATGTTAAGAGTACATTTGTATTTGATACAGGTTTGGCCTCATAGGTGACAGTTGGTTCTTGTTTGACATAAAAATCAATGCATTAGGATAAATACAGTATACATTGGAAGGGTAATACATTGTATTAAGTGCCCTAGGTAACTCTTTCCAGTGTGGAAGTGCTAGTGCGTCTTGAGTTTAATCCTCCTAGTGCAGGTATAGTACCTGGGTGTGCTCATTAATCCGAAGTGGCTTGGAGTTTGGGCGATTGCCATGGGCTCCAGTGCTCATATCTCTATCGTGGTTTGTGAATTCGCGTGATCTATTGCACAACACTCTCCTGTAAGAGGAAAATAAGACAGTTAATGCATTGAAACAGTGTATGAAATCATAAGACGTAAGTCAGTACGCAATCTAAGGTATTGTACATGGGATAATTTCAGTCACCATGTATCTAAACCGTCTGTTTTGTTGCATCTAGGTTTGCAGTGCCTGACAATTAAAAGAATGGATAAAGTAGTGAATGTGTAGTGAGAGAGGAGAAGGGTGGGGGGGTCTGTGGGTAGGTATAGAAGGGGAGAGGAAAGGGAGTGTGTCAGTGAGACAAAATCAATAAATGAGATATGGGCAAGTTAACTAGTTTACAGATGCCTGTACAGTTCCTCATCTTGGTTCATGCCATACGGAAACTTGGTACCTGCTTGGAGGATGAACTGTGATTTGCGTTTGCGTAGTGCAGCAATGCGGTTACCTCCTCTGGGATTGGCGCTGACAGTGTCTAAACCAAAGAATCTTTCTTTGGTCCAGTCTGCTTCATGTTTCTTAGCAAAGTGTCTAGCTGTGCTGTAGCTGTTATCCCTATTTGTAATGGCATGCCAATGTTCTAAAATGCGCTTTTTTACTGCGAACGTGGTGGACCCTATGTACCAGAGGCCTCAGGGACAGACAATGGCATAGACGACAAACTCTGTGTTGCAGTTGATCAATTGAGGTATTTTCCATTTGGTTTTTGTTCTCTCCAGAGTAATGTCGGTGATGTTGGTACTATGTTTGCAGGCCTTACAGTTTCCGCATTTGAGGAACCCCTTGGTCTGGTGTAGCCAACTACTCTTGTTAGTCTGAAAGTGGCTTTGTACCAAAATGTCTCTGATAGATTAATTCCTTTCATATGTGATGGATGGTGTAATTCCTATCGTGTTTCTCAGGATGGGGTCTTGTCTAAGAATGTTCCATCTGTTTTTTAGGATATTCCTAATTTGATTTGAGTGCCTGCAGATTTGTGTGATAAATTTGACTGTTGTGTTTCGTTGTTCTGTTTTTTCATGTTTATGGATTTGCCTTCTCCTAGTATCTCCTCTGTGCATTTTGCTTCTACTCTGGTTTTAGCCTGGTGTATGGCTTTTCTGGAGTATCCTCTCTCTTTGAACCTGAGTTTCATGTCTAGTTTGATTTCTGTATAGGACTCCTCAGAGCTACAGTTACATTTGGCTCTGAGAAAATCACTGTACGGGATACCCCATCTGAAGCTAGGGGGCTGCGCGCCAATAGAGTGTAGGATGTAATTCCCTGCTGTTGCTTTTCTGAAGAGATTGGTGCTTATTTTCCCTCTCTCTACAGTGAGTCTCAGATCAAGAAAATCAATAGATACTTGACTGTAGTGTCTGGTGAACCTCAGGTTACAATCATGCAATTGAGACAGTCAATGAACATATTCAACTCAGTTTTAGATCCTTTCCATACAAAAGAGATATCTTCTATACATATATATATATATATATATATATATATCGGACACCTCAAGTTGCTCATGCAAAGTGTTTTATTGGCAGGAAACAATGAGTTTCACCTTTTGGCTTGATCACGTTTCAACACTGTGATACTTTGTGATTGTATTTATCCCTTATCTCCCATAGACAAAGGACTAACACCCCATATGTATGGCAAACAAACAAAGATCATGGCGGCCATTTTGAAAGGTCTAAAAGCTATTCATTATTGCAGCTTTCCCCACATTTCATGCTATTTACATTATTCAGGCAGTTGTGGTACATTGCTCTTCTCAAAACATAAAGTGCCGAATTATTGTATACATACATGCAAACAAATCTCATTGTTAAATAACAAGCAAATTTAACTCATTATCACTGTAAAATACAGCGCAAACATTGATTAACGACAATCTTTAGGAAAGTAATATCTTATAGTCCATATCGCTGATGTCAGTCTTCAGATTGATAAAGTTATAATGTTTTTAACATTACTGCAATCATAACCACAATACATGATTTCAGTGACATTTCACGCCTTGAATGGCTGGTTAATTCTTAGCGGACTGTTTCGCTTAGTTATCAACAATACTTATTAAATATAGCGATTAATTTTGTCAGCTATCAATATCATATGCTTGCTTAATTTCAACTAGTTTTAACAACTAGTTTTAACAGAAGTCTGCAATCTGAATTTATGTTGTTTTTAAATTTTAGGAATATACTGGCATCTGTCTGATCATGGTGCCAAACTGAATTTACAGCTTCTCCGGAGGATGTGATTTTGAAAAACATGAATTTTGGAATATTTGCCCACTTGGGCGGGATTAACAAATTGGCACAGTGGTATTTGTGCATATTAGCCCACTGGGGCGTGACTTCTGTTCTAACTAGTTTAAATTAAGCAAGAATATGATATTGATAGCAGACAAAATTAATCGCTATATTTAATAAGTATTGTTAAACCTATGTTATTTCGATTCCATCTGAAACTAGCCTTTATGGACAAATGGTACTCCATTTTAAATAAATGTTCCTTAGACCTTATTTTATTGATCATTGAGGAACTATCAAAAACTATACAAGAATTGGAGGAGGAGAACTCAACTCTCAAAGGGGAACTTGAATTAATGATGGAACAGAATATCTGGCAGATTAACCTGGAGGGTTTGAATCAAAAGCTGGAGAAATACAGCAAAGAACTACAGGAAGGAAAGTTGAGAAAATACAAAAGGGACACAATAGACTATAAATTGAACAAAGTTTATACGTGGGCAGAAATATATGCCCGTAGGAGATTTGATCAAAGGAAAACCTCTACCCACTCATCGGAAGAAAGTCTGGTAACTGATAAGGATACATCAACAAATAGAACCCCAGTGCAACCAGGTACTTCAGGAGTAATCACGATGGGACCAAAAACAGAATCAATTGAGACTGTTCACACTCCAAGCACAGTGGCTTTTTTGTCACAGGCTCCAGACCAAGGGCTACTACCAGCCACACAGAAAGGGGCAGTAGGAAGTTCCGCCCGACCAAGCGAGTAAAAGGCAGGAAATTCTCTACGCAGAGGGAAGAACATAGTTTAATTGTTAACATTTCATCTAAGCAATTAACAGTACAACAGATCAAAGTGCTAAAAAAAGGATTATTGTTTGTACCAACGAGAACAACCAATATTATGGAATTGGAAACATCTTTATTCAGGTTTCGTTTTTTTACCAACGTGGTCAACACTGAACACAGAAAACAGACCATTAAAAAATATTAAGTTCAAACCTAAAAGTACCTTTCAGGCGCCCACCTCACACAAGATGTTAGACACGAATGAAATAATGATTAAAAAAGATATCAAAGCCTTGAATTTGAAAAAACAATTTGACTAACCTTGACAGGATAACAATAAAAGCTATAGCAAACAATCCTGAATGAACATTTCAGCCCGCTGACAAGGGGGGAGCTATCGTCCTCATGGACACTGTTTTCTACGACCAGAAAGTTGATTCACATGTCATGGATCCAAACACGTATCAAACATTGAAAACTGATCCCAAAATGAGCTTCTGGGAATTTTGGGGGAAATTTTACAAAACGCAGTGGACATGGATTGGATTGACGAGTCTATAAGATCGTATCTCACAATGTCTAATCCCCGGCGACCACATCTGTATATGATACCAAAGATCCATAAGAGTCTTGACAACCCTCCTTTCAGGCCCATCGTATCAGGGTGCGGGTCAATTTTTGACCCCCTCGGTAGGTACCATGACCGTTTTTTACAAAAATTTCGGAAACATCGTTTACAACGCGGTGTTTACACCGCAGTACCTTTACAACGATGCCATTACAACGCAAGTCGTTACTACGACTTGCGCTGGATGGGGCTGTTGGATAAGGAATATTGTAATTTTATATTCCAACACCTTCCCTACTGTTACGTGGGCTAGTGTTGGAATATAAAATTATAATAATCCTCAATCTGCGCACACCAACACAAGTCGTTGTAATGACTTGCGTTGTAATGGCAGCGTTGTAATGTACCGTGATCTAAAAGATCGCGTTGTACTGACGTACATCCCAAAAATGTGTACTACGGTGGAAGTCATATATAAAGGACACTACTGATTTTCTATGTAAACTAGAAAGTGCTGTGGTTCCTTTGCACTATTGATGTAGTAGCACTTTATACTTCGATACCACACGCAGCTGGTTTGGAAGCTGGTGAGTGGGCTTTATTACAACTAGAGGATATCAACAGTGAAAAGGTATTACTACTACAGTTATTGAACTTCTGCTTGCAACACAGCTATTTCAGATGGGGAGACAAATACTACGCACAACTCACTGGAACCTCTGTGGGTTTTTCAGGGGCGCCTGCGTACGCCAACATTTTCATGGCCTTATTTGAATACCAGAATCTAATAAGCAACCAGACATGGTGGTCTAAGATCAAATTATATTGCAGATTCATAGATGATATCTTCTTGATCTGGATAGATACATGTGAAACATTGGAGGAAATGGTACAACTGATGAAGAAATTTGATCCCAGGATCCAATTCACCCATAAAATCCATGATAAGGAAATAGAATACTTGGATGTGACTATAATCAAAAGACAAGATGGTACAAGTTTGGACACACAAATATACACTAAAACTACTGATCATAACAACGCCTTGGAATACTCAAGTTTTCACCCAAAAAGCCTCATAAACAATCTACCATACTCTCAATTTGTGAGGATAAAAGGAATATGTTCAGACCCCCAAACATGTCAACTGAAAACTGAAGAATACCGGTGAAGATATATACAAAGAGGGTATCCAGATAGGGTATTAGAAGAATGTGTGAACATAGCCGCCAGCAAAGAACGCAAAGATTTATTTGTTCCCAACCCAACAAAAAGAGGTCATGAAATAGTGATTGTATCTAAATACACCACTAGCTCGCCAGCAATCAAGAACATCATTAATACAAGATGAACCGGATTTTAATAACATATACAAGGAATTACCTCTACATGTGTACACCAAAGGTGTGAATTTACGGGAGTTATTATCAAAAACTACCACCAACGATCAAAATAAGGAACACAAGGGAACCTTAAAACGTCACAATTGCATATACTACAACATTATCTCAGGTAATATATTAATGCACCCAACCACAGGAGCAAGAATACCACTGAGGCACACACGTGATTGTAATACGCACAACATAATATATTGCATAAAATGTCCTTGTGGGAAAGTATATGTTGGAAAGACGAAACGAAAAATGAAAATCAGACTGACTGAGCATAAAAGTTGCGTTCGAACAAAAAATTTAACTTCAGCACTAGCAGCCCATTGGACAGAAGAGAATCATTCAATTTCTCAATTAAGATTTCAGATTATTGAAAAAGTACAAACATGGCCTTGAACAGACAATCATAAGAAATTGCTTCAATGTGAAGTATACTGGATAAAAACTCTAGAATAAATTATACCCAAAGGTCTTAATGACAGATTAGATATGTCATGTTTCCTATAGGTTTAGTAGATGGCCATCATAGGATTCACACAGTAACACAGATACAGCATAACACCAGTAATATAAATTTATAAGACATGCCATCACATAAGCTTGAAAGTAATGGGAGTACATTTGGGATGCTTAGATTGTATGATCGGATGTATAGATTTATTGACGGTCTTAGAGTGAAAATAGCTTTGTTATATGTATATTGTGTGTTCAGGTTGTTTTTTCTAGAATACACTGGGAATGAATATCTCATGAAGCATAGGAACAGTGGGAAATGAGATTAATGCTTCAAATGTTTTTTTAGTTTCAGACATATTTTAGCTAGACTTTCCAGCAGGGAGATCGTAAATAATGACTAGCAAGTTGGTTATATAATGGAAGTTGGTTTTGTGGGATTATGATCGCAATTTCAACTAGTAGCAACGAGCATCACAGGAGAACGTGTATCTCGTATTTGATCATGAGAGATTTAATATTACGGCGGCAAGGCATAGCGCTATTTGATTTCTTTCTACTCGTTTTATTTTGGTGAGGTTGCGGGATATATTTCTAACATGGCGGCCGCAATTAGTCAACAGGATTTCAGATTTACTACGGGAGTCTGTCTTTTATGTCTATGATCGACAAACTAGACGCTATCTTAAAACACGCGATAGTAGTTGTGACAACACGCGAAAATACGGAAGTCGGTTAGAGGTGGACAGTATCATGGTTTTAAGGTAGGACTCCTGCTTGGTAACTTATTTGTATTACACGGCGATTAGGAGTTTGGTTTGGCAAGGCAGAGATTCCATTAGCACGCAAGTCTAAATAGCTTTCTACCGGTTATTGTCTCGATGCAGATATCACGTACAAGGGGCATAGAAACGAGGTAAGATTGTGCAATGGATTTACTATGCTATAAGCGGCAGATTAAGGCATGGGCAGAGAGGTCCAGTTACATCATGTTGACATTAAATCTTGTTTATGGTGATTTTCTTCACAGACTTGGGTCTATGATAGTTACGTTTGAGGTAAGAGTCTTGTGACTTAGCAGGAATGCAGCTCATAGTACATGATTTTCATTTGATTTATAGCGGTACTGATTTTTGGTTATTTACACTTTTGACTACAGGCACACAGGGCTTTGAATCATATGAGAAGTGGAGGAAGGTAGGGCATTGCAATATACCATAAGAACACACTGGGTGTCATGACTAAAAATGTCATATTGGTTTATGATTGGAATATATAGGATAATAGTTGTGATTTTGATCCGAACATGGTCACTGATTGAAATGATATGTTTCATTTACAGACTAGCCCCTGAAGAAGGAACTTTTTAAGTTCGAAAATGTATTGGACGCCAACAATGAACAGAACATGATTTTGCAAAAGAAATGTTGTGTTTTTGTACATGTGTATGAAGGAAATACATTGATGTAATGATTTAATCATTCACACAAATGCAGTGTTATGTACGTTGGTAACGATTTCTTTTAGTTAAAAATGTTTTCAAAAACAGGAATAAAACTGTTATAATTTGATAAAGTTGTATGTTTATATTGTGGTGTAATCACCAAGTGAATTGTGCGCAGCAAAGTCAAGTCCTAGGACTTGATATAACCAGGCATTTCAGTTGGCAAGAGTCGGCAGCTCTTGCTTATTGCAGCACCTTAAAATAAAATTAAGGATTAGTAAGGAGAACTGATTAGGAGTGCACCCCTTAATACTATATATAATGTCCCAATCACAGCCAAATTTCCAATAAGAAGATATAAAATAGAAAACAATAGAACAAAATATAGTGTGTTTAACCACCACCAAATGCACATCTACAGAATTTCATATACAGAAAAGAACTCTGGTTGTAATATTAGGAACATAGGGTTCGCTAATCTGTCTGTTGTTACGTGCTAATACAGCATCAGTCTGTCTCGTGATGTTGAAGAAAAGGGTAGGGGGTTCAACAAGTCCACCAAGGGATTCGGCCCCTTCCTTTCCTGCTGTGATTTAAAAAAGAAGAAAAATAACATACATTACTAATGTGTTCAAGGTTTAAAACAGGGCTTATTATGCAAACAGAAAACAGACTAGATATTCCTTTCTAGTAATGTACTCCTATGCAACTAGACCTGTACTTCTACCTTCTAGTCTAGTATTCATTCAATTTTTATTATTATTATTATTATTATAATTATTATAAATATTATTATTATTATTATTATTATTATTAGGAGCTTATAAAGCGCCCTTATACTCCCTAGAGCGCACAAAGATCTAATCCCTGAACAACCAGGTATTAAGCCCCTTTCTGAAAGAGAGGAGCTTCAACGTATTCCTGAGATGAGTCGGCAGGCTTTTCCAGGCTTTTACTGCACTGTATGAGAAGCTGTTTCCTCCCCAGCTCACCTTTTTTATTCGTGGCAGCACAACTAGTCTGCCTTCGGCAGAGCGCAGTGCTCTCCCCGGCACGTACCATTTGAAACACCTACTCAAAAACTCTGGGCCACTGCCCATCAGAGCTTTAAAAGCAATGCAGAACCCTTTAAATCGTGCTTGTCCTATTACTTGCAGCTAATGCAGTTGCCGAAGTCCCTCTCGTACCGAGGCAAACCTTGGGATCCTTGTCAGCAGTCTCGCCGCTGCATTTTGTACCAACTGCAGTCTGTACCTCTGTTTTTTTTTTCAGATTCAGGTACAAACTATTACAGTAGTCCAGGCGCGACAAGATGAGGGCTGAAACTGCTGTCCTAAAACCATCGGCTGGAAGAAAAAATTTGATTTTCCTCAGTATCCTGAGGATATGGAAGCAGGTCGAAACCACTCCACTAACCTGACCCCCGAAATCAAGATTATGTTCCACAATAACACCTGTTAGACGGGGACCTGGAGGGTCGGCCGAGGACAAGGAGAGAGGCCTCCGGGGAGGGCCGTCTCCAGCGATCGTACAGACAAGTAACTTCCCCCCACAGATGGACCCCACACAAGGATAAGGTTAACGCTCTTTATATGCAGTTCTTGAAGCAAAGTATCACGGTACAGTGAGATCGGGACACGAGGGTCCTCTCAATTCTAGTCTCTGGGAGGAAAAGGGGGTAGCGGGACAGTCTTGATACCGATCTGGTATTGAGGTGAAATGATGGATAGCTCACAATCCTCGAGCTCGGAGTTCTGGAAGATCGGGCCGCGGCAGCGCCAGCAGGTCCCTACGATGATGTCGTTTGTAGAGGGCCGCGGCAGCGCCAGCAGGTCCCTTGGACGATGTAGGTTGCAGAGGGCCGCGGCAGCGCCAGCAGGTCCCTTGGACGATGGAGGTTGCAGAGGGCCGCGGCAGCGCCAGCAGGTCCCTTGGACGATGTAGGTTGCAGAGGGCCGCGGCAGCGCCAGCAGGTCCCTTGGACGAGGAGGAAGGTTGCAGAAGGCCGCAGCAGCGCCGGCAGGCAGGACGATAGTTCACAAGGCAGGGCTGCGGCAGCGCCAGCACTCCGTCAAGGATGAGTTCTTCAAGGTGTCTTTCGACTCCAGGATACAACTGCCTTCCTGCTCTGGAGCTGCCCCAGTTATAGGCCTGGCCTCCTTTGATGTCCGGACCCTCGCTCTTGGAGGTCAGGAGGTCCGGGATGAGGGAGTCCAGACACCCAGCAGGGTGTAACAGACACCTAAACACACCTTTAAATCTAAAGGGATTTTGTCCCTGTGGACACTGCAAAACATGCCACAATAGCGCCAAGACACCCCCGGGCATTCGCGCGCTTTAGAAATGGACAAATCAATCAATCAAATCATGTCTCGTAACCGGGGAATGAGGGTCTTTGTTGTTGATTGCCCTCATATGTTCCAGAACTCTTTTCTTTGCTCCCAAGGTAGTACTCCCTACGTAACATAGCTTAAATGGGCATTCAAGAATGTATATGACAAAATTCGACCCACATGTGAGAGATTGGTTTAGCTTTTTTTCTGATGTTGGGGTTTGGTATTGTTTTCGCATGTGACTATTGTGGCATGTTTTGCAGTGTCCACAGGGACAAAATCCCTTTAGATTTAAAGGTGTGTTTAGGTGTCTGTTAGTTATGTCCCCTTCTTTCATCAGTATGTCTTTGAGATTTTTTCCCTTTCTGTAGGTTATTTGTGGGCGTCTGTGTAGTTCATTAGCTAGAGTAGGTTCACATGTTACAGTGTTCGAATTTTGATTTAGGATTTTGAACATTTTTTTTTACTCTGAGTTATATATTAAAATGACTCTTGGGTGGCTATCTTCCCCTGTGTTAGGTTTTTCTTTTTAGTGTAAGGTCTCTTGGGATCTTGCTGGCCTTATCTTTTGCTGTTTCCAAAACCCACCTAGGGTAACCCCACTCTTTGAATCTAGTGATCATGATGTCTTGCTCTACTCGGAAATCTTCCTGAGTACTACAGTTTCCCCTGGCCCTCAGCAGTTCCCCGAAGGGAATACTCCACTTTAAGGTCTCCGGGTGACTGCTGAGGGCATGGAGGAGGCTATTGCCTGCCATTTCCTTTCTGTGTAGTTTGGTGCAGATTTGTTTGTTTTTCACCTCCACCACCGTATCCAGAAATTCGATGGACACTCTGCTGATTGTGTATGTTAGTTTCAGATTGAAGTTATTCCCATTTAGTTTGTTAATGAAACTTTTGGTATTCTCTTTGCTTCCTTTCCATATGATGAATAAGTCATCTATATATCTCAACCATTTGATGACTTGCCCTCCTGTGTTGTGTGGTTCTAGTTCTTGTTGCACTTCTTCCTCCCACACCCCAAGAAAGAGGTTGGCAAAGATCGGGGCAACGCATGTTCCCATCACGGTGCCTAAGTTGGCAGGAAATGCTTGTTTCCAGTTCAGTGAGGACTTGGCTTGGCAGTTTGGACTCGACTGTTCCCATGAGGCACAGGGTCAAGACTGATTTGCATATGGCTGGGTCTGAACTGAGGTGGCAACGTGAGCTAAAGAATAATGATGGATTCAACCCAGATCTGTGTCTGGGGGTGAGTTTCTGAAAAGTTACAGCACTCTATTCATCATCTCCTTGTGTTTGCTTTGTTCGCCCTAAGTTAGAAGGGTATGCCCAGACATGGGTCCCTTGCTCACTTTGCCACATCTTAAAAGTAAAATAGATGCAAGTTAAGTTAATCAGTGGGAAATGCACTATCATACTTTGTGAAGCCTCCATAAGTTAATGCACTGCAGTGGTCTGTGCCTGTAACTAGAGAACCAGGTTGGAGCAGTGAAAAATAGTCAGGAGTGTAACACAGGCCCGTGCTGCTCCTTTGGGGCGGGCCTGTGTTATGCCCCTGTAAAAAGCACACACTTCATAGTTCCTCTTGTAACCCACACAGGCACTCATGCACCCACTCATAAAACCACTCAAAGACTCACACACCGACTCACAGATCGACTCAGAAACTCATGCACCCACTCACAGACCCACTTAGAGACTTATGCACCCATTCACACCCACTCAGACACTCACGCACAGTCACAGACCCACTCAGAATCTGATGCACCCACTCACAGATCCACTTGGGTAATTATGCACCCACTAACTAACCCACTCAGAGACTCATGCATCCACTCACATACCCACTGAGAGACTCACACACTCACTCACAGACCCACTTAGAGACTCATGTACCCAGTCAAATACCCACTAAGAGACTCACACACCCACTCACAGACCCACTTAGACACTCATGCACCCACTCAAGGACCCACTCAGAGACTCACTTACTCACTCACAGACCCACTCAGAGACTCATGGACTCACTCACAGACCCACTTAGAAACTCATGTACTCACTCACATACCCACTCACTGACTCACTCAGAGACTCATGTACCCACTTACAAACCCACTCAGACACTCATGCACTCACTCACAAATTGACTCACACTCACGCACACACTCACATACCCACTCAGACTCTCATACCCACTCACAGACCCACTGAAAGACTCATGCATCCTCTCACACAACCAGTGAGACACTTATGCAGCCACTACTAGACCCACTCACACACTCACTCTGACACTCTCACAGCCACTCACAGACCTACTGAGACACCCATGCACTCACTCACACACTCACTGTCAAACATTACTGATTACAGTTAGGAAATAAAATGTTAAAAGCCTTAGAAATTCACTTAAAAAAACAAAGGTTACAGCGATGTAATAGTTAGGAAGTAACATTAAAAAACTACAGAAATTCACCAAAAAAAACAAAGGTTACAGGGACATTATAGTTAGGAAAAATAATTACAAAAATCCTTGAAAATTCACTTAAAAACCCAAAGATTACAGTGATGTTGTTGTTAAGCTCAGATTTCACTCGTACAAAACCAGTGAAATTAAACAGTTATAGTTAGCTGAGCTAACTACAAGTAATGCCTCTGCAATGCCCTACTTATGACCTCACATATTACATCACTCATGAGATAGGCAGTGACATCACTGATGACATCTGAAATTACATAACTGAAGACATCACTGACGGCATTTGAAATGACATCACTGATGACATCACTGCTGACATCATCTAGTGATTGTGTTTTCTAAAAGTTGCTGAGTGTCAAACATATATATTAAGGTACAATAACATGAGAGGACAGAAGTGTATTTGCCATCCAACCCCGCACATATATGTTAGTAAAGCAATACAGTCGGTAAGAACATAGGAAACTTTTTCTTTTAGTGGTACTTGACTAGTATACAACCCCGCCACCTAGAGTATAATGGCCAAAACACAAGAATTCTGGTTGACAAATTCAATACAAAAACCGAAGCACACACAAACAATCCATTATTTTAAGTATATGTTCAATATAAGAATCTTCTTGTTTCTGAATTGTGGTGGTAACGGTGCTTTATTTTCTGCACAACCATGTAGCAGTTCAGTAGTGTTACATTCTTCTTCACAAATAGACAAATAGGCAGCCGACATGTGTTTTGGCCTCCCGAAGTCTGTGTCAGGTGGAGTCCACTTTGGGAGACCGCGCTCCAATCACTAGACTTGTCAAGGTTTTGCGCCTATTTTTAATTTCCTTGAGGAAGTCTTCGGACAAAACACGTGTTGGCTGCCTATCTATTTGTGAAAAAGAATGTACCACTACTGAACTGCTACATGGTTGTGCAGAAAATAAAGTACTGTTAACATCACATTTCAGAAACAAGAAGATTAATATATTGAACATACACTTAAAATAATGGACTGTCTGTGTTTTTCTATTGAATATATACTAAGGTAAGTGGTTGTGAGAGTGCCTCTATGGGTGAGTGAGTGGGTGTGTCAGTGGTATATAGAAAAGTGAGTGGGTATGTGGGAGACTGTACACATGAGTGAGTGGGTGTGTGAGTTTTTGTATGGGTGAGCGAGTGGGTGTGTCAGTGGGTATGTGAGTAAGTGAGTGGCTGTGTGAGTATCTGTATTTGTGAGTCAGGGTGTGTGTAAGTGGCTGCAACAGAGAATGATAGGGTGACTGAGTGGTTGTATGGGTGAGTGTGGGTGTGTAAGTGGCTGTAAATGGTGAATGAGAGGCTGCATGAGTGGCTGAATGGGTAACTCAGTAGGTACATCAGTATGGGTGAGTTACAGGCTACATGAGTGGCATGAATGGTGTGTAAGTAGAAGTAAGGGTGAAAGAGTGGATGTGTGGGTGGCGGTATGGGTGAGTAAATAGGTGAGTGAGTGGCTGTATCAGTGAATAAGTGAGTGTGAGAGAGGTTGTATGGGAGAGCATATGCTTGTCTCAGTGTTTGCATAGGTGAGTGAGGACATGTGTTAATATATATATATGAGTAAGTGAGTGGGTGGGTGAGTGAGTGGCTGTGTGAGGGAATATATGGGAGAGTAAGTAGGTATGTGAGTAGCTGTATGGGTGACTGATTCAGTGTGTGAGTGGCTGTATGGGTTTGTGAGTGGGTGTGTAAGTGTCTGTATGTCTGTATGACAGATGTGTGAGTGGCTATATTGGTCAGTGACTAAGTTCATTAGTGGCTGTATATGTGAGTTAGTGGTTGTGTTAGTGGCTGTATGGATGAGTTGATGTGTGAGTGGCTCTCTGGATCAGTGAGTAGGTCTTTTTATAACTCAATGCATTGTGTTTGTTAAGTTTTAGTGATAATATTTTTTATTTTGATATATATATATATATTTACTTTAATGCTATTCTTTTATTAAATACATATATATTTATTAAGTTAATGCGATTGTATGTAGCGCAAACTTTACCCGAAGGTGTCAGAGCTCTTTACATAAGAACCAGTTGCAAAACATAAGGACTAAGGATTACAGTGGGTATATGAGTAAGTGAGTGGCTGTGTGAGTATCTGTATGGGTGAGTCAGGGCGTGTGTAAGTGGCAGCAATAGAGAATGATAGGGTGACTGAGTGGCTGCATGAGTGGCTGAATGGGTAAATGAAAAGCAAATGTGATTTTCTGAGAGGTCCATTTCTACTGCATACTGCTGGTCAGATTGTATTGGAAATATTGTGCACTCCTCAAGTCTACCAATGTCTCTACTATTTTTGGGTTGGAGTGGGAATAGTAAATCTAACCTCTCCCAAGCTCAACTCTTTCCCCAATGTTGCTCAGTCTGGGGTGGGAATAGCAATCCTGGCCCCTCCAAAGTCCAACACTTCCCTTACTGTTGAACAGTCTAAGAGGATATAGTAAATCTGACCCCTTCAAAGTCCATCACTTTTTCTACTGCTGCTTCAGTTGGAGAAGCCAAATACAGAATGTGTCTAACTTTTTACAATGACTGATGGCAACGTATGATGCCAACATATCTACTGACCTTTTCAGCAACCGTACATCAGCCCCGGCACAGGTTCAGATTGTTAACTGTCCGCCTATTTGCAGGGCCCTGTAATTATGCAACTGTGCAGCCGTGGAGTTTTTCGCATAATTATAGATTTGCCACATAATCCATTGTCTGCTGCATAATCAGCAGATTTTAACAAAAAATGTTTCTAGCTCAAACGGTTCAAAAGTTACCAAAAACACAGTGACACTTGTTGCTGCGCAGTAGAAGGCTCACTACAAAGGTTGGTCACTTTTCTGTTGCTTATTGTTGTATCTGGGTATTAAAGTGGTGCTAATGATGTGCAATCAATGCCCAGACAATGTTAACAAGTTTAAAAATGACAAAATAATGAATTAATACTATTACAAAATGTGCCACATTATGCCGCATAAATTCTCTTCTTCCCCAATGTTTTACTCAAACCCTGCAGCAAACTTTGGCCCTCCCATTCTGCATAATTCCACTGGCCCTGCCTATTTATGATGAAAAGTACAGGTCAGCAGTGATCTGGGAAATATGCTGGTAAAGAAGGCATGATGGGGCTACAAGAGAACAAACCTCCATGACAGTAGTTGGCTGGTCACATTAGTCATGGTGGCAAAAATAATCAGATTAATTGTGTTAGTGGGTTTCCCCCAAACTAATTCTCTTCTCCTTGTTTGAGTAATAAAACATGTCTTATTTAATGGCATGTCAATATACCTTGCTTCAGTGTATAGCTGTCCAATGTGCAAAAAAATAATGCAATTGGTATGCATTCAACAAAACTCAGCACAGTGCAAAATACTCCTACGTTGCATGCATATTTATACTATCAGGTGTAGGGTTGTCTATTTCAGCAAAGCAAATATTATCTCATGGTTTTGGGACCCGAAAGCTCTTAGGCCTAAGTTTTAGTGTTACCAGTTTTGTACCTTATAGGGTCGCAGAGAACATTAAGTGTGGTTGCCGAAAATGTTTTTGAGAATGTAATGACAAATATTTATTATACTTACCCAAATGATCTACCATTTGTTACCCATTCTAAGCTATATGCTCATAACTTTAATAAAATATTTCTTGAGGTATCTATTTTGTCATGATTTCTATTGGGGAGGAGACATTTCTTCACATTATGAGGAATGGTTGTTCATGGTGTTAATTCCACTTGGGCCTCCTTTGTTTAAACAAACCACTGTGTGACTGTGACTCTATAGTTCTGCTGAACCTCTCAGAGGTTCGGCAGACCTCTGAGAGTTAAAGATCTGCAAGTTTTGCAATAATTGAGGGCCCCTCTTCTATTGGAATTCACAGAATCAATGGGTTTCTAGGGTACTAAAAAAATTAGGTGTATTTCCCATCTGTATCCTATTACTGGATACAGTAGACGCCTGGCCTGTTTACTGCCAACAACATCATCCACCTGGCTTGCAGGTAGGACCCATTGACACTCTTTTTTGGGGACCGGCACTTACTTTACCTCTACACTTTGACTAAGGGCGAGAGAGATAAAAACAAAAAAGGAGGAAGAGAAAGAAGGAACAACAGTGACAAAGGAAGAAAACAGGGACCAAAGAAAACCTTAAAGAGTGAATTAAAGGGGCAGGGAGTGTCTGGTGGTGGAAGAAAGAGGCATGAGCTGTAATCAAGACTACGCAGCCTTTGTGTTCAGCAACAATGGAATTCGTTAGCGCAGGGTGGATGCTTCTGAGAGAAAAATTGAGGACCAGCACTTTATTTTTACAAATTAAGCACAGCAGCGTTAGAATTGTGTTGAACTCATCCAGTTCACTTCGATCCTCAGTATCCAATATAATTATGCTTCTGAAAACTGGTTCTTGGCCCAGATCAATCTGCTTAGTAGGTCGCTGGCCCAGAGAGACTGGCACCCAGTCAGTACATTCATGACCTTTCCGTCTCCCCTCGCGTGCAGGGCAATGGATGCGTTAGTCCACCTCTGACTACTGTCAAATAAAGCCCAGCAGGGGCCCTGAACTAGCAACCCCCCTACAGCCTGGTCTGCAATCCCCTCTGGGGAGCTCCGAGTGGCCTCACTCCCTTTCTTCGGCTCCCATCAGCATAAGAAGGCGCCATTTGCTTGCAAATAGCTCCCCTTTTAAAAGAATTACAGGAGCAATAAATGGGGATTTATGACAAGGAAGACGATCATTAGGTGACAAATTACCCCAAACAAGGCCGTCTAATTAGACTAACAATTCATCAATCTAGTCCTTGTTTTCACTCTCACTTTTCGAAACTTGAAAGCAGTCAAGCACGTGGGGTTATGGCCAGGACAAAAAGTCCTTTTGGAGAAGTGATTTCAAAGAAAATGAGGATGGATAATGTTGATGAAAAGATAAAGTACCTCAGATATACATGCTGTGCTCTGTGGAGATATAGATAATGTAACCCAATGTATCATGTTCTGATTTATCATACAGTAAAAAGAACCTAATCACAATAGTATAAAAGAAATGGAACTACAGGAATGTGGAAAGCTGCTACTATAGTTGCAAAAATTCTCCTTAAACCACTGGTGTAGTTCTCTGAGTTTTCCTGCATAGTTTAGCCTTTCAATATGTTGTGCGTGTGTTCCTCTAAATGTATTGTAAACAAGCTACAATACATGTATGCATGTCAAAAACATGCTACGTTAATTAGCATAGGTCAATATCTGCCCATTAAGCCACCATTGCGAGTCAGGCATGGGGTACTTGCTTCATGGAGCGCTACTCTACCTGATTCCTAGCCGGTGGGTATTACATTTTGTGGTTTGACAATGAAATAAATCGGTCCTACCTGATCATCCCCTAATGCCAGGGATTTAACTTGTAATTGCATAGTACTGGGGAGGATTTACCGCATGGTAACGGCAAAATCAAATACAATTTTAGTGTGCTACCTTTACAGTTCACCTTGGAATGGTGGCCTAAGACAACAGTGTTGTAATAGTCCAAGTTCCTCACGACCTTACAAAAGATTGTGGTTTTCCTTACTGTTCTTATGATGGGTTGTGGGCTGAGCTGGAGTGCATGGGGGTCGATGTGGTCCTGGTCACTTTATGAGTGATCTTCATAAGGGCCTGAGGGTAATGATAAAATATGGCACGGAAATTGAATGCACCGTCTTTTAACATAAAAAGAGGTGTTCGACAGGGTTGTATCTGTTCCCCTTTTTTATTCATAATATATATTAATCGCCTGGAAGAGTTGCTGTCCAACAGTGGCTTAGCCATCTCAAAGGTAAAGGGTAGAGACATACCTGTGCGTTTATGTGCGAATGATGCTGTTTTAATTAAATGTACCGCTAGGAGACTACGGCAGCTTTTAGTTGTATTTGTTTCTTTTATGAATAGTATGGATCTATCCATCACTCACAACAACAAAAAATCACATGTTATGGTGGTTGGTCCTAAGAATACAAAAATAGCCACATTTTAAACTCAGGGTTATACTAAAAGTAGGGTGGACATTTTTTCCTATTTTTTTAACTGTAATCTCAGTTGGCAACTCTTGATTTAAAATAACAAACATAGGGGATCTAAAAAAAGATATATCAGGCATGAATGATTTTGCCAACTGGTTGGGGAGCAGACCAATAAACCTAATGTTATAAGTCTATAGGGCAAAATGCATTCCTATGACTACATTTGTAGTAGAGATTTTGGATTTTTCGTCTATCTAGACTGGAGTATCCAGGTAACTGAAAATACGTTTTTAGGGGTTTGTTGTCAATGGGACAAAGTAAACCTGCTGAAATTATACATGAAGAAGTGGGCATGAATTTTATCTCAGATTTGATCTCACTCCGCCATCTTTAATTCTTGCACTCAATTTGGTATAAGGAGGAGCTAGATATAAATCAATTGTATGCATATTTGTTGGTAGCCGGCATACCTACATACTTTTGCCTAATATGAATAAAACGTTTATTTTCGCACTCTACAGCAGAACGCTGCCTGGTAAACAGACCCCAAACCTGCCCCTACTAAACTGACAAAAGGGGGAGGGGTAGTACGCTTTATATAAATGCAATTCAAAGCTTAAAGCACTTTGACTACAATGGACAATCCTAGAATGGTGGAGTGCGACAGTGTGATACTAGCTCCCTCAGTCCAGGCCGTGTCTCCCTCCCCCAAACCCACCCTCACCCCACCCCGCATGTGTTTATCTCGCTCCACGGGGCCCAAAATCGCGTTGTCTTCCAACCACTTGCGTTGGCGGTGCGGGGGCAGATGTTTAAGCCATTCACAGTAAGCCTGTGTCAAGCGTCACATGTCTGGGCACAAAGGCGTCGTGCCATCCACGGAGCGCGAGCTCTTTGTGCGCAGGAGACACAGTGAGGGACTTCGCACAATAATCCCATAAACACTCCGCGCCCCTTTGCTCTGCTTCTTTCCAAGGCGCCATCGAGCGCGGGTTTTGTTAATATGCATTAGCCTTTCTCGGCTGATTGATCCAGTACAGTTTTCCCGGGAGATCCTTTGTCTTTGGCCAAATCCCCGAGCTTTAACCGACTTTCCGAGCAGTCCATCGACCTTCCCTGATCCCTCCCATTTCGTTTCAAGGCATCAAAGGCCGGGCGCGTGTGCTGAACGCTCGAACACCGTGTGACGTTTACTGTAATATTCGGATATTTTCTCACAGAGAAAGTTCACCTCACATTCGGAGCCGGGAATGTATCTTTGTCCCTAAACTCTGCCACCAAACCTTGTGGTTGAATTGAAATAGTGGGGGGCGTTGCTGTGATTTTCCACGCTGCGAGGGGCCATCCTGTCAGAGGAATATTGTCAGTCAGGAGTGCGTGTGAGGGAGGAAGAGGGAGGGCGACCGGGACCATCTTTTTAAGAAAACTGAAAAGAACACAACCAAGCTTTCAATTGCCAAAAAAAGAAAGTGCTATTAAAAAGTTCGGTACAGGATGCCCACGCGTGTTTATGGCCAAAGGACGTCTGTTTGCAAGAAAGAGAGACCTCAATGTGGGGAGACCTGTGTTTGCCAAACAATCAAGTGAATTAGGTCTGAAAACGATATGTGGGAAATGTCATATAAACATTGTCTTATCTGTTTATTTATTTATTTATGTATGTAATTTATTTTGTGATTTGGAGGTGTCGGGAATTCACTTCACTGTGCAGTAAATACAGGGCCCTTGGAATTATTTGGCAGGGGAGCACCGAATTATGCGGCAGGGTTGACAAAATGATGTGCCCAGAATTGGTAAAATAGTTGGCAAAATGCACCATAATAAAAAAAAGTATTACTTCATTATTTTGAAATTTTTACAAGTGGTAATACTGCCTGGGCAGAGATTTCACCTCATTAGTAAGAGTTTAGCAACCAAATACAGAGATAAGCAACTGAAAGTTGACCAGTTAATCTTTGCGAAGAGCATTTC
Source organism: Lissotriton vulgaris (assembly GCF_964263255.1). NCBI lineage: Eukaryota > Metazoa > Chordata > Amphibia > Caudata > Salamandridae > Lissotriton > Lissotriton vulgaris. The sequence continues at coordinate 371,571,013 of NC_141693.1, read as the reverse complement.
ACTGCAATCGAACACATCGCCATATTTGTAGTAACTTTTGATCAGTTTAAGCTAGAAACTATTTTTTGTGGGCAAAATCTGCAGATTATGCAGTAGATTATGGTTTAAGTGGCAGGGAGGTGCTTTTAGGGGTAGATGGACTGAGGTACACTGAATATCAAGTACTTCAACTAGCCTGGCAAAGAGGTCTGAGGGAATGCACACAATATTCTTGTGTGGTATGGAACGGTATTGGTGTTGATATGGCGCTTACTATCCCTGCTGAGGCACCCAACTCCGTGCAAGCCTTATGTTATTGATTTAGTCAAGTATAAGTGTTGTTGCTAGTCACCCTGTTTCCTTTCATTGCCATGAAAAGTGGAATAGTTTTCTCTTTCACATTGTTGTAGGATTGGGTGCAATCCACGTATCATGTGTATGTGGTGGTGAGTTCATATACCTGAGTATGGAAGTGGGCAAGCCAACAAAGTAACGGAGAGCAAAGCCGGAGCCGAGCTGAGGATCTGGCTGAGCTCTAAGAGCCACTGCAGAGCCCTGAAACAGCTTGACACATAAACTGTGCAATAAACACCATATACAAATATAATAGACTTAAAACATTTTTCAAGTGTATTTCTTTAACATGTACCAACATTTCAACTTCATGAATCAGATTATACCACAGCATTGAGATGTTTATTTAAAGTCACAATTTTTAAACATGAACATAAAGCATGTTGATGCCCCTCCATGACTACAATGCCATTAGTTAATTAAAAGTAAGTCTGGGAAGAGTTTGCGGACTTCTGCTACGCGGAACTCCGCGAAGCTCAAAAAAACCCTCAGCCGGGCTACTCGGACCTCCGCAAGTGTCGGAGTGCGTTAAAATAAATCCTGTTCTCGGTGACTTTCAGTGCCAGGTTCTTGTCTGCACTGTGTAATCATTGTGAACGGGCACAATGCACAGTGCAAGCGGGCGCAGCTTCCTTTCTGCCACTCGAGTAGATTTTTACTCGAGTGGCAGCTTTCTCAACACGAACGGACGGTTTCTCAAAGTGAGCGATTGCGAGCATACGGGACCACTCGCAATGAGAAAACTAACTGCCCACGTTGAGAAATCTCGCCGGGAGGTTGATTTTCCACACTCCCGCTCGCCAACTTGATGTAGATGATCACAAACGAGGAAAAATCTCGCTGTGAGGTGGATTTTCCTCGCTGGCCAACTTGATGTTGACGAACACAAGCATGGTAAAAACTCTGCTCGGCAATGCGGAGCGGAGTTTTTCGTGTGACATGGAGTGCAGAAAACTCTGCAAACTTTGCGAGTGGAGTTCACCGCCCAGACTTAATTAAAGGGTGAGTCTGGCGTCATGTGCACCCTAAAAGTGGCCTAGATTCTTACATGAAGCAACATTGTAGTCTACTTAAATTAGACATAAAAAGGTGCTTGTATATCCCACACCCTGAATTCACATATTTCAAAGTGCTCTCATTTGGAAAAAGAAAACACAGAGAAATAAAATATCTGCCTAGAATTACATAATTTGTTCAAGCAGTAAAGCTGCTTGGAAAAATCCAGGGTTTTCAGATTTCATGTTGTGCCATTCAGACACTACATGGAGACCTTTTCCCCTCTCCTCTTTTATGTTAAAGGTTAATGTTTTCTCTTTAATTCTTGGCACATTAGGTTAGAGCGTGGGTTGCATGCACATGAAAGCTCAGCTTGTTTTAGGCTTGAGGGTCCAAGAGGCTCTTGACGTAAGCCAGAGCCAGACACCTGGCTCGAGGTTTTAGTGGCTCGCTCACCTCTTCCTGAGCAAAATAGTAGCATTTTAATGCTTATACATAGTAGATTATCATGCTGTTTGTAATCTGGTTGTCATTATATCCATGCAGGTATTTATGCCATTAAGTGTGGAAATTAATTTTGTTGAATCGAGCAACACAAACTACCATAACTGGCTACATCTGTAGTATAATGTTTGTTTAATAGGTCAGGAAATTGAGAGTTAGGGAGAAACGTTTGCGCTTGTATTTATAATTAATTTATGTTCTAGAAGGACCTCATTTACTAATGACGTGCAATCTTCTTGCATGTAAAATGCTGCAATAATAATTTCATAATCTCCCAGATAGCGTTCAGACTTTTGATTGCAATGAAACTGCAGTTCAAATTGTGAAGAGATGCACTTTTTAGGTTCAGCTTCCCAGTCAACACAGCTGTCTGGAAGCAGTCATATATGGAAGGGACATGTCAAGTGCCTCAGAAGTTGGTATACCACCCCCCCCCCCCAAAGACAGAGAGTTACAGCACAAGACCCAAGATGTTCTTTTGGTTAGAGAAAAACTTCTCAGGCCCTATTTATTACAAACATCATAACAATCATACCACAAACATAGGGAGATTTATTAGCATGCTTGCACTTAATCTTTTTGGACCCAAATGCATATTAAGCTACACATCAAATTACCTATCATCTAGCCCATCCCTATGTATCAATATACTTTTGAAAACTCATGGTTTGGCTCCTTCACCTGTACCCCTGGCACCCATCACTGTTCCAGGCCCAAAAGCGGATCCCACCTCACGAAACAGCCTCATGTGTTAAAAACCTATGAAAAACTCCCAACACCTTCCTCCTTCCCCCAGAGCAAATGAGTCTACTGTTATGTGAAACCAGGATCTATTCAATATATAGAGGAAAATTCCCCCAGAGAAGAATTATTGGTGTACCCCTATCACCCACTGGAAAGATGGGCTGGGCAACCAGGACATAACTTAGTTACCTGGTGCAGACAGCATCTTCCACCACCCTAACGGGGCACCAAAATTTTGAGCAGCTACACGAATAGAAGGCCATTAAGGCCTTGGAAGCGAGTGACCCAACCCACACTCAACCCCCTTTGAGTTCAGGATACGAGGAACATTGTTGTTGGGGCCAGTGCTGGGGTGGGACTATGCCCCCATCAATACACCTTACCTCATCTTGCCCGGTGCACAGCAACATCGCTATTGACAAGCGCGAGCATTGAGGAGCGCGCACTTAGGACCCGGACCCGCCCCTACCTCATCTAAGCTACGGGCGGCCGGTCTGCCCCAATGGGCGCCCGGCCGCTTAATTCTTCCGGGATAGGAGGACGCACTTTTGGTGGGACAGAGGGCGGAGCATGGGGACCTATTTAGGTTCCAGGGGCAGTGACCCCGGCCTCTCCTTGCGGGCAGGCAAGGTTGTTTTGGTCCTTAATTAGTGAGGGTTGTGGGACAAGGTCTTCCCCTTCTCCAATCCCCATTGCTGAGGCAACTTGGATCAACTTCATCTCTAGTCTTTATGCGAGTAATGGTGGTATGAATGTCTTCAGGGATTGTAAAGAAGATAGCCCTCCTTTAGACCCACCTTCTGAGAAGGTTATCGAACGGGCCATAAAAGAATTACGCTCCTCCGGCGCAATGGGCCCTGATGAGCTTCCAATTCTGGTCTTGAAGCAGGACCCTGTCTCTTGGAGCAAGATTTTATTTCCATTATTTAGTTTTTGCTTCATGAATAAAACTGTCCTGCCGTCATGGAAGGGAAGTATACTGGTGCCGCTGTTCAAGAAGGGCGATAGGAATGCCCCTAAAGACTATCGTCTTATCGCCCTTCTTGATGCAATCGGTAAGGTCTTTGCTAAATGCCTGCTGTTCCTGATAGATGAGTGGGTGTCTAATAACAACATATTGCCCCTTGAACAGACAGGCTTCCGCAGGGGTCATGGTACCCTTGATAATCTTACGGCCTTACAAATAATCACTGACAAATATGTGAGGGTTCGCGGTGGTAAGGTGTACGCAGCGTTTATAGACTTCTCCACGGCGTTCGATAAAGTGGATCGTCCGCTGCTTTGGAGAAAGCTATCAGCGCTGGGTATGCCTTCCAGCTTGTTGGAGCTGGTGTGTGCTCTTCACACAGATACATGGTGTAAAGTTCTTTTAGGGGGAGAAAGAGGGCTATCTAGGGTCATTCACTCTGTTAACGGTCTTAAGCAGGGTTGTTTGTTAGCCCCCATTCTCTTCTCTTTATATATTTCTAATCTTCCTTTGACACTTGCCTCCTGTGAAGGAATAGCTCCTATGTTAGGGGACTCTGCGATTTCTAGTTTACTTTACGCCGATGATATCTTAATATTGGATCTAACCCCTAAGGGCTTAAATAACTGCTTACATGCCCTCCATTTATTTGCTGAATCTCATTTCCTTAAAATAAACATTTTTAAGAGTAAAATAATGTGTATTGCTGGCAAGAAAAATAAAAAAAAAACAAAATTGGATGGACTGTTGGGGGACAAATGTTGGAAGTTGTACATAATTATGTACTTTTGGGGAAAATAATAACTAATAATTCTAGTGAGAAACCCCATATTGATAATAACATGCGGAAGGTAGTGGCCCAAGGCAAAAGTTTACTATCCCTTTATACTGCCACTGGGAGGCGACATTTTTCCTACCTGCTGGAGGTATTTCGTGCAAAAATCGCGTCCTCCCTACTCTATGGACTGGAAACAGTGGATTTGGGGCAATGGGGTTTTTTGCCGGAGGCCGAGGGGAAGATTTTCCGGTATCTAACTACTACTAACAACGCATGTACAGCAGCGGCCTTCAGACTTGAGTTTGGAGTACGTAGTAGTTGGGCCCAGGGCCTGGTGGGATTGGTGCGATGGGTTGTCTGTTTGGCTAAGGGGGAAGTGGGGACCCTACGATGTCTTATGAAAAACGAATTATTGGGGTCTTTTAATGAATTCTCCCTTCTCGTAAAAAACTTTAGAAAGGCGTTGTCGTTTTTAAAATTAGATGAGACTTCCCTTTTTTCGCTATCCCAGGGCCAATTGAAATCAGTCCTGAAACGGGCCTCGTGGGAACTTAGTTTTTGTTTAGATAGGGAGTATATCGTGACAAGGAAGGGAGTCACTCCATTCATTTCATCTTGTGCAATTAAATACAGGCAACCCTATATATCCTGGAACCTATCTCATGGTGTCCGGCGGTTCTGGTTCCTGCTAAGACAGGATCTTCTACCTTTAAACAGACTTTTGGCCAAATGGTATGGTACTTCCGAAGCCTGTAATTTTTGCAACTTCCCTACGCAAGATTTGACACATGTACTATTTGTATGTCCCTCTCTGCTTCCTTCCCGACGCAAATGGTTGCGCCACATTTGTTTGAAATTGAGTATTCTAACCGTCAATGCTTTTGTACTTGCCCTTAATAACCCTCCCAACGAGATGTTCTGTTTTAATGTTTTTAACTTTTTAAAATGTTTTTTAGATATTTATTGAGGGGCCTTTCTCTGCAATGTATGAACTAAGGTATTATGATTATGAAATCCGTATTGGTCTTTCTGCACAGATAATGGTACTTTGTAATTGTGCCTTTCTATTATACAACCTGTAATGTTGTGACTATGTACTTTCATTTTGTGGATCTCTTCGGAGTTCCAAATCAAATAAAATAAACTTGAAACTAAACAACTCAACTCCTTCCCCCAGAGCAAATGAGTCTACTGTTATGTGAAACCAGGATCTATTCAATATATTAGAGGAAAATCCCCCCAGAGAAGAATTATTGGTGTACCCCTATCACCCATTGGAAAGATGGGCTGGGCAACCAGGACATAACTTAGTTACCTGGTGCAGACAGCATCTTCCACCACCCTAACGGGGCACCAACATTTTGAGCAGCTACCACGAATAGAAGGCCATTAAGGCCTTGGAAGCGAGTGACCCAACCCACACTCAACCCCCTTTGAGTTCAGGATGCGAGGAACATTGTTGTTGGGGCCAGTGCTGGGGTGGGACTATGCCCCCATCAATACACCTTACCTCATCTTGCCCGGTGCACAGCAACATCGCTATTGACAAGCGCGAGCATCGAGGAGCGCGCACTTAGGACCCGGACCCGCCCCTACCTCATCTAAGCTAAGGGCGGCTGGTCTGCCCCAATGGGCGCCCGGCCGCTTAATTCTTCCGGGATAAGAGGACGCACTTTCGGTGGGACAGAGGGCGGAGCATGGGGACCTATTTAGGTTCCAGGGGCAGTGACCCCGGCCTCTCCTTCCTCTGTTGCACCGGATCGGTGGCGGCCTCCCAGAAGCATCTCCCTCCTACCTCCCCCTGTGTAGTTTTAACTCCCACCCACCCGTCCCTTTAGCTCAGTGGATTGGAGGGGCGTGTTGCGGTAGAAAGACCTTGGAACAGTAAAATTGACTGACGGAATGGATGGGAGTCCGCCTTGCGTACTCCCTAGGCCAGCACTGAGGGGGGAGACGGTAAGCTCTCCGCTGTAAAATATGGCCCCGGCTAGGGAGACTAGGGCAACAGGTTACGAGCCTCCTGGGTTCCTGGTCAGCCTGGTGGACGGGGGGTGGGCCCCTGGAGTAGGCGGACAAGGATCAGAGGTTTGGGGCCCACTCCTCATGGGCGCAGGTGGGTTCCACCTCGCGTGGATGATCGGCATGGAAGATGGGAGCTGGAAGCCCCCTTAGTGCTGGAGGATTAGAATCTGAATCTTGCTGAAGAAGATCTGGAAGTCATTCTTGACTCCTGGATCCCCAGAACCGCACGCCATCCTGAACCACTCTACCCCACCCCACAACACAGACACCCTCTCTACATCTATCCACACTGGATTCCCCAGCCCCCCTCTGCCTCGCACACCACCTCACATTCAGCTCCAACGCCCCACACCCTTAACACCTGGGTGCCCAGAGTCTGACGCAATCCTTAAGCCCTCTACTCCTCCTCACAACATAAATCTCCTCTCCCCTTATAGCCTCCTCGCCTCCATCACCACCCCCCCACCTCTCACATCCAGCCCCCTCCCATCTATCATAACCCCCATACCTCCCACACCGATCATACCTTCATCCTGTCACTTCCCCTCCCCGCCTCCTCCCACACCCAACCCACCTCCTCCTCTCACACCACCAACGCTCCCCCTCGCTACACTCGCTCCCCCCTTCCTCATCACCCCTCCTCCTCTCACACCTTAGCTCCTCTCCCACGCTCACATCAACACACTCCTGCCCTCCACACCGTGCCCCCCCTCCACCCCCATCCCGCCTTCCTACACCATCCCAAGCTCCCCCTCTTTCTACACCACCTCAAGTCTCCCGTCCTCCTTCACCTCCCTCCCCTACCGCTTCTCTCCCTGCCCTCCCCATCTCGATAATCACCCACGTACCTACCAGGGATACTCCCACCCCTACTACTCCTCCTCCTCCACCCACCCTAACATCCCCCACACCTACGTCTAACCCACACCCATCTTTCTACCCTCCCCCCACCCATACCTTTCCCATGAACCCATTGAACCGAATCAACTCTCGTCTACCTACCCTTGGCTCTCCCACTACCCCCACTTCTACTGTCCCTAACCACACTCTTGACAAGATCATGTCCACCCTTCAACAAATCAAAGACGAGCTTCAAACATTCAAACTACTTTTCGCAAGCCATCTTAGGCTCCCCTCTCCACCTTGTACCATACTATCCGGCAAGCACCCCAACCATCCCACACTCTTTCACAAACGCAACCCCCCTTACTGGACTTCTATCCCTGCCCCTAATTCTTCCAACCGCCCTATCCGCTGCACCAATCCATTGACATGATATGACATACGTACCCTACTACATTCCTACAAATCCGCTCCCACCACCCACATAGCCTCTACGCATCTACCCATCCCCACCATTCAGTCCAACCCTCACACGCACCCCCCCCAATAACTCACCTCTGTCCACTCACCTTCCTATCCCTATCATCCTCTCCAACCCCCACAGACCCCCCACTCAAAATATTAGAGGCACCATCTCCAACAATCTGAAAACAGTCACCCTCACATTGGACCCAGCCACCTCCCTTCTTAGCCCACGGCTCAAATGCACACTACTTAACTGCAGATCTGCCCCCAGACACGCATCTGACATAGCTGACCTCATTATCGCACATGACTTAGACCTTACCATACTCACCGAAACCTGGTTAACTTAATCCTCATCCGCCCTCATCGACATTCTAGTTCCCCCTAACTATCACATCATCAGATTAGATAGTACCGGCAAAACAGGAGGTGGGATAGCATGTATTTTTCGCAGTAGCCTTTCAGTAACCAAAGCCATCTCCCCTACCTTCTCATCTTGTGAACACTTCTGCCTCGATGTCAACAGCGAGGGCAATCCAGTATGCTCTCTATATATTATCTAACACCCACCAGGGGACAACCTCGTCTTCACTGAACACCTCATGGACATGATCACAACTAATTCGGGTCGACAAAACACACAAATATTCCTTGGTGACTTCAACCTTCATTGGAATGATCAGAACGACTCAGTGGTTAACAGTCTCAAAAACTTCCTCAAAACGTTAGACCTAACCCGAATCTGAAACAGCCCTACTCATGACAAAGGCTCTATCCTTGACCTCATTATCTCCAAAGATCACACCACCCAACTTGACTCAATCCAACCTTGTGACTGGTCCGACCACCACATTATCACATTCATCAATGAACTAGTGAAACTTCACCCAGCCCAATCCACCAAACCCAAGGTATGGAAAAGAGACTTGAGGAAGCTCAATCCCATCTCCTCACCCTCCCCCAGCTACAACCTACTCATACCCCCCTATGGCAACGACGACGTCCAGGCCCTTACCGAGCACTACCTCAACTCAATGACTACGATAATCAACGAGGTTGCTCCCCCTCAGCTAAAGAGATTCCCCGCCAAAAGCTCAAAGCCGTGGTATGACAGTCTGCTTAACAAGGACAGGCGAGACATGAGACTCGCAGAACGCAATTGGAGATCCACCCCTTCTGCTATGCACCTCAACACTCTGAAGAAAAAAAGAAATGCCTACTTCAGAAAAATCAAACGAACAAAAGCAAACTTCTTTAGCCAGCTACTAGATCAAGCAAAAAAACGACCAAAAAAGCTATTTGAACTAATCAAAACTCAATCCAAAGATGAACCACAGCGAGTACACAGTACTACCAGCACGCTCCCATCCTGTGAAGAATTTTCTTCCTTCTTCAATACAAAAACAATCAACATCAAGAAAGATCTCCTCACGGATCTAAACAAATTTTCTAACCCCAGCAGCATACCAGCCACCAAACTAAAAAACAATGCTTCCTGGGAATCCTTTGAGACTTACACGGAAGTCTCTATAGGCAAGATCCTACGTACCCTGAAGCCCTCTAACCAATTCTCGGATCCTCTACCTGCAAACGCTGTAAAGGACCTCAGCCCCTGGCTTCTTCCGCTCTGGACCAAAATCATTAACAGTTCTCTTCAACAAGGATCTATCCCAGACTCCCTCAAAGTGGGACAAGTATCACCCATACTTAAGAAACCCACAGCTGACCCTACTGACCTCAACAACTACCGCCCCATCACTAATATCCCCACCTTAGCCAAACTGTTAGAAAAATGTGTCCACCTTCAACTGACTAAACACATCACTCATTTTGACCTCCTGAACCAACACCAATCTGGCTTCCGTGCAGGACACAGCAGAGAATCAGCCATGACTCACATTATTGATGACGCACTCCAAATTCTAGACCAAAACGGCACCTGCCTCCTCATCCTACTTGACCTCTCATTTGCATTTGACACGGTCAAACACGAGAACCTACTCGATCTCTTGAATACCAGAATGGGCATCTCTGGGACAGTACTCAAATGGTTCACCTCCTTCCTTCATAATCGGACCCAGAAATTCAAAATTAATAACGTCATGTCCACACCTGTTCCAGTTACACTTGGTGTCCCGCAAGGTTCCTCCCTATCACCGACTTTGTTCAACCTAGTCATGGAGCCACTCACAGCACTGCTTCATACCTCTAATGTGCAATTCCACATGTATGCGGATGATACCCAACTCTACCTAAAACTACAATCCCCTGAAGACCTCAAACTTCTCAACTCCACACTTAAAGACACACAATCATGGCTGGCAGAGAACCATCTCAAACTCAATGCCCTAAAAACTGAATTCCTCCTAATAGCACCCCCCGCCAAAATCCCCATCGCCCAGGACTGGCTAAAACACCTCACTGCCTTCAACGTCCAACCTATCATTGTGGACTCAGCCAAATCCTTAGGCATCACCCTCAACTCCAATCTCAATATGCAACGACATATTAGCAATGCAACCAAGGGAGCTAATTTCCAAATCAATACTCTGAGAAAGCTGAAACCCTTCCTCCCAGCCAACGACTTTAGAACTGCTGTTCAAGCACTAGTAATCCCTCGGATTGACTATGGAAATACCGCCCTCTGCGGCCTCCCACTATCAACAACCGCACCATTAAGAGCCTCCATCAATGCTGCAGCTAGGCTCATAACCGGATCAAAAAGACGCTCCCATATCTCTCCAGACTTAAAATCTCTGAATTGGCTACGGCTCGAAGCCAGAATACACCTGAAAATCGCATGCATCACTCACAAAGCCTTACATCACAGCTCGCCCAGCTACATTGCTCAAAAATTGACAATCTCAGGAGGCTCAAGAACCACAAGAAGCACAGGCACTCTCCTTTTGAAACCACAAAAATTCCACAAGAAAAAAACCTACAAACGTTCCTTCTCAGGGATGGCCCCCAGGATCTGGAATGCCCTGCCACCAGAAACGAGACTCATCTCATCCACTGCCTCCTTCAAAAAAGAAGTCAAAGCTATCCTCATGGCTAAATTCACCTGAACGTTAACTATGCATTTTCTGTTTTCCGTTTGCCTCCCCCTTGTATTTCAGTGCCTCAATCGACCGCACAATCACACCCTACTACCTGGCATTGTGCGCTCCCTGAACTAATCGCCTACTTATTCCCTTCTTTTTCTTCTGTTGTGTTCTCCTTTCCTATGTATCCAGGATTTGCCTGATTTATTTTTTCTTTACTGCAATCTCCTTTAATATGTATGTAAAGCGCTCTGATATCTGCAAGGATCTTGTTCGCGCTATACAAAACTTTGAAAATAAATAAATAAATAAAATAAGAATAAAATTGTGTTGATAACTGTAAATAATGAATTTTGAAATGCCTTGTCATGTTTATGAAATGTCAAATATTAAACATGGCCGTTTTACACCCACACAAATCTCTGTCGAGGATTCTCAAGTGGGTTGTCAGGTTATCAGGAGGGAGCGGGGAGCATGCTGGGGGATCCGGGTCCTATACAGCAAGCCTGAAAACTTGCAGTGTGAGACGCAAGCAAATTTGTTGCTTGGGCCAGTGCCGGGGTGGGACTTTGTCCCCCCCCCCCGTCCCCCCCCCTGCATGCCCCATCCCTCATCTGGCCTGGCACACAGTGACAGTGCTATGAAAGCATGTCTGATACCCCGCTGCACAGGGCGTGCCCTGGCACGTGCCAGAGCAAAGACCAGACAAAGACCAAGCCAACAGCTGGCCCATCTATGCCCGTCAGTGGTTGAAAGAGGCCGAGCCAGGTCACCTCTTTTGGGCCTACTAATTTGAATCATTCGGATTGCTTTATCCAGCCGCGGCCGGTAGTAGGAGTACCTTCCGGGCGGTGACGTAGGGAGGGGGAGGGGAAGGGTGGGGGTTGTAATGTATGGATTACAGACCTTAACAGGAAAGTAAACATATAAATAAATAAAACAAATTTCGTTGCATGCACTGCATCACTACATGCGATGCAGTGCGCGCTGTGATGGGGCTGCCAGCGCGTGATTATTATTAGGTCATACCCGGAGTGTTCTCCCCAGGAGGAGGGCAAAGATGGAGCCATTTCTTGTGAGTACTCCCCCTCCCGAGGTCTTAGCTGGACTCTGTCTGGCGTTTCCAACAGCTCAGAGGTACTCTGGCCGGACACATCTGGAGTCCCTTCGAGAGTTATCCCCTGGTCAACATCCAGTTCTACTTCTTCCGGTCGATTATTGGGTCTGGAATCCAAGTTATCCGCTGATGGTTGCTCCTGGGTTCCAGCATGTACCCTTTTGAAGAAGGAGATATTGCGGGTGATTTCTTCAGCTCCTCTTCGGGCCGTTATTAAGGTGCCAGAGCGGCGAGTGACAGTCCAGGGTTGGTGTTCAAATGGAAGCCGGAATTTGCTCCCAGGGTACTGGTCCTTGACGTAGACTCTGTCCACCCTTTTGATGTCGGACACTCTGGCCCGTCGCTGGCGCTGGCTTGGTCATTGGAATTGGTTCTCTTAGCTAATACTTTTCCGGCGTCAATCCGAGCCGGGGTCCAGCGCGGCTGATGTGGGATGGTGTCTCGTACTACTCGGCCCATGCTTGCTGGCCCTGGAGCTGCTTCGGTCGTGAGATGGGGTGTCAGCCGATACTCCCTCAGGAAACTGTATATGGGTCTTTCAAGGGGTGCTTCATTCGCATGCGCAATGGGTATTACCTTGTTGAGGGTGCGCATGAATCCTTCTACCTCCCTGTTCGTTTGGGGCCACCAGGGGGTCACTTTCCGGTGTTGGATGCCTCATGTCTTGAGGTAATCCGCAAAGTCTTGTCCGTGGAAAGGTGGGCTGTTGTCTGTTTTCACCACTTCGAAGATGCCATGGGTCGCAATGGTTTTCTCAAGCTTGGTGATCACCTCCGTGGCTGTCTGGTTCCCCACAATCTCGACCTCTGGATATTTTGTGTAGTCATCAATGGTCACCAGTGCATATCGTCCATCTGGGAGGTGTCTGAAGTCTACACTGACGCATTCCCATGGCCGCTGTGGGTTGTCTTCTGTGATGAAAGGGTGGGGCCGGTCTGGCTGGCCCGATGCCTGGAACCATGAGCACGTCCTGACCGTGAGTTCCACTAGAGCGTCCATTCCTGGAAACCACACTTTTGCCCTTAACCGGCTCTTCGTCTTCACCATGCCCTGGTGTCCTCGGTCCACCGCTTGTTGAGCAAGGCTCGAGGGGATCACCAGTCGAGGGCCTCTGAGGAGACAACCACTGTTGTCCACCAACAGTTCATCTTTTACTTTCATGACGGGCTCCAGGACAGTTCTTGCTTGTGGCGTCCGCCTGGTCATGGTGGATTGGATGTGGCGCCAGTTGTTAGATTGGACTGCTCCGATGGCTAGTTGCATACTTCATCTGTCCGGGTAGCTTCCACAATGGTTTCAGGTTTCATGGGGAGCGGCCGCGACCTCTCGGATACCAGCCGGACATATTCTTCCGTGTCCTCGGTGTCCTCCTCTTCTGCTCTAGTGGCGGCCCTGGATGCCGCGATAGATAGTCCGCCGGATTGGAGGACCCTGGCTTGTATTCCACTTGTTAGTCATACCCTTGCAGCTGGAGGATCCATTTTCAATCCTCGGGGCAGGTTTGGATACCGACCCCTGGAAGAGGGGGATGAGGGGTTTGTGGTCTGTGGATACAGTGAATGGGTGGCCATACACGTATACGTGAAAGTGCTGCAGGCCCAGTGGATGGCAATCGCCTCTCGCTCGATTTGCGAGTATCTCTGTTCCATGTCCATCAGTGAGCGACTCGCGTAAGCGATCGGGGCCCATTCTCTGTTGTAATTGGGTGAGCACTGCTCCTAGCCCAGAGGGGCTGGCGTCCACAGCAACATTGGTGGGTCCGGATGGGTCAAAGTATGATAGTGTAGTGTCTGCCAACAGGGCTGCTTTGGTGTCTTTAAAAGCTTGATCCTGTTCTGGGCCCCATTGCCACGTGGTGGTGGATTTAGTTAGTTCCCTGAGGGGCTTCGTGAGGTTGGACAGGTCTGGGACGAACTGCCTGCAGAAGTTCACCATCCCTAGGAAGCTTCTGATTTCCGAGATGTTGGACGGTGCTGGGGCTTCTTGGACATCCTTCACCTTGTCCGGATCCGGGGTCACTCCTTTGTCGGAGAAGGTGTAGCCAAAAAAGCTGATCTTGTTCCTCCAGAACTGACATTTTTCTCAGTGAAGGGTCAGCCCGGATTCCTTGATCCTTTGGAGGACTTTGTGAAGTCGCCGGTGGTGTTCTTCCATCGACAAAGCATATATTAACAGGTCATCACTCACATTCAGGACTCCCGTGATTCCACTGAGAACCTCGCGGATGGTGTTTTGGAACACCTCCGCAGCACTCGAGATTCCGAAATTCAAACGTCGGTATCTTCGGAGACCGACGTGCGTTGGGAAAGTGGTGATGTATCGAGAATCAGGGTGTAGTGGCAGTTGGTGGTAACCAGATCGTAGGTCCATCTTCAAAAACCATTTCGCTGCGTTCAGCTCCCCCAAGATGTCATCAATGATGGGGGTTAGGTGACGTTCTCTCTTCACTGCGGCGTTCGGAAGGCGCATGTCGACGCAGAAGCGGACCTGTCCTGGTTGTTTCGGCTTCCGTGCTACTACGATCGGGGACACCCAGGGTGTGGGCCCACTGACCTTCTCGATAATCCCTTGTCTCTCTAGTGCCTCCAGTTCTTCCACCTTCTTCCGCAGATGGAACGCAATACGCCGGGGTCTCAGCGCCACTGGTTGAACTGACGGGTCGATGTGGAGAGAGACTTCCTTCCCTTTTAGGCATCCAATGCCTTTGAAGACGTCTTCGAACTCCTCCATGATGACCTCAAGTTCTTCTTCCTGTACTGCCATGGCGAACAAAATTAGCTTCAGCTCCTCGCTGACTGCCCGCTCAGCAGCATTCTGCTTCCCTCCTGGGTCACATACACTGTGGTTGGGATTTTGAGGTCCCGGTGCTTTAGCTCAGTCTTGAAGCATCCCCGGAGCGGGATGGGCTTCTTTTGTCAATATACGAACACCCTGATTCTGGCTTCCTGCAATGGTGGGCGTGGGTTTAACTGATTGTATACATTCGCAGCCATAAGTTCAATCAAGGCCCCAGTATCTATGGTGGCTCTCACATCCTGCTGGTGGATTTTGATCCTGCACTTTGGAAGTCGTCGCCTCTTCCTTCGTGGCTGGTCTATTGCAAAAACGTAGTGGATTGGGTAGTCCCCTGTGTCGTCGTCCATTTCCTCACTGTCGTATGCTTCCGCTACCGATTGTGCTGCTTCCTTCCGCGATTTCGTGGATCGGCATACTGCCACGAAATGGTTCATCCATCCGCAGGAGCTGCACTTCTTCCCTCTCGCTGGGCAATCCTGCATGCGGTGGGGCGTGTCTCCGCAGTGTCCGCACTCCTTTTTCTTCTCCTGCGGTCTCCTCCCTGAGGCTTGGCGGGCCTTGGGCCTCACTACATTTATTGCTTCTACCGCATTCACCTGCTCTGTCTTGATGGGTCAGTGGAGGGCTGCTTCCATGTGGGACGCCCTGGCTTGTGATAGCTCCTTCGATCGGCCCAGGGTGAGGATATCAGCCAAGGGTTTCCCATCTTCCTGTAGGATGGTCACCCTGAGTTTGGACGAGTAGCATCCTTGGATTATCTGCCCTCGGATTTCTTCCTGTTCGTCCCTAAATCCGCATGTACTTGCCAGTTCCTTTAACCGCCCGTGGAATGCGTCTAACGACTCCTCCGCGTCTTGTTTGGCCTGGCGAAGATAAATCTCTTATAGTCTCTATTCGCCATTGGTTCAAAATGTGCGTTTAGGGCATTTAGCAACTTCATGTAGGTTTTGGGTGTGGGCTCCACTAAGGTTTTGGAGATGTGGTGGATGTACTTGCCTCCCAAATGGAGCAGTAGGGCCCTGCGCCTTTCTCGGGCTATGCCTGCCAATTCAAAGTATATCTGGAGCCAGTCAGTCCAGTCTCTTCACAGCGGGGCGAGGGAAGATGGGGCGCCATCTACTGTGAATGGCTCAATGGCTGAGATCAACTCCATTTCCGCGCAGTCGCAGACACTCTTCACGGCACGTGCTCGGCCTACCTTCTCGGCTCAGTAATCTTGCCTCTGCACTCTGGGTGGCAGGCTTCACCATGATGTTCTTCCCTCCAGAGGAGCGTGAAATGCTCGAGTTAGGGTCCAGGCAGGGCAACTAGGGACACCTCCATTCTCCTCCAGGCAACCCACGGGGCTGGGGGTCTCCAACAGCCTGGGGAAGGTCTCGCAGGAGCACCACAGTAGACCTCTGTAGATTTACCAGCACCCCTGTGGTGATATGGCCCCCATCAAGGGCTCTATACCACTGCTGGGGATCGAGTGCATGCATCAGTGCATGTAGGCTCTTTTCCACCTCGTCGCCAGTGTGATGGGGCTGCCAGCGTGTGATTATTATTAACGCCGCAGCCACAATTAAGCGAGGGACACCGCTTTTACTTTCACTCGCGTGGGCATGACTGCCGGAGCCGGGCCACGCCTCTTTATTTTATAGCCGGCGTGTGACGACACACGCCGGCGCTAAACAGCATCCTCCGAGCGCGGGTAGACTGCACCGCTACCCGGCCGGAGGACCCTACAGGCGCAACAAAATTCGTTTTATTTATTCATATGTTTACTTACCAGTTAAGGTCTGTAATCCATACATTACTACTCCCCACCCTGCCCCTCCCCACGTCACCGCCCAGCAGGTACTCCCACTACCGGCCGTGGCTGGCTTTATCACTTTATTATGGGCAAGTGGAAAATCGTGGGTAGTTCTGCTGCTGATAACACGATTGCTACTATGGACTCCTTTTTGGTGCACGCAGCATGGGTACTTTCCAAGGAAATTGAACTGACTGAAAGGTGACTTTCCCTGGGAGGGGGTTTTGCCTGTAAGTGTTCAACCTGATAAAATGCTGGGGACCCTTGATCCTGCTGCCTATGATTCTGTTCTTCTAGTCTGAACACCCGGAGATTATGGACAGTAAAAATTGCATTGACACTTCTTTACTTAATGAGCCCCCTGTTAAAAAGAAGAAAGGTGGGACTATGCGAAGGAAGATACTAACTGGTCCAAAGACAGGCAATGCCATACTTGTTACAGGAGCTGCTCATCCCGCACAGAACAATTCTGAATAAATATATGTCAGGTTTTAAACTAACTAAAAATGCATTTAAAACATCTGTAAGATTGCCTTCGTGGTATAGAAGCACGTTTGGTCACATTGTCTCAGTTTAAAGGTATCAGCCCCTCTGTCATTGTATCTTCCGCTACACCCCTAGTTTCAAATAACTTTCAAGTTGCTAGTAACACGTGTAATATTGCTAATACGGCACTTTCTAATGCATTTTGTGAGCCACAAGTCACGGTTAACAATACTTTTTCTTTTGTGGCCTCAATTAGTCAGACATTGTCTGCCCCTGTAATCACCCCTATTTTAACCCCCCCCCATTTTTTCCTTCACCCTCACAGGCAGCTATGATTAACTATCCAGGGTGTATTACACTTGAGGGGTGTGTTCTTCCTATCCATCCTATTCGCTTAAAACCCACCTATTCCCTTCCTTGGGCTAAATTTCCGCCACTCACGCTTCCTTCCTCACTCACTCTGTCTTATAGTGCCAGGAAGCCTATGGTGTCAGTGCGCTCTATAAATTTCACCTGAGATAAGATAAGATAAGATCCAACCTTGATAACCGGACATGCAATATTTGCTTCCTAATGGAAAGGATGTCATACTGAATTTGCCTCCCACAGTTTGTGCTTATGTTTTAATACTGGCTAACATTCCCAGAACCAAATTGGTTCAGACCGAGTCTACTGACCAGCTGAATATTAAGGTCCTCTATTGGCTAACTAAGAATATGGATTTGATCCCTCGTTCTTACCTCATTTTGTAATGGCTAGAAAGGTTGACTGGATGAGTCTTACTACAAAAGCATTACCCAGCGATTGTATAGATGTACATTTTAGAAATCCAAATGTTGTCTGTAGTCTTTTTACCCAACCACAGCTTTACTATCATGGGTTTTCTCAGATACATGTCCTTCCATTTGGCTATTTCTATAAACTCCATAATCTTAGGATACCTTTTGCCTCTGGCCCAGTCTGTGCTTCTGGCTTAGACCCACTTTGGCGCATTGCAATTTCAGTATTCCTGGGATTGATCATAGTAATAATTTTGCATCCCTGGAAGGGCTGGAGGGATGTGACTGACTTACAGCTGCACCTAATGTTAGGTCTGTGCACTGAAGGGGAGGTCAGCATTTGAAGGAGTCAAAAGTTGCTAGTAATAAGACTAATTATTCCATGTCCAGGGGAGACATTACACAAAATTGTGCTTCCAACACTTTATTTCCCACTAGAACTGAGGTGCCCTCACCTGAACAGAGTTTTGTACTAAGTGCTAAGTCCAGGAGATGTTTGACTAAGTTTACCTTTATGCCCTGGAATATTGCAGGGATTAATAGTAAACTGGTCATGAAAGATTGGCTCTCCCTGGTTGAACGGTTTGATTTTATCATCTTGCAAGAAACCCGGGATGTTATTCCTATGGTTTTCAATGGATATTCTTTTTTTCTGTCCTTGTGATCCCCTCTGCATCAGGGCACCCAAAGGGAGGATTGTCAATTTGGATAAGGCTGGGAGTAAGGCCAAAATAGTCCCTATGAATCTTAGCTGTTCTGAGGTCCAAGTTTTAGAACCGACTGTCACTCATCGGTTTATATTTTATATTACTAATTGTTGCATCAATTATTTTTCTAGATCTGTCAATAGTAATTCCCATATTTTATTTGATATTGTTGGCAAACATATGTATAATTCTAACTCTGCTCAGTTGGAATGTCACATTACGAGTGGTGGTGATTATAATGCAAAACTCAGCTATATCAATTCTGACATTAGTTATGAGTTAGGCCACCAGTTTATGGCTTGTGGCCTTGCAAACATACAAGAATCAGTATTAGAAAGATTACCCAGGGCACCTATTTTATATGGAAGAGGTTGCAGTTCAAGTGTAACTGCAACAAATAATGGACGGAATGCTAAATTATTCAAACATTCTCCCCCAGTCAAGAGATCTGTGTTAAATCCATTGTTCTTTTGCCCACTACGCCACTTCAGTTTGGACCCAGCCATTTGCAAATCAGTCTTGACTCTGTGCCTCATGGGAACAGTCCAGACGGAACTGCCAAGCCAGGTCCTCCCTGGACCAGAAAGATGATCCTGGGATTAGTTTTGGGGTATGTCACCCCTTCATCATCCAGGCTAGCTTGAATCCAGAGGCACAGTGAGCAAGGGACCTATGTCTGGTTGAAATTCAGTAATTGATTACTTGTGTATTACTCGTGGCTTAGTACAGTATATGTATGAATGCGAGATACTGTGCTCAGCCTTCAGTGATCACAATCCATTGATTGCTACACTTTTTTACTATTACTATTAGATATCAGTAAATGTTAGCAGTCTTGCGTCCAACACCACAACATAACAGTCTTAGGCTTGGATGACTTTTGCCAAAGCCAACTACATTTTTGGATTTAGTTAGTCAAGACAAATTTTAATATTTTCCTTGTTTGTTTGGATGAGGTTCCCTTCGAGGATAATCTGTGCATGCATTTTAGAGCACTATGCAATGTAATAAAGGAGCAGTGACTTAAACCATTTACCAGCCCAGTTTGTACACCCATTCAATGGTTTTTCAGACCCTGTTCCCTTGCAAACAATGATCTGAGACTTGTTCTGTCAGCCAAACACAGAAATCCTAGCGCAATTGCTTTGGCTCAGGCACACCATAAAGAGCCCTGGCGACCAGGAAGCTTGAAATTCAAAGAAATAACTCAGATCAAATGACTAACACAGCCTCCTTAAGCACAAAAGCCTACTCTCAGGTTTTTGAGCAGTCCTATTATGGGGGATCAGTGGGTAGCTCATTTTGAAAACATTTATTGTAGTGCTTCTAATGACAGTGATTATGTAGAGCTATCTTTCCCAATTGATAAAGCTGGCAGGCCCCCATTTCTGTAGTGAAGGTGGTTACTGCCCTACATAGTAATTGCCCCTCTGAAGCCCCCAGGCTGAATGGAGTACCCATTGATATTTTAAAGGTGGAACTGACCTCTAGGCATTGCTGTTGACTGATGTTTTTATCAATTTAGATCTGAATGCTCTCCCACCTTCGTGGACTAGCTCCATTACAATTCCAGGTTTTTAAAAAAGGTAGTCACACTGATCCTAAGTGCTACATATCCATATCTTTAATTGATTCAACTGTCAAAGTTATGGGTAGAGTGATTATTAACACGTTAAGAGATTGGCGTGATGACAACAGTGTTCTATCTTCTTATCAAAATAGGTTCATGCAAATCTTAAGAACACTGGAACAATGTCTAAATCTTAATTTGCTGCTAGGGAAATACACCATATGGAAAGAATTACCTTTATACCTTGCCTTCATGGATCTATCTTCTTCCTTTGATAAAGTAATTCATAACAAATTGTGAGCTGTTATGCTGGAGACGGGGATCGATACCACGATTGTGCACTTTTTGGCCTACCTTTATTGGCCTGTGACTAGAGTGAGGTTTGGTCCTAATGGAGAATTATCTGACTCTAATAAATTGCAGTGTGGAGTTAGATGAGGATGTGTTTTAGCATCTCTTTTATTTATTTTATGCTTTTTTAAGTACTATTAGTTTAGATGTCCCCATGTTAATTGTGTTCCCATACCCGTACTGTGGTAGGCTGATGGCGACATGCTTGTAACACAGACCCCCAAATGCTCTGAGGTGCCTGGAACAAGCTTTTTCTGAGTTTAGGCTTAACCTAGATTTGTCTACTAACTATACTAAATCGCAAACTATGGCATATGGTCCCACAGGTTATCTGTGGCTCACTCAACAGATTGATGAGAATAATTTAGAGAGTGTATTTACATTTCTATACCTTGGCATTATATTTGGTGCTATTTTTTCTTGGGCACAGAATACGAGTTGTAGAAACACTAAATTCAAGCACACGATTTGCTCACTTTTTAACATTTGTAAATCTGTTGGGGGTAAGCCTAAAGCCTCCCACTTAAATATATTTTCTAAGCAATGTGTGCCTGTTGCATGCTATGGGTGGGTAATCCGGGGTTACAGTGATTGCTGTGCAATACAGGTCAAAGAGGACAGCTTTTGTAGGTGTCTTCTCTCTCTTTCTCTTTAAACTCCCCATTATATGTGTCATGGAGTGATGGCATTAACAGATCTTGAGAATTCCACCAAGCTAGGCCCCCTTTTGTTATATCTATCAATTTGGAATAACCAGAGGGCTTCTTTTACTCATAACATCATACATGATTGTGTGCACAGTGCTTGGGCCTGGATATCCCTTGGCTTTATTATGTTAAACAAAACATTACTATTTTAGATAAACCTATTTTATTTGATAATCCCTCATCCAAATGCAAGGCTGATAAGAATATTGTGAAATTATTGTTCATGGATAAACACTGTGCTGAAATGAATTATTTAGAATTAGGCAAATCACTTGTTTGAAATTATTCCATTTTGAAAAGTAGTCCCTATTTATTGTACGTGACTAATAACTGGGAAATAATCTTAATATTAAAATTCAGGCAAACTACCATCACCTAATAACACAATCCCTTGGAAAAATCCCATAAACTCAGAAAAGGAAGAATCAACATAGAACATACCACGGCTCCAGAAGCCTCCCATTAACTAACTGCAACCAAGGGACTGGTGGGTGTGGTAAGAAAAAATTCCCTTAAACAGGCTCTGTGTCATACCCAGGTCGACGTTTGCTGTTTTTTCACCATTGTTGTCACTGTTTTCTAGTTGGGCAGGTGCCATATACCCTGATACGCACTTTCCACTGTTTTCTTGTTGGGCCATTGCCATGTACTTTACTATGGATTTTGAACTGTTTTCTAGCTGTGCAGGCTGCCATGCACTTTACACTGTTTTCTAGTTGGACTGGTACCATGTACTCTTCTGTGCACTTTATATAGGCATGCTATGTCCTTTAGGTTGAGTGCAACGTTTAAAGGTCTGTTTACCTATGTGCTAATGCAAACAGGTGGTGTTGATTAGATAAAAGCCTCTTTTTCTTGCTGTCCTCAATGCCTTCTAGTATGCTTGCATGTTGTTCATTTGTTCAGCTGCCCTGCCATTAAATTAAAGGCATCCACTGCCTGCCACAGCTTCTTGTCACAGTCTCCAACTAGAGGCAGTGTTCTAATTGACAGGTAACTCTCAATAATCTTTAGGAAGGCTCCAGTGTTACTGTGGATTTTCACTCAACCTTCAATTTCCTGCATTGGTCTCCCAATGCAGACAACTTTTTAATTGACAGGAAACACTCAGTAATCTTCTAGAAGGCTCCAAACAAACACTTGTACAATAGGTTATAAATAAAGCTTTCAAGATACATCCCTCTGCTTGGCACCATTGATCTGTCTTGAAAGAGACCTGTGTCTCTCATCAGCACCGTCCTTGGGCTCTGAGCCCTGCCACCTGCAACAAGAATAACCGGAACATTTTCACCTGGAAGCTGGAGACCAGCAACCCCTGTTGGAAGACTGTCCATTTGAGACAGCTTCCAACAATGTTGAACTCTGGAACCTTGTCGATCACCCGGAGCCACCATGCTCCCATCGCATTGACTATGACCATCTTTTTGTTATTTAATGCTCTAGCTATTATGGCCCATTACACAGAACTAGGGTTAGTGCACTAACTGGGTGCTGCTAGTTTTGATTAATTTGAGTTTGATTAAGAAAGCCATGGCTAAAGGAAAAGGACTAGTTGGGGTAAGTAACACAATGTTTAGGGCAAAAAAAGGTTTCAGAATCATTTGAACAGTGGCTAAAGGATACATGCTCATGATTCCCTGAAAGGGCCAGTGCTCAAGGACCATTTACATGGATTTGAATTTCTTATAGTAATTCTTGTTTGGTGTATTTCATTAAGGACTCGAATCTCAGGCTTCATGTACGGTTGTCTGGTGTGATTGTGTTCTTATTTCGGACTACTTTTCCTGATTCAAGGAATGCACCTATCAACTAGAACTTTAGGGGTTCAGCTCAGAAGAATGAACATACCTACTTGCCATCCTTTACAAGGCAGCTCCAGGTAAACCAGAATCCTCACTTTCTTGCTCGTTCTCCCTAAGCCCCCGCATTTCCCTAGTGTTAGTCACTGGTATCACTCATCTATTCTGATGCTGAAGATTAATCTCAAGTGTAAGTAGTGGAAGATCTTCACTTCCACGCTACCTCTGGGAATTCTGGTGAATGGCCCTTGGTGTGACACTTCGAAGGGGCTGACAATTGCAGGGCTAGAGATAGAGGTGCAGCTAAGTAATAGACAGGCAAAGTGACCATGCCCTGCCTCACTCCCCCTTTTGTGGGGTGATTCATGTCTCTCCCACCATGCCCAGCCCTTGTGAGTCCACACCTAGCTCAGTGACCATATGTAAGGTGGCTGACCAGATCAAAGAGTCTGCAACCCACCGACTCACCATCTTTTGTGCCACAGTCCGCCGCTCCCTCTGTATCCTCAGCTCTACCCATTCTGGTGGTGTTGCACAACCATACAGGGGCTTCAAGCACACTTGTTGAACACCGTTGTTTGGCATTCCTGTCACTCTCATTTGGCTGCTAATTATTTGATGGCTGTCAGTCTTCTGATAGACCCACCCATGGAGCATAGTCTATTTACTAATCTATTTGTTTGGCGTGATTCTATGCCTCCGCTGCTCGCTTTTAGAAAACTAAGTTTCTCTTTTTGCTTAACACTCTATGAGAGTGCATATGTTTTCTGGCTGTCTACTCTGTGCGCTTTTTTTCTCCCCCAACATGTTGCTCTCTCTCGTCCATGTGCTTCTCTCCCCCAAGTGCACTCTGGCTGTGCTCCTTCACCTCTGTGTGCTTCTCTCCCACCTCACGGATCATGTTGCTCTCCTTCACTGATGTTGATTCTCCCCCGACCCACTGTGTTGCTTCTCCCCATCCCGCTCCGGCAACTTGATCATCCTTTACAAAAGAATTGAGTGTTTTTACGCTGCTTTTGTAAATAATGCTTTTGCTCTACTTTTTTCATCACATTTTCTTTGTTCATTTATTTTTTACTCATGGGAGAAGAGAGATAACAGAAAGAATAGAGAAGCTTTCATGTGCACAAGGTTGAAAGAAAAATTGTGCAGATAATATCAAACAACACTTTCTGAAAAGTGGTGCTGATTAACATAATCACAGTCTATGTACCATCCAGTCTATGGACTTTTCTTGGGATGAAAGTACACTGTATAGTATATAAATACTGTGCCACCCTTCCCTCTTTGTTTGTTCAGTTTATCCTTTTACCTGCTGTGAATAATACATAATGGTATTTGAGACACTGTGTGTGTAGGTCGGAGGGGGGAGAAGTTGAGGTCTCCTGCAACCTGTCTTTTGCCCACTGTGACATGCCATCCTTCATGTCTTTGAGCTCGGGATCCCTTTCCTGAATGTAGACATTCCTTCATTTTGGCTGATAAGTTTCCCATTCCTTTTCTTTATTGAGCTTAGATACTTAGGGGATTCCCCAAGTGTGAAACCTGCCCCCTTTCCTGTGTGGCAGACTGCTGCCTAGTAACATTATTCTTTTTTAAGGGTTTTGTATAACTTGGGTCAACTAAACACTCTGGTCAGTTCAATGTGGCCTGAACCTGGACCCCTTGTTCAAGAACTAGCCAAAAACAGGTCACAGAGCAAAACATGGAATTGTTCCTGATTGGGATGAGTTCTTGAATGTTGAACAAAGCAGAGCTTTGATTGGCTTAGGCTTTCCACTCCTACCACTAAACGAGTAAAAGTACTGGCCCCTCAAGTCAGTATCTCGTGCATCATTTTGACGTTAAGCTGAGTGTGCATCAGCCTATTGAACTTTAATCATTTGAAAAAGGGCAACTCAGCTTTATGTTACTTGAAAATATTACATATAAGAATAACCTGTTACTGAAATTAAATGTAATACCTATTGAATATCTAAAAAAAACTTTCCATTTAAGGGACACTGAAAGAATTCATACAACAAACAGTGAACAATTTGCAAATGTTTTTCGACACTCCAATCCCGGGTGACAGCGTACTTTCTGTTCTGGTACGAAGACCTCAATTACCAGCTCAGCTATGTGGGGGCCTCCAAACTATACCTGAGTATCCGATCATTAGTTTCAATGAAGTGGTCTAGGCCATTAGGAAGCTTGTCCCGCACAAAGCCCCCAGCCTGGACAAAATTCCAGGTGACCTGTTTTTAGCTGAGTCAGATGTATGGGGACCCTACCTTTTGGTAGACTTTAATGCCATCATGATTGGACTAACCATTCCCCCATTCTTGGGCGGGGGCAGAAATAATCCCTGTGTACAAAAAGGATTCCCCCCTGTATGAGTTTTAATAGGCCAATCAGCCTAGCTGACAACAAACAGAAACTCTTTAGTAGAATTATCTTACTAAGATTACATGAGTGGCTAGAGACTAATGACATCCTAACACCCATGCAAGCTAGATTCCGCAATCACACATCAACAATCGACCAAGTGTTTAGGCTGCAGTCGATATACTGGAAAACTATTGTCCTTGAGAAGGTCAGACTTTACATGATATTTGTTGATCTTCGATCTGCATTGGATTTGGTTCTCAGAAATGTGCAATGGTAAATACTGGCAGAGATGGGTGGCCCCAGCTACTTATGTCAAATCATCAAAAGGGTGCATGAACAGAACTTTGCCCAGGTTTGGTCTGGTCCACTGGGAGAAGTAATAGAACCATTCAATAGGGGCATTAGGCAAAGCTGTGTTCTTGCTCCCACGCTTTTTACACTGCTTGTCAATGACCTGGTTGCCCACCTTTATTCCTATGATAATGATGCTCTTGTATTAGTTAACATGATGGTCCCAGTGCTAATGTGTATGGACAACACATTACTCCTATACAAATCACCCATAGACATACAGAGAATTCTGGATGAATTTAGTAACTTGGGTCAAAGAGGGGATTGGAAATAAACGTTAGCAAAACTAAGTACATGGAGTTTAATCTGTGTTGTAGAGCACGTGCCAAACCCACCTTGAATGGGTCTGCATTAGATCAGGTCCATTTATTTTAGTACCTAGGCATTACGCTGAACAAGAAGCTTGATTGGGTGCCACACATTTCAAAGTGTAGGCTCAAACTGGGGCAATATGTATAAGGGTTGCTGAAAGTATACTCGAGCTTCTTTTTCAAACTAGTTACAAAGCGGTACAAATATACACCCACCAGGCACTATCTGCAGCCCTCTATGGTGCCGAGCTCTGGCTGGAGTAATAAGGGCACCCGTCAGGGATTTCAACGACTGCAAGGCTCTTCAAGCCTTGAGTCCAATGATTGACTAAACCCAACGAGCACATCAGTGGATTTAGTTAACAATTCTACCGTGTTTGCCACCTTGCGACCAGAGGAGAGGCTATTATCAACTAATATTTGTAATGTGGCTCCGCAAATGGTTGGTAAAGGGGGACCTGGTCCAGTAATTACTCCCAATCCCAATCTACCCACGCCCCAGACTTTAGTTCTTAGCTATCCTGGAATCCCCGTAAATCCATCAAAAGTATGTAGCTTCCTGAGCTGGAACATTGCATGCCTTAGCTCAAAGATATGCTTGCCTGAATGGAAAACTTTTATTAAGTCATACGATATTTGCGCCTTTCAAGAGACCTGGGCAGAAATACCCATGTTTTGTGAAGGGTATTTGAATTTTTCTATAGCAGCTGTGAGGGAAGGGAAAGGCAGGGCCTCGGGGGGATTGACAATATGGGTTCGGCAAGAGCTCAAAGTGAACATCCAGGCTATTTCAACGCAGAATAAGGATATCCAAGCGATTAAACTAACCACCAATACTCATCTATCTATTGTGTTAATTAACATCTATGTCAGCAGTACAAGGGGGAAGCGATCAAGAGTTTTAGCGGCTGTGGAAGAGCTCCTTGATACATTACCTGACTCCTCTAAGGTAATAATTATGGGCAATTTTAATACAACATTTGAACCACTTACCTTAGAGGATGCCATTTGGATTGAGGCAGAAGATAGGAATTGGTCTGCTCCAACGCTTGGGTTGCTGCCTATCAGGAAGTGGTCCGATGTGATTATTCAGTTAAATAGTATTTGCATGGAACGAGGCCTCAGGGCTTTGAATGGGCGCACCAAATCAGATAGGGCAGGAGCACTAACGTTTAATAATGGGTACTCTGCAAGTAGAATTGATTATATCCTGGTAAGTT
This sequence comes from Lissotriton vulgaris, assembly GCF_964263255.1. Classification (NCBI taxonomy): domain Eukaryota; kingdom Metazoa; phylum Chordata; class Amphibia; order Caudata; family Salamandridae; genus Lissotriton; species Lissotriton vulgaris. The sequence continues at coordinate 371,543,958 of NC_141693.1, read as the reverse complement.
TGAGTCTCTGGTCCTCCCAGTGGAAGATCACTGATCGGTTGGAAAGAGACCACAACCCGCTTTGTTGTTCTATGTCAGACATACATCTAAGGGACAGTAATTATATTGGGGAGGTTGTCCCCACCAATGACTTAAGGAGATTCAAGTGGATACAGGTAAAAGAATCCTCAACTCTGCTTGCTAATATTGGGCAAAGTCTGCAACTTGCTACCAAAGAGCTTGAGGGCTGTGTATCACAGATAGGAGTCCATGATAGAATAGGGAGTACCCACACTGTTTTTTTCAACCTTTTACGCACATATTTTGAAAAGAAGGGAAAGAAGCCCAAAATGCCCACGCAGTTTGAGGGTCGATGGTATAATGATGAATGCCGGACGGCACGTGAGGCCTTAGGGAAAGCTATCAAGGGGGGTGTTAGGTTCGTGAAACGAGAGCACTCTACAAGGCTACACAACTTAAGGCCAAGAAAGCCTGGGAAGTCCAAAGATGGCAGGATCTGAGGGAGGCTTGCGCTTCTAAGGACCCTAAGCTGTTCTGGAATATTTATAAATGGCCAATTGGGGGCCAGGCTGAGCGCCCCCAGAATCATGTTTCAGTAACAGCCTGGGTCAATCACTTCAAACCCCAATATGCTTCGACCCCCCTGGTGGGGGAAGTCGAAGTCATAAATTTGATGTTTCAGGGGGAAACCTTCACCATGAGGGAAGTTGAGATAGCATTGAACTCGATCTTACCGGGGAAAGCTCCTGGGCCTGATGGCATCCCGGGTGATACCCTGCTACATGATAAACCCAGTTGGTGCCGATATATTTTTCTGCTCTCTAACACAATTGCACAAGGGGCATTGATTCCTATATCATGGAAAAATGCAGAAATGATCCCTGTCTATAGAAAAGGGGACTAAGATTGTCCGGGGAACAATAGGCCAATTAGCCTAATTGACTGCTCCCAGAAAATAGTTGGAAGGTGGGTGCTAAATAGACTCCAGGGGTGGATCGAGGAGTTCGGAATTTTATCATCTTTACAAGCTGGTTTCAGAGCAGCCACAAGCACCATCGACCAGGTTTTCCTATTTATTCTAATCTACTGGAAGTTAGTAACTTTGGGCAAAGTTAGCCTTTATACCGCCTTTGTAGATCTTAGGGCGGCATTTGATCTAGTCCCCCGCTGGAAATTATGGCTTGTCCTGAAACAGCTAGGCCTTCCACTAGACCTTTTATACCTGATTCGTAGACTTCATGAAGATAACACGGCCCAAATTAGATGGGGGGGCACGGGGCAGTCACCGAATCATTTCCTGTGGAACGTGGTGTTAGACAGGGTTGTGTGATGGCCCCTACGCTGTTCACGTTATATATCAATGGAATAGACGAATGCATGAGTAGAATATCAACTGATGCCCCTATATTGGCTGGTGAAAAGGTACCCATCCGGATGTTTGCAGATGACACGTTGATTCTCTTCAAGACCCCTAGCGGACTAAAGAAAGCACTAAAAATCTTTGAGGATTTTTGTTGTGAGAGCGGCTTGGAGGTCAACGTGTCTGAGACAAAGTTAATAACGTTCAATGCACGAAAGGCAAATACGAGAGGTTTTAACATGAAAAATGGACCCCTAGAACTAGTTAATGAGTTCACCTATCTAGGAGTAAACTTCCAAGGTAGTATGAAGTGGGATCGGCAAATCGACTTAGCCTCACTCAAACTTAGACAGATATTGGGGGCTCTCTGTCAGGAGTGTAATCGCTCCCAATTCAAGCCAATCAGTCCAGCCCTTGAAATGTATAATCTGAAAGCTGTCAGTTCAGCATTGTATGGTTCGGAGGTTTGGGGCTGTGAGAATCTTGTAGCTCTTACTACTGCTGAAAATAGGTTTTTAGGAAATATTACAGGACTTCCCCAGAGTACCCCTATGTGTCCGCTGGTACTGGACCTGGGTAAGAACCCATAGCAGCTGTAGCCAAATTGCGCCCCCTCCTGTATTGGAGGAGATTATGGTCTACTCCTAAACTAGCTGGCTATGCCCAGGTTTTCTTAGCTATCATCAAGGCAGACACACTGCATCACATTGAATGGCATGGGGCAGTCCGAAAGCTTTTAGGGGAGCTAGGATTGATAACATTGTGGACTGATCCTGTAAATTCTACTTTTCCATCAAAAACCGTGTTGAAGGCTAAGTACTGGGAATTGTTTTTAGTAAAAAATGCAAGACAACAAGTGTCTATTTCCCTTGCCAGCCGGTTTATGGATCATAAAGTGGCCCCAAGGCTGGAATCATATTGGGACGCAATCACTAAACCTAAGGATCGCAAATTGTACTTTCAGTACAGTGTGGGGACACTCCGTGTAAGATCTTTCACGATGAAATGGTCATCTCATTCGATAACTGGGTGTCGGGGATGCGGTGCCATTGTTGAGTCTACGGCACATATCCTTTTTGTTTGCGATACTTACGCTGCCCCACGTAGGGCCTGGTTGATACCAATCTGCAGGCTTCAAGGCACCAGGATGGCGGCAGAGGCTGAACGAATTTTGCGTACCGATACCTCACTACACATAGCTTTAGCTATGGCGAAATTTTTAGGCTGGGCATGGATTTTGAGGGCTCGCCTAATTGCAGTGTCTTTGATTAGAATTATTAACTTTTTATGATGTGGTATGTGTACATGTTTTTAATGTTTTCTTTTTTTAACCTGTGGTTTTAATGGTTGTTTACTACTCATGGGGTTATGCATAAATTCATACCTTGACATCTGTTTTAAAGTGGGACTCCGATGTATTTGCTGTTTTTGCACATTGCTTTTATGATTGTAAAAATCTAATAAAGCTTTATGAACTTGAACTTGAATAAGGACATCAAACCCCTAGAAACAGTTGAGGATAAGTTCCTTAGGCAAGTGATGAGCCTTCCGGTCAGCACTCCACTAGTCTTTTAAGGCAAAATTAGGAGCCCATGCCAATCCAAGAAAGAATCATTGTCAGACCAATAATGTACGGGAGACAATTATGGGCCACTCCAGAACTGCTCCACTATTGCCAGGGCCTAGAAGAGATACTTAGCGTCTCCAGGGCCGGCAATCTGCCCGTGATCAAATATGTCAGAGATACATTCTAAGCCTTGGACCAGTCCCAGAAGTGGCTGGCATGGATCAGGATTGGCGGGGTGGGCTGGGGGTGTGAGGGGGCAAAGTGGTAAAGTAAAAACATTTAAAACACTTACCTTCTTGTCGCACTCCTGCATTTCAACTCAGTCTCTCCTCTCCGGGCCAGGCTCCTTCCCCTAAGCCAATCACAATGCTTCAATGTGTGGAAAGGCGCTCAGCCAGGGAATGGGGGCCTGGGCATGTTCTCCACGAAAGCTGTAATGCAGCCTGTATGGAGAACATGGAAGTGCGTGTGACTTTTGGACAGCCCCAGAGGGCCGGCCAAACCATCATTGAGCACTTGGAGTGGGCAAACCATTCCTCCCCTGCTCTGAGAATAAAGCAGCCCTGCCCACCCCACACAGCTGCACAGCAGGAACAAATACAAAGATAATAACCTCAAGCTATTATCATAGTATTTGTTCTTACTTTCACTGCTTTGCAGCAGTGGAGCAATGCTTCTCCGCCTTGGTGGAGGAGCCGCCACTGACTAGTCCAACTCTGGGAAAATCCGGGAGCGGGTGGCCTATTAATTAGCAAATTGGATATGAAGAGATAGTCTAGGAACTTTAAGACTGGTATGCTCATGTCAAGCCTTGCCCTGGGTACTGTAATGGATTCCTTTTTAAGGATACAATATTTTTATATGATTGAGGAGTTCTTAGATGAAGTCAAACCAAATCTGGCCCGAATAGCTATGTGTCCAGTTCAGTCATGGATCATTACCCATTCGATCCATTACTTTGAAATAGGCAAGTGCTGATAGAACAGCCGACATGGATTGCCCATCTTGTGCCCTTAGCGAAGAAACAGTGGTGCATGCCCTGTTCTCCTGTCATGAGTATAGAAAGGCCAGAGGCAAATGGATAACTCCCATTAGCAGGAACCTGGGCACCCCACACTGTGCGGAGGCCTACAGATTGTACAGTCTGATACCAGCAGGCATATTGTTTTCCAGTCTCCAGGTTCTTATTTGTTATGTAGCGAATGAGGAGAAAAAATGTCCTAACAACGGCTGATAGACAGGACAGCAGCGCTGCTTAGCCGTTAAGGGAAATTTATATGGGGTATACTGTCAAGGTTAATGATTTTAACAACTAATCATCCTCAACCAAATAATTGCTGAGAACACTGGTATCATGTAGTGAGTAGATGGATTTAGTTTTTAGCTTTTTTTATGATTATTGTATGTGTTTAAACTTGTAGTGATACCTTTGTGCACAATCAATGTGGGTTAATGTTTAATCAGTTTTATTTGTATATTTGTATTGTATTTAATTGATGACTGAAGGCCATTTTTATGGTTTGTATTATGTACAGTGACACATGATTGGGTGCATTTAATATTTTATAAACAGGAGCATACCTGCTCAAGGTCCCGAGAATAAGGAAAGCCAGGATGGGCGCTCGATCCTTTGGCTACCTAGCGGCCAAGAACTGGAATACACTTCCTCTATGGCTATGCGCAGACAAATCTAACTTAAGTTCTGCAGAGGATTGAAAACCTGGCCGTATAAACTTTAACGTAGCAGTCTCCTCTTGCTGATATGCTTCTAGCGCGGGGACACACCTTTTCGGTAGCCAGGCGTTCTACAAATGAACTATTATTATTATTATAAATGCTTGTCTCATATATGGCAATTGGCCAAAATAAAGTTTTGACAGAGACTTAACATATGTTTTTAAATGTATTAGCTTGACCATCTGATCTTGAATGTTCCTAATTGTTCACACACATATTGTTTTCCACATAGTTTCTCCTCTTTTCCTCATTTATATACATACACATATCAAAATGTGAATGCATAATAAATCAACAATATTATTTTTGCTAAGCATGCCAACCACAGCATACAGTGTATCAACAACTTACTTTTTAAAACATAATGGGAAAAATGGGTATAATCTTCCAGGGGGATTTAGTGAAGCTGCATTGATTTAATATTCCTCCGAAAATCTATTACCTCGGACATATGCATGATATCCTGTTCATTTTGGTGTCTAAATTAAGATAAAAAACATTGGTTTCTGATTTCTCTCAGGTTGGGTCAATTACTTATCATCCATGTTGGTACTCTGAAATGCTTAACACATATTCCTCTAATAATGCCTGATTGCTCTTTGTCACTCTACCCGGACTGAGCTAAGGATTTATTAGTGTGAATCCAAGGACCATCTTTGGGGTATTGTGATATTACTTGGGGCCCGATGTAGGTAGGCATTTACTGGTCGGTAACGGCCGAATTCGGCTGTTACCGACCGGTAAATGCCTTTTCCAATGTAGGGGGCCTATTTTTTACCGATTCGGTATTTACCGAATCAGTAAATACCGAATCTTACAGATTCGGTAATTGTGAAATAAAAATTACCTACATCTGCCTGCTTCCAATTTACCTGCTCTTAAACACCGAATCGGTATGATTCGGTATTTAAGAGTAGGTAAATCGAAATTACCTACTTCGGGCCCTTGGTGAGGTAACCCAGCCATACCATGTATTATTTGACTTTCCTACTTTGTTATATACCATATCAGTCTACTCAAAAGTCGTTGGGGCAGATTTACAAGTCCCTTGCGCCTCCTTTACGCCTCTGTTGCGTCACTTTTGGGACGCAGCAGCGGCGCAAAAGATGCGCCATTATGCGGGGTATTTACAGCGTCCCGTTGTATAGCCCTGCGCCAGAAGGAGGCTTTCCTGCGCAAGGGGTGGGGCAGGCGTTCCGGCGCAGGGACGCCTCCTAAAAGCGTCTAAGTGAAATCTACAAGGATTGACGTAGCATTGGACAGATAGGGGCCCCCAGAGCATTGTTGGAGCTGCGTCACACTTGCGATGCAACTTCAGCAATGCGCCGCCTTTACGGCACAATTGCGTGACGCATCTGTGCCATTTTCGCCCCATGGTGCGCTGCATTGTAAATGCGGCGCACCAATGGTGGCAGGGCTGCAGCACACAGTAACTGGCGCATACCTGCTGATATGCAGGGATGCATCACTTATTGTTAATCTGCCCTCAAGTGTGGCAAGAGGCCCAACCCACTTTAGGGTTCAAAAGCCATAGATCTTATCACCAAAGAAGTTTTGTCATACAGCCCCAATCTCTACATGAACTCCTGTATGAGGACACTCCCAATGAGGGCCATCCATATAACCGATGCAGGAAATCCAGCCATGCCCCTGTCCAGTCCCTCCATCTTGAGGCCAACCACTTTACTCCTGCCTAAGAGCCTGATTACGAGTTTGGTGATATTGGAGTGGGCTGCTACGCCAGCACCCTGTTCCAAGACCGGCAAACACGTAGTCTTGCCACCCACCATATTTTTTTTTGGTTTTTTTCCAAAAACCTTTATTGTACCTTCAAAGTTACACAGCGGAACGCCTACAACCCCGCGGGCTGGCCGCTATATCAATTTGCTAAACATATTGCAGCAATTCAAAGTCTTTGCAGAAATAGCCGGCACATTAAATAGCATTGAAACTGCCGCAGTGAAAAGGTACAGTACATGCATCATAGTCCCAAACTGTACTAGTTTTCGGTTTTCTATTTTTTAAAAAAACAACAACAAATCAAACTAAACTTCAGGAATCACAATGCGGTCATGTACTGATTGGTATCGGTCGAGTGCGACTATTTCGTTAAATGTTCCCCTTCAGTTTCCCTCCCGTTCCCACTAATTCTGCCTAAGGTGAGTGTTTGTGTACGTGAGTATATCCTGTCTAACTGTGTTCCCTTGTACTCTCCCTCCCACGCTTCTGCGCAATATCGTAACTTATTAGCCACTCTTGTGTCCCATGTCCCTCACCTCATTACAGTCCGCTAGTACTACTAGTCCTCCTCCTCTTCCTCATCTGACACATCCTGTTCTTCCTCCCGCAAGGGATCACAGATCTCCCCTCTGTATACATTCCACTTGGTCCAGATTTTGTTCCACTTCCCCGGGCAGGCTCGATTGGAATAGACCGCCCTTTCTGTTACCATCACCCTGTCCATATTCAAGCACCATTGTGTCTTGGTTGGCACGTCTGCCACTCCCCAGCGTTGCGCGATATCCCGTTTTGCTACCATCAATCCCACTGTGACCCAGAGTTGACCATGTCTAGAGAGATCAGTGTGTTCCAATATATTTAGGAGGCACCGCTTTGGCTCAGGTAGCAATGATATCTCCAGTGTCTGTGAGATTGTTTGTAGTATTTGTTTCCAATATTCCTGAACCTGGGGACACTCCCATATGGTGTGAAAAAATGTGCCCTCCTCCCCACATCCACGAAGACAATAAGGGTGTTGAGTCCTTTGAATGCGGTGTAGCATAGTTCTTGTGTAGTACACCCTATGTAATATTTTCAGCTGCACAAGTCGCAGCCGTGCGGAGATGCCCACCTCCTTAGGCGACGCTGTCGCCTCATTCCACTCATGTTCGTCCAGTTCACAGGTGTCACCCTCCCATTTCTCCTTTAAAGATGTCATCGGGTCTGGCAAGTTGTTGAGTATTTTACGGTACGTGAGAGACGTTGCGCGTTCAATCATAAAATCAGTGAGGAGGCGGTCTTCCAGCGGGGACGATTCCGGTAGATGTGTGTTTGGGGGCAGAGCAGCAAGTAATGCATGTTGTATCTGAATGTATCTGTAGAGCTCCCTTTCACTCAGGTCGTATAGCTCTCTCAATCTATTGAAAAGTATCACCCCTCCCCTCTCCCAGAGATCCCCCACCGTGGATATCCCTATAGTGTCCCAGTGGGAGAACCCCTGGCTAATCCTCATGTTACCTAAGGCTCGAGAGTCCCACAGTGGGGTAAGCTTGGTTATTTTCCCCTTCCAACCCAGAGCCGTTGTTGCTGTATGCCATAGCGTCACCGTTAGTCTGGTGGGACCCACCAGTTTGCGCATTCTGCGTTGGTCGTACAACGGAGCCAATAAACTGTTAGTGCCCAATTGTGCCCTATCAGCCTGAAACGCTGGCTCAGTCTGTGGAGTATGGAGTAACCCTGGGCGTAGTGGGCGTAGTGGGGCTTCGCGGAGCTACGTGAAGTGGGCGAGAAACTATGCCCACCTCCGCACTCCGCGTAGCCCCACTACGCACCGCAGGCCTCCCTCCCGCCCTCCCTAAATACTTGAAATTAAAAGTGTAAAAGAATTAAAAGGCACTTACCTTGCCCGCCGCGTCCCGCTATCTTCATTCTGCCGTCTTGTTTACTAATGCGCATGCGCGGGTGGCCGTGCATGCGCATTTTTTCGTGAGAAATGCGCATGCGCGGCCGCGCGTGCATGCGCATTAGTACACAAGACGGCAGAATGAAGATAGCGAGCCCCGGGGACGCGGCGGGCAGCGGCGGGCAAGGTAAGTGCCTTTTAATTCTTTTACACTTTTAATTTCAAGTATTTAGGGAGGGCGGGAGGGAGGCGGGTGGCGGCCAGCTACGCTCCGTCTGCGGAGCGTGCGTAGTGCCGGATTCTACGCCTGCTACGCAAAATGCGTAGAAGCCGGCACTACGCACACTCCGTGCATGGAGCGTAGCCGCTCGCCCACCCTTAGTATGGAGCCACTGGTTGATGGGTTTAAGATGTGCGGCCCAATAATACAATTTTAGATTAGGCAGCGCGATGCCTCCGTCGTACCATCCTCTATGTAATTTGGGTTGTGCAATGCGCGCTGGGAGGTTCCCCCATAGGAGATTGGATATCAATGCTGCAACTTTTTGAAAGAATCTCGGGCCACTGGGTAAGGTGTGTTTTCAAGTACATATAGAAAGCGGGGCAGTGCCATCATTTTATATAATGCAGCCCTACCTAAAAGCGTTAGTGGTAGTCCCAACCAAAATTTAACGTCTTGCTTGAGTCTTTCTAAGTGGGGCCCCAGATTCTTGTCCATAAATTCTGTGGGGTCACTAGTAATCTGGATGCCTAAGTATTTAAATGACGAACCAGCTATCTTCAGAGGGCAGTCTGCATCGAGAGCCGGGACCTGTCCCTTCAGAACATACAGTTCCGATTTGCTCCAATTTAACGTATATCTGGATATCCTACCATGATTATTGCAGAGAAGTAATAGGGCCGGTACCCCACTTTCTGGATCCGTGAGATACACCAGCATATCGTCTGCATAAAGCGACAGCCGGTCCTCTCAGCCCTCCTTCCAGCGTATGCCTTTCAACAAGGGTGAGGCTCTAATAAGAGTGGCAAGGGGTTCCAATGAGATCGCAAACAACAACGGAGAGAGGGGGCATCCTTGTCTTGTGCCCCTCCCTAATGGGAATGTTCGCGAAATATGCCCATTCGCCACAACCTGGGCTACCGGGTCAGTGAATAACAATCTAACCCATGCGACGAAGCGGGGGCCAAATCCCAAACGCGACAGTGCCTCAAACAAGTAGTTCCACTCCACAAGGTCAAATGCCATCTTGGCATCAAGGGCCAATATCACTGCTTGGGTTGTGATCGAGTCCGCCCTAGCCAACACTCCGTGCAGTCTACGCAGGTTCAACGCCGTATTTCTGTGGGGCATAAATCCGGACTGGTCCGGGTGTATAAGGGACGGCAGATGGGGCAAGAGCCTGGTTGCAAGGAGTTTGGCAAGGATTTTAGCTTCTGCATTAAGCAGCGAGATGGGGCGGTAGGAAGAGCATTCCTCAGGCGGTTTCCCTGGCTTGGAGATGGCCACTATAGTTGCCATTCTCTGGTCTGTTGGAAGTAAACCTTTTTCTAGACATTCCCTAAACATCCCTAGTAGATGTTTACTGAGGGTCTCAGGCATCGCTTGGTACCATTCTATAGGTATGCCATTAGGTCGTAGTGCCTTACCCGGGTTTAATGCTTTAATAGCCAGTTGGATTTCATCAGCGGTAATGTCCGCTTCCAACTCATTGGACACGTCCGGAGATAACGTTTGAACCTCTATTGGTGCCAATGCATCTCTGGCCATCTCAGGTGTAATCACATTTTCAGGGGTGTATACCCCCTCGAAGTGGGTTGCGAGCTGTTCCACTATGTGCTCTGGGTTCGTATGTACCCTCCCTTGACTGTCCCTTAATCGTTGGATTCCCCTGGAACTTCCTTCCCGTTTGTCAAGCCAAGCCAGCATTCTCCCTGCCTTGTCGCCCACCTCATAAATCCTATTCTGAGTGTCGGTTATTCGCCCTTTCACTTGGAAGTGCAGGTGGTCGTTGTATAACCCCTGCTGAATGTTAAGTGCTTGTAAGGTGGCTGGAGTTGGGTGTTGTTCGTGTGCCGTCGTCAAATTCCTCAACGTTAATTCCAGTTTAACTAGCTCCTGAGTCTGCTCTCTTTTGTATCCCGTGATTGAATTTATGGCTTGCCCCCTCAAGACCGCCTTATATGCCTCCCAAAGTACCTCGGAGGAGCGCACCGAATTAACATTCTCATTGAAATATTGTGTTGTTGCTCTTTTAAGAGCCTTGCGAACTGGGGGAATCTTTAGATAAGTAGCGTGTATGGGGTAGATGCGTTTGCGGGACCTCTATTGAGAGGAGAGCGTGAGGGTGAGTGGGGAGTGGTCCGAGATCCCCCGGGGGTGAATTTCTACTGTGTCTATAAGTTGGAGCCCATCTCCCAGGGTCAGGAAGTGGTCGATTCTCGTCATACTGCCGTGCACTGCGGAGTGAAAGGTGTATTGCTTCACATTGGGGTGGAGGTACCTCCAAATATCAGTAAGACCCATGGCTGTCAGGAAGCGTTGGAGGCGGGGGATCCCTCCCGTGGGGACCGGTGTCGGAAACCTGTCAAGTTGTGTATCTAAAATAGCGTTTGAAATCCCCCCCAAGGATAACCTCCCCCTCGGGAAGAGTCAGTAGAAAGACTCCCAGCTTCGGGAGTTGCACCGAGTGTAGTGCCGGTGGGATATACACGGACACTATGGTAAGAAGCCTACCTTCCCATTGTCCCTGTAGAGCAGCAAAGCAGCCTTGATCATCTGTCTTGGTTTGTAGAGGGATAAACCGTGAGGCCCTCTGGTGCAGTATACCAGTCCCCCTGGAGCCTGACGTGAAGCCCGAGTGGACTATCATCTTATAGCCTCTTCTATCCATGGCCTTGGTTGCCCCCCCTGTCAGGTGTGTTTCTTGTAGTAGTGCTATGGTGAGTTTCTGTCTCTTAAGGGCGGTCAGTACTAGGCCCTGTTTCATCTTATCCCCCAGTCCCCTCACATTCCAAGTCAGCAACCGTAGGGACGAGCCCAGTGTCTCCGAGTCTAATCTCCTTGCCCCAGGGATCGGGTCCTCAGCCATTTGGGATTATGGGGTCCATGATGTGATAGAGAGGAGGTGTGTCATGGGTGTGAACTACGAACTTGTTCAGTGAAGTGCTGAGGGTCCTCATAAAGGAGTTAAACAGTTGCTGTCCCCACCAATCTTTTATCAACTCCTGTGTTAACATAACTTTCTTCTTTGACCGCACATGTGTATTCCCAACTGCGTTAAAACAATCCCTCCCCTTTCCCCCCTCCCTGCACCCCTGCCTAACGGACTTTCAACTGCCCGCCCCCCCAACTGAGCAGAGTGCTTAACCCATCCCACAACCAGAGTACTTGCGTGTAGGGGGGAGAGCGTCTCCCCGAGCAGGCGGCACCCCTGCGTGCTTCCGGGGCTTTGCCATGCCAGTGTCCGTATGCAGCTATAAAACAGTGTTTCAATGTTCAACGATTGCAGCCATTTCAGTTTCTAGAGGTCGGGTCATTCTTCTCCGCCGGCCCCTGCAGATCCACGGGAAGGGGAGCCTTCCGCTCCCCCTCGACCTGACGTTTGCGATCCTGTCCTGCTATCGTCTCTGCGACCGTAGTTGGACCTACGTGTTCTTTGCGGGTGGTCCGCAGTGCGCCATCCCTCAAGCCAGTCCCGGGCGGCTTCCGGGGAGTCAAGAAACCATACTTTTTTGTCCTCTACTACTCGTAACCGGGCCGGAAAGAGCATCGAGTGGGGCAATTCCTTTTCTCTCAGTGTCTTCTTCACCTCCAGAAACGTTCTCCTTTTCCTCAAGACCTCCGCCATGTAGTCCGGGAAGAAGGCAATCCTTGAGTTCTGAATCTGGATGGCAGGAGCCACTCGTGCTGCTTGTAAGATGGCGTCACGGTCTCTGAAGTTGAATAACCTTGCTAGGTTTGGTCTTGGCGGACCTCCTGTCTTAGGTTTACCCCCCGGCACCCTATGTGCCCGTTCCACTGAGAAGAAATTCGAGAGTCCCTTCGGCTGGAGCCTGTTTTTGATCAGTTCCTGCACATAGAGGTCCATAGCTCCCGTGTCTTCCGATTCCGGCACGCCTAAGATTCGGACGTTGTTGCGTCGTGAGCGCCCTTCTTGGTCGTCCAGTTTTTCCCTGAGTAATTTGTTATCCGTTTGCAGTCTTTCCACTGCCGTTTGCAGTTCGGACACATCCTCAACTAAGGATTTGGTCACCACCTCTACTTGCTTGACCCTCTCGTTAATCTTCTGGAGGTCCGCCCGTATCAAGATTACTTCCGTGGCTGTGGCTCCCACCGTTGCCTGCACCTGGGCCAGCGCTGCCAATATGTCCTCTAGTGTGGCCTTCTTTGTTCCTTCAGCATCTGTCGTCTTCCCGGTGGGCTTGCGTTGTTCTTGGTGAGGAGTCTGCCTCTCATATGCAAATGTGTCCAATTTGGCCTGTGTTGTACTGTGTTTGGGGCCTCTGTTCGACATGGTTCTCCACCTACTAGCGTTCCTGTCCACCGCAGTTGTTATATGTCAGGGCCAATAGAGGGCTGATCACGTGTCTACCTGTTGCTTTCCGCGTGGTGATTGCGGCGTTTTCTTCGCAGCAGTTGGAGCCAGTGTTCCCCAGTGGGTCTTTGTTTTCTGAGCCTTACTCAGATGGCGATAGGGGCTTGTGCAGTAGGCTATGCCAGCGAGAGGCAATTGGGGTTGTCCCCCGTCCCCCGTTCGAGTTCAATGTACTCCGCACTCTCTGCCCGCGATGCTGGACATTGTCTCTGCTTAGGCGGCAGGCCGAGCCTCCACAGATGTAGTGCACAGTAGTCAGGCCAAGCAGGGTTCGTTACGCTCCTGCTTGCGCTGTCCCGTGTGTCTGTGGCTCTCAGACCCGGTGTCTCCCCTCCCTGCCGTCGCGCTTTGCTGTCTCCCTATCTGCCGCCTTTCGTATCCCTTCTGAAGAGGGGCGGGGGGGAGGGGGGTAGTCCACAACTCACCACTGGCACTCAAGTCGGCTGTCGCTCGTCCCGCTGCTCCCGTTAATCATGCCTCAACTGCAGCGGACCGCCGTGTAGTCACCCGGTGAGCCTCTCCGACTGCTGCGTGGTAGATGGAACTGCTCCGCGGGGCCCGCCACTATGCGTTCAGGGTCCCGATGTTCGATACGGGTCCGGCACCCAAGATGGCGGATTCGCCCCCCTGGATCCGTGTCGTCTTGTCCGTCTCTTTCCGGGCCGATCCTTTTGTTGCGCTGACCTCCGCATTCTCCTCGAAGTATCTCTCAATACCTGTCCTCAGTTCCTCCCCAAAGACCGGATCTTCCAATGCTTCCGGTCTGAGCTGCCAGGTCGGTATGACTGCCCTCTCCTGACTCCATCGTAAGGGCACTAGCAACGGGTTATGGTCAGACAGCGTTCTTGCCAGGTACTCACTACGTATCACCTTTGAATGAACTGCAGGGGCGCATAATATCGCATCCAACCACACATGCAGGTCATGGAGGCCAGAATAATACGAGTAATCCCTCTCTTCTGAATGCTGGGCGCGCCATGCGTCTATAAGACCCCAATTAGCCTGCCAGGTGCCCCTTGCCTTGGAGATCCCGAGTAGCGGGGTTGAGATCTATCATGCTCCACATCGGTTATTGAAATAAAGTCTCCCCCACTATTGCCGCAGTAGTTAGATATGACGCTAGGCACCCAGACAATTTCTCAAAAAAGGAGGGTTGGTCAACATTAGGCGCATAGACACTACATAGTGCAACATCCATTCCATCAAGTCGACCCATTGCTGCCACAAACTGCTCTTCCGGATCAACCAAGTGATGTAAAGGCTGAAAAGGGACCACGCCCTAACCCACACCAATGTACCCCTTGCGAACGCAGAATAAGTTGTGTAAAATAACTGTCCCTTCCACCTCTTTTTTAGCGCTGTCCCCTCAATTAGGTTAAAATGCGTTTCCTGAAGGAAAGCTATATGTACCCTCGCCGTACTAAGTAGGCATGGACCTTGTGCCGCCTCTGCATCGTGTGAGGCCCCCGCACATTCCAAGTGATACATTTCAAATCATGTAATGTACCCATTAATCATACTATTCTTGCTACGCATCCCCTCACGTCTAAGAGCACACCGGTGTCATCAATATCCCAAACCTCCCTCCCCATCCCTCTCCCATGCCCACCCCCCCAGAACAGGCACTACAACATTAGAACCCATACAAACTATTCCTCAAGCACACAACTAAGCTCCTAAGGAGTCAACCCACACAAACTTACGGGAGGTAAGCCCCAGGCTTCAGAGGACCAGACACCTAAACGTCCATCGTCTCACACTCAACCCCCATATCTCTGAGCCTGCCCCTTCCGGGGTCAAGCATATACGAGGCGTCTTCTACTTCCATCCCACAGACCCCCCTCATTCCCCCAAAATCTAAACAATCAGTTACCCTCCAATTAAAGCTGCAGCAAGCCCCAAACCCCGGCCCCCCCACCCCAACACCCCCTTCAGGATCAACCAATGTCTACATCACCATCAAAGATCTCGTCCGCAGTCCCAGCTGTTACATGTGGAAGTCTCTGGCTCCCACTCACCGACTGTTGCTCATCCTCTTCCAGGGACCCTCCATCTGAGTTCGATCCCTCGGGGTGCAGCCCCAACCGCTCATGTGAGATAGCCATGACAGCCTTCAAAGCGTCCGTGTGCTCCATCTCAGTTTGCGTCGTCGTCGGTTTCTGGGCCGCTGGTTGGTGCCGGTGGTTGTGCCTCATCCTTCAGGGCTGCGGCCTTGTCCCATCTTTCAATGCATTGATCGCCCGAACACGAAGGAGAGAGACGTCCCTTAATCTGTTCTGAAGTGATCGCACAGCGGCACTTTACGAAAAAGTTCCCTTTTCTCCACCAGTTGATGGAGGAATTTTACCCAATTATTGCTTAAGATACCGTGAATAAACTTTCGGTTGTGGATGGCGTCGGCTGACACATCCCCCGCCCTCGTCCTTATAAAGAAATAGACGCAGGACATCAAATTCAACAGGTTGTCCACCTGCCTTTTAGTCCTGATGAAGACCCGATACGGTTGCAATAAAGCCAGCACCACTTTATAGGGTTGAAACGTCGACGTCGTAATTCCAATCAGTCCATACCAAGTTTCGACCGCAATAGGAGATAACATATGTATTTGTTGAAACAAATTGATCTTGAATCCTTGACTGATCTCCATTTGTTTTTATGTATGTTTATATTGACACACAGTCAACATCACTTGTCACCATTATTCACTTAAGCACGTATCTGTTATCCGTACGTTTTTGTTAACTTTGTTTTGGACAACCCATGTTCATGTACACCAATGCCACATGTATGACAGATCTTCTAAAAATAATGAATATTTCGGACTAAATCCAAAACAGTGTGCGTTTCTTCCTTCCTTCCCCTTTTTCTCCCTTAACAAGTAATTCTGCCCTAGGGTGAACTTGTATTTCTAAAATAATTTGTGAAATGCATTGATAGTTTTGCTTACCCTTTAGGTCTACAAAGTAATTGACTTTTCTCCCGACTGAACCACTGCTATATGCATAATCTTGGAACCCAGGTTCTGAGGGTCACTGGGCCACCCCATTATAATTAACTGTCCCATCTTTCGGCACAACACCTCCCGCCTTCCCTAGTCCTGCTTTATACATCTCCAACCAGTCCCACGCCTCCTCTGGGCTTTCATGGAATGTCGACCTGTCATCCATCGTGATTTTCAGTTGCGCCGGGAACATCAGCGAGTACTGGATGCCCTTGTCTCTCAGAGCCCTCTTAACTGCCACAAACGATACTCTGCGGCGCTGGACCTCAAATGTATAACCCAGAAACAATGTGACTTTGCTGTTGTCCACCGTATAGGGGCCCGCTCTCCTGGCATGGTTCAACAAAAGATCCCTGTCCTTGTAGTTAAGGCGACTGGCCACCACCGGACTCGGCTGCTTCCCGGGAGCCAACTGCCTGGCATGCACTCTATGGGCTCTTTTGCAGGGTGAAAATGCAGTACTGCCGGTGCGACGGTGACTTTCAACCAGTTTTCCAAGTAGACCATCATGTCCGGCCGTTCCAATCCCTCCGGCAGCCCCACCACTCGGATGTTGTTTCTTCGATTTCTCCCTTCTGCATCTTCCGCGCACTTTACAAGGGTCCGAAGCCTATGTTGAAAGTCGGCCATCTGCACTGTCATTGATTTCTGAGCCAGTTCCAGGTTCTCTATGGATGCTTCCGTTTGTTTCACCCTATCGGACAGTTTGGCATGGTCCACACAAAGCAATCCCAGACCTTGCCCCATATGTCCAATGTCCTTTTGCAAGGCTTCCCTAGTGTCCGCAATAGCTTGTAGTATTTGATCAACTTGTTGCTGAGGCAGCCCCTCCGGGCGTTGTTGTGGTCCCTCACATGCCTCAGTGATCATCATATCGTCTCCCTATTCCGGCGGCACACCCACCTGCTTTCCTCTTGGCTTCCCCATACCCCCACTGGTTTGCGGGATCGCTAGGTCGCCGGACTGCCACTATGGTGCAATACTCCACCTCTGTTGCTCTCTCTGCATATGTGGTCAGGCAATGCGACAATTTCTATAGTTACGATCACCGCCCTCTTGTAGATTCACCAGCCCAGTCAGGATAAACCACCAAGCTCATCCAGACTGCTCCACTCTGCACTCTCGGTTCCCCAGCAGGACCACTCTTGTGCAGTGATTGTCTGTGACCTGCAGTGTGGAGCAAGAACACTGTGTGGTTCCCGTTCTTCCTAATGTGGTTGCCCTGCGCATGCGGGAGCTCTCCCTCAGAGTCCTGTGTCCGGTGCTTGCTTTGGTTCCTTATTTGTGGCGCAGGCAAGTGGCCACTGGATGGTTCTGTGTCTTGGTCCGTTCTCTCTCTGGGCCACTGCAGCTCAGCCGTAAAGAGGGGCAACCCTTGCTGGTGCTTTATGTGCCCCAAAGGACAGGCAGACTTTGCTGGTGCACTGTGTGCCTTGAAGAAGGGGCTACCTTTGCAAGTGCACTGTGTTCCTTCCGGCGCAGGCACAATGCTGTTCCTGGCGCTGAGGAGGCAAACCCGGTGCGCTATTGCCAAGGCCCGTGGTGCGCCTATGCAAGAGTTTATGGCATCTGCGTGTAGAGGGTCCAGCGGGCACTGGGGGCTCTGTCGGCGCCTGTGGCGCGCAATAGCTTTATTTCCAATCGCAGGCCGCACGGAACCAACAGTGCGGGCAGGAGTTCAGTATGTAAAGATGGGCGAGGGGCCCACGTGGGGAACCGGTGGCCACCAGCAGCGCCCACGAAGAACAGCCTAAAAACCACCCGGTAGGGTCAGAGTTAGTTGTACAATGCACGTTGGCAGTGGGTGGTGAGGCTTGATGCTGAGTTGAGGGTCTCAGGGCAGATCACTTGCAGGGCGGCCGTGAGATGGCACCGCCCGCAGGCTCCATTTCCTTGTTAAATCTAGGAGCCTTTCCAAGCTCACAAGCATTGAGAACGCGCCACAGGGAACTGGCGCATGGCCTCTGGCCGCATCAACATCACCCTCCGTGGCACTTCTTTAGCATTCGCTACAGTGCAAGTCCTATTGTGGTGCTCACGGCAACGCAACAAGAGGGAGCGGGTGGGGCCCCAAGTGTTGCCCTGCCACTGTCTTCCTGGGGTCTCTGGACCGTGTGGGTCAAGGAGGCGGCTGCCTCTGCGTGGGTGCAGGCGCCCGCCGGCATGGTGGGATTCAGCGCTCTCCCGGGGTGCGGGAAACCGCTGGGAGCAGTCTCCTCTTTCTTCTCTCCCGGTGCAGGTTCATCGAGCGGGGCAGCCCCCGGGCGCTTCAAGACCAACCGAAAGAGTGACTGACCTCAGTTATGTTGCAGCACCGGAGGTGCAGCATCAGCATTGCGTGGGCGTCGACGGGCGCCTGCCCAGACTTTCCTCTGCGATGCCAGCTCAGGGAGGTGGTGTCCATTAGGTACTGCGTATCTCAGCGGACCCACCTGCCTCGAGCTCTGAGACTCGACTCAGCAGGTTCTGCAATCCAGGTCCGTAGCTCCCACGGGCCGACACTGTTCCTTCAGTTGGACCGCTCCATGACGGCCGCACTCGTCCTGCCAACCCAACGCAGGAGGGGGTCACCACGCGCACCGCCTTAGCTCCGGTAGGCCGCCGACATCGCCTCTCAGCAAACAAAGCTGAGGGGGGTGGTCGCTCACCACAGTCCCTGGCCCGAGTAATGCCGCATCAATTCACCAGAGGTCTCCTCCAACTTCGCCAAGGACCTTAGCCTCCCAGCGGCAACGTCGTGCCCCTCGCATTGAGTCTCTGCCACTACTGATCCTTAACAGGCGGAGACAGCACCATCTTGTGCCTCCATAGCCAGCTGGCTCTGCTGTGTATCGGGTATCCAAGCGCTGAAACCTTTTAGCCAGATCCCCGTATCCTCAGCCGACCCTCAACGCAGAAGCCGCCCTCGTCAGCTGCTCAGGTCGGGGATCACAGTCTTCGCTCCCTCTCGCGACCCCACCAAGCCACTATGCCGCCATCTTAGGGTCGCAACCCAGACCTCTTCCCGACAGCAGTTCACCTCAATTCGCCGGCGCCGCAGTCAGCCCCCAGATCCCCGTGGCATCCAGGCACATTCCCCTACAATCCAGGGAATTGGGGGGTTCGATTTGTGCCCCTTAAACAGGAAAAACAATGGGGTCGGCGCTGAGCCCTGTGCTCACGCATCCGATCTCATCCGCCTCGTGGCCATGCCTCCGTCAATTTGGTGGCAATCATCTTGACGAGATCGAGCTTATGTTCCTCGCTGCACTTGCAAGGACTCTATCTAATACTTTGTGTTTGGTCTGAAATTGGGATATTGATGTGACAGTCTCCCTTCAGGCTCAAAAACTTAGGGAACAAACTATATCTTTGCTACATTTGAGAGACAGTTTGCGCTGATATTACTCTGGCCACCTGGATAACTGTACTCCATGACAGAACCTACTATAAAATAAATATTAGACAACCAGGGGCAAATGGAAATTAGGATGAAGCTGGGCCCCAGACTGTTGATGATAAAGCCTTTGCGGTTAAATTAAAAAATGGTTGCCTTGATGCAAATCCATAAGAACAGATGCATCCAACACAGTACTAAGACCTCGCAAGATCGTACTGCACGTGCTGTAGAAATAATATGCAAAAATAACAGTTGATGGACAGAATGCAGATCAATGTCATACATTCACCCCAGTACAGAGATCTGGGCCTACGTCCATTGTTATTTTGCACTCCACACCACCCCAGTTCAGACATGGCCATATGCAAATCAGCCTTGACCCTGTGCCTCATGGGAACAGTCCAGCCCGAACTGCCAAGCCATGTCTTTCCTGGACCGGAATCAAGCATCCTAGGACCAGTTTCTGGCTATCAGCCGTCTTCAGCCAGGATAGCTTGACTCCAGTGGTGTGGAGAGCATGGGACTCACGTCTGAGCATACCCATCCCACTCGGGTGACAAATGCAAAAATAACAGTTGATGGACAGAATGCAGAACAATGTCATACATTCACCCCAGTACAGAGATCTGGGCCTAAATCCATCGTTTTTTTTGCACTCCACACCACCCCAGTTCAGACATGGCCATATGCAGATCAGCCTTGACCCTGTGCCTCATGGGAACAGTCCAGCCCAAACTGCCAAGCCATGTATTTCCTGGACCGGAATGAAGCATCCTAGGACCGGTTTCTGGCTATCAGCCGTCTTCAGCTAGGATAGCTTGACTCCAGTGGTGTGGAGAGCATGGGACTCATGTCTGAGCATACCCATCCCACTCGGGGAGACAAATGCAAAAGTAACAGTGGATGGACAGAATGCAGATCAATGTCATAAATGCACCCCAGTACAGAGATCTGGGCCTAAATCCATCGTTTTGTTGCACTCCACACCACCCCAATTCAGACATGGCCATATGCAAATCAGCCTTGACCCTGTGCCTCATGGGAACAGTCCAGCCCGAACTGCCAAGCCATGTCTTTCCTGGACCGAAATCAAGCACCCTAGGACCAGTTTCTGGCTATCAGCCGTCTTCAGGCAGGATAGCTTGACTCCAGTGGTATGGAGAGCATGGGACTGACGTCTGAGCATACCCATCCCACTCGGGGTGACAAATGCAAAAATAACAGCTGATGGACAGAATGCAGAACAATGTCATACATTCACCCCAGTACAGAAATCTGGGCTCAAATCCATCATTTTCTTGCACTCCACACCGCCCCAGTTCAGACATGGCCATATGCAAATCAGCCTTGACCCTGTGCCTCATGGGAACAGTCCAGCCGAACTGCCAAGCCATGTCTTTCCTGGACCGGAATCAAGCATCCTAGGACCGGTTTCTGGCTATCAGCCGTCTTCAGCCAGGATAGCTTGACTCCAGTGGTGTGGAGAGCATTGGACTCACGTCTGAGCATACCCATCCCACTAGGGGTGACAAATGCAAAAATAACAGTTGATGAACAGAATGCAGAACAATGTCATACATTCACCCCAGGACAGAGATCTGGGCCTAAATCCATCGTTTTTTTGCACTCCCCACCACCCCAGTTCGGACATGGCCATATGCAAATCAGCCTTGACAATGTGCCTCATGGGAACAGTCCAGCCCGAACTACCAAGCCATGTCTTTCCTGGACCGGAATCAAGCATCCTAGGACCGGTTTCTGGCTATCAGCCGTCTTCAGCCAGGATAGCTTGACTCCAGTGATGTGGAGAGCATGGGACTCACGTCTGAGCATACCCATCCCACTCGGGGTGACAAATGCAAAAATAACAGTTGATGGACAGAATGCAGAACAATGTCATACATTCACCCCAGTACAGAGATCTGGGCCTAAATCCATCGGTTTTATTGCACTCCACACCACCCCAGTTCAGACATGGCCATATGCAGATCAGCCTTGACCCTGTGCCTCATGGGAACAGTCCAGCCCAAACTGTCAAGCCATGTATTTCCTGGACCGGAATCAAGCATCCTAGGACCGGTTTCTGGCTATCAGCCGTCTTCAGCCAGGATAGCTTGACTCCAGTGGTGTGGACAGCATGGGACTCACGTCTGAGCATACCCATCCCACTCGGGGTGACAAATGCAAAAATAACAGTTCATGGACAGAATGCAGAACAATGTCATACATTCACCCCAGTACGGAGATCTGGGCCTAAATCCATCGTTTTTTTGCACTCCACACTACCTCAGTTCAGAAATTGCCTTATGCAAATCAGCCTTGACCCTGTGCCTCATGGGAACATTCCAGCCCGAACTGCCAAGCCATGTCTTTCCTGGACCTGAATCAAGCATCCTAGGACCGGTTTCTGGCTATCAGCCGTCTTCAGCCAGGATAGCTTGACTCCAGTGGTGTGGAGAGCATTGGACTCACGTCTGAGCATACCCATCCCACTCGGGGTGACAAATGCAAAAATAACAGTTGATGGACAGAATGCAGAACAATGTCATACATTCACCCCAGTACAGAGATCTGGGCATAAATCCATCGTTTTTTTGCACTCCACAGCGCCCCAGTTCAGACATGGCCATATGCAAATCAGCCTTGACCCTGTACCTCATGGGAACAGTCCAGCCTGAACTGCCAAGCCATGTCTTTCCTGGACCGGAATCAAGCCTCCTAGGACCGGTTTCTGGCTATCAGCCGTCTTCAGCCAGGATAGCTTGACTCCAGTGGTGTGGAGAGCATGGGACTCACGTCTGAGCATACCCATCCCACTCAGGGTGACAAATGCAAAAATAACAGTTGATGGACAGAATGCAGAACAATGTCATACATTCCCCCCAGTACAGAGATCTGGGCCTAAATCCATCGTTTTTTTGCACTCCACACCAAATAATATGGCAGGTAGTCGCCGATGTACCCTGAGAGCACAAAAGACCCTCCCTACCACAATATACCCACTTCAAGGACAAAATCCCATTCCAGTTCTCCTTTGGGGTAGGGCGTCATAAGACCCCCGGCTGTATTTCTTAAAACATATATACAACACAGTTTCAAACGTTATTGCACAGTAACCCAAATTAATTACATCTTGCTTACAGAATTGAGACCTAGCCTTAACAAAGACACTAGCATATGGGAGTTACCTAACCATAACTAAGTTTGTTCCTGTGCAACCAAGTGCAACATAAGCATTCCGAGTGAGATCATGCGTGGTTTAGTGACCCTTCCTCTTAGAACCCCATCCAAGAACAATGGATGGGTCCCTCCTTAAAGGAAGACCACATCAACTGTCCTTCAATACTGGTAGTTCCTGTCCAGGTGGCCCAGCTGTCCTTAGGATGTCTACCTCAGGCACTCCCTACACCCACATTCCTTGCCCCTCAAGGGCCTGTGCCAGATTCTGCCAACTGTACCTATGTGGGTGGTTACCATTTAAGGACTAAGGGGCACATGCATCATCAGTAATTGCATTCGCAAACAGTGCGAATCGCTAAAATAGACCGTTTGCAAATGCAATTTCTGATTTTGGAATGCATCATTTTTTTTTCAAAATAGGAATCGCAATTGGCTTTGCGATTCCTTATTAATTCACAAATGGCTATGCGAGTTTTTAAAGAATCGCAATGTTAAAGAATCCCTAAAATAATTGCAAAAAATGTAATGCATGAAAATTCGCTCTTTGCGATTTTCATAGAAATCGCAATTAGGAATTCCTAAAAGTAGAAGAAGTGTGAGCAGGTGGTATTTTTTTTTCATTCAAAACATGTGCAAATGATTGGGCAACTATAAAAGGGGTTCCACAGTCCCTCAGGAACTCTTCCAGGATGGCAGCAGTCATTGTGCTGGCACTTAGGTGGCGTTTGAGAGCAGCAGGAAGGAGGAGAAGAATACTCAATGAAAGAATATTTAGATTGCGCATCATTTTGCTTGGGCAGACACAGGCAGACATATATGATAAGTATAGGCCTAATGCAGACTCAATTTTAGAGCTGATAGCAGAATTAGACCCCATATTGCATAGGCAAACGCGTAGGACTCAAGCCATACCCACCCATGTACAGGTGTTATGTTGTCTTCATCTTCTAGCCTCTGGCTCCTTTCAAGGTGTCATTGCTGTTGCGGGGGGGGGGTTAACAGAGTGCATTGTCTAGATTTTTTAATGACTTTCTCAATGCAATGCTCCATAGGATAAACCATAACATAAAGTTTCCTACCACCCAGCAGGAGTTGCTTCAGACAAAATTAGACTTTTACAACATGGCACATTTCCCACATGTAATAGGATGTGTTGATGGAACACATGTTCCCATTTGTCCCCCTGCTGCAAATGAGTACATTTTTAGAAACAGGACAAATTACCATTCTTTAAATATTCAAGCAATCTGCAATGCAAAAGGAATCATCACTGACTTAGTTGCCAGTTACCCAGGGAGTGCCCATGACTCGTACATTTTTAAACATAGTGCCATCAATGCACGCCTGCTTTCTGGAGAATTTGGAGATGGATATTTACTAGGTAAATGTAATTAATCAATGTGTAATGTATTTTACTATTGTGCTTTGGCATTACTCTGGTACTCACTTCCAACTTTTACCTTAAAACATAGGATATAGTGCATATGGTGTGAGGTCATACATACTCATACCTTTCCTGACTCCAAAAACCCACAAAGAACAGCAGTATAACCATGCCCATATCTCAACTCGCAGTATCATAGAGAGGACTTTTGGGGTTATGATGTCTAGGTTCAGAATACTGCATAAGACTGGTGGAGCATTGCAATATCGTCCGGATGTTTGCTGCAAAATAGTTGCAACATGTGCTATCCTGCACAACCTAGCTACTAGGAGAGGCCTTGAACTTGATATGGAGGATGTGCTACCAAATAATGACAACCAGCCTCAACAACCCCATGCAAGATTACATGGACCTGACGCAGCAGAAAGGAGGAGAAGACGGGCAGAAATTACTCAGCATTATTTTTTTTAAAAAGGTGAGATTAATGTAATTTTTATTCTAAATTTATTTTTTATTTATTGTTCAAATAAAAGGAAGAGCTTGGTACTCCAAAAACATTATTGCATGTAATTTGAAAAAAAAAAAACTTTTAGCAAACTTTAATCAGTCAAGGTCCACTTTTAAGCATTTTCTGAAATCATGAATATACTAACAAATTATCACAGGTAATCATTTCTTCCTTCCGCGCAAACCTAAGGCTTTGGTTTTCACATTCTCTGAAATGATAGGTTTTCTTGTGTTTAGGTCTTGGCCTCTTGCGCTACGGCGTTCAGACACTTGTTTTGCTTTAATTTTGACACTGCTTCCATCACAATCAATGTTTACACCCCCTTCAACAGATTTCTTAAGCTTTTCTATAGGTTGTATCTCAATAGCAGCACTTTTCATAGACATCATACCTTCACAAAGCTCCCCAAAAAATGTTCTAATGTCCTTCTGAATGGAAATTGTATGTTTATTAGTCGTGCATTGCTGGTAGTTACTCTATTCAAAGCCCTGGCATATGTGTGCATGCTCATCAATGTTCTCATGTGTCTATTGCAATGTGCAATCTTCTGTCCTTCCATGCCATGACAAATAGTCTCCAATGCATTTGCTATGCGGTCAAAATTGTCACATGACGCCTTATGAGCACCTTCAATCACTTTTGTTAATGTAATCAAACTTTTACTCATTTCACTGATGTCTTCACTGATATGACTCAGTTTGCCCTTCATAATCCTCATACCCTTCCCTTGCAGACACTGCACTTTCAATAATTTTAATTCTACATCACTTGAAAGGGCGTTATCTTCTATGGAGTTTCTTTGATTTGAAGACCTTGGCCTTCTTCTGAAGAACTTTTGGAGCTTTCTGCGACGACTTGACTGTTTATTTGAAGTGCCAGTGATTCCTGCATTTTGCTGTTCAAGTTCTGGGACATTATGTTCTTCTTCAGTGCCTGAATTCTGAAGCTGACGCACTCTCTTTCTATCTTGCAATGTGTGCACAGTTGGTGAAGATGAATCTGAGTTTTGATCTAATGTGTTCTGTAAATCCATGTTGGTGTCTTCAAAAACATTTTTTCTGTTTCTGTATCAACATCTATAAATGATAAAGTGCATTCAGTATATAAATGTATTGAAATGACATGTTAGAAAAAGCACTAAAATGCACATTTGTTTGGTAATAAACATGCTAAATGCATGCATTTGAACTATCTCATTAGTGATATGTTCTTTTTTAATTTAAAAAATGACGTTTTTTTCAGACATTTTACTAATCATGTTAGAAAAACTACAAGTCCCATGATGCACTGCTTCCTTCATGAAAATGCCTTTTAAGCCACCATATGCCAAAGCAAACTGTACAATTCTTTAGGGGTTTGAACATGAGCAGTAATAAAATGTTTAATTGCATCCTGCAACCTCATATACTTACTATGTAAAAAATATTACAGACAAAAATCTTACCTTGTGAAGTGCCAACATGCTCAGAGGTGTCTATTTGAATCACTCCAATGACTGCTTCTGTCACAAGGGTCCCCTCAACCAAATCCTCCAGGGGGTAGTTGGTCTGTCCCTGGGAGAGCCTCCACCAGTTCTGTTGGCACTTTTGATCCTTGTCGCAATCCTTTCTTTTGCGCGAGAGAGTAAGTCATACCACCGTTTTTGCAGGTTGGTGATATCTCGGTGGGCAACCCCCACAGCATTTACTTTTGCTTGTATTGCCACCCAAAGTTTTCTTTTGACTACTTCTGGAACCTTCAATGACTGCTTTCCAAACAGCTGATCCTGCCTCTGAGTGACCTCCTCTATTAAAATCTGCAACTCCTGCTCACTAAACTTTATCTTCCTTTTTCTGGCATGAAGGTCTTGACTAGCACTTTCTGGCTCCATTTGTCCCTCTGCTGCACTCCAAAAACACTCCTCCTGGTGCAGCAAACAAAGTTCAAATGACCAACTGCCACTCTCTAGTTCAAACTAGGTTTCAGGTGTGTTTAATCAGTGTGTGTGATTCCTGGGTGTGTCCTCAATCCAATGCATGATTTTGCGAATTCACAATTTAGCGATTTTTAAACGATTTCTTAAAATGCGAATTCGCTGAACAATGGCTAATAAATTGCGATTCGCAAAAAATTGCGATTTTTACCGATTCTCAAAAAAAAACGCTAAAATGATGATGCATACCAATTTGCGATTCGCAACTTGCGATTCCTTAAATTACGAATCGCAAAACGACACAATGATGCATGTGCCCCAATGTGTCACTGACCTCCTCCAACCCCCACACCGCTGTAACCTCCTTTCAAATTGCTCCCAGCAAACCTGGGAGGGTCCTGTGATGCGGTTAAGTTTGGTCTAAAAGGATGCCATCCCTGGACCCTAAATGTCCCTACCAATCATGCCCTCACCAGCCACAGGCCAGCATAGTTTTTTTTAATAAACTTTCTTTTTCCCACTAATTAAGGCACTGAACATATACATCAGTATTCATGTCGTCCATCCAATTTATATTCAGTAGTATAATCCAGTCATATTAGAGCCCATGTTATCTGGCACAGTCTCAACAATATTCCTATAACCAGAACACTTATCTATTACACAGCCGCATATGCATTGGACCCCCTGCATTCTGTGCTCTAGTGTCTCCCATTATGACCCAGACTGTGTATCTGTGGAGTTCTCTAGTTCAAGTAAATAAGTACATAGCGGCTGCCAGATGTCCCATGCCCTTGAGGTTGGGGGCTGTGCTTGTGCGTAAATGTTGCTGTTTGTGTTCCAATATATCAAACTATTAAGCCATGCCTTCCGTTCGGGTGGGTGCTTACCTCCCCAATGTAATGACACTTCCCTTTTGGCAAGCATGAGGGCTATGACTGTGAATCGACGCTTTGTTTTGGGAACTGTGTGCACAAACCCAAGTAGTGTCAATGACTGGTTTGGTGTAGGTGCGTCATGGGACATGCGTGATAGCTCCAGAAATATGGCCTTCCGGTACTTAGGCAGTTTCTCACACGTTCAAATCATGCATGCAAAATCTGCAGAGGGAGCGTCACATTTGGGACAGTAGTGGGGGCAGGAGGGGTCTATGTGATGAAGCTTAAGGTGTGTTATATGCCTTCCATAAAAACTTAAAATGCTATATATTCTGTTGATGATTGCGGGATACCAAGCTTTTTTGTGTACAACAGTATTGCCACTAGAAATCAGTGAGCATGTGCCCCTGGTCCCTCTCCCATGCTGTCCGGGTTCCTGTATCCCTAGAAGGGAGTAATTCCAGGGCTGCCTTGTACATCTTAGAAATTAATTATTCTTATTGTGATTATAAACAATAATGGTGGAACCTCGTCTGGTTCAAGTGGATAACTGAGAATCTGGCCCTTCGTGCCCCCTGGATCCGTCTCAAAACAAAGTGATCCATCATGTATGCGTCGTTAAAACAGGCATCCTCTGTCCATGTGAAACTGAGCCCGTCAGAGAACAAGTCTCCAATGGTATTCAGAGAGTGTTTAGTTAGAGTACGTTTTACCAGGTCTTCCTGCGTGATGGGCAGCCATGTATTCCACGCTATGGAAGAGCAGATTAATATAAGTGCTCAGTCACCTGAATCAGCTTCTTTCATGCCCAGCTAGTTGTGGACCATGTCTGAATATCATCTAGATCACGTGGAATTCAAACCGCCCGTAGCGCAGCCAGCGGGAGTGGTTCTTCCAGATCCGCCTCAGGCTTGGTGTATGGTATCCTAGCGTCTGTGTGGTACCAATGCCTGGCATAACTACACTGAGCCACCAGGTAGTAGATGTAGAAGTTTGGAACCCCAAAACCCCTTTGTTCATATGGAGAGGTCAAAGTGTCCCAGCTAACCATTGGTTGTCCCCCCCCCCCCCCCCCAAACCAGACAGATTAATAATGTACGGAGTGTGGCGAAGTATGCCTTAGTTAGTGGGATCGGAATGTTGTTGAATAGATACACGAACTGGGGCAATATTACCATTTTGATAATGGCTATGCGGCCGGCCATGCCCAGCGGCAACTTTAACCATTGCTTTATCCGGGTCAACAGTTTTTCTAATGCTGGCCCATAATTGAGCCATAGTATTTGATCCGATTCTTTATGAAAGTGTATTCCCAAATATTGGGCTGAATCGTCACATCTCACCAGTGGGAATTCAGTATCTATGCTTTAGGGGACAGATGCTAGGGGAAATATCACTGACTTACCCTAATTTATATGTAGCCCAGACAAGGCACCAATGTGCCTGATCTCTCCCAGCACTGGTCCCAGGTTGTCGTCTGGGTGCCGTACATATAGAATTATGCCATAAGCATAAACAGTGATTAGTAGTGGACCAATTTTGAACTGAAGGTACCCATGAAGGTACCATTCCTGAAAGTGGTGTACCCATGGGTCCAGCGTAATCACAAACAGTAGGGGGGAATGCATACACCCTAGCTGTGTCCCTCGAGTAGGAAATATAGGTGGTGTCACCGTTCCGTTTAAGCGTATGTGGGCTCAGGGCTCCGTGTATAATATCTTAAATAGTGTAGGGAATCCGAGTGGGAGCCTCATTCTCACCAGCGTCGCCTGCCGTAATGGCCATTCCAGCGAGTCAAACACTTTTTCAGCATCCAACATCACTGCAACTGCCAGCACAGAAGGCGAAATTATAAGGAATACCGCAAAATGTTTGTGAAGATTCAAGGCCATGGATTTACGAGCGACAAATCCAGACTGGGCTGGCAATATCACTTGGTCTAACAGTAGAGAAATTCTGGTGGCCAACATTTTGGCCAGAATTTTATTGTCGAAGTTTAACAATAGTGGGTGGTATGAACTGAATTGCAAAAGGTCTTTACCCGGCTTGGGGAGGAGAATTATGACTGCTACGCAGAGTGTTGGTGGCAGGACCCATTTCTCACTCGCTTCCTGATAAGTCTCTAAAAGGTACAGTGCCAACAGGTGTTTATATGCCTTATAGAAACAACCTGACAAGCCGTCCAGGCCAGGCGCTTTAGATCTGTCCATGGCATCCATGGCCTGGACTATCTCTTCCTCTGTAAAGGGTTCAGCCAGGAATTGTTGATATGCTGTATCAAGCCACACTAAGGTCACCTTGTCTGAACAACTGTTACTGGGCGATGGGTCTGTTGTCTCCCGCATCGATTACAGATCTGTGTAGTATGTTAGTATTTCGTTCTGAATGCCTATGGTGTCGGTAATGTAGGTGCCGCCTTGGCTCTTAAGAGCGGTACAAAAGGGGGTGGTGATGGACGGAGCATCTGAATCAATCAAACACTCACACCCAGTCAAAAGATCTGGGTTTAATCCATCACCGTTCTTTAGCCCACTCTGCCACCCCAGACATGGCTATATGCAAATCAGTCTGACCCTGTGCCTCATGGGAACAGTCCAGCCCGAACTGCCAGGCCATGTCTTCCCTGGACCGGAAACAAGCTTCCGAGGACCGGTTTCTGGCATTCCAGCCGTCTTCTGCCCGGCTTGCTTGAATCCAGTGGCAAAGTGAGCAAGGGACTCACGTCTAAGCACACCCAGCCACACTTATGGCAGCCAAAAGCGGTACAAAAGGGGGTGGTGATGGACGGAGCATCTGAATCAATCAAACACTCACACCCAGTCAAAAGATCTGGGTTTAATCCATCACCGTTCTTTAGCCCACTCTGCCACCCCAGTTCAGACATGGGTATATGCTAATGAGTCTGACCCTGTGCCTCATGGGAACAGTCCAGCCCGAACTGCCAAGCCATGTCTTCCCTGGACCGGAAACAAGCTTCCGAGGACCGGTTTCTGGCATTCCAGCCGTCTTCAGCCCGGCTTGCTTGAATCCAGTGGCAAAGTGAGCAAGGGACTCACGTCTGAGCATACCCTGCCACACTTATGGCGGCGAAAAGCGGTACAAAAGGGGGTGGTGATGGACGGAGCATCTGAATCAATCAAACACTCACACCCAGTCAAAAGATCTGGGTTTAATCCATCACCGTTATTTAGCCCACTCTGCCACCCCAGTTGAGACATGGCTATATGCAAATCAGTCTGACCCTGTGCCTCATGGGAACAGTCCAGCCCGAACTGCCAAGCCATGTCTTCCCTGGACCGGAAACAAGCTTCCGAGGACCGGTTTCTGGCATTCCAGCCGTCTTCAGCCCAGCTTGCTTGAATCCAGTGGCAAAGTGAGCAAGGGACTCACGTCTGAGCATACCCTGCCACACTTATGGTGCCAAAAGCGGTACAAAAGGGGGTGGTGATGGATGGAGCATCTGAATCAATCAAACACTCACACCCAGTCAAAAGATCTGGGTTTAATCCATCACCGTTCTTTAGCCCACTCTGCCACCCCAGTTCAGACATGGCTATTTGCAAATCAGTCTGACCCTGTGCCTCATGGGAACAGTCCAGCCCGAACTGCCAAGCCATGTCTTCCCTGGACCGGAAACAAGCTTCCGAGGACCGGCTTCTGGCATTCCAGCCGTCTTCAGCCCGGCTTGCTTGAATCCAGTGGCAAAGTGAGCAAGGGACTCACGTCTGAGCATACCCTGCCACACTTATGGCGGCTAAAAGCGGTACAAAAGGGGGTGGTGATGAACGGAGCATCTGAATCAATCAAACACTCACAACCAGTCAAAAGATCTGGGTTTAATCCATCACCGTTTTTAGCCCACTCTGCCACCCAAGTTCAGACATGGCTATATGCAAATCAGTCTGACCCTGTGCCTCATGGGAGGAGTCCAGCCCGAACTTCCAAGCCATGTCTTCCCTGCACCGGAAACAAGCTTCAGAGGACCGGTTTCTGGCATTCCAGCCGTCTTCAGCCCGGCTTGCTTGAAGCCAGTGGCAAAGTGAGCAAGGGACTCACGTCTGAGCATACCCTGCCACACTTATGGCGGCCAAAAGCTGTACAAAAGGGGGTGGTGATGGACGCAGCATCTGAATCAATCAAACACTCACACCCAGTCAAAAGATCTGGGTTTAATCCATCACCGTTCTTTAGCCCACTCTGCCACCCCAGTTCAGACATGGCTATATGCAAATCAGTCTGACCCTGTGCCTCATGGGAACAGTCCAGCCCGAACTGCCAAGCCATGTCTTCCCCGGACCGGAAACAAGCTTCTGAGGACCGGTTTCTGGCATTCCAGCCGTCTTCAGCCCGGCTTGCTTGAATCCAGTGGCAAAGTGAGCAAGGGACTCACGTCTGAGCATACCCTGCCACACCTATGGCGGCTAAAAGCGGTACAAAAGGGGGTGGTGATGGACGGAGCATCTGAATCAATCAAACACTCACAACCAGTCAAAAGATCTGGGTTTAATCCATCACCGTTTTTTAGCCCACTCTGCCACCCCAGTTCAGACATGGCTATATGCAAATCAGTCTGACCCTGTGCCTCATGGGAGCAGTCCAGCCCGAACTGCCAAGCCATGTCTTCCCTGGACCGGAAACAAGCTTCAGAGGACCGGTTTCTGGCATTCCAGCCGTCTTCAGCCCGGCTTGCTTGAATCCAGTGGCAAAGTGAGCAAGGGACTCACGTCTGAGCATACCCTGCCACACTTATGGCGGCCAAAAGCGGTACAAAATGGGGTGGTGATGGACGGAGCATCTGAATCAATCAAACACTCACATCCAGTCAAAAGATCTGGGTTTAATCCATCACCGTTTTTAGCCCACTCTGCCACCCAAGTTCAGACATGGCTATATGCAAATCAGTCTGACCCTGTGCCTCATGGTAGGAGTCCAGCCCGAACTTCCAAGCCATGTCTTCCCTGGACCGGAAACAAGCTTCAGAGGACCGGTTTCTGGCATTCCAGCCGTCTTCAGCCCGGCTTGCTTGAATCCAGTGGCAAAGTGAGCAAGGGACTCACGTCTGAGCATACCCTGCCACACTTATGGCGGCCAAAAGCTGTACAAAAGGGGGTGGTGATGGACGGAGCATCTGAATCAATCAAACACTCACACCCAGTCAAAAGATCTGGGTTTAATCCATCACCGTTCTTTAGCCCACTCTGCCACCCCAGTTCAGACATGGCTATATGCAAATCAGTCTGACCCTGTGCCTCATGGGAACAGACCAGCCCGAACTGCCAAGCCATGTCTTCCCTGGACCGGAAACAAGCTTCCGAGGACCGGTTTCTGGCATTCCAGCTGTCTTCAGCCCGGCTTGCTTGAATCCAGTGGCAAAGGAACTCACGTCTGAGCATACCCTGCCACACTTATGGCGGCCAAAAGCGGTACAAAAGAGGGTGGTGATGGACGGAGCATCTGAATCAATCAAACACTCACACCCAGTCAAAAGATCTGGGTTTAATCCATCACCGTTCTTTAGCCCACTCTGCCACCCCAGTTCAGACATGGCTATATGCAAATCAGTCTGACCCTGTGCCTCATGGGAACAGTCCCGCCTGAACTGCCAAGCCATGTCTTCCCTGGACCGGAAACAAGCTTCCGAGGACCGGTTTCTGGCATTCCAGCCGTCTTCAGCCCGGCTTGCTTGAATCCAGTGGCAAAGTGAGCAAGGGACTCACGTCTGAGCATACCCTGCCACACTTATGGCGGCCAAAAGCAGTACAAAAGGGGGTGGTGATGGACGGAGCATCTGAATCAAACACTCAAACCCAGTCAAAAGATCGGGGTTTAATCCATCACCGTTCTTTAGCCCACTCTGCCACCCCAGTTCAGACATGGCTATATGCAAATCAGTCTGACCCTGTGCCTCATGGGAACAGTCCAGCCCGAACTGCCAAGCCATGTCTTCCCTGGACCGGAAACAAGCTTCTGAGGACCGGTTTCTGGCATTCCAGCCGTCTTCAGCCCGGCTTGCTTGAATCCAGTGGCAAATTGAGCAAGGGACTCACGTCTGAGCATACCCTGCCACACTTATGGCGGCCAAACGTTGTACAAAAGGGGGTGGTGATGGACGGAGCATCTGAATCAATCAAACACTCACACCCAGTCAAAAGATCTGGGTTTAATCCATCACCGTTCTTTAGCCCACTCTGCCACCCCAGTTCAGACATGGCTATATGCAAATCAGTCTGACCCTGTGCCTCATGGGAACAGTCCAGCCCGAACTGCCAAGCCATGTCTTCCCTGGACCGGAAACAAGCTTCCGAGGACCGGTTTCTGGTATTCCAGCCGTCTTCAGCCCGGCTTGCTTGAATCCAGTGGCAAAGTGAG
The DNA here is from genome assembly GCF_964263255.1 of Lissotriton vulgaris. Taxonomy (NCBI): domain Eukaryota; kingdom Metazoa; phylum Chordata; class Amphibia; order Caudata; family Salamandridae; genus Lissotriton; species Lissotriton vulgaris. The sequence continues at coordinate 371,510,466 of NC_141693.1, read as the reverse complement.
CAAGGGACTCACGTCTGAGCATACCCTGCCACACTTATGGCGGCCAAACGTGGTACAAAAGGGGGTGGTGATGGACGGAGCATCTGAATCAATCAAACACTCACATCCAGTCAAAAGATCTGGGTTTAATCCATCACCGTTCTTTAGCCCACCCTGCCACCCCAGGTCAGACATGGCTATATGCAAATCAGTCTGACCCTGTGCCTCATGGGAACAGTCCAGCCCGAACTGCCAAGCCATGTCTTCCCTGGACCGGAAACAAGCTTCAGAGGACCGGTTTCTGGCATTCCAGCCGTCTTCAGCCCGGCTTGCTTGAATCCAGTGGCAAAGTGAGCAAGGGACTCACGTCTGAGCATACCCTGCCACACTTATGGTGGCCAAAAGCGGTCTTAAGAGAGCGGCAAAGCAAGACTGACTCCTAGGGGGCTTCAGTAATCTTGTGAGTGTACGGCTTGGCCTCTTTTCTTCCACGTGCTTTCCCAGGTAGTGTGCTTTGTGTTATGCTGCCTCATGAAACTTTGACAGTAATGCAGCACGGTTTTGTAGCTGGCTTGCTAGGCTCTGAGATACTGGGGCCTGATCTGCCTCCGTGTGTTACTTTTCTCATTGGAATAATGTACGCCACAGGTCTTTAAGGATTTCCGCATGTTTGGCTTTACAGACCCCTCTTATATATTCTTAAAAGGCCTCCCACAATGTGTCCCAGGAGTTTGCCACACCTTTATTAATGTCAAAATACTTCAGTATCGCCGTACGTAGTTTCGATCGGAATACATCATCCCGGATTGCTGTCTCAGTAAATCTCCAATACTGCTTCCACCCAACACGCCCTGGGAATACGAAGTCGCAGGAGGACCAGTGAGTGGTCAGACAGCGTATGTTGTAAATGTCGTACATCATCAATACATTTTGTCAGATTAAGTGTTAGGAGCCAGTAGTCCAGTCGAGTCCATGTGTCATTTTGTGCAGAGTAGTGTGTGTGTACACTGTCCGCGTGGGGTGCTGATGTCGCCATGCGCCAGTTAACATATAAATATCCTTCAGTTCTGCCAGTGTGACCTAGAATTTGGTTTAGCATCAGAGGAGTTCGCTGTGCTATCCTACTGTAGATTCAGCAGCAGGTTGAGATCTCCCCCCAAGCACACCTAGTCTGCCTTTACAAGGCAATTTGGGCCGTCAGGTTATTGTAAAATTCCAGGCTGTCGGTATTAGGGGCATAGACATTCACTAGAAGCACTGAAGGCCCTAAAAGACAGCCTTTAACCAACAGGTATTGTCCCTTAACATTTGCCTGCATTCCGGTCATGTGGAAGGGAACGCGTTTGTGAACCAAAATGGATTCCCCCTCACATAAGAACTGTAGCCCGCAAAATATCTATGTGGACCTCATGTCTCCGCAAATGTGGTGGGCTCAGTTGGGGATAGGTGTGTTTCTTGTAAATAGGCTATGTCTACCTTTTGTCTCTGTAGAAAATGCAGCGCTTGTTTGCCCATACGTGTGTTGTTGAGCCCTTGTATGTTCCATGTTGCTAGCGTAAGATCGGAATAGGGTTGTAGCTTGCCATCGGCCTTCAGTGTTGTGCAAAGTGATATGGAATTGATGGTGACAATAACAATTATGTGGTACCAACAACATTCTGATCAAAAAGGGAGTAAAAGTCATAGTGAAACAACATGCCCCTCACTTCTCACCCCCCACCCATCCCAGAGCCTAACACTATGGAGAAGTCCCATTCCCAACACATTTCACTGCTTGTAGCGATTATAAAACCAAAAGCTAACATTTAAACTAGTGGGTGCGTACACACTTGGGAGGTGGCAACACAAGGCCATTTCTCCACTTCCTGTATAAGAAAA